>NC_060122.1:120162370-120787370 GCF_021461395.2 Schistocerca americana | reverse complement strand
GTGTTCTTTATTACTGGAAATAAGAGTTGGTTTGAAGTTTTTTTAACTGACCATCTGTGGTCAAGTGTTTAAAACTTAGAAGAGACTAACAATAAGTGGCTTGGTACCTTAGCACTCCCCTACCGCTCCTGTCATTTCAATGTGCCATTGAATTTATATTGGAAGTGGTGCAAGCGAAGAAGCAATAATCCCTTTAAATGTCGCACTGGGGCAATTTGCAGGAACCGCTGTCTGTACACATACATATACATGTACAAGGTGATTCCTTGATGATGTTGGGAACTTTCAGGGATAATGGAGAATGGTAAGTGTATTACTTTGAGGTAAGGAGCACTGGTCCGGCAAAGCCCCAGACGAAAGTTATAAGCGAGAATCGTTCTAGTACCTCTGACAATGGGCCTTTTCTACTGCAAGCTCCTTGCTTTCTACGTTTTGGGAAGAGGCATCATGGACTAAAAAAAGAAAAATGTCTCTGGGAACATGGGCTCTAGAGTGCGTACCTTGTGAGCTCTGAGTACCTGTTCATCTTTCCTGCTGTGTAACGCATCTCTTCTAAAGTACTGTGCGTGTAAGAAGCACCTAGCATGGTGATGAAACTGCTTGGTAACACCTGACATGTATTCTGCCATCACGAAAGGTATGTTGTGAACGTTATACAGGAATGCGTTCCTGGGGCTATAAGAGCGGATAGGCATGACCGAGCATAGTGAGGGGGAGGAGGATATGCTCAGTGAGTTAGGGAGGAATATGAGTTGAGAGAGAAACGTTGGGAGGAACAGATGGATCAACAGGAGGGGGTAGAGAAGACGGATATCTAGAGGTGGGAGGGACAGAGAGAGGGGAGAGAAGAAGATGGTCAGATGTAGGGGGAGGAGATGAACAGACGTAGGGAGAGAAGGAGATGGACAAATATAGGGGGAGGAGGATATGGAACGAATGGGGGAGGAGATGCACAAAAGGGTGAGGAGGAGATGATAAGAGAGAGATGGACAGGAGGTCTACTGAGATAGGGGTCAGATGAGTAGGACAAAGATGGGAAAAGAGAGGAGGGTAGTAGATGAGCAGGGAGAGGGGAAGGAGGAGATGGGCAGAGAGAGGTGGAGGAAGAGATGGACAGAGGAGGAGAAGTTGGAGAGAAATAGAGAAAGGAGTAGATGGACAGAGTGGGGGGGGGGGGGAGAAAGAATGGCAGAGGGAGGAGGTGGTGTAGGACAGAGAAAGGGGGGGGAGAGGGGATGTGAGCAATATATCGGTATGTGGTGTACGCAAACACTAGTGAAGCCGCCGGTGGAAAGCTAGCAAGAACAAGATAAAGATTAGTCAATACGTAGCTACAAAAAAAAAATGGCTCTGAGCACTATGGGACGTAACATCTGAGGTCATCAGTCCCCTAGAACTTAGAACTACTTAAATCTAACTAACCTAAGGACATCACACACATCGATGCCCGAGGCAAGATTCGAGCCTGCGACCGTATCGGTCGCGCGGTTCCAGACTGTAGCGCCTAGAACCGCTCGGCCGGCTATGTCTGAACCTCTGTACATGTGACTGTTTCTGTTTCTGTTTTGTAGTGAGAAACTACCGAGTCTGAATGTCTATATTTGTCGTACTGAGGTAACCTGTTAATACGATCGCTTGCAGAGTACCTAATTGTAGCTTTCAAATTACGCGAGATGTACTCCAGCCGTTGAGTTGCACATCCTCTGTTGCGGAGCGGTCGTCCATGACAGCCCCCAGCGCTAACGCCGCCCCCTCCCTTACAAGGGTGACTGCGCAGGCACGAACCAATATATTTTTAGAGCACCCTACCTCTGTACCTAGAAAGTGACTCTGTAACGTCATTTTATATTTAAAATTTTTTGTAAAGAAATTGCAGGGTTATGCGTAACTACCTCCAGATTTTCGGAAGACTACTGAACGAAAACTAGAAGACAACAAGGGAAATTGTTCATATCAACCTATAGAGCATATCTCCAACTTTCGCTTCTAGCACACACTGCAGTGTAGTTGAAGAAGCACCACTAGGGGCCGGTGTATCACAACGTATAGACGAATCATTCACTTTATACTGTAGATCTTCAAAGCGTACTGTAGTCATTATGCCTTCCCGGGCAGCAACAGCAACAACAGCCTGAATGAACGGCACGCACGTACACAAGCTTGGAGGGAAGCTCTACCCACTTATGTGTGTCTGTCTTCCGTATGTCTTGTAGTTTCCTCGCAGTTGTTAACCGAAAGCCCAGAGTTAGTTACGTCCAGTGCCACAGCTACATTGATGTACTACAATTTAATTATAGTCGTTAGATGGGAGGGGAATTATAGCTGTTCACAGGTTAAAATCTGTCATCATAGGAGAAAACCACAAATTTAATCAGAGGTTCAGTAACTTCTGACATCAGCAATGGTATTTCCATATTGTGTTGCAACACTCTAGCCCACTCCGAAATTCTAATGCGAAACGTCACCGGATAAGAGTACTGCAGATAAAATTAGGCGTTCTTATTCCCTCCAGGTACATCACACTACAAGAGATCTGGAATCAGCCTGGTCTTGATGCAAAGTACACTCGTCTCTGCAGGTTGTACACAGTCTAAAGTCATCTAATGTGTAAAATGAAGAAGTTAAACGGCAAGTAGAACGAGCAAAGGAGCGCCAGGACGGAACCCACACACCGCCGAAGTCGGTCGGTGCTTGCCAGTGAACTGCGTCGTCAGTGGCTTCGCGACCGCCTCTGTGTTGACGTGTCTGCCCCACCGAGCGAGCCTTTAGTGAGGCAACGAGGTCTGATTAGGGTGGCTAGGTCGTCGGCCCCAACCCAGAATTTTCTGTGCTGCTTTCTAAGGCCGACGTTAGCGAGACATCAGCACGAAGAAGCCGTATTGAGGGACGCACGAACCAGGCAGTAATGTGCCGTCGAGCCTGTGCTACCCCGCGTTGCACTTATGATGCAGACGTTTCTCGTAAATATTCTTTGATGGTCGGGCAGCAACAGCCAAAATTCGACAAGGTGAATAAAATCTTTCTCACTGCACATTAAAATACGTTCATTAAAAATACATTACCGGTTTCCCAAATGAGAGTCAACAAGTTGCAAATAAAAATGCCAGTTACGCAACCTGAAACTTAAGCACTACACATCAGTCATACGACCAGAAGCCCTGTATGCCATTGAATGTCTCTCCATGAACCGGACGGGTCTGATGGAGAAACTGGCACTCAGAGAGAGGAGAATCCTCTGGAAGATCCTATGCCAAATAGAAGAAGATGGTAAGTTCAGAAGGCGATATAAATCTGAGCTCTATGAACATATCAAGAGGCTATCTGTCTGTGCAAGAAAAAGATGGGTATCTTTGTAAAGCCATGTTGCAAGATTGCCTCCAAACAGATTGACTATCCGTCTATTCACCTTCTGGCAAACAAGAAGGTTCGCACCACTTGGCTGACAGACATTGAGAAGGACATTAAAGAACTGGGAATAACTTATCTCCAGAACAGACAGTCTGTGCGAAGTACCCTGAAGGAGGTCCGAGGATTTCAAGAAATGCCCCGAAGGAAAGGTACCTACCCCCTGGACAGAAGAAAGGAAGGAATTACATCGGCAGAGGATGCGACAGTACTGGGCAAAGATCAAAGCCCAACAGATGAACAAGCGTCATCCAAAGTAGGTGCATTCGAAACAAGAAGAAGAAGAAGAAGAAGGCACTACTGGTTTCGTATCAGAGACGCACCTTCAGGTTCTTGAAAACGTCATGACGCGGCATGGAGATTTATTACTGTTCCACGGCGTGACGTTTTAGAGAACTATCAAGTGAAGATCTATCTAGAAATAAAACACCAGATCCGGATGGAATCCCAGTTCGATTTTACAAAGAGTACTCTACGGCTATGGCCCCATACCTAGCTCTAGTTTATGTTCAATCTCTGGCCCATCTCAAAGTCCCACGCGACTTGAAAAAAGCGCAGGTGACTCCAGTATACAAGATGGGTAAAAGAACGCACCCGGAAAATGACATATCAGTATCCGAAAGTTCTGTTTGCTGCAGAATCCTTGAACATATTCTTAACTCGAATACAATAAACTCTCTAGAGACTGAGAAGCTTATGTCCACGAATCAGGAATTTAGAAAGTCCCCAGGGGACTTCATCTAAAAGTACGCGAGTGGCGACCGCAGGGCCCCGAGCTGAGTCTGACGCTGCTTCCACTTTTTTGTGTCAAGTTCTTTCTTTCTCCATCCCTGTCTGCCTCCCTTGGCCAACTCTTGCTTTTTCGACCCCAACGGTATTAGTTTTCGAGGCCCGAGGGTGTCTTTCCAATTTTCTTATTCCTACTTATAACCCAACTCCTGAGGGGAGCCCACCCCTCAAGAATAGCCAGCAGTCCTATAAGCTGTGAGGGTAACACCGCAGGTTGGACGGGAGGCCAGCACCCTCTCTTCGTAAAAAATTAAACATGCTTTCAAGACTACAAGTAAGCCTCGGAACATTACTGACAAAAATAGACGACGTCAATGGCAAAGAAACGGTATACAATTTGGAACGTGGAACGAAAGGACAGGAGCTGCAATCAGTGTGGTCAAAGAAATTCAGAGGTACGAACTAGACCTAGTTGCACTCAAGAAATCCGGTGGGACGATGCTGGCAGCACTGATGTTGAAAACTGTACAATTCTGTATGGAGCCTGTGAGTGAGGTCATCAGGTAGGCACTGGTTTCTGCGTCAGTAAGACATTGGCCACTTATGTTTCAGAATTCGTTTCAGTCAAACCAAGAATATCTGTTCTAACACTGAACGTAAAGCATATTAAGGCGACTTTTGTGAACTGTCATGTTCCCACGGAGGAGAGCTAAAGTGAAGTGAAAGACGAGTTCTATGCACAGCTAGAGGCAGTGATGGACGCTATGCCAAATGGACACCTGAGGATCCTCCTTGGTGATATGAATGCCAAGGTTTGGAAAGAACAAATATTCCAAGACACAACAGAAAGGCACAGTCTACACAACCTAAGCAATGACAATGCGGTTAGGTTCAACAGCTTCGCTACATCATTAGTGTTGTTCATCTCCAGCACAAACTTCCAGCGGAAAAACTTACATAAAGGAACCTGGGTGTCACCAGATGGGAGAACTGTAAATCAAATAGACCATGTTGCCATTGATCTCAGAGCCAAGAGATGGGTGTTAGACGTAAAGACAACGCGAGGTGCCGAAGATGGGAGTGATGATTTCCTGGTCACAGGCCTTTTAAGCATACAGTGTAAAGGAAGAACAGGGCCTAAGTTAAAAAGAGTGGAAAGGTTGCATGTGCAGAAACTAAAAGACGAGGCAACGAAGACCGGATACCAGTTGCAACTTGAAACACGTATGTATTCAGTTGCAGCGATGGCGAGGCATGACAGAATCTCTGACCAGAGGGTTGTTTATCGTGGCTAGTCTGCGCTTGACCGCGCGAGTGTTCAGTTGCGAGAAAGTTGTTGTACGTAGCGAGTCGCGAGAGCATGTAGTTGCAGTTGCCAGTCGGAGTTGTGTGTGAGGAGTCGGCAGGCGTCGACATGGGTCTCTGGTCAAGGTTCGGGACGAGGTATATTGTTAAGTAAGGTAATGAAGCAGCATTGCGCACATCTGATAATGTAATGTATGTTAATTGTAATTAATTTGTTCAAGAAATGCCCCAATAATAATTTTGTTTTCAAAGCAATCATTTTAAAGAAAAGAATCATTCCAATTGAAACAATATTTCCTATGCTTTTCCTCCCAGAATCCATTTATCAGATTAATTATTGCACAGGGCCTAGGGTCAGCGCAGCTGCCCTTATAAAATTTATCAGGTTGATCTTAACTATAATTTTGTGGGGACTTAACATTTTTGCACATTTTTATTATCATTGATATTTATTACTGTGGGAAGCTAACATTTGGCACTATTTGCAATACTATTCAATTCATATCATTTAAAAATAATTACGGGGAGGTTACACTTGGCACGATATCTATTCTCATTTAAATATTTTCATTTATTTTTGTAGGGAGGTTACAAACTTAGTAACCGCTTTGAAGCACTCAGTGAAATTGACGCGAATCAGGACCTTGAACTAATGTGGGGAAACATCTAGAGCTAAGCTATGGATACAGCAAAGGAAACACTCATGGGAAACCCAGAGGGTAAGAAGATCTGGTTTGGAAAAGAATGTGCAGATGCCCCGGAAAAGAGAAAAGAAGCCAGGAGCAAGTGGCTGAATGGGACAAATCTGGCACAGGGCAAAGCACAGTTTGAGGAGGTCCGAAAGACTACACAGGCAATTCTGAGAATAGCAAAGAGGAAATACATAAGGGATATCATCATCGAAGCAGAAACAGACTTCAGAGGACGAAAGACTAGGGAAATGTTTCTGAAGGTGAAGTACCTCTGCAAAGGTCACCAGCCCAAGCAGAAATTTTTCAAAGATTGCCATGATAAGATCCTTACGAACGATAGGGCCACAGCTGAGAGATGGAAAGAGTACTTTCGACAGCTACTAAATTGTGATGAACCCGAACTGCAGTTTGATTTCCAGTACCAAATTACAGCCGATGCAGAGTATCCCCCACCTACCGTGGTTGAGATAAAAACCAGAATCAGACACCTTAAACAGAATAAGAGTCCAGGTGAAATGCAATATAGGCTGAAACGGCCGTTGCAGGAGGAGAGAAACATGCAGAAAAAATACACCGACTGGTACAGGCAATATGGACCAAAGAAGAACTACCAGGAGAATGGAAAACGGCTCTGATTTGTCCAATATATAAGAAGGACGACAAACTGAAATGTGACAACCATCGAGGGGTCGCCCTGCTTAACGTCTGGTAGTAGATCCTGTCAAATTGCCTCATACATAGAATTCAGCCAGTGGCAGAATGGGTGATTGGGGAGTACCAAGGAGGTTTCCGGCCAGGACGTTCAACAGTAGATCACATCTTCAGTCTCCGGCAGCTGAGACACTGGGTGACTATGCTAAAGATTTCCATATTTTATTCGTTGATTTTAAGAAGGCCTATGATTGAATACATCGCAAGGGTCTGCTCAACTGTTTAAGGGAGTTTGGCATAGCAGAAAAACTCATCAATCTGATAAAGACTAAACGAAACACGTGCAAAGGTGAAGATGGGAAATCGCGTAACTGAGGAGTTTGCAATTGTGACAGGACTCAGGCAAGGAGATGGGTTGTCCCCTATCCTGTTCAACTTTGCCCTCGAGAAGATCGTACGCGAGACCTTCCAAGAGAACGAAGAGATTGAAATCGAAGGAAAGAGACTGGCATACTTAGCCTATGCAGACGACATCTGTTTACTGTCTAGGTCGGAAGAGGAGTTGCGCAAAGAACGAAAGCACTAAAGGAAGCTGCCAGCAAATTTGGGCTAAACATAAACGAAGCCAAGACAGAGTACCTCGTTATGATGCGTGGTCATTGTCAGGCTGCTGATCATCTACAATCACTGCAGGGTGGGGACCAGTCCTACAAGAGAGTGCAAGAATTCAAATACCTAGTGGCACTTTTCACTGAGAACTCGTCATGTGAAGCAGAAATTATTGCCAGAATACAAGCAGGAAACCGATCTTACCACAGCCTAGCACAACTGCTTCGGTCCAGATATCTCTCCAGACAGTTCAAGATTCGACAGTACAAAACCCTGATCCAGCCTGTTGTTCTATATGGCTGTGAGTCATGGAGTATCCGGAAACAGGACTTCCATATGCTCCTTGTTTTTGAGAGAAAAGTGCTTCGGAAGGTCTTCGGTCCAGTTGTGGATGCAGATGCAGGGGAATGGAGGATCAGATACAACCAGGAGCTTGAGGAACTATACCAGTAGCCCAGCATAGCAGGAACTGTCAAAGCCAAACGAATGCAGTGGGCCGGCCATGTGGCTCGGATGGAGGATGACAGATGGCCTCGGAAGCTCCTGGATTTCACACCTACAGGAAAGAGTCCGCCAGGGAGACCCAAGAAGTCTTGGAGGGATGGCCTGATTGAAGATTTAAACCAAGTGTCAATAGATGTGAACGGATAGCGGATAGCAGCAATGGACAGAATACAGTGGAGGAGGAAGCTTGTAGATGCGTGCGGTCCACTCGGCCTGATCACGTGGTAGTAGTAGTAGTATCGCTAGTGCCTCGTGATGACTGGGAGTTGTGTGATGTACCTAGGTTAGTTAGGTTTAAGTAGTTCTAAGTTCTAGGGGACTGATGACCATAGGTGTTAAGTCCCATACTGCTCAGAGCCATTTGAACCATTTTGAACCAGTATCGCTAGTGCGAAACGCAGCTTGTCCTTTCCTTACACGATGTACTGCGAACTATGGGCGAAAGGCAATAGGCAGATTGCATATTTCTAGATTTCCAGAAAGCATCTCACACGGCGCCCCATTGCCTGCTGTTAACGAAGGTACAAGCATGTGGAGTAAGTTCACAGATATGTGAGTGGCTCGAAGACTTCTTAAATAATAGAATCTAGTATGTTGTCGTCGACGGCGAGTCTTC
Source organism: Schistocerca americana (assembly GCF_021461395.2). Classification (NCBI taxonomy): domain Eukaryota; kingdom Metazoa; phylum Arthropoda; class Insecta; order Orthoptera; family Acrididae; genus Schistocerca; species Schistocerca americana. The sequence continues at coordinate 120,778,859 of NC_060122.1, read as the reverse complement.
ACAGAGACAAGGGTATGGTCAACCGGGCCCCACGGAAGTGTGATAGGACTGCTGTTGTTCTCTACAAGCACAAATGATTGGGCGGACAGGGTGGGCAGCAGCCTGCGTTCGTTTGCTCATGGTGCTGTAGTGTACAATAAGACGTCGAAGTTGAGTGACTGTAGGAGAATACAAGGCGACTTAGGCAAAATTTGCAGTTGGTGGGATGAGTAGCAGCTAGCTCTAGATGTGGAAAAATGTAAGTTAATGCGCATGAGTAGGAAGATCAAACGTGTAACGTTCGGATACAGTATGGTTAGTGCCCTGCTTGACACAGTCAAGCTGTTTAAATTTCTGGGCGTAACGCTGCAAAGTGATATGAGATGGAACGAGCGCGTGAGGATTGTGGCAGGGAAAGCTAATGGTCGACTTCGGTTTACTGGGAGAATTTTAGGAAAGAGTGGTTCACGTCTCTGCAGATATCATGAGACCCTGGCACAAAATGGGGGTGATACGCGATTATAAGAACTCAGCAAGAGAGTTCTCACAGCCTCTGTCACCTCAATTCTCCAACTTCCTACCTACACGTGGTGCCCCTGTTAAGCCGAGCAACTCAGCGGAAGGTTGGGTAACCAACCCCAGCGGGAAACTGAGTCGGTGAGCAGATAGGAGTTGGAGGACAGTGGAAGGCAACGGGAAACCACCACTGAACTATCCCAAGAAAACCCCATCGCTTCGCTCAGCTCAAAATGTTCCGGAGTTTCAAGTTCCCCGATCGGATCTCCGGGGGGAACCAGGTTGAGAGGAGCTTCACGAAGAGTAAGATGGTGCAAAGAGAAGCACTGCATAGGAACATGGAATGTAAGATCCATGTATCAAGGAAAATTAGACATAGCGAAAAGAGAAATGGAGAAAATTAACATCGACATATTGGGAATAAGTGAAATGAGGTGGACTGGCATGGGAGAATTTGCTTCGGATGGCCATATGGTGTATTATTCTGGGCACGATAACAACAGAAGTAATGGAGTAGCCTTCATAGTTAGTGATAAAGTGAGAAAAGCTGTGATGGGATGCAAATATAAAAATGATAGAATGATGTCCATCAGACTTCAAGGTCAGCCCCTCAACATCACAGTATTCAAGTTTATGCACCAACAACCGATGCTGAAAAGGAAATTATTGACCAGTTCTATGGAGATTTACAAGAATTACTACTGTCAACACCAAAAAAGGATATCGTCTTCATAGTTGGAGATTGGAACGCAAAAGTGGGAAATGAAGCTGTAGAAGGTATAACAGGGAAATATGGTCTTGGTACAACAAATGAAGCTGGACAGAGACTCCTAGAATTCTGCCAAGAAAATTCATTGATAATTACTAATACACTGTTTCAACTACCAAAACGACGCCTATATACCTGGACTTCGCCAGATGGCCAACACTGGAACCAAATTGATTACATACTTTGTAAACAGAGGTGGAAGAGCGCGGTTCAGTCAGCTACAACAAGACCTGGGGCTGACTGCGGATCAGATCATGATCTCCTGATTGCAAAATTTCGGCTGAAACTTCAGAATGTACCAAAAAGTATCCCAACTTGCAGATACGACCTTAACTCTATACCCTCCGACTATGCTGCAGAGGTACAAAACAGATTTAATGTATTACAGCTGGAGGACAAAAGCTCGCAAGAGATGTGGACAGAAGTAGCTAATACTGTCAAGGAGGCCGCAGAGAAACACATTCCCAAGAAAAGGAACAGTAAGAAGGCTAGATGGCTATCAGTTGAGGCACTGCAAGTTGCAGAAGAACGAAGGAAAGCAAAAATCAAGGGAGATAGATCAGCTATGTTTGAATTAAATAAAGATTTTCAGAAATTCGCTAGAAGAGATAAAAATATATTCTTTAATGAACAGTGCAAGGAAGTTGAAGATAGTAACGTAATGGGGAAGACAAGAGATCTTTATAAGAAAATTAGAGAAATTAAAGGAAAATTCCAGGCAAAAATTGGAATGATAAAAGATAGAAACGGGAAAGATCTGAGTGAAGCAGAGGATGTTAAGGAAAGATGGGCAGAATATGTAGAAGACCTATACAAGAAAGAACTGCATCATGACAGGGCTCCTACTGCTGATGTTAATGTTAATTTAGAACTAGAGCCAGATATTTTGGAGAGCGAAATCCAGTGGGCCCTTGAAAATATGGCTGATAGCAAAACTAGTGGACATGATGAAATACCAGCAGAATTGTTTAAAGTCACTGGAAAGGATGCAGTGAAAGTGCTGCACTCAATATGTCAAAAAATATGGATCACGCAGCAGTGGCCAGAAGACTGGAAAAGATCAGTATTCATCCCCATTCCAAAGAAGAAAAGTTCTAAAGAATGTTCAGATTACCGAACAATCGCACTTATTTCACATGCTAGCAAAGTTATGTTGAAAATCTTACAAAATAGACTTCGCCAATATCTAGATCGAGAGCTGCCAGAAGAACAAGCTGGATTTAGGAAGGGAAGAGGAACTAGAGATCAAATTGCTAACATTCGGTGGATTATGGAAAAAGCGAGAGAATTCCAGAAAGATGTGTACCTCTGCTTTATTGACTACGCCAAAGCCTTTGACTGCGTCGATCACAACAAATTATGGAACGTACTGAAAAACATGGGTGTACCAGATCACCTCATTCATCTGATACGGAGTTTATACCTTGACCAAGAAGCTACGGTGAGAACTATGTATGGAACAACGAAATGGATAGATTCAGAAAGGGGTCCGGCAAGGCTGCATACTGTCACCGTACTTATTCAATCTGTATGCAGAACATGTCATGAGGAATGCGAGGCTAGATGAAGGAGAAACAGGAATTAAAATAGCTGGAATAAATGTAAACAACCTCAGGTACGCGGATGATACGATCCTATTGGCAGAAAGTGAAGAAGATTTGAGAACACTCTTACTGAAGGTGAAAGACGAAAGTGAAAAGGCTGGTCTTATGATGAATGTGAAGAAAACGAAAATTATGGCAACTGCACCTACCAATTCGTGGTATATAGCAGGAGAAACCATGGAGGTAGTGACCACATTCAGTTATCTCGGTTCCCAGATCTCTGCTGACGATGACTGCAGCCATGAAATCCGGAGACGCCTGTTGCTCGGTAGACAGGCGATGTCAAACCTTGACAAGGTTATAAGGTCCAGAGATATAACACTAGCAACAAAGATCCGTATTGTGAGGGCTATGGTCTTTCCAGTTGTGATGTATGGATGTGAGACCTGGACCATTAGATAGGCTGAACGGCGAAGAATTGACTCCTTCGAATTGTGGTGTTGGAAGAAACTTCTTAGAGTTCCATGGACTGCAAAGAGAACCAACAGATCAATATTGCAGCAAATTAAACCAGATTTCTCCCTGGAAGGTCTAATCTTAAAACAAAAGCTGACCTACTTTGGACACACAATGCGAAGGCATGCCTCGCTGGAAAAAACATTAATGCTGGGGAAGATTGAAGGAACTAGAAGAAGAGGACGTCAGAGGATGAGATGGATCGATGGCATCACAGAAGCAATGTGTTCCAACCTGGAAGGTCTACGGGAGAAAGTGCAAGACAGGAAAAAGTGGCGTGATTTGGTTCATGGGGTCACGAAGAGTCGGAACCGACTGAACGAATAGAGAGAGAAAGAGAGAGAGAGAGAGAGGTTCACGTGCAAAGGAAACTGCATATAGGATCCTGGTGCGACCTACTCTTGAGTGCTGCTCCAAAGTTTGGGATCCGTACCAGGTCGGTTTGAAGGAAGACATCGAAGCTATTCAGAGGCGGGATGCTAGATTTGTTCGAACAACACCTAAATGTTACGGAGATGCTCCGGGAACTCAAATGGGAATCCCTGGAAGGAAGGCGACATTCTTTTCGAGAAACACTATAGTCAAAGTTTTAGAGAACCGGCATTTGAAGCTGACAGCCGAACGATTCTACTGCCGCCAACATATATTGCGCGTAAGGACCACGAAAATGAGATACGAAAAATTTGGGCTCGTGCGGAGGCAAATTTGTCCCTCACTGTATTTGCGAGTGAAACAGGATAGGTAATGTGTAGTAGTGGTACAGGGTGCATTCCATCACGCACCATTCAGTGGCTTGCGGAGTATCTATGTACATATACGAGGGACACTCCAAAAGAAATGCACACTATTTATTAAAAAATCTGTCTTTTATTCTACATGTTTGAAAGTTTTACAGTGTATGTAGATACATCCTTTAGGAACAATATTTTCATTTCTCCACATAATTTCCATCCCTCTCAACTGCCTTACGCCATCTTGGAACCAGCGCCTGTATACCCTCACGGTAACATTCTGGACCAACCTGTTGGAGCAACTGTTCGGCAGCGTGCACAAAGGAGTCATCATCTCCCAACCTTGTTCCACGAAGAGACTCTTTCAGTTTCCGAAAGAGATGATCGTCACATGGAGCCAGGTCAGAACTGTAAGGCGGGTATTTCAGTGTTGTCCATCCGAGTTTTGTGATCGATTCCATGGTTTTTTTACTGACATGTGGCCGTGCATCGTCGTGCAGCAGCAAAACATCCTGCTTTTGGCGATGTGGTCGAACACGACTCAGTCGTGCTTGACGTTTCGTCACTGTCGTCACATATGCATCAGAATTTATGGTGGTTCCACTTGGCATGATGTCCACAAGCAAGAGTCCTTCAGAATCGAAAAACACCATAGCCATAACTTTTCCAGCAGAGGGAGTGGTTTAGAATTTTTTTTTCTTGGGTGAATTTACATGATGCTACTCCATTGCTTGTCTCTTCGTCTCTTTTGAAAAATGATAGAGCAATGTTTCATCACCTGTCACAATTCGTCCAAGAAATTCATCTCCACCATTCTCGTACTGCTTTAAAAGTTCGTTGCATACCGTTTTTGTTTCTTTCTGAGCCACTGTCAGCATCCTGGGAACCCACCTGGCACAAACCTTTTTTAACGTCAACACTTTCAGTATTCTGCAAACACTTCCTTCCCCTATCCCAACGTAGCGTGACAATTCGTTCACTGTGATGCGTCTGTCAGCAGTCATCAATTCGTTAACTCTCTGCACATTGTCTGGAGGCCTGCCCCTGCGAGGACAATCTTCAAGATTTCCGTGCCCGCTTTCATCATGTAACCTACTTGCCCACCGACTAACTGTACTGCGATCGACAGCAGCATCTCCATACACCCTTTTCAACCTCTTGTGTATGTTTCCCACTGTCTCGTTTTCACAACACAGGAATTCTATGACAGCATGTTGCTACTGACGAACGTCAAGTGTAGCAGTCATCTTGAAGACATGCTGTGACGGTGCCACTCGCGGGAACAGGTTGAACTAAGTTTGAAAACAAGTAGGTAGGATGTATCTACACACTGTAAAACTTTCACACATGCAGAATGAAAACTGTATTTTTACAAAAATAGTGTGCATTTCTTTTGCAGTGACCCTCGTAGATGTAAATGCGAAACTGGTAATGACATTTTAATAAAAGAATTTTAACGCCCACCGTGGGAGATTTTATTCACCACCACAGACCCTTCTGCCTCAACGGAGAAACAAACAAATACCTGTCGCCTATGCACCTGGGCAACGGCGGCGGCCGCGTGCTCGCCCACCGTCCAGAGAGAACGACGGGAAGATCCAGCCATCTCTACCCCTCGCTGGGGTAGCAATAAAGTTCGAGTATAATGACTTTTCTGGAGACTAGAAACCTACTCTGTAAGAATCAGCATGGATGTCGAAAAAGACGATCGTGTGAAACCCAGCTCGCGCTATTCGTCCACGAGACTCAGAGGGCCATAGGCACGGGTTCCCAGGTAGATGCCGTGTTTCTTGACTTCCGCAAGGCGTTCGATACAGTTCCCCACAGTCGTTAAATGAACAAAGTAAGAGCATATGGACTATCAGACCAATTGTGTGACTGGATTGAAGAGCTCCTAGATAACAGAACGCAGCATGTCATTCTCAATGGAGAGAAGTCTTCCGAAGGAAGAGTGATTTCAGGTGTGCCGCAAGGGAGTGTCGTAGGACCGTTGCTATTCACAATATACATAAATGACCTTGTGGATGACATCGGAAGTTCACTGAGGCTTTTTACGGATGATGCTGTGATATATCGAGAGGTTGTAACAATGGAAAATTGTACTGCAATGCAGGAGGATCTGCAGCGAATTGACGCATGATGCAGGGAATGGCAATTGAATCTGAATGTAGACAAGTGTAATGTGCTGCGAATACATAGAAAGGAAGATCCCTTATCATTTAGCTACAATATAGCAGGTCAGCAACTGGAAGCAGTTAATTCCATTAATTCCATAAATTATCTGGGAGTACGCATTAGGAGTGATTTAAAATGGAATGATCATATAAAGTTGATCGTCGGTAAAGCAGATTACAGACTGAGATTCATTGGAAGAATCCTAAGGAAATGCAATCCGAAAAGAAAGGATGTAGGTTACAGTACACTTGTTCGCCCACTGCTTGAATATTGCTCAACACTGTGGGATCCGTACCAGATAGGGTTGATAGAAGAGATAGAGAAAATCCAACGGAGAGCAGCGCGCTACGATACAGGATCATTTAGTAATCGCGAAAGCGTTACGGAGATGATAGATAAACTCCAGTGGAAGACTCTGCAGGAGAGACGCTCAGTAGCTCGGTACGGGCTTTTGTTGAAGTTTCGAGAACATACCTTCACCGAGGAGTCAAGTAGTATATTGCTCCCTCCTACGTATATCTCGCGAAAGAGACCATGAGGATAAAATCCGAGAGATTAGGGCCCACACAGAGGCACGCCGACAATCTTTCATTCCACTAACAATACGGGACTGGAATAGAAGGGAGAACCGATGGAGGTGCTCAAGGTACCCTCCGCCACACACCGTCAGGTGGCTTGCGGAGTATGGATGTAGATGTAGATGTAGAAAGTCCCTACTCAGCAGCACAAATGCTTTCTCAGCACAGTTTCCGAGCCTGCCCTATGCCATCAGTGCCATCCAGTTATAGTTGTACGACCAGTCGCCGGAGTGAAGACCGGCACACAGTGGAACCTCGTCCTCCCCAGACGCCGGCCTCCACATGTATCTGACGCACGGGGACTAACTTGGCGACCGCAGGGAGCGCCAGCAGGTGTTATTGAATTACTGCCGGAGCAGCCAGCCGGTGGCGCGCAAATCCCGGAGACGAGACGACAGGCGGCGTATATTGCCCGTCCGAATTACGCGCTTGTTATCTCACTCAGGGTAGCCGGCGGCGAGCGGCATTTGCATGTTGAAAAGCCTGCGCTCCTCCGCACCCGCCGCTGGGGTTTCGCGTGTGCTCGGCGCGTCCGAGGCGCTGGTTGACGTCCGCGCGGACTGCGGCGAGAACAATGCGTGCGTGGCGCCGTCTGGGGGCCATTGTGGCCGCCAAGGAGCAGCCTCTTTGTTCCAGCGCGAGTAATTACCGATAACATAAAGGCCCGGCCGCGGCGAAAAAAAGCCCCACCTCTTCCCACTCTGCTGCGGCTTTGCGACAGCGCCGCGCCTTTAACTGGCTCTCATGTCCTCCACTCTGCACTACCAACACGTTTTGCTCAGCTTTAAAAAGTCGACATAGGTATCTCCCGCGGGTGAATGCAACCGTGTGCACGCGAAGGAAAGCCAATTTTTAATTACCAAAAGGATTTCTAACCAACTACCATGTTTGCAATTATTGTGAGTCTTATGGAACAATAAGAGCTTTTTCGATAAACGTGGGCAAAGAAAAACGGGCCCAGAAAGTATTTCTTGCATCTTAAGATAGGCATCCGCCCCGGGTGCAAATAATGTACGTACTGTTGCCTATCTTAAGGTGTACGAAATATCTTCCAGCCCACTTATACCCGTATTTTGCTCACTGTGTAGGTGTGAGAAGGTAGAGTCTCAGATTCAGATATCAGGAAGTTTTTTTCCACTAAGTTATAGTGCAGTGCTAGCTGACAACTGGGCATTAAAATTGCTACACCACGAAGATGACGTGCTACAGAAGCGAAATTTAACCGACAGGAAGAAGATGCTGCGACTGCTGCGGTCGCAGGTTCGAATCCTGCCTCGGGCATGGATATGTGTGATGTCCTTAGGTTAGTTAGGTTTAAGTAGTTCTAAGTTCTACGGGACTGATGACCACAGATGTTAAGTCCCATAGTGCTCAGAGCCATTTGAACCATTTGAAGAAGATGCTGTGATATGCAAATGACTATCTTTTCAGAGCGACACCTACAACGTGCTGACATGAGGAAGGTTTCCAAGCGATTTCTCATACACAAACAGCAGTTGATCGGCGTTGCCTGGTGAAACGTTGTTGTGATGCCTCGTGTAAGGATGAGAAATGCGTACCATCACGTTTCCGACTTTGATACAGGTCGGATTGTAGCCTATCGTGATTGCGGTTTATCCTATCGCGACGTAGCTGCTCGCGTTGGTCGAGATTCAATGATTGTTAGCAGAATACGGAATCGGTGGGTTCAGGAGGGTAATACGGAAAGCGATGCTGGATCACAACAGCCTCGTATCAGTAGCAGTCGAGATGACAGACATCTTATTCCCATGGCTGTAACGGATCGTGCAGCCACGTCTCGATGCCTGAGTCAGCAGATGGGGACGTTTGCAAGACAACAACCATCTGCACGAAAAGTTCGACGACGTTTGCAGCAGCACGGACTATCAGCTCGGAGACCATGGCTGCGGTTACCCTTGACGCTGCATCACAGTGAGGAGAGCCAGCAATAGTGTACTCAACGACGAACCTGGGTACACGAATGGCAAAACGTCATTTTTTCGGATGAATCCAGATTCTGTTTACAGCATCATTATGGTCGCATCCGTGTTTAGCGACGTCGTGGTGAACGCACATTGGAAGCGTGTATTCGTCATCGCCATACTGGCGTATCACCCCGCGTGATGGTATGGGGTGCCATTGGTTACACGTCTCGGTCACCTCTTGTTCGCATTGACGGCACTTTGAACAGTGGACGTTACATTTCAGATATGTTACAACCCGTGGCTCTACCCTTCATTCGATCCCTGCGAAACCCTACATTTCAGCAGGATAATGCACGACCGCATGTTGCACGTCCTGTGCAGGCCTTTCCGGATACAGAAAATGTTCGACTGCTGGCCTGGCCAGCACATTCTCCAGATCTCTCACAAACTAAAAACTTCTGGTCAATGGTGGGCGAGCAACTGGCTCGTCACAATACGCCAGTCACTATTCTTGATGAACTGTGGTATCGTGTTGAAGCTGCATGGACAGCTGTACCTGTACACGCCATCCAAGCTCTCTTTGACTCAATGTCCAGGAGTACGAAGGCCGTTATTACGGCCAGAGGTGGTTGTTCTGGGTACTGATTTCTCAGGATCTACGCACCCAAACTGCGTGAAAATGTAATCACATGTCAGTTCTAGTATAATATATTTGTCCAATGAATACCCGTTTATCATCTGCATTTCTTCTTGGTGTAGCAATTTTAATGGCCAGTAGTGTACTTCGAAATACATTTATGTTATATAAGAACAGATTCGGATACAGCACATTGCTAAAATCTTAAGACAATCTGCATGAAGCGTTTCTAAAATATAGTATCATTTACACCTGCAACCTTCAAGCCCCGAAAACAATAACCAAAAGGGTTAGGGTTAACTGAACTAAACATTCGGCTTGCGTTATCATCATAGTACGAGAACAGAAACCTGTATACAAACTCATTCGTGAGTTACAGCCTCGAATACACAAATTTATATATTTTCATCATCTGTCGTTTCGTCTTAAGACCTTACGTTCAGATCCAGTCGTTCTAGCCATCTATACTTCTTTAGGTCGCCTGCTTCTCTCTCTCTTGTGTATTGTCCCTGCTCTAGCGTATAGGCCACTCTGCTTTAGGCTATCTGCCTGAGTCTTCCGTGTAACTTTCGCTTGCTCCTCTCTCTGTTATTCATCACTCGTCCCTATAATACCACTATTCCTTTCTGACATATTTTAACTTTTGGTTATAAACCCTGCGCACCCATGCAGCTGGCATATGGTGTAACTACATCCTTCTTGCAGTGTCCCTACGTAACCCGTAAACTGGAATAAAAGATGACATTTTATTTGAATTCAAAAATTTCAGTCGCTCCTGACAACCACTTGCTTCATGTTGTCCATGTGCCCACTCAACGTCCGGTACTCCAGAAAGAACATCTCACTGTTAACTTCGTTACAAAGTTGACAAAGTGATTACACAGCAACGTTGACAACATTCGACATGAGCACATTGTGTATAATATGAAGTGGTAAAGCAATCGAAGATGAGCATGGCAAAGAAGTAAGAAAATTACATGTTCACAGTACACGAAAAATATTTGATGATATAAACGAAGTAACTATGTAGATGAACAGAAAATGTGAACCAAACTATCTTCGGTCGTGGCTCCGAACTAAAACAGTACGGACAAAACAAAATTCCTGAAAATAACTGACCAAAGCAAACTATCTTACTTATTTAAAGCAGTAGAAAAATGAACCTACAGTAGTAAGCACACCGTGTTGTAAATAGCCGTGTATTTTGTAACTTATTTCTTACACCGTACTGCAGTTTTGCTTGGTACCTAGTGATGCGTGAAATATTTTCCACGCCAATTTTATTTTGCCCATTATGATAAAAATCCAGGGTGATTAAAGACTTTCCAAGACTCTCTTTCCCTTGGTTCACAGCTGAGAGTTTCTGTGCAGTTGAGACCAACCAGCCTCGTTTAGAAGAAGCTTCTTCAGGCCTTTGTAATTTAATCCTTTCTCATTGTTTTTAGTCGTCAGTCTTCTGACCGATTCGATGCATCTCCTCCACGAATTCCTCTTCTGTTTCAACCTTTTCAACATACGTTCTCCATTCTTTGTTGGATTCATTCCAATTTCTGTCATTCCCTACAGTTATTACTCACTACTGCTCTCTCAGGTACCATGGAGTTATTCCCTGATATCCTAACACACATCCTACGATCCTGTCCCTTCTTCTTGACAATGTTTTCCATATGTTCCTTTCATCACCGATTCTACAGATAACATGCCTATTCCTTATCTTATCAATTCACTTAGTTTTCAACACCGTTCTATAGCAACACATCTTAAAAGCTTTGATTCCCTTCTATTTCCCAGCTTTTCCAAAGTCCACGATAGTAGATTATCATTCCGTATTCTAGTCCAGACAATGCACTTGTCACAAAGTAATTGATAAAATAACGGGATATCAGGTTAGACATCTGGTGTCAGGTTACAACCTAGGGCGACTTGTAATCATGCCCCCCCCCCCCCCCCACCCCCGCCATACTCCCTTCCCTCCGAGGAACCACTGTGAATTGATCAAGATCACCCAGTGGAATACCCTCACCCTCACCCTCTCCTCTCCTGGACTAGTAGGAAGACTGGACCAATAGGAAACAAGGTCTCGCCTACACCCCCTTTATTATATTACGAATCCAGTAGCCAGGGGCCCCCTTCATTCGAGGTCTGACATTTATAGTGAGAGGATAACAAAGTTCCAGATGCAACAGCAGGATCCAGCAAACACCTCCACGCTCAAAAAGAATAAGAGTGTTGATTTTTAGACATCAAAATGGCTCTGAACACTATGCGACTTAACTTCTGAGGTCATCAGTCGCCTAGAACTTAGAACTAATTAAACCTAACTAACCTACGGATATCACACACATTCATGCCCGAGGCAGGATTCGAACCTGCGACCGTAGCGGTCGCTCGGGTCCAGACTGTAGCGCCTAGAACCGCACGGCCACTCCGGCCGGCTTTAGACATCACAATTGTGTGGAGCTAACAGCGATTAATTTACTTATAATCAATTATTCAAAACGACAGTCACAATCGCATTATTTATTTTGCCACCAACCTGTTTCAACCCGCAATGGGGTCATTTTCAGGGCAATTTACACTATTTGGTCGTTCTCTGGAGTCGTCACTCTGCAAGTGCACGGTTGGTAACTATCTAACCGTGCACAGGCAAGGTGACGACTCCAGAGAACGACCAAACGGTGTAAATTGTCCTGAAGATGACCCCATCGCGGGTTGAAACAGGTTGGCGGCAAAATAAGTAATGCGATTGTAACTATCATTTTGAATAATTGATTATAAGAGTGTTGGATTTTGAAGTTAGTATCTAATGATATTATTATTAATAAAACTAAACTCACTCTGAACAGGTCGCAGAAGACTCTAACGGTACTGGCCGACAACTGTGTCATCCTCAGCTTATAGGCATCTCTGGATGCGGATGTGGACAGGCATGAGATCAGCACACCGCTCTCCTGGCCGTTGTCAGTTTTCGTCACCGAAGTCGCTACTTCTCAATTAAGTAGCTCCTCAATTTGCCACACAAGGGTTGAGTGCACCCCACTTGCCAATAGTGCTCGGCAGACTGGACGGTCACTCATCAATCCCGACAGCACTTAACGTCAGCGGTCTGATGGAATCCGGTGTTACCATTGCGGGAAGGCCACTGGTTATTGTTATTAATACTGTTACTAAAAGAATTAAAAGTTTGAATAAATACCTTCCTTTCGGTCTGCAGTGTTTCCACTGTTCCTCCCGGTCCGTAGCCACCGCCAGCCACCCTAAAGAGTCCAGCCACACTCAAAAGTGCGTATGGTAATGAATTCATTGAATAACTTGTCGGTTCCTACAAGTACTTTAGATTGTCCTGTTTCAAAGTGATAGTAAATTCGCTTTATCGTGGACCAACTGCTTTGGCACCCTTGAGCATGTCTGTCTCAAATAAAGTGTATCAACTTGTCTATGATGGCCAAACCAGAAATAGTTCAGGATCCCCTCCTGGTTTGCCACTACGAGGCCATAAAGCACGTATACAATGTTTTGCTTCAGTTTTTCAGATTGCGGAATATTGCTGCTTTTGAGGAACAGCTGTTATATTGCTCCCTCAGTGTTGTGCAATGTCTCCTACAATAGCTGATATCTCTGTTGAATCAGTGTTTTTGAAAAAAATATATACACTCTCGAAACAGATCCCCGCAGGATGTTTTAACAGTATTAGAATAAGACTATATTCCACACAAGGTCCTGTAATTAGATCACGTATGTCTTCGGGAAGTAATGAGTCATTCTTCTTCTCCTTCTTCTTCTTATTCTTTCGGTTTCCATCAACATAGCAGGACCAATTGTTTACCATACCACTATTGTAAAGGGGATGTTTTGTCCACGCTGTCATGACGACTACGTGCTCACATTGGCATGGAGGGTATTCTATAGAGAACTCAAACACGTGTAACTCATCTTTTTTATCTTCAATTACCTGACACTGTCAGGACTGTAGGAGGTGATCAATAATTATCAATAGTGTAGTCGACCCTATTAGCCTGCATCACAAATATTTATACATAGATAATTACTTTCAACAACTTAAATCTCCATCCTCAGATCACTTACTACATGGCAGAAGTGCCATAGCGATCTGTACAGTCAGACAATTCAGTTCACACAAAAGCATTATGCTATGTCCCACAACATTACGTAATGCAGTGGGTACATTGAATAGATATAATAAGCAGGTAGCAAAGGCGTCGTCGAGACAGATCGCACGCTTCAGTTGATAATGGAAGCAAGACACGTTCACAGAATTTTTTGACCTGAAAAAAAGGGTTCGACAGTGTCAAATGGAGCAAGATGTTCGAAATTCTAGGAAAAATAGGGGTAAGCTATAGCGGAAGACGGATAATATACACTATATACAAGAACCTAGAGGGAACAATAGGACTGGAATACCAAGAACGATGTTTCCGGAATAAAAAGTGTGCTACAGAGGGATGTAGTCTGTCACCCCTATTTTTCAACCTATGGCATTCCTGGCCATTTTCTGTTACATTCAAACATGGGCCTTATTTTGAGGAAGAAATTTCTGAGAATGTATATTTAAAGCACAGCATTGTATGCTAATGAAATATGAGCTGTGGGAACACCAGAACAGAAGATAATCGAATCGAAGCATTTGCGATTTGGTGCTTCAGACGAATGTTGAAAAGAAAGTGGCCAGATAAGGTACGGAATGGGGAAGTATGTTCAAAATCGGTGAGGGAAGAATATATAGAGAACACTGACAAGAAGTAGGAACAGGATTGTAGGACATCTGTTAATACATTAGGGAATAACTTCTATGGTTCTACAGGGAACTGTAAACCGTAAAAACTGTAGAGATAAACAGTGATTGGAATACATCCAACAAATAAGTGAGGACATACGTCTGGAGTGGAGATGGCTGACCCACATTCCTGCATCCATGTGCAGATTCCCAGAAAAACTGAAAGAAAACCCCGAGGCAGAATTGGCCCCTCTAGGTGTGAGCACTCCCGCGTTGGAACAGGTTCGTCCAAGTAGATCGGTCTTGCGGCATATGACGCTCAAGAGGAAGCCGGTTGCAGCAGGGACAGCAGAGGATGCGGTGGCGACAACAGTAGTGGGGACACTGGTGGCTGAGATGACAGAGACTGTGACACCAGGGCCTCCCGCAGCTGGGTTGAGGGTGCAGCACCTATGGCTGAGGTGACCCAGGCACCAAAGGCTACGGCTGTGGCAACGATGCTCACTGCAGAGGAATCCTGCTGGAAGAGGAAGGTGGTTGGTATGGAACCTACCAAGGATGACTGCTAAGAAAGACACCATCTCTTGGAGTGTCTCCTGAAACAGAAATGTCCACAGCATGATCAGGAATAGCACGAGCCTGCTGCTGGTTCTGATGTTTAGACCTACTCTGTTGAAATCAATTGTGAGCCATTATCGTACACAATGGTAGTTGGTAATGCCTCCCGACAATCATGCTGGCATATATGTTGGAATTCAGAGGAAACCACAAAAGGAAACCTGTAAAAAGCGTCGACTACTATTAGCCACTGTGAAACCGAAAACCGCCGCGGGAAAACGGTATGAATTTATTGCCAGAAGACGTCTGGTCAGGCTAGTCAAAGACTGCTGGGAAGGAGCAGGGAAGATTCCTGCGCACTCCTTGCGGTACGAGATCACGCCCATGTCCATTCCCAGCCACGTACAGAGCTGCCTGGCCAATTGCTTTGTACAGGTGTCCTTCATGACATAACGCACCTGCTGCTGCGAAGATTCTGGGATCACACCTGGGTTTGTTCGTTTGATGAGTGTAAGAGCACAACTCAATTTCTGACCGAAAAGGAGTCCCCCTGGGAAAACCAAAGACGAAGACACTCAGTGAGCAGCGACTTCCTATCAGATGGCCAGCCTGACTGGATAAAATGACGAAGGAACTAGAGGGGGTCATTTTTTTTCCATAGCCGTGACGATTTCGTGGTGGTCAGACGGAAATGTAAGCACTTTGGCTGCTTCAATCTGGTCGATGTGAAAGCAAGATTCCTCAGGTGAATCAAATTCCAAATCTGATCAAACAGGAAGACGAGATAATGTGTCTGTGTTGGTGTGATGTGCCATGGAGTGGTAGAGAATTGCATGATTATATTTGGCCTAGATAAGCACCTAGTGTTGAAGCTTCTGCGCTGCCGAGATAGGCACAGGCTTGGCAGACTGAAATAACCTGTTGAGAAGCTTGTGGCCCATGAGCAGAAACAGTTTCAAACCATAAGGACACTGAAGGGGCTTCAACATGCTGTGGACGATTACCAAGGCCTCTTTCTCCAGCTGACTGTAATTTACCTGAGCAACTTGCGGTCCGTGGCGCTGATCCTGTGGGCCAGCACTACCCCAGTGTTACAGAAGGAGGCATCCACCAAGAGAACTAGTGGTTTTGAAGGATCAAAGTGGACTCGACATGTTATGCTAAGCAATGTTTGGAAAGGTGTTTCTTGCTCACGCAACGAGACGAAATGGAAATTTTTCCACCAGAGAGCATGCAAGGGTACATGATTCAAGTAGGATTAGGCATGAAGCGAAGATAATATAATATCTTGCAGAGGACAGCCTAAGGTTCGGTGAGATTTTTCGGGGAAGGGAGCTTCGAAATAGCTCAAAATGGTTCAAATGGCTCTGAGCACTATGGGATTTAACATCTGAGGTCATCAGTTCCCTAGAACTAAGAACTTCATAAACCCAACTAACCTAAGGACATCACACACATCCATGCCCGAGGCAGAATACGAACCTGCGAACATAGCGGTCGTGCGATTCCAGACTGAAGCGCCTAGAACCGCTTGGTCACAGCGGCCGGCTTCCAAATTGACTTCAAGTGTTTATCAGAGGGGCAAACATCATGGAATCGATGACAAGACTGAGGTATTCGATTTGAATGCAGAAAAATTCGCATTTCTCCCAATAGCATCTGAATCCTTTGTCTGTGAGGGTTTTGGAAGCGCATTCCAGGTTCTGGAGGTGCTCTGGAGTGCTCGTACTGCCCAAAATGAAGATGTCGTCCATATAATTGGAGCTGGCAGGCATCTTCGACGTTAGTTACTCCGAAAACCGCCGGAAGATGGCCGGGGTTAAGGCGCTGCCAAAGGGGAGACATTGATATTGGAACAGCTCGATGTACGTGTTGAGGACAAGGAAGGATTTTCTTGTGTAATCCAAAGAGAGTTTCAGATAGGCGTCCTTTTAGAAGAACATGCCCCCTTGTAATTTATCCATTATCAGTTCATGGCGAGAGAGAGGATATGAATCCACAACAGACTGTGCGTTAACGTTGGACTTAAAATCTATGCTAAGAAAGAGTTGCCCATTGGGTTTTCTACGACTGACGATGAGTGGCACCCACTGACTGCAGGAGATGGGCGTTATAAGCCCCAGGTCCTGCATATGTCTCAACCCTGCCATGGCATACTCCCAAATAGCGTGGGAAACCTCTCATGCTCTAAAAACTTGTGGGCGGAAAAGTCTTTTGTCATACCCAGAGAATCCTCAAAAAACTGACAGTTTTTCACAGAGTTACATGACGTTATCGTAGGGGACGTTGGAGTTAATCGTTTGTAGGCTGAAGGTGTCAAAGGCATTAAGGCTAAAAATGTTATGACTGTTGAAAGAGTTGAGCATCATGACGGGACTTGCCTCAGATGTAGATTGGTACTGCATATGTAGAGGGCAAGTGTCTAGGATCGCGATGCGATCGCCATTATATGATGTGATCCCCTATGAGCATCGAGCTGTGGGGAGCCGAATATCTCGAACATGGTCCTATTGCTCAACATCACAGAAGCCCCAGTATCCAGTTGAAAATTTACAACATGATTCTAATATGTAGCGAAATTAAAAGCTTGTGTGCTTCATGTACAAACACAGAGGGACGCTGGGGTCGACCAACAAACTGGTGTGACTCCTGCCGAGCCGAAATATTGTAGCAGGTCTGAAATGGGAACGACTGGTCAGAAACCGAATGGTTCATCGACCTGATGGACATCCGTTGCCTGAGAATGACGCATGACCATGGGAAGAGACAGGCCCTGCTCTTTGTTGGAGGAAACGTGTTGGATATGCCCAACTTTTTTGCAATGCAAACATTTGGCTCCGAGGAAACGATAAGCGTCCCTCTCATCTTTCATGAGAGATGTAGCACTAGGGCAGAATTGCAATTTGCCGCCACTATGGGACTGCCGCAAGTGTTGTAGATTGTTTATGGTGCCTGGAAGTAGCAGACATACTAAGTGGCGAAGACCGGCAGGTGGAAGAACGGCCACCACAAGAGGCGACATTTGTGTCAAGCAGTTCCTGTGCCTCCATTATGAAATCCTCAAGCAAAGGGTCCGGTAGCCTTAGGACCTCAGCCCGCTATCAGGAATCGGTAACACTCTGAAAAATAGCGTCCCGCAACATGGTGTTTGCGTAAGATTTACTACAAGGACATAAAAATTTGCTGGCACGGCTCATGCAGCGTAACTCCATGAGCCCCTACCGTTAGGAATGAGTAGATTGGCGCTTCATTCGAAAGAACTTATATCGAAAAGCAGACACCAACTCCTATGAGTCGAAATACTTATCGAGAGTGGCAGTGCCTTCTGGTAAAAGAATAAATTCAGGTTGAGTAAGGGGCAAAAGTTTAATGTACACGCAAGAACAGAAACATCACCCGAAATGTTGTGAAGTGCGAAGTGATGAAACAGCTGCAGTTCGTATTCATCCCACTCCTCTATGGCAGCGCCAAATTTGCAGAACGGTGGAGCTGAACGGTGCTGTTGTTATCAGTGTAGGCGACGCTTTGGAGCAGGGCTTTCTACAGAGGCTGTCGGTCCCCCAACAACAATGACATCTTGTACACCTGACTGCATCGGCTGAAACTTAGGAAGTTCGTGTAACGAGATAGACTCCTCTAGCTGAGCAGCCACCACGGAGACACGTATCTCAAGCCCAAGTACAAAGAGAATCTCTCCCGAATCTTAAAGCTAACCACCGTGAGCTCGGGAAACCAACAAACAAAAAAAAACAAAAAAAAAAAACAAAACAAAAAAAAAGCAGAGATCCCCCGTCAGAGGTGACGAGGTACAGCCACGAAAAGCAAGGACGTCACCAGAGCAGAAAACGGAAAACACTACTAGAACCAGCCTTTGTCACCGGTATTTGTTGTGTCTGTGAGTGGGGAACAACAAATAACAGGAGGCGTGCGTAGATATCTACATCTGCATCTACATGGATACTGTGTAAATTACATTTAAGTTGGAGAGGGTTCATCGAACCACCTTCACCATTCTCTATCAATTTCGTATAGCGCGCGGAAAAAACGAACACCTATAACTTTCCGTACGAGCTCTGATTTCCCTTATTTTATCATGGTGATCGTTTCTTTCTATGCAGGTCGGTGCCAACAAAATATTTTCGCATTCGGAGGAGAAAGTTGGTGATTGGAATTTCGTGAGAAGATTCCGCCGCAACGATAAACACGTTTTGATATGTCCATCCGAAATCCTGGATCATTTTAGTGACACTCTCTCCCGTATTTCGCTATAATACAAAACATGCTGCCCTTCTCTGAACTTATTCGATGTACTCCGTCAGTCCTATCTTGTAATGATCCCACACCGCGCAGCAGTGTTCTAAAAGAGGACGGACAAGCGTAGTGTAGATCGGTTACATTTTCTAAGCGTCCTGCCATTAAACACAGTCTTTGGTTAGCCTTCTCCACAACATTTTCTATATGTTCCTTCCAATTTAAGGTGTTCGTAATTGTAATTCCTAGTATTTAGTAGAATTTACGGCCTTTGGATTTGACGGATTTATCGTGTAACCAAAGTCTCACGGATTCGTTTTAGCGCTCATGTGGATGACCGCACACTTTTCATTATTTAGAGTCAACTGCCAATTTTCGCACCCGTACAGATATCTTTTCTAAATTGTTTTGCAATTTGTTTTGAACTTCTGATGACTTTATTAGTCGATAAACGGGAGTGTCATCCGAAAACAACCTAAGACGGCTGCTCAGTTTGCCTCCCAAATCGTTAAGGAACAACAAAGGGTCTCTAACACTACCTTGGGCTACGCCAGAAATCACTTCTGTTTTACTCCATGACTATCCGTCAATTACTACGAACGGTGACCTCTCTGACAGGAAATCACAAAGCAAGTCACATAACTGAGACGATATTCCACAAGCACGCAATTTCACTACAAGCTGCTTGTGTGGTACAGTGTAAAAAGCCTTCCGGGAATCCAGAATACGGAATCAAACTGTAATCCCTTGACAATAGCATTCAACACTTAATGCGAGTAAAGAGGTAGTTGTGTTTCACAAGAACGATGTTTTCTATATCCATGTTGACTGTGTGTCAATAGACCGTTTCCTTCGAGGTAATTCATAATGTTCGAACACAATATATGTTCCAGAATCCTGTTGCATATCGGCTTTAATGATATGGGCCTGTAATGTAGTGTATTACTCCTACTACCATTCTTTAATATCGGTGTGACCTGTGCAACTTTCCATTCTTTGGGTACGGATCTTAAGTCGAGCGAACGGTTGTATATGATTGTTAAGTATGGAGCTATTGCATCAGCATACTCTGAAATGAACCTAATTGGTATGAAGTCTGAACCAGAAGACCTGCTTTTATTAAGAGTGTAGTGTTGGCAGAAGAGCCAACACTGTTTTTCTAGAGGAGGCCGAAATGCACGCGTTTAATTACACGCTGACTGGCGTGAGGTCTGGAACAGGACAATATCTTGAAAATTGCAAATAAAGTACGTAGTTGATATAATACTTAACTTTAATCCACAATTGTAGAACATCTCTCGTTACGGTACATGCTTCATAATATTAATTATCAATTGAATACGGCGCCTTGCTAGGTCGTAGCAAATGTAGCTGAAGGCTATGCTAACTATCGTCTCGGCAAATGAGAGCGTAGTTGTCAGTGAACCTTTGCTATGAACGTCGGCTGTACAACTGGGGCGAGTGCCAGTACGTCTCTCTAGACCTGCCGTGTGGTGGCGCTCGGTCTGCTATCACTGACAGTGGCGACACGCGGGTCCGACGTATACTAATGGACCGCGGCCGATTTAAAGGCTACCACCTTGCAAGTGTGGTGTCTGGCGGTGACACCACAAAGTGATTTAAGTTGATTCACTACTCCGAGGATATTTACTTCTACGTTACTGATGTTGGCAGCTGTTCTTCATTCGAATTCTTCTGTGAAGGCATTTCAGTAACTCTGTTTTGGCAGCACTGTCTTCGATAATATCTCCATTGCTATCACTCAGAGAAGGCGCTGAGTGGGTCTTGCCGCTAGCATATCCCATATATGACCAGAATCTCTTTTGATTTTCTGGCAGGTTTCGGAACAAAGTTTTGTTGTGGAAACCATCATAAGCATCTCGCATTGAAGTCCGCGCTAAATTTCGAGTTTCTGTAAAAGGTCGCCAACCTTGGGGATTTGGCGTCTGTTTAAACTTGGCATGTTTTTCCACAATAAGGGAAATGTCGAAACACTTATACAACAGTGAGGGCCTAGAGAAGCCATTGGGACAGCTGTTAGAAAGGTCCGTGGATGACACCGAATTTTGAGTGCTGTGAAGCAGAATACCTAGGGTAGTCCAGTTCCAGAGC
This sequence comes from Schistocerca americana, assembly GCF_021461395.2. Taxonomy (NCBI): domain Eukaryota; kingdom Metazoa; phylum Arthropoda; class Insecta; order Orthoptera; family Acrididae; genus Schistocerca; species Schistocerca americana. The sequence goes on along the minus strand of NC_060122.1, from coordinate 120,757,833 downwards.
AGGGTTGAAATCCTGATGGTGGAGGATGTTGTGGTGTCGTGGTATCAGTGGTAGCGAAGTCCAAAACGACACTACTGAAGCGAAGGGCTGCATGCACTTACAAAGCCCAGCAAAATGTCCGTCGTCGATGTCTACTGCGACGGGGCATAGTAGCGTGATTAGCGCGGTACCTTCGTGTAGGAAACTGACAATGGGTACGCTGGCCGGGCGTTGCTACGTTACCGCGGAGACAGCTATGTGCATGGGCCACCCTGCACTGTCCGACTCGCCAGCACTGCAACTGCGCTAAGAATGGCCGGCCGTGGACTCTGCGACCTGTAACCTGCAGTAGCGTGGCAGTAGCGTTGATGGTACCACACATCTTGAAGTACAAATTGCCATAGCACATACGCGTCTTTCTCGCAATTTGAGAGGGTATGATGCCCACTTTCTCGTAAAGCACTCACGTGATTTCGAGCTACAGGGTCCTGGATTCATTTCGCTTTATTCAAGTATCTCTTCAGAGACTTTCTGATACACTGTATGATGAAGATATGCATATCATCTGAGTTGCATGTCCTAGTGAGCTAAGGTATCAGCTTGTGGCAAAGAAGGATGTTTTCCACACATATACCTGGGTTTAATGGAAAGATTCCATGAAACCATGTTACCTGACATAACCAGATTCTTTATATCACTAACAGGCACTGATGTGGAGTACGGGCAGGCAGTGAATGTTTAACAGGAGTTCGGCATACCTGAATTAGAAGAACCTGCTAGATTGTATATGAACACGTATGTGCACCTGCTCGCCGACATCTTCGAGGGATTTCAGAATGTATGCCTCGGCGCATACTATCTGGACCCTGCCTTCTACTTCAGTGCAACAAGGCTTTCATGGGACACAGTTCTAAGGAAGCTGAGTGTCAGCATCAAATTGTTGACAAATATTGATATGCTGCTCTTAAGCAGACGGCTCTCACATCGTGTGAGTTTCAAAAAGACTTTTACAAGTTAATGAACAATCCAAATTTATAACACAAACATGGGAAACATTAAAGAACGCCGTGAAATTCATTTAGTTTACAGGTCGGATGGGCGTTATGGCACAAGAGATTACTTCACCCCACCAAAGTTCAAATATGGCTCTGAGCACTATGCGACTTAACTTCTGAGGTCATCAGTCGCCTAGAACTTAGAACTAATTAAACCTAACTAACCTAAGGACATCACACACATCCATGCGCGAGGCAGGATTCGAACCTGCGACCGTAGCGGTCACTCGGTTCCAGACTGCATTGCCTAGAACCGCACGGCCACTCCGGCCGGCACAAAACTTCAGACTGACCACCATCTTCAGTAAAGGATTTGTCGCTCTCGAGATGCCCAAGCTTTCAGAGGATTGCACTAAGCCTGTCTGGACCTCTACAGAGTTCACATGTATCGATTTCACTATGACTTTGCGAAGCCAAATTTCGCCGACTCCAAGTAACAAACAGTTCATCTGTGGGGATGGGATCGGCACCTTCCTGTACTCACACTTTCACTGGAGTGATTGAGTGTGTGACTGTGTACTTATTTGTAATAGTTGGTGTGACAGAGTGTGTGTGAAATATTACGATTAAGTGCTTGTCATAGTTGTGTGTGTGTGTGAAATATTACGATGAAGTGCTTGTCATAGTTGTGTGTGTGTGTGAGGTCTTTCCTTCACTTGGTGCTGCTTGTCTCCTGTTTCCCAAGTATATTGTATACATGAAATAAAATTAAATAGAGAAAAATGATTAAAGTGCAAATACTGTATATAGAATGATGAGAAATAAAATGTGTGTATTGTATAAAAGAATAACAAGTACACATAGAAACGAAAAATGGAAAATTAGTATTTCTGTTCTTCTTCTCTACACCAGTGTAGTGTAAATAAACGTATCCGAAAGTCATAACTCATCATAATAAAATAGCTTTTCAGATGAAACCAGTGTACATATCTGTAAGAACAAAATAGCTGTGTAAAAAATTTGCTGCGGAAATTATTCTATGTAAGAAAAAATAGCTTTTCTAAAAAAAATCATTGTGAGCAACGTCATTATAAACAAATAGCCATGTACTATAAGTGAACTATAACGTGGCATATGGCGAGTGGCGGTTGTGAGAGCTGGTGGGGAATCGGGACAGCAGATAAGGTATCTTGCGAGGAGAAGTGGAATGTTGGGGGGGGGGGGGGGGGAGGGAGAGAAACTCAACCTCCATATACTGTAAATATGCAGTGCAGACAAGAGAAACCTGCGTTTTGAGTCTCCGTAAGCTCCTGTTAACAGATGTCCTTTACGAATTGGAGTAGAAAGTAACCCACCTGATGGGCAACCAACTGCATCACCACTCATTTTCGCAAACATCCCAGTGAAACTAGCTCGAAAAAAAACAGACATCGACAGCACAGCTCAGCAACAAAGCAGTCCGTTTCAGTTTGCAATAAACAACTGGAAATGGCTACAGCACCAAGTCTCCCGACTGCTGACCACTCCTTCCCATCAGAACCGTAGAGTTATAGTTCCACATAGTAGATAGAAGACACAATTTTTCAGCAAGCAACAAACAATTAATGTAAAAATTGTATTGTAAAAATAGAAATTATTAATAATAAACCATGAAGTTCGTCTGTTATATCAATTATCTTCAAAGTCTGTAAGTAGCCTGTTTAGGTTTTTATATTGGTAACGCCACGTAGCGCTCTGTATGAAAATCACTGGCTGTGCTGTGTGCAGTGTGTGGCTGGATGGCATTGTTGGAATAGTCGCTATTGTAGTGTTGGGCAGTTAGATGTGAACAGCGCGCAGCGTTGCGCAGTTGGAGGTGAGCCGCCATCAGTGGTGAATGTGGGGAGAGAGATGGCGGAGTTTTGAGAGCGGATGATCTGGACGTGTGTCCATCAGAGACAGTAAATATGTAAGACTGGATGTCATCAACTGATATATACTGGGTGATCAAAAAGTCAGTATAAATTTGAAAACTGAATATATCACGGAATAATGTAGATAGGGAGGTACAAATTAACACACATGATTGGAATGACATGGGGTTTTATTAGAACCAAAAAAATACAAAAGTTCAAAAAATGTCCGACAGATGGCTCTTCATCTGATCAGAATAGCAATAATTAGCATAACAAAGTAAGACGAAGCAAACACGATGTTCTTTACAGGAAATGCTCAATATGTCCACGATCATTCCTCAACAATAGCTGTAGTCGAGGAATAATGTTGTGAGCAGTACTGTAAAGGATGTCCGGAGTTATGGTGAGGCATTGGCGTCTGATGTTGTCTTTCAGCATCCCTAGAGATGTCGGTCGATCACGATACATTTGCGACTTCAGGTAACCCCAAAGCCAATAATCGCACGGACTGAGGTCTGAGGACCTGGGAGGCCAAGCATGATGAAAATGGTGGCTGAGCACACGATCATCACCAAACGACGCGCGTCGGACATTTTGTGAAAATTTTTTTTGTTCTAATAAAACCCCATGTCATTCCAAGCATGTGTGCCAATTTTTATCTCTCTATCTACATTATTCCGTGGTTTATTAAGTTTTCAAATTTATACTGACTTTTTGATCACTCGGTATATTATGACTTTTGAATACTATTAAGGTAAATACATTGTTTGTTCTTTATCAAAATCTTTCATTTGCTAACGATGACTATCAGTAGTTAGTGGCTTCAGTAGTTAGAATCTTTAATTTAGCTGGCAGTATTGGCGCTCGCTGTATTGCAGTAGTTAGGGTAATGAAGATTTTTGTGAGGTAAGTGATTCATTAAAGGTATAGGTTATTGTTAGTCAGGGCCATTCTTTTGTAGGGATTATTGAAAGTCACATTGCGCTGCGCTAAAAATATTGTGTGTCAGTTTAGTGTTGATCAGAATAAGTAAAGAGAGATATGTCTGAGTACGTTCAGTTTTGCTCAGCTGTTTGAAAATCAAATAACGTAAGGGGTTTATCAGCACAGTAATTCATAAATTTTTCTAAGGGGACGTTTCAAGCCTTTCACTATAGAATTATTGTTTATAGCTTAGCTGCACTTCTCCCCCCTGATGCTCAGACCTAGGTTGAAGAGGTTGAGCTAGTTTTAAAAGGTGATAGTAGGGGGGCTCGAATCTTATTGGTTCATGGGTTTCCGACTATTTTATTGTGATCCCATCACCTGAGTGACATAGGGAGGTGAGAGGGTTTTCTCGCCAGTTTTATATCACGCGAGCAGTATCGAGTTATGTCATGACCTTGGATGCAACGACTTCGTAATTTGTATGGGCGCTACTCCTGAGTGAACTTGATCGGTTCCTGGTAGTTCCCCAGGAGGAGGGGAGTTGTAGGTGACCTTGAATATAAGCTACCCAAGTGTGTAACCTGACACTGGATATGTAATCTTTACCCCCTTATCTTAGCAGTGATCTTGTGACAAGAGTGTTATCTCTGCCAGAAAGTCCACTGATAACCTACTAGCGATTCACTACCGTATAATGCTCTGCTTCAAATGTACATTCTCAGAAATTATTTCTTGCTACTAAGGCGTTAGATTGTTGCCAGTAGTCTTCTGTTGGCCAGCAACACTTTATTTGCCTGTGCTAATCTACTTTTCATGTCATCCTTGATTTGCCCATGATGGGTTATTTTGCTTCCAAGATACCAGCTTTGATGTTATGTTTATTGCTGATGTCATTTCTGCTGCTCCTTATTACTTTAATCTTTCTTCCATTCACCCCTACTCTACATTCATTAAATTGTTGATTCCATTCAACAGGTCCTGCAGTTCTTCTCTGCCTTCACTCGGGATAGCAACGACGTAGCGAGTCTTGTTCCGACGTAACCACAAGCGCCGGAATGAAGATGTGGAACGCTAGAGTAGAGAAAGGGGTGAGGGAAAGGCGGCCAATGGTGCGTGGAATTGGACCGCGTCGCGCTTAGAGCGACACCTGGAAGGAGGGAGTATAAACGCCATTCCTGCTAGACTCGGCCGCTCAGATCGGCACCGCATCGTGGGCGTTAGTTATGACGTGTGTCAGTTTGCCTGAAGAGTTCACCTATCAGGGACTCTAAATTATATTGGTTGTCGCCCCTCGTTTGCGACTACTGCTTGTAAATCTCCAAACTTAAGTATTGACAATTGCTATACAGAAATAAAACTACTAATGCTATTTGTTTGTGTTGTTGTATAGCATTGTGAGAACGCAATATCCCTTAGACACGCTATTAGCGACGAGTGGGAAAGATCCCACAAATCTTATCATTGGAGCCTTACACTCCAAATTTTAATTCCACTGTTGAACCTTTTTTCTATATCCTTCTTAGTTTCTTTGATGCAGAGACTAAACAGTAGGGTTGAATAACTAAAGCCCTGCCTTACAATCTTTTTAATCCGAGGACTTCATCCTCGGTCTTCAGTTCTTAATGGTCCCGCTCAACGCATTTTTTCTTCATGATGTGGGGTCACAGTCATAATATATTTCTTTAAAGTCAGTACAGGCATTAGACTGTTTTTTATTTGCATTGTTACATTTCCACGATCATGATTTCGGCTTTACAGCGTCATTATCAAGTATTTTATGAAACTTCCTGGCAAATTAAAACTGTGTGCCGGACCGAGACTCGAACTCGGGACCTTTGCCTTTCGCGGGCAAGTGCTCTACCACTGAGCTACCCAAGCACGACTCACGCCTCGCCCTCACAACTTTACTTCTGCCAGTACCTCGTCTCCTACCTTCCAAACTTTACAGAAGCTCTCCTGCGAACCTTGTAGAACTAGCACTCCTGAAAGAAAGGATATTGCAGAGACATGGCTTAGCCACAGCCTGGGGGATGTTTCTAGAATGTGGCTAAGCCATGTCTCCGCAATATCCTTTCTTCCAGGAGTGCTAGTTCTGCAAGGTTCGCAGGAGAGCTTCTGTTCAGTTTGGAAGGTAAGAGACGAGGTACTGGCAGAAATAAAGCTGTGAGGGCGAGGCGTGAGTCGTGCTTGGGTAGCTCAGTGGTAGAGCACTTGCCCGCTAAAGGCAAAGGTCCCGAGTTCGAGTCTCGGTCCGACACACAGTTTTAATCTGCCAGGAAGTTTCATATCAGCGCACACTCCGCTGTAGAGCGAAAATTTCATTCTAGAAACATCCCCCAGTCTGTGGCTAAGCCATGTCTCCGCGATATCCTTTCATGCAGGAGTGCTTGTTCTGCAAGGTTCGCAGGAGAGCTTCTGTGAAGTTTGGGAGGTAGGAGACGAGGTACTGGCGGAAGTGAAGCTCTGAGGACGAGGCGTGAGTGGTACTTGAGTAGCTCAGTTGGTAGATCACTTGCCCGCGAAAGGCAAAGTTCCCGAGTTCGAGTCTCGGTCCGGCACACAGTTTTAATCTGCTAGGAAGTTTCATATCAGCGGACACTCCACTGTGGAAATTTCATTCTACATAGTGTATTACCCGTGTTTCCATTTAGCTTCCTCCTGTTTCATGATTTCGAATATCATACACCACTCTCCATTGTTCCACACTTTTTTAGGTAGGCAAATTCTATGAATGTGTCTTGATTTTTCTTAAGTTTTACACAGGAACTTGGGTAGTTGCTTGGTTGCCATTTTCCCAGTGATTTCAGAAACTGCAAAGAAACGTTATACAACCCTTGTGTCATATTTGGTCGTAAGTCTTCCTAAGCTCTATTACATTCTGGCTTTGAGACTGGATCCCCCTTGTCTTCCCTGTTGACTACCATTTCTTCCCCAGTCTCGTCATCAGATACATCTTCTCTCTCGCTGAAGCATTCAGCATGGACTTTCCAGTTGTCTGTTCTCTCCCCTGCGCTTAGCAGTGGAATTTCCACTGTACCTCTTAATGTTGACGTTCTAGCTTTTAATTTCACCAAAGGTTGTTTTGATTTTTCTGTGTGATGAATCTGCCCTTCAGACGACAACTTCTCTTTCGATTTCTTCACATCCTTCCTGCAGCCATTTCGTCTTGGAATCTCTGCACTTACTATTTATTTTATTCTTATATGAGCTACGAGGGCTATTCGGAAAGTAAGATTCGATCCTTCGCGAAACGGAAATCACAGCGAAAATCAAAAATGTTTCGTTTGAAACAGTTAGCTACAGCTTCCAGCTACGTCTGTACATAGTCGCCGTTCTGACTGAGATATTTGTCGTAACCAACTATTCAACACCCTCGTCATAGAAGGCAGCCGCCTGTGCTTTCTGCCAATTCTCTACGCTGATCTGCAGCTTGTTGTCTGTGCCAGAATGCTGACTTCATAGCAGGAGGTTCACGTGAGCAGACATGACAACCAGAGGGAGCCGAGTCCGCTCTGTATGGTGGGCTATCAGACACTTCCTATCGGAAACGCTGCTGGAGTGTCATCATTGCCCCTGCTACGTGCAGTCGTGCATTGTCAGAAAGACGGAAATGGGCTGCATGAAATCAGGCGCAGTCTCTTACAGGTCCTCACTCTACACGGGAGACACTGTTTTCTACGCACCTTTGCGTGCCGACTGTTCGCTCAGGACTGAAAAGAGCGGCGACACGCGACCGGCGGGAATACTAGAGACACTGTTTAACAAATGTTTGCAAAGCATCGTCGTATTTTCACTGTGGTTTCAATTTCACGATCGATCGGACTTTGCCAATATCCCTCGCGTATTTCTGTATTCCCGAAATTCCCTGGACAGTTTTGTACTTCCTTCTTTCGTCGATCAACTGAAGTATTTCTTCTGTTACCGAAGGCTTTTTTCACGTATTAGTTACTTAGTTTTGTCTTCTTTTGACTTACTTCCTTTGTGAACTTCAGAAAAGTAGTCTGAGATCAGTAAATATTGATTTCTGTGATGTATAATTTTTAGAGTTCGTTCAGCGTTACCTGTAGGTCATTTGATAGCACGTACTCGTAGCAAAGTCTTCTTGTATAGATTTAGCTTGATGAGGAGACTCATGCTATGTTACAGGGCTCTAATAGAAAGCCTACCATATTGTATTACTTGAACTAAATGACGTTGTGAGGTTTTCATCTGTAGTCTCCGCAGACATATTCTTCAACAAGACGACTAGCTCATTTCGCTGATGCAGTGAAGATATACGTTATCAGAGCAGGCGACGTTTCGGATGTATCACATTATGAATTAATTGCCACGAAGAAAATAGAAAATAAAGATTAGGTTTTAACGTTCCGTCGAAGATGATGCAGTTAGAGAAGGAGTCGAAGTTCTTATTGAGGAAGAAAAGATAATGCCTCCTCTACAAGTTAGCTGTCCCGGCGTTTGCCTTTAGCATTTTCCGAAAACGATAGAAACTCTAAATCTGAAGGGTGAGACTGGCATTCAACCATTATACTCCTGAATACGAATGGTGTGGCGTATAGCGGAGCCATCACTCTTAGTTTGCCAGAAATAGGTTGCAGGTGAATGGCGAGCAGTTTACAGACTTAATACACAAAACGTTGGGCTGTTGCGAAACTAAATACTCTGTCAATTGCTGCGTGTCTTTCTCGTCGTAGCTGTGGAGCAAAACTAATCGACTACACTGAAACTACGAAATTAGCAGTGGTACTGCACAATCTAATAAGATATACGATCAAATAAGGCAGAAGGGATAGATAAAATTAACTATTCTGAAATGTCTGGAATTAGCAATGGTACTACACAGTCAAATAAGGTATACGATCAAACAAGGCAGAAAGGACTCATAAAGTTGCATTGGTATTTCTAAAAGCATGGGGGAAACGACAACCAAGTGACTATTCAAGTTGGTGCGTAGAATATATGAGACTGACAACGCACCATTAAAGTCTCTGAAAAATAACACCCCCACAATTCCGAAGATTGTAAGGGCAGATGAGTGACAAAACTCTCGCAGAATCATCTGAACAACTCATGCGTCAAAGCGGCTGCCGACAAGAAAAATATACAGTAGAATGGAAAAATAAACAGAGGATCTATTAAATGACGATCCATTTGGTTTTAGGATAGGTAAAGGCACCAGAGAGGCTGTTATCAAGTAGCATCTCATAATGGATGTAACGCTGCAGAAAAATCGAGACATGCTCATGGGGTTTGTTGTGGACCGGCAAGACAGCCAATCCACTGTGACGGGTAGCCGAAAGGCACGCGTTTAAGCTCACGCAGGCTGGCGTGAGGTCTGGAACAGGTAAAGTAATTGAGACTAGCAAATAAAGTACGAAGCTGCTGGAATACTTAACTTTAATCCATAATTGGTGAACATCGGTCTGACGGTACATGCATCACAAGATAAATAGCAAATGATAATGGCGCCTTGCTAGGTCGCAGCAAATGACGTAGCTGAAGGCTATGCTAACTATCGTCTCGGCAAATGAGAGCGTAATTTGTCAGTGAACCATCGCTAGCAAAGTCAGCTGTACAACTGGGGCGAGTGCTAGGACGTCTCTCTAGACCTGCCGTGTGGCGGCGCTCGGTCTGCAATCACTGACAGTGGCGACACGCGGGTCCGACGTATACTACCGGACCGCGGCCGATTTAAAGGCTACCACCTAGCAAGTGTCGTGTCTGGCGGTGACACCACAGGGTTCATGGATCTCGAAAAAGTGTTCGGAAATGTAAAGTGGTGCAAGATGTTGGAATGTCGTATTTCTGAGAATAGCAGTAAGCTGTAAGGAAGGGACGGGTAATATACAAACTGTGCAAAAATAGGAAGGGGATAATAATACTGAAAGACCGAGACGAAGTGCTCGGATTAAAAATGGTGTACGGCAGCTATGTAGTCTTTCGCCCCTACTGTTCAGTTTGTACACTCAAGAATCAGTGACGAAAAGGAAGGTTCAAGAGTGGCATTACAATTTAATGTGAAATGACAGTGATGATAAGATCCGCTGACGACACCGCTATCCTCCGTGAATGCGAAGAAGAATTACAGAGAGTGTTGGACGGAATGTCTAATGAGTAAAGAATATGTATTGTGAGTAAACCAGAAAAAGACAGAGGTAACGAGATGTAGTAGAAATGGTAATAACATAGGAATTGTAGATCACGAAGCAGACGTAGTTAAGGAATTCTGTTACTTTGGAAGAAACATAACCCATGAGAGACGAAGCAAGGAGAACATAAAAAGCAGACTAGCACAGGAAAAGAGGGTATTCATGGCAAAGGGAAATCTCTTAGTAACAAACATAGGCCTTAATCTGAGCAGGAAGATCCGGAGAATGTACGTTTGGAGCACAGCACTATACGGTAGTGAATCGTGGACACTTAGAAAACTGAAACAAAAGAAAATCGAAGCGATTGAGACGTGGTGCTACAGAAGAATGCTGAAAATTCGGTGGACTCATAAGGTAAGGAATGAGGAGCGTCCCCACAGAATCGGTGATGCGAGGAACATATCGAAAACATTAACTGTAAGAAGTGCAGGATGATAGGATACATGTTAAACCTTCAAGGAATAACCTCTTTAGTGCTAGAGGGAACTGTAGAGGGTAAAAAGTGTAGGGGGAGACGGAGATTCGTGTAAATCCAACAAATAATTCTGGACGTAGAGTGCAAGTGCTACTATGAAATGAAATGGTTGGAGCAGCAGAGCAATTCGATGCGGGCCGCATCAAACCGGCCAGAAGACTAATGACTCAAAAAAAAATCATAAATTACTCAGTCATCTTTTATGCAGCTGCTCTGTTACCTGTTCACCGAAGATATTTCCCATTATTGCGTAGAATTAAAGCAATACGTAAAAGCGGAAGATGTAAACCATTTAAATGTCGTCGGGTGAAGATGTCATTTTCTGTGGTCATCTATGTGCAAATAGAGAAGTCTAGAGTAAGTGCCAGTAGTGGTTTTCACCTACCCTCTTTTCCCTAGTCGCAGTCTTTTTTTTTTCAGCAGTCTTCTGTTTGATTATATGTGGCCCATCTTGCATTCCTCTCCTGTGCCAACGTTTTCATTTCGAAGTAGCAGTTGTAAACTACATCCTGTATTGCTTGTCTTAACTGATGTCCTACCATCCAGTCCTTTCTTCTTGTCAGAGTTTCCCGTATATTCCTTTCCTCGCAGATTCTGTGGAGAACTTCCTATTTTCAACATCCTTCTGTAGCACCGCATCTCAAATGCTTCGATTCTCTTCTGTTCTGGCTTCCCCACAGTCTACGTTTCACTAACACACAATGCTGTGCTCCAAACGTACGTTCTCAGAAATTCCTTCCTCAGTGTAAGGTCTATATTTTATACCAGTAGATATCTCTTGGCCAGGAATGCCCCTTTTCCCAGAACTAGTCTGCTTCTTTTTATGTCCTGCTTGCTTCGTCCGTCTTGGGTTATTTTGCTGCCTAGATAGTAAAATACGCTAACTTCATCTACTACGTGATCACGAATCCTGATGTTAAGTAGGGGACTGATGACCATAGATGTTAAGTCCCATAGTGCTCAGAGCCATTTGAACCATTTTGATGTTAAGTTTCTCGCTGTTCTCATTTCTGTTACTCCTCATTAGTTTCGGCTTCCTTCGATTTACTCTCAATCCAAATTCTATACTTATTAGACTGTTCATTCCAATCAAAACATCCTGTAATTCTTCTTCACTTTCACTAAGGATAGCAATGTCATCAGCGAATCTTATCATTGAAGGTCTTTCACCTTAAATTTTAATTCCACTATTTAACCTTTCTTTTATTTTCGTCACTGCTTCTTCAATGCATAGATTGAACTGTATGGGGAAATGACTACATCCCTGTCTTACGCCTTTCTTAATCCGAGGACTTCGTTTTGGGGCTTCCACTCTTTTTTCTTGGTTCTTGTGCATATTGTACACTACCGACGTTCCCTGTAGCTTACGACTATTTTCCTCAGAATTTCGTAGATCTCGCACCAGTTTACATTGTCGGACGCTCGTTCCAGGTCGATAAATTCTGTGAACATGTCTTGATTTTTCTTTTGTCTTGTTTCCGTTATCAACCGCTTCAGAGCTGCCTCACGGATGACTTTACCTTCCCTAAAGCCAAACTGATCGTCATCTAACACATCGCCAGTTTTCCTTTCCATTATTCTGTGTATTATTCTTGTAAGTAACTTCGATGCATTAGCTGTTAAACTGACTGTGCAGTAGTTCACGCACTTCTCGGCTCTTCCAATAGTCGGAATTGTGGTGGATGATGTTATTGCGAAAGTCAAGTGGTATATCACATATTCTCCACATTAACGTGAATAGTTCTTTCGTTACCACTTCCACCAATGATTTCAGTAATTCTGATGGAATGTTATCTATCCCTTCTGCCTTACTTGGTCTCCCACAGCTCTTTGAAGTTCTGCTTCTAATAATACAGTATTGGATCCCGTATCTCTACCTTGTCGACCGTTGTTTCTTCCTATAACTTCATCAGATAACTCTTCCCCTCATAGAGGCCTTCAGTGTACTCTTTCCACATGTCCGTCCTCTCCACTGCAAATGCAAGTGGAATTTCCATAGCACTCTTAATGTTCGCACCCTTGCTTTTAATTGCACCTAGGGTTGTTTTGACTTTTCTGTATGCTGTGTCAGTCGTTCCGACTATCATTTCTTTTTCGATTTCTTCACATTTTTTATGCGGCCATTTCGTCTTAGCTTCCCTTCACTTTTTAATTATTTAATTCCTCAGCGAATTGTGTTTCTATATTCCTAAATTTCCCTTAATTTTTTTGGATTTCCTTCTTTCATCGATCAACTGAAATATTTCTTCTGTTACCCGTGGTTTCTTCGCATTTGCGTTCTTTGTACCTATGTTTTTCATTCCAACTTCTGTGATTGCCCTTTTTAGTGTTGTCCATAACTTCAACTGTACTGCCTACTGACCTATTCGTTATTGTTGTATCTATTCCCTTAGAGAACTTTAAACGTATCTCTTCATTCCTTAGTTGAATCGTTGATTCTTCCTGACTAGTCTCTTAAACTTCAGCCTAATCTTCATCACTGCTGGATTGTGATGTGAGGCTATATCTGCTCCTAGGCCCGCCTTACAATTCAGTATCTGGTTCCGGATCTCTCTGCCTGGCGATGATATATTCTGCTAGAAATCTTCCTGTATCTCCCGGATTTTTCGAAGCATACCTCCTTTTCTTGTGATTATTGAACAAAGGATTCACTATTACTAGGCGAAATTTACTGCAATACTCAATTAGTCTTTCTCCTCTCTCATTTCTCATACGAATCCGTACTCTCCTGTAACTCTTTCTTCTACTCCTTCCCCCACAAACGCATTCCAATCCCCCCATAGCGATTAGATTTTCACCCCCTTTATGAACCGAATTACCTGGTCAATATTGTCATATATTTTCTCTATCTCTTCATATTCGGCTTGCGATCTCCGCATTTAAACCTGAACTTTCGTTGTCGGTGTTGGTTTGCTGCCGATTCTGATGAGAATGACCCTATCACTGAAATGCTCGCAGTAGCTCAATCTGTGTCCTCTTTTCCTATTCATAACGAATGCTACACCCGTTACACCATTTTCTGCTGCTGTTGATATTATCCTATATTCATGTGATCAGAAATCCTTGTCTTCTTTCCATTTCACTGACCCCGACAACATCTAGATTCAGCCTTCGAATTTCCCTTTTCAGATTATCTAGCTCCCCTACCATGTTCATATTTTTGACAGTCCATGCCCCAATGCGTAGAACGTTACCCTTTCGTTGGTTATTCATTGTTTTTCTCCTGGGCACCTCCCCTTTGGCAGTCCCCTCCCAGAGATCCGAGTGAAAGACCAGTCCGCAATCTTTGGCCAATGAGAAGATCATCGTGACACTGTTTCAATTACTAGTAGCATGTCTCTTGGATACATATTTTGAGTCTTTGATGCAATGGCTTCCATTGCCTTCTGTATCCTCATATCGTTGAATATTGCTGATTCTTCCACTTATAGGGACAGTTTGCCACCCTAAGGGCAAGAGAGTGTCCTGAACCTTTCTCCGTCCCTCTGCCTTCTTTGACAAGGCCGATGGCTGAATGGGGAGGGGGGGGGGGGGGGTGACATCTTCTCTCATAAGTCTTTGGCCGTCTTTTCGGATGATTTTTATTCAAAATTTAAGTGGAGGTGGTCTTCGAATCCGGCACTGACGACGTTTTCATTACCAATTAAAGACGCTACACCCAGACCACGGATGTCGTCATCGACATCAATGTTACGCTACGCACACGCTGATCTCAGTCACCAACATCAGATAACTACAATTACGACACGATAGGTCTTCAAAAGGTAGCGGTAATTTTGTAATTTCACGTGTTTTATTATCCTGGCATCCACGCTTTTTGCACTGTGCTGATAAACGTGCGTGGAAAGTATCTATACAGTGTTAGCCATATCAGATATTTAATCTATTGTCAGCTGTCAAAAAGGTTACATATGTTTTGGTAGTATCGGCGATTATTCATTTGTATAAAAATTGGAATTGAAACGTGTCATAACGGGTGATGGAATACGAATTCACAGATACGATGTCGAAACTATGGCTCACTCGTCACAGTGGAAATATTTTGGATCGCCGAGAGCGAACAAAGCTTAATAATTGCGATAAAATGTAAGGGCTATACTCACTGTGTTCTCCGATTCTAAAAAAATTATCCACTATAATTTCTTTCCAGCGGTCGGACGATGAATAAGGAGTATGACTTACACAATCAACAGCATTTGAATCAAGCAGTCCGAAAAAAAACAGCCGGATTTGTAGCGAAACAATTCTTGTCTTTTGCACCACTGTAGTACTCCTCCTAACACTTGGTTGCTTGTTCGTGCATTTTTGGCCAGAAACGATACTGCATTGATGCTCCATCGCACTCAGTCGTAACTCCATGGTGTTGTTTGATGGTCACAACAATAAAGAAAATCTTGAAGCGTCGTCATTTTGCTTGCGCAGATGAGATTAGAAACATCGCGCTGAGAGAGCTAAAAGCTGTGCCAAAGACCAAGTTCCACAAGTGTTCCTGAAATCGAAAAAACCGCTTAATTAAGTGAATAATATCTGATGAAGACTATTTTGAAGGGGTTAACATCGATGTGCAGGGATAAATGAAGGGCTTATTTCAATAGTGGTACAAGTCCATTACCTCCAGTTTTCTGGCTATAATGCCTCTGACATTAATGGTCCAAACAAACAGAAAGAGAGATTCATCTCTAGCAAGAAGCCATATGCTTGAATATTTCTAGTATCTCAACTGCAGATTTTTCAGCGCTCATTTAACTTTAGGACACTGTAACTCAGAATGAACAAAAATGGCCTTGTACCACTATTGCAACAAGCCCTTCAAATAAAAGTATTTCCGGAAATAGTTATCTCTTGACCACTCGTCGCACATGATGCTAATAGTGTGAAATATACGCACAATTGGACTGCTGTGTGCAAAATCATTTACGTTGTTGTATGCACACTCTTTTTAACGTTTGTCTTTGTTGCTGTTGTGTACAGCCGCGCGGGATTAGCCGAGCGGTTTAAGGCGCTGCAGTCATGGACTGTGCGGCTTGTCCCGGCAGAGGTTAGGGACTGATGACCTTAGCAGTTAACTCCCATAAGATTTCACATACATTTGCACATTTTTTTTCTTTCTCAATTTGTGAAGCGCTTTTTCGTGACTAAATCATACAATTTTCTGAAATTGTAACCATTTATGTCTGCAATGTACATCACGTCTTCTGATTTACGTACCATTCGGATAAATCCTACTCGGTGTGTCATGATTTTTTGTTTTTCTTTTTTTTACTTTTTTTGTCTTAGAGTTTATTTGTACAGGTTCTTTTTAGCGTAACGGTATTCCTTTATTCAACAGCTATCGAAAGGCGAACAGTTATATAAAGTTTCTCTTTTTAGTGTTTATAGATTTGCAACGCCTGACAAAAATTGCGCAAGACATTTATTCGGTCTACTCAATTGATGTAGGCCACATTCGTGAGCATTGTTACGCAAGCATTGCAGGAAGGAAAGTAAATCCGTCTGTTGGCCAACATTAATATTATTTCGAGATACACCTTTAAGTACATAACACTGCAGTTACACAGTTTAACAATATTGTTTCAAAGGATAGTAAATTCGTCTCTTATGGTTCTTCTCTTTCAAGGAATGTTAGTATGTATAACACATATTATTCACATCTTTTTCTATGTCTTCCTGTACTCTTTCGACTCACTGGCATTTAGTAGGAAACTGTTTACGTTATTCTGAAATTCGCCATCATATTGGTTTCCTCCACTTCTTTCTACCATCTTTTATTTTTTCATCAACTTTAAGCTCACTTGTGACTACATTGTTTCTTATCATATCACGTAAAATATATCATTTGATTTCTGCTGCTTCTGTCCCGTTTTCGATCTACATGGTAATATCCACAAGGAAAAAAGCCATTAGCTTGTGTTTCTGTTCTCGTTTCTCATTTAGGATTGCGTTTAATTGCTCCATAGTTAGCTTGGATTGTGTTTAGTTTCATCTGTTTATCGTTGTCGTACAATCTCATAGATATAGAAGGCGTTTGAAATGGAATTATCAGAAATATTAGTGGGTAAAACAGGTGGTAGACTTGAGTTCATTGGCAGGATACTGCGAAAATGCAGTCAGTCCACTAAGGAGATTGCTCGTAAATTGCTCGTACCTCCCATCTTAGAACATTGCTCGGATGTGTCGGACCAGTATCACATAGGACTAAAAGGGGATTTTGAACGTATACAAAGAAAGGTGTCGCGAATGGCCACAGGTTTGTCGATTCACAGGAGAGGGTCACCGAAACGTTGGAAAACACGGGTTGGCAGACTCTTGAAGATGGACGCAAATAATCTCGGGAAAGCTTGTTTGGATAAATTTCAAGCTTGAAGAATCGAGAGGACCCGTAGGGATCGCGAGCACAAGATTAGGTTAATCACTGCCACGCGCAGAGGCGTTTAAGCAGTCATTCTTCCTGAAGTCCTTACGCGACTGGGAAGAGATGAAAAGCTAACATGTGGTGCATCTACATCTACGTCTCCATCTACATCTATGTTTATACTCTGTAAATTATTGTGAAGTGCATGGCAGAGGGCACGTCCCGCTGTACCAGTTATTAGGGTTTCTCCCGTTCGATTCAGGTACTGAGCGTGGGAAGATTGATTGAAGGCTCCGTATCTGGTGTAATTAAGGTAATTTCGTGCTCACGATCCCTACTGGAGAGATACATAGAAGGATGAAGAATATCTCTAGATTCTTGAAACTCTATAAGTAGGCTTTCTCAGAATAATTTACATCTATCTCAAAGAGTCTACCAGTTCAGTTTCTTCAGCGTCTCAATGACACTCTCCTATGGATCAAACAGACCTGTGGCAATTTGTGCTGCCTTCTCTGTACAGGTTCAATAACACGTATTAGTCCTATTTGGTACATATTCGATAAATATTCTAATATGGGTTTCACAAGTGATTACTTTACCCACGACTGAGTCTAAGTGATTATTCCATTTCAAGTCCCTACAAAAGGTTACTCTCAGGTATTTGTATGACCGGTTCCATCAGAGACTCACTGGTCACAGGAAAATATGTGCTTTTCGTTTTGTAAGGTCCACAATTTCAGATTTCTGGACATTTAAAGGAAGTTACGTATCTTTGCACAACTTTGAAATTTTATCAAGTTCTGACTGAATATTTATACAACTTTCATACAGCATCTCATTATAGGTAACTGCATCATCTGCAAAAAGTCTGAGGTCACTATTAATATCGCCCTCAAAGACATTAATATACAACATGAGCAGCAAGGGTCTCAACACACTTCGCTGGGGTACACGCGAAGTTACTTACTTCTGTCGATGAATCGCCATCCAAGGTAGCTCGCTGCATACTCCCTAAAAAAAACTATCGAGTCACAAATTTCGCTTGATGCCCATCGTGTCTTTAAACGACGATCAGCAAAAACAAAACGAGGATGTTGGAATGTAGTCGAATTAAATCAGGTGATGCTGTGGGTATTACACTAGGAAATGAGACATTTAAAGTAGTAAATGAGTTTTGCTATTTGGGGAGCAAAATAACTGATGATGGCCAGAGTAAAGAGGACATAAAATGTCGACTGAGTATGCAACAGAAAGCGTTCCTGAAGAAAACAAATTAGTCAATGTCGAGTATAGATTATGTGTCAGGAAGTCCTTTCTGAAAGTATTTGTATGGAGTGTAGCTATGTAAGGAAGTGAAACGTGGACGATAAACAGTCTAGATAAGATGAGAATGTGGTGCTACACAAGAATTCTGAAGATTAGATGGGTAGATCACGTAGCTAATGAGGAAGTACTGAATACAACTGGGGGGAAGAGGAATTCGTGGTACAGCTTGACTAGAAGAAGGGATCGGTTGGTAGGACACATTCTGGAGCACCAAAGGATCACCAATTTAGTACTGGAGGGAAGGGGGTACGATAAAAATCGCAGAGGGAGACCAAGAGAAGAATATGCTATGCAGATTCAGAAGGATGTAGGCTGCAGTACTTATTCTGAGATGAAGAGACTTGCATAGGACAGAATAGCTTGGAGAGGTGCATAAAACCATAGTATTTCATGATAAGCCAATTTAGATGTATTTTAAAACTGATTCTACAAACAAAATTATTAAGAACATTCCTCTTTTTCACAATATTTTGGTTTATACACTTGATAGTAATTTAAAAGATTATTGTTACAATTCAAAAATTGTTCTGACTACAGAAATGTTTTAATCTCAATTTTATAAACTTAACATGTATAAGTTTCTTCATTCCAATTATGGACTATTTCCTCTGTATGTTCTAAACTATTTTTTCTATATTTTATGTTTCTTTTTATAATCAGTACAACCGATTTTTGAGTGTAAATTCTTTTTTCTTACTTCAATTGGCTCTTTAATTATTTGCTTCTTTACACAAAGGAGAAATCACTTGAATTTAACTCTCTATTATAGATAAAAAGTGTAAAAAATGAAAATAATAAAAATTAATAAAAAATTAGGAACAATAAGGAAACAAATGAAATAAAAATTATAAAAATTAATAAAAAATAAAAACGATTTCGAATATTCAATTAAGTTTTATTTACATTAATTTAGTTTGTTGTAAGAACATAAGGAAGGAAAATTAATAAAAAATCGACTTTGGTGTTAGACCTTGACAAAAGTAATTAACTGATCATTCATATAATTTTTCCTAATGTTATAATAATTTACATACATTTAAATATTATGACTTAGTTCTGCTATAGTTAGTTCATCCTTTGATATAAATTTATAGATTGGTTCATAATCTAAAATTATTAATGTTTCAGAATTAGGATGACTATTTTTAAATGTTTTTCAAAGTTTTCTAACGTAAATGAATTAATAAATTGCTTTTCATGCACTTTTTTATTTCCAAATATTTGTAAAAACAATAAATTACATTGAAAAGCAGAAACAATAGAATTTAATAATCAAATTATTGAAGCTAAGAAAAGTTATTGTTAAACATATTCCTAAAATTATTCCATTTGAATTAATCAATGTAAATTTTAATCATGCTAATAGAATTCTTCTACATCTACATCTGCATCTACATCTACATCTAGAGGGGAGAACCGATAGAGGTACTCAAGGTACCATCCACCTCACACCGTCAGGTGGCTTGCAGAGTATGGATGTAGATGCTGATGTAGAATAGAATTCTTGTGGCATATGCTGATAATTTTCATAAAGAAAGTAATGTTATTGCTTCATTCTAGCCTAATGACGATATTGGTGGTTCAATAATTTATGAGGGACATTACCTCATATATATATTCAAATTCTTCATTCTACACAAGATTAACAATTAAGTGTAAGTGATGAAAATATTTGATTGACTTCAATGGTGCTACTGTAACAGTTTGAAAGTGTTGTAATAAATTATATCCTTATTAAATGAATAAAATCCAAAGCTACCACTTTCATTCATTTCCTGTGGATGAGAAGAATAAAAATAACCCAAATATTCTCAACAAGGCTATGGATATAAATATAAATAATGGACATAGTTGGATTCATATTGATCATGTTCAACTTCATATTAGCATCAGTATTACTGGAACTGATGGTAAAGATTATCCAACACATTATGGGCAATCCAATAAAAAAGTTGATTGATAATTATGTAATGGAGCTGTTCAAGGTTATCGCCATGAAGAAAGGAAAGAACATTCTGTCTTGAGTGGAACATCCATTTATTTCTCCATCAGCCCATTTCCAGTTGTCTTGTCTAGCCACTGAGTTCACCATGGAAAGTCATATCCTTAATAATGGGAGGATAAAAAGTAAGACATACATGTGACCACACTTCGTAAGGAAGGAAAAATACTTGTAGTATCTATGAAAATATATGTTCCTCTAGTTAGACATGAACCAGAATACTCTCTCCAGGTGGTCCAGAAAAGACTAAAGATACAGAGATTCCCATATCTTTCTTTGAATCACAAACCATACAGATTGAAAGATTAAATTGAAACAGAATTTTTAATTAGATATCACCAACTACTGTAATTCTACAATATTTGATATGCCTTACTTTATCCTTGTTGTTTTTCTAATGAATGGAGAAATTATTCAGTTGATTGATTCTTTTCTATTCGATCATGCTACATTGCAGAATATATATATAAACAATGGAAGAAATGAAGATTTTCCTCGAGAAGTGCGAAATCTAGATCCTCCAAACTATTATCTGAAGACATATGATGCTTTTCTAGTTTTTAAATGAGCAACACTGTTGAACAGTGTTCCCATCTATGTCATAAACATAGTAAGTCTAGGAGAATGAAATTGTTAGGTACACAAATGTTTACTATCGAATTATGTGCTACTTACAATAACAAAATTCCTGATGATACTTTAGCTTTCATAATTTTCTATGGAAAAAAGAATTTAACTTATAATGCACAATATAGGATTCTAATTCAAAACTGTTAGGTAAAATTTTATTGAAACAATTAGAAAATATTATACTTATCTTTTGGATAGCTTTTTTGGTAGATTATGTGAACTTCTTGAATTTTTGAAATGAATTAATATTTCTCTCAGAAATTCAAGAAAATCGATCTGTTTGGCTGGCGCTGGAAGCTGAAAGGGGGAGCTGTTATGTAATTCCTGTCCCTAGCGAGCTTCCCTAGCGAGCTTTGCGCGTGACTGAGTTCTCTGGCACATACACCATCCTCACTATGAACGCTGTTTTCTTGTTCTGCAGAGCACAGCTGAATTGCTATATAACTGTTTCAGCTGTCCAATACTATTTTAATTTGCTACTGTCGTCCATTGTTCAAGTCGATCAAGAAAAGTCCGCCACTCTCAGCTCTACCATCTACACCATTTGCCGCCAAGACGCTGCCGGAAGATGAATATGGATGGATGATAATTAGCACCAAAGTCGCAGTCCAACAGTGAAGTTCAGCAGAAAAAAAAGGATGGAGTGAAATGAAATAAAGAGAGTTCCATCAAATGGTGCCATAGGTTTTTGCTGTTTTAAAATGAATTTATTTTTTTCTTAAAGTTAGTAGAAACTGGGTAGCTTAAGGTAATGTGAAGCTTTTTTATAAAAATGAAAATTGTGATGAATTTTAAACCAAAATAATTATTTTTGTTTAAATGTTATCCCATTTTTCATCTTTAAAAATCTAAATAATTTTTTTGCATATAAATAAAACCACCACACTTAGAAATAATACTGAAGAATTATCAAGCGAGTTTGATAGTGTAAATTATGGTTTCACAGGAGGGTTTACTAAATTAGTAGAATTGTAATAAAATTAAAACTTACAATATTTCAAAAACTAAATCTAAACTAGCTACATTCGGTAAAAAGTTACATTAGTTCCAGTATAGAAATTTAAAATTCCACTTCCAGATCTAAACTAAAACCTTTTCAGAAGATGAAAATAATCTGGAGGGTCTCATCAGTTTAACATTTATAAACTAAGTCAAAAACAAATTCAAAATTATTCTGTTAATGTTATTGAATTTGAATAAGTTGTTTTAGAATTATTTATATTTTTAATTTTTTTATTCCTTACTGTTCAGTTTTTTAATTCTTTAATTTTTTACTTGTTTGATTCATAATTTTGTATTTTTGTAATGCCTTAATTTTTAATTTTTTTAATTAATTAATTTTTAATTTTTTAAATTCCTTAATTTCTTCAATTCCTTAATATTTACTTCTTTAATTTTTAGTCTCTTTTGTTGTATTGTGTTAAGATCAGGAAGTAGTTTGGATTAAAAGGAGTAAATCTAAAAATTGTGGTTTATTCGAATTGGAAAAATTTTTAAATTTGCTGTTTTCTTTCTGCATTGGAGAACTATCATTTGGTATCGACTGACATCATCGTACAATAACCACTCACAGACGGCAGGTGGCAGCACAAGCAGAGAAGTGTATATAGAGCATGTCAGGGATATATAGGAAACAGTGCAGTTATTGTTCAAATGCAGAAACAGAGCGATTTATCTGACATCCAAAAGAGTATGATCGTTGGCTTTTAGGGCAGGGGTGGAAGTATTTCCAGGATGGATAAGTTTGTAAACTATTCGTGTGTTACTGTGCATGGCAAAATGACAATTTGCAGAGCAGGCATTCAGGCAACTGTGTTGCATCTTGGACCATAGATGACTGGAGGACAGTTGCAGAGACGTGTGTGGGTGAATAGACATGCAAATGTTGATCAACTGACCGCCCAGGCGAACGAAAGGGCTACCATTAGTGTCTCTTTCACGACGACTCAGCTAATGGAGCTGCACATGGGCTTCCACGGCAGCCTCCTGTTTCATGTAAACATGCTGACATCTGTTCATAGGTGACGAGGGCTGGTATTTGCGCGTCTATATCCCAACTGTATGTCCGCTGAGTGGCAACAAGTGGCCTTTTCAGATCAACCACGTTTTACCATTTTACATTCAGTCCGGCAGATGGCTGTCTGAAAGCAAACATCCTGTAACAGTCATCGGAATGGTAAAGGCCATAAGAGGAAGCGTTATAATCTGGGAAATGTCATTCCAGCCTGTGGGTGATCAATTTGGAAGGCATACATTGTTGGATACCATGTCCACCCCTACGTCCAGTGTGTTTTACCTCGGCATGATGGCATCTACCAGTAGAACAATTTAACGTTTCACACAGATCGCTGAGTGCGTGCGTGGTTTCAAGAGCACCAGAACGAGCTTACCATATTCCTCTGGCCAACACACTCCCCAGATTAAACAAGAGGATCTGTAGGACAACGTCGATCAGACTGCTGGCATCATGGATCTGCAACAGTTAAACCTAGTGGAGCTGTCGTAGGAAATGGGGTCAGCATGGCTCCACATCACTGTCGGTGCCTCTGAGAACCCCATTAACTGTCTTACTGCTCTTCTCATAGCTCTCTGTGATGCATTACGTGGTTATTAATGCTTTTGATAAGTGGTCATTAATCGGCCAGACAGTGTAAATAGCTCTACAGTAAGGAGGGGCGTACCTGTACAAAGAAATGAACTCCGTCCTTCGGTGAGTAAGCTTATAACCACCCGCCTCTTAGCTAGACAGATTTTATGACTGCAACAAGTACGTCTCCTGCGGACGCAGTGAGGAGAGGGAAGAGTGACCCCCGGGCGCAGCCCACGCGGGGTACTTACGGTCTGGTAGAGAGCGCCGACTTCGCTAATGTGTTCAGCCGGCTGGCCCGTGTCCGGATTACCGGAGCTTACACCAAACTCGCTGCGCCACTGTTGTCCCTCCACTACCCGCCAGCGGCTCTGCCCTGCTGCCCTGATGCTCCCAGACCTTCTGGTCCCTGCGGCATTGTTGATTTTGTTTATCAAGCGAGGAAGCCCCTCTCGCCGCCGGTGTTGTTTCTGCTAGAGCTCTGGACGATCAAAAACACATTGCAAAACTGTGCTCCGGGTGTGTTAAAATTCAGTAGAGCAGCTACACATGCATCAGCATAGTTTCATGTGGAAGGAATATTTAATAAAGAGCTATAGCCAACATAACGAGACAGTGAATACACAGTATATCGCAAAAATACCTTCCACAAAAACGAAGAAAGATGTCTAGTAAACATGAGCTCTAAAATACATACATTAAGATCTCATCTTCAGTATTACGCTACAGATCTCTTCTGCTGCAAGGACTTTGTTTTCCATATTTTGGGAGGAGGTAGTACAGACCAAACAAAGACAAAATCGTCCATTAAACATGAGGTCTAAACTGCATACTTCAAGAGCTATGAACACTTGAATGTCTTCACTGCTGTGAAACACATCTACTGAACAACTACTCATAGCTGTTAACGTATCCATTTTACAGACAATGTTTATTATACGTTCTTTTCTTCTATAAAGAACTTGTCCCTCAAGCTTGCCACTGTTTCTTTGAAACACACTGTAGATATCGCTTGTGGTTTCAATACCAGAGCATCTCTTGCAATGAAGAGAGAATACCCCTACTCGTTTAAGCAAATCCTATACTTCATGCAGTAATGTCGTTAAAAGGCTGTCAGTTTGCAGCAGTTTTCAGTGTTTTTGTAACCATAGCGCCATGACGCATAACGTCTCGAAAGAAGTCACCTTAACAACTCCAATTAATCTTCCTCTGTAGAACCACGTATGGGCTGGTCCCCAAACCTCGCAGAAAATAAAACAATACGCAAATAGTTAAAACACACGGAACAAAATTTTGTACGATTCACAGACAATGGTGGACATGACTTGCCTCCCTTATGTCAACTGACGATTGTGGCACTCAAAGGGCGTCCAACCAAGAAGCTAAAATAAAATTGATTAGTAAAATCACGAAAACAATCTACCTCATGTTATGGGATAAACTTCAAGAAAGAGAGAGATGAGCAACTACTTCCGTCTCACTGGGTCTTAATTCCTTTTGTACACTATCAGATCGAAAGCACACCCGTGTAATGCGGAACTGGACTCCAGATGTCACCACAGATTGTCCTGCCACTATAAAACCATCCCGGTAATGTTGTGTCGTCTTTCCTATTAAAATTATTCTGATGCTTATAAATTTCAATGGCTTCTCTACATAGTTGTGGATAATAATTTGACGCTACAGATAAAATCTCTGTTTCAGAAAACTTCACTTCGTGGTTTTCTGACTGAAGAGCATGCAGTAGCAGCAGAGTGGTTCGGTCAAAAGAACTCAGTAACATCGAACGTGCACTACTCACTGGACGTCACCCGAGTAACAGACACACGTGGGACACTTCAGCCCTTCTAAAAAGCCCTGATAGAATGAAGGCTTTCACGACAGGATGACATAGCTGCTGCTAAATCTTTCAAGATGTGAGGTCGTGGTCCAAGAAACTCTTCTGTTCCTGACGTTTCCTCCAGGTCTGTGCTCGACATAAATACTGTAGAAAAGGGGGCGTGGTCAATTTCGCCATGAGAATGGAAAATTATAACAGAATATCTTTCTTGGATGTTTTAGTTATGAGACAGTCCAATGGAAGTTTGGAACATAAAGTTTTTCCTAAAGTAACGCATACCCACAGATATTTGCATATAAACTCTGCCGGCCGTGGTGGCCGAGCAGTTCTAGGCTCTTCAGTCTGGAAATGCGCGACCGCTACGGTCGCAGGTTCGAATCCTGCCTCGGGCACAGATGTGTGTGATGTCCTTAGTTTAGTTAAGTTTAAATACGAGTTCTAGGGGACTGATGACCTCAGATGTTGAGTGCTCAGAGCCATAAAAACTCCAGTCACCATCCACAACAAAAGAGAGGTGTCATTGAAAGTCTTTCCGATAGAGCAGAACGGATATGCACATCGGAACACCTGGACGCTGAAATAAAACATCTGAAGCAGGCTTTCGACAAACGTGGCTTCTCAGGAAAAGAGGTAAAGAGAATTTTGCCACCAAAACAGAAGAGTGAAGGACAAGGATGAACCACAACGACAGAAAAATACAGTTTCTCTTCCCTTTCATTAAAAAAGTAGCGGATCAGATCGGTAAGATTTTTCAGAAACATGACATCAGACCGGTCACTAGACCAACAAAGAAAATAAGTCAAATACTAAAACCTGTGAAGGATAAACGCCCTCCTCTGTCATACGGTGTATATAAAATTCCGTGTACGTGTGGTATAGTTTATAGTCGAACTACCAAGAGGAGCATAAACACAGCATGATCTTCAGTCAGGAAACCACGAAGTTTTATGAAACAGAAATTTTATCTGTAGGGTCAAATTATTATGCATAACTATGTACAGAAGCCATTGAAATTTATAAGCATCAGGATAATTTTAACAGGCAAGAGGACGCATTGAAACTTAGCGACATCTCTACAGAATCACTAGAGAGTTTTTTACCTTTGACAAGACGACAATCGATAGTTAAGTTTTATCTCTGGCAAGGATTATCTCTGCTCGTCAAGCGTTACTTTGACCACGCCCGCTTTCCTACAGTATTTATGTCGGTCTCGGACGTCCGACCGGTCAGTGGGCAAGACCCAGAGGAGAAGCGCCTCAGAGGATGTCAGCGCAGTCCTGGACGAAACGGCAGGAACAGGAGAGTTTCCTGGACCACGACCTCACATCCCGAAAGGTCTACCAGCAAAGTTCTAAAGCTAAGTCGAGTGTTGGTGATGTGATTGTGAAGCGAAAACGCAAAGTAACAACCGCTACTAAACCAAAACAAGACAGACCTCCCGGACATAACGGACAGAGGACGTGGAGCATTGCGGGGTAGTTGTGAAAAATCGTGCACAGTCAGCAGAAGGAATCAGTCGCGAGTTCGATAGTACTACCAGCAGTCCAGCTAGCGCAACGACTGCTTAGCGATATATCTGGTTTATGTGGTGTATGTTCTTTTGGACATGTCCCAAAGAACTGATACCATTTTGATCCAACAGCCACTATGAATCAAGACACAAAGTTATAAATAACATAAGCTGCCAGTGGGTACTGATTTAAGTCAATGTTGAAAGTTGAAATACGTGCCCGACTCGGATTCGAAGCCAGTTCTCCTGCTTACTAGGCAGATGTGCTGACAACTACAACATCTAGACACAGTGGTCACTGAATACTGCATGCCCTACCCTAGCACGTCTCCTTTCATATCCAAATTATCTCCTTATCCACACGCTACTGATGTAGTCCCCCTTGCCCAGTATCGTCATTACTTGCAGCAATTCGCTGATTTCCATAAGAGTTCGAGCGAGGTGTGCATCTGCACTTTCAGGCATGCATCTCAGTGTCTATCTGTGTAAGAAACACCGTAAGCCGCGACGACAAAAATATTACGTCACTGATGCCAAACCAGCAGCCCTTTAAATTAATTATTCACCCTTCAGTCGTCTCGATGATTTAGAGAGAGCAGTACGAATTCTGGGTGCTACTCGTAAAACGACTATTTCATTATACCAGAGAAAATCGTTGACTCAGTACTTGACCTTTCACGTATATTTAAACTGCAACGTCAAGCTACCGCTAATAAAAGAAAGGGTAAACAATTTTTGGGAAATTGCTTGTTATTTAAATGGAGCTGGACAACCAATAAAATTTTTAAAAATATTTGAATTTCCTGTAAGTTTCAGTTTTTCTTATGACCTCATTTCTTTTACTATAAACGCACGTTTTGAATTGTCCGGTATTTGACAGACGTTTCGAAACAGATGTTTGAAAAGGGCGTTTAAGGATGCTTATAATGAACCCTTACCACAAGAGGCATTATTTCGATCGGAGCAATGCTACAGCATCCAGAAAAACTTCATTTGTTTCCCGGAGGAAGCGAAGGAGAACATAATTTTGTAGTATCGCAGAGGCGTTATGCTTTGGTCCAACTGAATATGCAGAAGGTTTTTCTTTTGTTGGCCCCTCGTCTTGTGGACGAAAAAGGACACGTATCACTATTAACACCATTTACTTGGCATGCAGGGCACTTTGAGCTCGCTGTCGGATAGACGAAGGCGATTCATTCTAATGGCGACAGGCATATTAGGAGAAAGTCTGTAGGTGGAAGGAACAGCTTTTGCTTGGAATTTTCGGATCAGATTAGCGTACATATGTAATTCCGAAAATAATATTATTGAATATAAAATCACACAAGATGAGGAGGAGTCCAGGTTTTAACATCCGCTCCAATCATTGGAGACAGATGCGCGGCACTTTGTCCTGGCTACCATACGAAATAATACAGGATTCACTGTTTACAGTATAAAACTACAGCAAATGGCATAGAAACTCACCTGCAACTACTCAGCATATATCAAAGTCTCGTCACTTCTGCTGATGCCCTTCACCATAGCTGTCGTAGCTGCAAACACAACTGCTTGATGTCTCTACACAGTTAAAATATCCGTTATGTGTTACCTTCTGTTATCTGCCAGGTGTAAATACTACTGTTAGCTGCCTGATACTGAGTTAATTGACTTTGTGAAGAATCTAATAATCATTGATATTCCAAGTAACGCACATTAGTTGTTGGGGTATAAATGCAGAAAATGTCATTGGTGACTGAGGACGATGTACTGATCAACATTAGATCAGTATTTAATTTATTTTCAGGCTAATAATCATAGCTATTAGGAGTAGTATGTTTGTAGGTAGGCTAATATCTGTCGCCTTCTGACGACTTAATTACTTGTACGTTACTACGCTTCAAGCTGCTGGGAGCCAAGAAGGGCACAATGCAGAGAGCTGGAACAAGTGGTGGCGTTTAGGTTACCGGAGCTAAATACTAACACTAGAGTCTCCTGCAAACTGAAGTCGCTTTGGGCAGCTGTCCCAGGGGAGAAGTTTCACTTCAGAGAATTAACTGGTAACTCCATACACCGCCTACACGCAATTGTAAGGCGTCACAGAAGCAGATGACCACGAAAAGGCACGTTTTAGCAGAGGCAGCAAGCTTGATACTTCCTCGTGAGAACTGCAATGTCAGTGGGTTTATAGAGGTTAGAGTGCTACTACAGCAGCCCTCAGCCACAAAAGAACAAAGTGCGGGACCGACTGACTTAAACACTGTCGTCGCTGGCCATAACAGGACTGACAGTGACTTTTAGCTTACAGATGAACGCTGTTGACACCAAACGTGGAGCTGGTTAAAGTAAAATCTAGAGGCATCCCTACCTATCGAAAAGGAGCAGGGAAGGAATCTAGATGTGGCTGGCTAGAGGCGCCCTGGAGGGGCACAGCGACTCGCCAGACTGTTAGGTGCCGGTGGATCGGCAATGTTGTTGTTGTGGTCTTCATCCTGAGACTGGTGTGATGAAGCTCTCCATGCTACTCTACCCTGTGCAAGCTTCTTCATCTCCCAGTACCTACTGCAACCTACATCCTTCTGGATCTGTTTAGTGTAGTCATCTCTTGGTCTCCCTCTACGATTTTTACCCTCCACGCTGCCCTCCAATACTAAATTGGTGACCCCTTGATGCCTCAGAACATGTCCTAACAACCGGTCCCTTCTTCTAGTCAAGTTGTGCCACAAATTTCTCTTCTCCCCAATTCTATTCAATACCTCTTCAGCTTTCTTCTGTAGCACCACATTTCGAAAGCTTCTATTCTCTTCTTGTCCAAACTATTCATCACACATGTTTCACTGCCATACATGCCTACACTCCATACAAATACTTTCAGAAACGACCTCCTGACACTTAAATCTACACTCGACGTTAGCAAATTTCTCTTCTTCAGAAACGCTTTCCTTGCCATTGCCAGTCTACATTTTATATCCTCTCTACTTCGACCATCATCAGTTATTTTGCTCCCCAAATAGCAAAATTCCTTAACTATTTTAGTGTCTCATTTCCTAATCTAATTCCCTCAGCATCACCCGACTTAATTCGACTACATTCCATTATCCTCGTTTTGCTTTTGTTGATGTTCATCTTATATCCTTCTTTAAAGACACTATCCATTCCGTCCAGCTGCTCTTCTAGGTGCTTTCCTGTCTCTGACTGAATTACAATGTTATCGACGAACCTCACATTTTTTATTTCTTCTCCATGGATTTTAATTCCTACTCTGAATTTGCTGTAGGAATGGAGAAATAGTGGGTCGCCACGATTCTTTAAAAATATATGTTTTTGTATTCTCTGTCAGACTGCTGGGACGCCGACTCTGTGTCACTCGTGGTCAGCCTCAGTAAGCTCCGACATATCTATTTTTCTCATCTGGAGTGCTGCTCTCAAGTTTGTACTTAACGTGCTGCTAATGTTCCCCACTTCTCCTAGCACCCACCCCCGTCGCTTCATACACTGACTTCTGTTGTGCGACCAGTTTCCTCCGTTTCTTTTTCTTCAGTGTAGCAGTTAGTCCGATCGCAGATAAATAACGATAAAAAGGCCCCTGAGTTCCAAGAGTCTCCTGCTGCAAGCATCCTATCGAGTCCCAAAATCGTGCGGCTGGTCCCGGCGGAGGTTCGAGTCCTCCCTCGGGCATGGGTGTGTGTGTTTGTCCTTAGGATAATTTAGGTTATGTAGTGTGTAAGCTTAGGGACTGATGACCTTAGCTCTTAAGTCAAATAGTTCAAATGGCTCTGAGCACTATGGGACTTAACATCTGTGGTCATCAGTCCCCTAGAACTTAGAACTACTTAAACCTAAATAACCTAAGGACATCACACACATCCATGCCCGAGGCAGGATTCGAACCTGCGACCGTAGCAGTCGCGCGGTTCCGGACTGCGCGCCTAGAACCGCTAGACCACCGCGGCCGGCGCTCTTAAGTCCCATAAGATTTCACACACATTTTTTTTTAACAGTCCCAGAATACGCGCCTCTCGTAGGTGCCCCGTGACAGTGTTTGGCGCTGATCCGTGTCAATCAACCTGGCTTCACTGGAAAATCTGTCTTTCGGCATTTGCTCCTCACACCTCGGAAACCGCGAACTGATCTCATACCTCCTGACTTTATGCTGTGTCAGGACACCACATATCTAATACTACGTGTGGCAAGAACAAGCCATTGATTCTTACTTTGCCCCATGCAGCAGGTCAGGTGTTGAAGTGTGGACATGTGGATGCGAAATGGTTAGCATTTTCTGCCAGGTGTAGTCTGCTTAGTGATGCAGTTATGAGCGTGCAGAAAACATCAGGCATCAAATTACACTACTGGCCATTAAAATTGCTACACCATGAAGAACTGCAGATGAATAACGGGTATTCGTTGGACAAATATGTTATACTAAAACTAACATGTGATTACATTTTCACGCAATTTGGGTGCACAGATCCTGAGAAATCAGTAGCCAGAAACACCACCTCTGGCCGTATTAACGGCCTTGATACGCCTGGGCATTGAGTCAAACAGAGCTTGGATGGCGTGTACAGGTACAGCTGCCCACGCAGCTTCAGCACGATAGCGCAGGTCATCAAGAGTAGTGACTGGCGCATTGTGACGAGCCAGTTGCTCGGCCACTATTGGCCAGACGTTTACAATTGGTGAGAGATCTGGAGAATGTGCTGACCAGGGTAGCAGTCGAACATTTTCTGTATCCAGGAAGGCCCGTACAGGACCTGCAACATGCGGTCGTTGCATTATCATCCTGAAATTTAGGGTTTGGCAGGTATCGAATGAAGGGTAGAGCCACGGGTCGTAACACATCTGAAATGTAACGTCCACTCTTCAAAGTGGCGTCAATGCGAACAAGAGGTGACCGAGACGTGTAACCAATGGCGCCCCATACCATCACGCCGCGTGATACGCCAGTATGGCGATGACGAATTGACGCTTCAAATGTGCGCTCACCGCGATGTCGCCAAACACGGATGCGACCATAATGATGCTGTAAACAGAAACTGGGTTCATCCGAAAAAATGATGTTTTGCCATTCGAGCACCCAGGTTCGTCGTTGAGTACACCATCGCAGGCGCTCCTGTCTGTGATGCCGCGTCAAGGGTAAGCGCAGCCATGGTCTCCGAGCTGATAGTCCATGCTGCGGCAAACGTCGTCGAACTGTTCGTGCAGATGGTTGTTGTCTTGCAAACGTCCCCATCTGTTGACTCAGGGATCGAGACGTGGCTTCACGATCCGTTACAGCCATGCGGATAAGATGCCTGTCATCTCGACTGCTAGTGATACGAGACAGTTGGGATCCAGCACGGCGTTCCGTATTACGCTCCTGAACCCACCGATTGCATATTCTGCTAACAGTCTTTTGATCTCGACCAACGCGAGCAGTAATGTCGCGATAGGCTACAATCCGACCTTTATCCAAGTCGGAAACGTGATGGTGCATTTCTCCTCCTTACACGAGGCATCACAACAACGTTTCACCAGGCAACGACGGTCAACTGCTGTTTGTGTATGAGAAATCGGTTGGAAACTTTCCTCATGTCAGCACGTTGTAGGTGTTGCCACCGGCGCCAACCTTGTGTGAATGCTCTGAAACGCCATTCATTTGCATATCACAGCATCTTCTTCCTGTCCGTTAAATTTCGCGTCTGTAGCACGTCATCTTCGTGGTGTAGCAATTTTAATGGCCGGTAGTGTATGTAACGTTTTCGGAGGAAGCCTGTTAGAAGCAGAAAACAATCAACCAATACACTGAAGTGGGCACATGTTGAGGTACCAATGATCACAATGTCTGCACTTATATTCCTAAAACCCAGTGTAATTATTTTCCTAGATATGACTTCAACTTTATCAATTTACCTGTGTACGAAAAGGTGTGGTATATGGAGGACAGAATACATATTGCAGAACACTTAGTGTAGCACATATGCAAAAGTGTAATATGCTTAGTACAAATCACTACTGTATTATACACTGAAGAGGCAAAGAGACTGCCTCATATCTTGTAGGGCGCCCTCGAGCACGCAAATGTCCCGCTACACGACGTGGCTTGGACTCGACTGATGTCTGAAGCAGTGCTGGAGGGATCTGACACCATGAATCCTGAAGGGCTGTCCATAAGTCCGTAAGATTACGGTGGGGTGGAGATCGCTTCTGAAAAGCACGTTGCGAGACATCCCAGGTATATTCAATAATGTTCATGTCTGTGAATTTTAGTGGCCAGAAGTATGCCAGTCAGGGGAAGTGTTTAAACTCAGATGAGTGTTTCTGGAGCCACTCCGTAGCAAGTCTGGACGTGTGGAGCGTCGCATTGTCCTGCTGGAATTGGCCAATACCACCGGAATGCACAATGGACATGAATGGATGCAGGTGATCAGACAGGATTCTTATGTGCGTGCCACCTGTGTGAGTCGTATCTAGTCGTATCAGGGGTCTCACATCACTCCAACTGCACACGCCCCACACCATTACAGAGCCTCGATCAGCTTGAACAGTCCACTGCTGACATACAGGATCCATGCATTAATGACGTTTTCTGCATACCCGTACACCTCCTTCCGCTCGATAGAATTTGAAGCAAGACATATCCTACCAGGCAACAGGTTTCAAGTCATCAACAGTCCAATGTCGGTGTTGACGCGCTCAGATGAGCCTTCATCAAGGGTACACGAGTGGGCCTTCGATGATGTTTCGTTGAATGGTTTGAACACTGACACTTGTAGATTGCTTAGCACAGATATCTGTAGCAATTTGCGGAATGGTAGCATTTCCGTCACGTTAAACGATTCTGTTAACTCGTCGTTGGTCCCGTTCTTGGATGATATTTTTCCGGTCGCGGGGATGTCGGAGATGTGATGTTTTACCTGATTCTTGATAATC
Organism: Schistocerca americana; assembly: GCF_021461395.2. Taxonomy (NCBI): domain Eukaryota; kingdom Metazoa; phylum Arthropoda; class Insecta; order Orthoptera; family Acrididae; genus Schistocerca; species Schistocerca americana. The sequence continues at coordinate 120,724,275 of NC_060122.1, read as the reverse complement.
ACGATACACTCGTGAAGGGGTCTCACGGAAAATCCCCAATTCATTGCTACCTCGGAGATGTAGCGTCCGACCGCTCGTGCGCCGCCTATAACACCACGTTAAAACTCACTTAAATCGCGATAACATGCCATTGTAGCAGCAGCAACCTATCTAACAACTGCGCCAGACACCTATGATTTTATATAGGCAATGCAGACCGCAGCACCGCATTCTGCCTGTTTGCATTTCTATCTGAATGGGCATGCGTATACCAGTTTCTTTGGCGCTTCAGTGTGCATGCGAAGAGCACTGTGCGTGGAGTGCGGGGTGGGGGAGGTGGTGTGCGCCATCGGAGAGCGCCACAGGTCGGCGGCTGGCGGCCAAGGCCGGAGTCGGGGGTCGAGTCGTTTCATTAGTGGGGGACAGGCGTCGGCCGCGGGCCATTGATTGAGCCCAAATATTTCATCACCCGCCGCGGTCGCCCACTTATATTGGTTCCGCCAGCCCCCGCCGCCCCCACCTCCGCCCCCACCGCAGCGGCGGCACTCTCTCAAAATATTTGCGAACTCGGCCCGGCAGCCGGCGGCGGCGTCTGACGCCTCCGCCTCCGGGCCGCAAAGTGTTTACCGCCGCTGCAGACAAAATAGCCGGGTCTCTGCCCGAGAGAAAATGCGTCCGAGCCGGTCATGTCGCAGAAACTTCGTGGCTTTAATTGCTTATTGCTCTGTTCAAACTGACACTTCCTCTGCGGGCATTGGAGCGAGCTCGAAGCTCATGCGGGTGACGCTTCTAAGCTGAGATCATATTTACGTAAATTTTAAATTTCCTTCTCAATACTTATCAATGGCCGGCCATAGTGGTCGAGCGGTTAAAGGCGCTACAGTATCGAATCTCACGACCGCTACGGTCGCAGGTTCGAATCCGTGCCTCCGGCATGGATGTGTGTGGTGTCCTTAGGTTAGTTAGGTTTAAGTAGTTCTAAGTTCTAGGGGACTGATGACCTCAGAAGTTAAGTCCCATAGTGCTCAGAGCCATTTGAACCATTTGAACTTATCGAACTCCATGTGTCTCTAAAAACTCATAATTTCAATGACCAGTAACTCTACAATCAAAGTGAATTTTAAAAGTGCATGGATTTCTCTAATCTGTTAATAACCAGGCTTATACTATACCGTTACACATACAGCAACTTTCTGCATCACTTTATATTAGTATTTCACTATCGTCCATCGTTAAGTTATATTGATGGCTAGTATAGAATTATTCGTAAGTACCTGTGGGGTTTGCCGGCCGGAGTGGCCGAGCGGTTCTAGGCACTACAGTCTGGAACTTCGCGACTGCTACGGTCGCAGGTTCGAATCGTGCCTTGGGCATGGATATGTGTGATGTCCTTAGGTTAGTTAGGTTTAAGTAGTTCTAAGTTCTAGGGGACTGATGACCTCAACAGTTAAGTACCATAGTGCTCAGAACCATTTGAACCATTTGAATCTGTGGGTTTTCAGAAGACGACAGCGTGAAATCTCCAAGTCATGCAGAAAATTTATATCTAACCAAAAGAATGCATAACGTTGTATTTAACAGTTCAACCAGTGCAGTCCGGGGGCACTTTTCTTTGGGAGAAATCACGCATGGGGTTCCGCAAGACTCAGTGTTAACTTCGTAATTGTTGCTCATGTACGAGGGCAATTCGGAAAGTAATGTACGACCGACTACGAAATGGAAACCACAGGGAAAGCCAAAAATGTTTTATTTGCAACGGTTAGCTACACCGTCTAGCTACGTCTCTACGTAGTCACCGCTCCAACTTAGACGCTTATCGTAGCATTATACCAACTTTCCAATACTCTTGCCATTGAAGGCAGTCTTTTGTGCCATCTGCGTATTCTCTACGCTGATCTGCAGCTTGCTGTGTGTTCCAAAATGTTCTTGTCTTCATAGCCAGAGGTTCATGTGAGCACAGATGAACATCAGTGGCAGCCACTTCAGGGCTCTATGGTGGGTGATCAAACACTTCCCATCGAAAACAAATGTCTCAGGAGAGTCCTCACTGCCGCTGCAGTGTGCGGCAAACAATTCTGAATTAAGAATAAAATGCATGATAGTTAAGTTGTACAGCCTGCGTGAAATCAGGAGATAGCTCTCACCAGGCCCTCAAATTTGGCGTGAGACACTATTTCCTAGGCATCTTTACGTGCTCACTGTGCGCTCGGGACTGCAAAAAGCGACGGGAATACTAGAGACACTGTCCAACACATCTATCCAAAGTTCCGTTGGACTCTCACTCTGTTTTTGATTTCGCGATCGAGCGGAGGCTACTTTCCGAGTAGCCCTCGTGTGTTAATGATCTATCTAACATACAACAAGCATATGACACTAGTATTGTAATCAGTCCAAGAATACAAAGAGATGCAGAAGAAATGGTAACCGATGTTCTCAAAACTATTATTAACTGGTTTTCTGCGAATAGTTTAACACAGAATTTTAAAGAAGTGGTTGGATATTCAGTTCTGCCGATCTGGGAATACTAAACCAGTGATGAATGTAACACGTGGTGAGGAAATAACAAATAGGACGGAAACTTCAGAATTCTTTGGTGTAGATAATTTTGAGAATTTAGAGCGGAAAAATCATATCTTGGAGCACCTAAAACAACTCAGCTCTGCCACATTTGCACGATAAATCATTGCAAATATTGAGGAGGGACGAATCAGTAAGTTGACATATTTCGCATATACAGGGTGTCACAAAAAGGTACGGCCAAACTTTCAGGAAACATTCCTCACACACAAATAAAGAGAAAATGTTATGTGGACATGTGTCCGGAAACGCTTAATTTCCATGTTAGAGCTCATTTTAGTTTCGTCCACCTACGCTCAATGGAGCACGTTATCATGATTTCATTCGGGATACTCTACCTGTGCTGCTACAACATGTGCCTTTATAAGTACGACACAACATGTGGTTCATGCACGATGGAGCTCCTGCACATTTCCGTCGAAGTGTTCGTACGCTTCTCAACAGCAGATTCGGTGACCGATGGATTGGTAGAGGCGGTCCAATTCCATGGCCTCCACGCTCTCCTGACCTCAACCCTCTTGACTTTCATTTATGGGGGCATTTGAAAGCTCTTGTCTACGCAACCCCGGTACCAAATGTAGAGACTCTTCGTGCTCGTATTGTGGACGGCTGTGATACAATACGCCATTCTCCAGGGCTGCATCAGCGCATCAGCGATTCCATGCGACGGAGGGTGGATGCATGTATCCTCGCTAACGGAGGACATTTTGAACATTTCATGTAACAAAGTGTTTGAAGTGACGCTGGTACGTTCTGTTGCTGTGTGTTTCCATTTCATGATTAATGTGATTTGAAGAGAAGTAATAAAATGAGCTCTAACATGGAAAGTAAGCGTTTCCGGACACATGTCCACATAACATATTTTCTTTCTTTGTGTGTGAGGAATGTTTCCTGAAAGTTTGGCCGTACCTTTTTGTAACACCCTGTATACACTTAATAATGTCATATGGAATAACGTTCTGAAATAACTGCAGGAAAGAAAGTCTTTATAGCTCAAAAATTTGTTGTAATTATAATATATGGTGCTCACCCACGATTATCTTATAGACAGCTGTTTAAGGCTTGGGTATTCTTACTTTATTCTCTCACGATGTTTATTATAAATAAAACACGGCACATCAAGAAGGACAATGATTTGTTTGTTTATACCAGGAGGAAAAATAATACAGTGCTGCAACTAAAATTTTGGTCTTTCATCCAGTGGTATTTGACAGAAAGGAAACTGAAGAAAATTCTCCTTGACAACTCCTTCTATTCTGTAGCATAATTTCTAGTACTGTAATGTGTAAAAGGTGGTTGGTAGGAATTACTAACTCACGTCTGTATATCTAATAATAACAATAATAATATATAAAAAGTGATTATAAATGTTCGGCATGTAGCTAAGTTTACAAATTAATTAGCCAAGTGAAGGCAAAGTGACTCATTCCATATTATTACGATTTATCGCGCAAAATGATCCATGGAACATGAAAGTAAATAATTAACTAACACAAATCTCTCGAAGTTTGTGACTCACGTTATGAATACTCAAAACGGACTTAGTTTGAGAGACGGCAGACGTCAATACGTATTCTTTACAGTTGCTGACAGGAGCTGCCCCGACAACAGGTCACTTTGGAAATTTCTTCATTTGGTAGCCTATCTGCAGGCGCTAACCAATTCATTGTGACAGTACTGAACTCATGATTTGCCTACATGTTCTGACCCGCCTTGCCTCTCGCACAGCTACATTACGGCGCACATTAAGAACCGAAGCATACTGAGGCACGCCATTTACCTGTGTGTCTTGTAATTTTGTGCAGTCGTCTTCAAAAAATCTCCCAGAATTACTTAGGAATACGCCTGTACATTTTTTGGCTACAAGAGGAAAATTTTGTTAGAACTGTCACTGACAGAGGTATTGTGTATGCTGTCTGATACATATAAGTCTGAATTGCTATTGTCTCTAATTTGATGCCTTTACTACTAATGCAAGGAAAACACAACATAAACAATAAAAACTTAATTTTTTAATGTTTTATAGAAACGTTTACGAAATAATTTCACATTCTGCTAATATTTATTAACACGATGCATTTGAGCAGCATCGTCAGGTGCATTGCAGTTACTGTACATTGCTGAGTGTGCCAGTGCGGTTATGTAAGGAAATACAAACCTGTACAGAAAGATACATTTATATTAGTGTGAATCTTGAGTGAGTTGTATGATTAACCCATTAATGTATAAACGTACTTACATTTTTGCTTGAAATTTATTTGTTTAGCACACAAACCACATTAACAAATACATCACCACAACCCTTTTACATTCAGATGTTTACACCTTTCCAGAGATTCCTAACTCCTAAGATAAATGAAGATGAAAGCTTTTCTGTGTATGTGTAACTATGTCATGGAATGGCTTGGATACTATTGTCAGGCAAATTCTTCTACAGAACAGCAAAAATTTTCAGTCTGTACAACAATGACATTGCTTTCACAACACATAATAAAAACTGTTACACACACTGTAACACAGCATAATAGCACTGAGATAAAAATACCCAATTAAACATTTAGAAAATGGTATGTAGAACATGCAACGCCCTCTATGTAGCAAAACTGGTAGAAACTTTGAAAGAAGATACAACGATCACATAAATTCAAAGGTTTTCGATTACATTAGCTGCATTTGTGCGGTGAGATGAATCAGTGGTAAAAGGTGAAAATTCGTGCCACACCACAACTGGAAGCCAGATCGCCTGCTTAATGCGAGCAGTCGCCTTAACTGCATTGGTCATCCTAGTATACTTCCCATCTGACGAGATTCCAACCTATTGTTGCACACTACCAGCACAGTGTCACTTACTCGGAAACCTGTCACTCGCCATTTTAGATTCCCACAGGAGACTGCGCTGTGCGTCCGCACTCAGAGAATGGATCTTTGGTCGTTGCGCCTTATATATACGCTTGTGTTTTTGTGATTGTGTTCATTGTGTATACAACTGCAATTTGATAAAATATTTCTTATTTTGTTGCACACGAGGTTGCAGTCGCCAGCTTTAATACACCTTTGGGAATGTCCACCAGATCCCTGCACGTGACACCTTTCCTGTAGCTGAAGGAGGTACGGAACTTAGTTGCAATGGCATATTCCCCAAGGGCTTTCATTTTCTGCTTGTTGTGTACTGAAGGCTTCAACCAACAGTGTCCCACTGTGCAATCACTTCTCAGACTTTAAGCTGCCAGCAGTGCCTTTCAAACCTCTTATAATGGAGAAAAGTGAAACTCTGTCAAGATGCCCTTTTTCCTCTTTACTATTAAAAACACGTTCTGACTACCAGCATGCATTCTGTTCTAGAAACAGTGGCCACATGAGCCCTCTTATTGAACTGATTGTTGTTATCTACAAGAGGTACACTAGAGAATCTGATGCTCATTGACACCCCAGAGAATGTGTGAGTGTGTGTGTGTGTGTGTGTGTGTGTGTGTGTGTGTGTGTTCTGTATGTGTGCATGTGTGGTACATTATATACATATAATGTGCAGTTTTTCAGTAAGATTGTAACGATGAGGGTGGGTGAAGTGTAACCCTGCCCAATAACTGTGGACACCATCAGCAGTCTCTTGATACAGATCGGTGCAGCACCTAGTCTGCATGTACTGCAGATCAAAGTAATTTGGCTGTGAGAGCTCATAGGGAATGACACCAGTCACTGAGGAACTGTTTCTTAAGTAGCAGTTCATTTTCTCTTCTACAATAATAGTAACTGTTACACATATAATTGCATGCATTACTTGCGAGATGTTCTTGCTTCTTTCTAGATGCACTCAATGAAGATGTGACTACGGATGGATGGTTTGATGCAGTAGTCACAGATACCCAACTAAATACAGCATCACAAGCCGTGACACCATCCTCCAGTGTTATCTGATCGGAGATGGCTCCGATTGTTTTGAGGGACAGATGTATGAGTAGTAGTACTCCATTTTTCTACTCTACACCAGTAATAACTGCCGGCCGCAGTGGCCGTGCGGTTCTAGGCGCTACGGTCTGGAACCGGGCGACCGCTACGGTCACGGGTTAGAATCCTGCATCGGGCATGGATGTGTGTGATGTCCTTAGGTTAGTTAGATTTAATTAGTTCTAAGTTCTAGGCGACTGATGACCTCAGAAGTTAAGTCGCATAGTGCTCAGAGCCATTTGAACCAGTAATAACTTGTTACACTTGCATGCATTACTTACGAAGCTTTGATTATAGGTGCACTCGATAATAATATGAGTCTGGGTGAACAGACTGACGCAATATCTGTTGAGATACAACTGAATTTGCTACCTCAAGCCATTACACCATTCTCCCGTATTAGCTCATGGAGAATGGCACCAATTATTGAGTTCCAAATACTTAAGCACTTCATATTTCTTTCTGTTCTACATTCATAATAATTTTTTATCCACAATTGCAATCACTTCTTATGAGATTTTTGTTTTTGTTTTTCTAAGCACACTCGATAATAACGTCGTAATGAGTGAGGCGGATGTAGACCTATGTGCAGAATTGAATAATATACCGGACAGTATAATGGCAAATGATTATGGTATAAGATTTCAATGGATTGATAAGGATGACAATGATTTTACAGGTGGCTACTACTACAAACTATTATTGCAGATTTCTGTGTAATTTATATCTTTGTGGAATACTGACACATGATACACCGCTTTTTTATTTCTCTGTGGATGTGTTGCATGCAAGTGGAGGTATTGTTGTGCCTACAACTCTGCGTCTGGACCCAACAGTTACACGCTCACCACAGCTGGGCCAGCAAACAACGATGCATTCACTGCAGACAGGTCTGTCGACGATGCACTCCCCTCCGCTATTTCCAGTGACTAAGCATTCACTGTGCACTGGACCTCCTCAGCTTTGGATTTCTACTTGTCCTGGGTCATCACCTTGCCTTGGACTTGGCAGCAGCACTTCGGCGTACTCTGTTCCAGATCACAAAGTAAACAGCACGTCTGCATTGAACTATTCTGTGATTCCTGGCACTTTTTGGGATCGGATCCAAAAAGCTCACATAACCAAGTCTAATGCAGGCTGCCGAGACACTGCCCCTTTTCTGAATGCATGTCAAACCATTTTGAAAAAGTTGTTTCCTGATTTCTCAGTGAGCCATGCTATCCACCATAACATACAAGCCAATTATATTATATTGTGAGCTCACGAACATCCCAAAAGAGGTTGGTTATGATGGTAAAAAAAAAAGAGCACTGTCCACATTTGGAGGTAAGTGGTATGAAATTGTGCGACAAATCAATGACAGAGTGGTTCAGTACTTACACCAAGAGTTTTATACTGGGTCATTTCACCAAGATACAATACAGAGTGATATGATCCAGTAAATTAGAGTGCAATTTCACCCCTCTTTCGAAACACATTTCCGCCAAAGAGGCATGTATTAATTTTGAAAATACTGCTGAGGACGTGAATTTTGCTTGACACGGTTGCTTCTGGTTTGTGATCTACTTTAGCTGACAAATGCAGTGCTTGCGGGTACATACAAAACATGTAATGTCTGTCAGAACTATAACTACAGTTTCATTCCCCTTCAACATCCAGGACGTACCTAAATTTGAGAGGTAGTACACAGATTTTTCATTTCATTTTTACAACCTGACCAAGGATGCCTGCCAGGATAGCCGCGCGGTCTAACGCGCTGCTTCCCAAGCAGGAAGGCGTGCCGGTCCCCGGCACGAATCCGCTCGGCGGATACACACAGTACAAGCCCAAGGATGACAAAGACTATACTGTGTAGAACAAGCAGAAAGCTGTTAAGCATAAAGCAGGCAGTCCCCCTACATTTCCAAAGTAGCTGGTCAGTGCCACAGATATGCAGTTTTAGTGCTATTCTCTGACGGCGAGAAGCAACACTGCATCTGCATCAAAGACATATCCTGCCTACTTTCCTCGTAAGGGAGTAAACACAAGTACAAATGACATTTTTGTCATAGATGCCTCAAATAGGGCTTACCTCGTCGTATACAAGGACTTCGATTCCCTCCTACCTGCTGTGGCGCATTGTGAAGGTGACCCCATTGCCTCTCATAATAACTTCACTGACAGCATGTACATATGTGGCGTTGTATGAGGTTATATTGTTATATGACTCTCATCTTAACCAACTGGAACCATACGTTGGGGATAATACTGCTAGATAGTTGCTCTTTCAGCTCAAAAAAATTTCATGGTGTGTTGATACTATCTATAGCAAAAATACTTCCATGACCAAATCTCAGGAGAATTATGCTTTAGACGAACAGGCAGCTGACTGTCATACTAGTGGGCCGAAAAATGGACAGAAAAGTCGAAACTCCACATAAAAACCACCGTCCTCTAATGGAGAAATTCTGTGATGCAGCTAACAATGCATGTAGTTTGAAATACCATCTTCTACGACACGCACACGTCTCCTTGCATAATGAGGGTATTATGCTCATTTTATTGTTGAGCGCTTGGGTATTTTCGATTTTACAGTAATAAGGTCAGTTTCATTCCAGACGCAGCTGAAAAAGTACTTGTCATTTTCCAAGCAAATCACACCAAGAATAATGTTCCGACCACTGATTTCACTACGTTTCATGCGCACATCTCTTCAGAAACTTACTGAGACAACACATCAGGAGAACATGCATATCATCAGAACTTCGTATCCCAATGACGCAATTTTCAGCTTGTGTAAGAGACGATGGTCGTTCCTTATGAGTACCCGGATTCAACATTCGACATAATCACATTCTCTAGTAAAGTGACAGGCGTTGTCACAATGGATACGGATTACAGACGTGTGCTGAATGTTTGGCAAAGGTTCAACGTTCGTAATTCAGGGGAATACGTTAGATTGTACATCAACACCAGCGTAGATCTGCTCACAGACATTTTGAGAAATTTCTGAGTGCGTGGACACATACACTCTGGATCTTGCCCAACAGAGCTTTCATGGGTCGCAATGTTAAAAAAGAAACGAATCGGCATCGAATTTATGACCAATGTTGACATCCAGAATGATGGAAACAAATCAATTGTCCTATATATCGCACGAACCCTATCCCCCCCGTCTCGGAACAATCAGTTTGTAGTATTAGAATATGGCGCCAGATATGATGTAAAATTACGTAACTTCTACTTGAAAGTGGTTAAAGCCGATCAACTAATAACTAAAGCCTAATATCGAACGCCTAATGGCTAAAGGCAAACGCCTAGCACTAGAAGGAGTAGTATAAATTGAGATCTTTCCTTGTGATCTGTTCAGTCGTGATTGTGCACTGCAGTTGTCAACATGTCTCTGAATTCAACTGGCGGGAAGAGTTGTCCCATGAGACAGATGATGAAATCTCGAGGAAATATCCGTATTGCTTTAAGAAAGACTAGCTGAGGCTCCTGACACTGGGCTGGAAAAAATAATAGCATCTGTTTCTCAACCATGAGGTTGAAGAAGATGAATACATAGATGATAGAGACAAAGGTTCAAATGGCAGCACATATTTCGTTAATCCAACATGCAAACTGTGTGTTAACACGCATGGCATTACATTTGTACTAACAGCAAGTTTGAGGATGATTGGTGATTCACCAGTAGATGTAACAATCTGATATACCTGCGTACAAAATGATTACATAGCCTATTGTTTAAAACTAAACCTGTTGAAAAGATTTACATACCGTAAGTCTTCAAAATTATTGTAAAATTCTCAAGGCTACCACTGGTCATAAGCAAAGCTATCTCGCCTGCAGATAAATAAATTCAACGAAGGTTAGAAGTATATGCATATCGTTAAGGTTGTATTAGATAAAATTCGAGGATCATTGCTGAGAGATGATGAGATGTACATCAGTATGGGAGAAAACGCAATTCCAGCTGTACATCTACATCTACATTTATACTCCGCAAGCCACCCAACGGTGTGTGGCGGAGGGCACTTTACGTGCCACTGTCATTACCTCCCTTTCCTGTTCCAGTCGCGTATGGTTCGCGGGAAGAACGACTGTCTGAAAGCCTCTGTGCGCGCTCTAATCTCTCTAATTTTACATTCGTGATCTCCTCGGAAGGTATAAGTAGGGGGAAGCAATATATTCGATACCTCATCCAGAAACGCACCCTCTCGAAACCTGGCGAGCAAGCTACACCGCAAATATCTCTTGCAGAGTCTGCCCCTTGAGTTTATTAAACATCTCCGTAACGCTATCACGGTTACCAAATAACCCTGTGACGAAACGCGCCGCTCTTCTTTGGATCTTCTCTATCTCCTCCGTCAAACCGATCTGGTACGGATCCCACACTGATGAGCAATACTCAAGTATAGGTCGAACGAGTGTTTTGTAAGCCACCTCCTTTGTTGATGGACTACACTTTCTAAGCACTCTCCCAATGAATCTCAACCTGGTACCCGCCTTACCAACAATTAATTTTATATGATCATTCCACTTCAAATCGTTCCGCACGCATACTCCCAGATATTTTACAGAAGTAACTGCTACCAGTGTTTGTTTCGCTATCATATAATCATACAATAAAGGATCCTTCTTTCTATGTATTCGCAATACATTACATTTGTCTATGTTAAGGGTCAGTTGCCACTCCCTGCACCAAGTGCCTATCCGCTGCAGATCTTCCTGCATTTCGCTACAATTTTCTAATGCTGAAACTTCTCTGTATACTACAGCATCATCCGCGAAAAGCCGCATGGAACTTCCGACACTATCTACTAGGTCATTTATATATATTGTGAAAAGCAATGGTCCCATAACACTCCCCTGTGGCACGCCAGAGGTTACTTTAACGTCTGTAGACGTCTCTCCATTGATAACAGCATGCTGTGTTCTGTTTGCTAAAAACTCTTCAATCCAGCCACACAGCTGGTCTGATATTCCGCAGGCTCTTACTTTGTTTATCAGGCGACAGTGCGGAACTGTATCGAACGCCTTCCGGAAGTCAAGAAAAATAGCATCTACCCGGGAGCCTGTATCTAATATTTTCTGGGTCTCATGAACAAATAAAGCGAGTTGGGTCTCACACGATCGCTGTTTCCGGAATCCATGTTGATTCCTACATAGTAGATTCTGGGTTTCCAAAAACGACATGATACTTGAGCAAAAAACATGTTCTAAAATTCTACAACAGATCGACGTCAGAGATATAGATCTATAGTTTTGCGCATCTGCTCGACGACCCTTCTTGAAGACTGGGACTATCTGTGCTCTTTTCCAATCATTTGGAACCCTCCGTTCCTCTAGAGACTTGCGGTACACGGCTGTTAGAAGGAGGGCAAGTTCTTTCGCGTACTCTGTGTAGAATCGAATTGGTATCCCGTCAGGTCCAGTGGACTTTCCTCTATTGAGTGATTCCAGTTGCTTTTCTATTCCTTGGACACTTATTTCGATGTCAGCCATTTTTTCGTTTGTGCGAGGATTTAGAGAAGGAACTGCAGTGGGGTCTTCCTCTGTGAAACTGTTTTGGAAAAAGGTGTTTAGTATTTCAGCTTTACGCGTGTCATCCTCTGTTTCAATGCCATCATCATCCCGTAGTGTCTGGATATGCTGTTTCGAGCCACTTACTGATTTAACGTAAGACCAGAACTTCCTAGGATTTTCTGTCAAGTCGGTACATAGAATTTTACTTTCGAATTCACTGAACGCTTCACGCATAGCCCTCCTTACGCTAACTTTGACATCGTTTAGCTTCTGTTTGTCTGAGAGGTTTTGGCTGCGTTTAAACTTGGAGTGGAGCTCTCTTTGCTTTCGCAGTAGTTTCCTAACTTTGTTGTTGTACCACGGTGGGTTTTTCCCGTCCCTCACAGTTTTACTCGGCACGTACCTGTCTAAAACGCATTTTACGATTGCCTTGAACTTTTTCCATAAACACTCAACATTGTCAGTGTCGGAACAGAAATTTTCGTTTTGATCTGTTACGTAGTCTGAAATCTGCCTTCTATTACTCTTGCTAAACAGATAAACCTTCCTCCCTTTTTTTATATTCCTATTAACTTCCATATTCAGGGATGCTGCAACGGCCTTATGATCACTGATTCCCTGTTCTGTACATACAGAGTCGAAAAGTTCGGGTCTGTTTGTTATCAGTAGGTCCAAGATGTTATCTCCACGAGTCGGTTCTCTGTTTAATTGCTCGAGGTAATTTTCGGATAGTGCACTCAGTATAATGTCACTCGATGCTCTGTCCCTACCACCCGTCCTAAACATCTGAGTGTCCCAGTCTATATCTGGTAAATTGAAATCTCCACCTAAGTCTATAACATGCTGAGAAAATTTATGTGAAATGTATTCCAAATTTTCTCTCAGTTGTTCTGCCACTAACGCTGCTGAGTCGGGAGGTTGGTAAAAGGAGCCAATTATTAACCTAGTTCGGTTGTTGAGTGTAACCCCCACCCATAATAATTCACAGGAACTATCCACTTCTACTTCACTACAGGATAAACTACTACTAACAGCGACGAACACTCCACCACCGGTTGCATGCAATCTATCCTTTCTAAACACCGTCTGTACCTTTGTAAAAATTTCGGCAGAATTTATCTCTGGCTTAAGCCAGCTTTCTGTACCTATAACGATTTCAGCTTCGGTGCTTTCTATCAGCGCTTGAAGTTCTGGTGCTTTACCAACGCAGCTTCGACAGTTGACAATTACAATACCGATTGCTGCTTGGTCCCCGCATGTCCTGACTTTGCCCCGCACCCGTTGAGGCTGTTGCCCTTTCTGTACTTGTACAAGGCCATCTAACCTAAAAAACCGCCCAGCCCACGCCACACAACCCCTGCTACCCGTGTAGCCGCTTGTTGCGTGTAGTGGACTCCTGACCTATCCAGCGGAACCCGAAACCCCACCACCCTATGGCGCAAGTCGAGGAATCTGCATCCCACACGGTCGCAGAACCGTCTCAGCCTCTGATTCAGACCCTCCACTCGGCTCTGTACCAAAGGTCCGCAGTCAGTCCTGTCGACGATGCTGCAGATGGTGAGCTCTGCTTTCATCCTGCTAGCGAGACCGGCAGTCTTCACCAAATCAGATAGCCGCCGGAAACCAGAGAGGATTTCCTCCGATCCATAGCGACACACATCATTGGTGCCGACATAAGCGACCACCTGCAGATGGGTGCACCCTGTACCCTTCATGGCATCTGGAATGACTCCCCCCGGTACGCACACGGAGTGCACATTGGTTTTCTTCCCCTCTCTTGCTGCCATTTCCCTAAGGGGCCCCATTACGCGCCTGACGTTGGAGCTCCCAACTACCAGTAAGCCCACCCTCTGCGACTGCCGGGATCTTGCAGACTGAGGGGCAACCTCTGGAACAGGACAAGCAGCCATGTCAGGCCGAAGATCAGTATCAGCCTGAGACAGAGCCTGAAACCGGTTCGTCAGACAAACTGGAGAGGCTTTCCGTTCAGCCCTCCGGAATGTCTTTCGCCCCCTGCCACACCTTGAGACGACCTCCCACTCTACCACAGGTGAGGGATCAGCCTCAATGTGGGCAGTATCCCGGGCAACCACAGTCGTCGTCCGATCAGGGGATGCGTGGGACGAGCTGGCCGTCCCCGACAAACCCCCATCCGGACCACCACAGTGATGCCCATTGGCAACAGCCTCAAGCTGTGTGACCGAAGCCAACACTGCCTGAAGCTGGGAGCGAAGGGATGCCAACTCAGCCTGCATCCGAACACAGCAGTTGCAGTCCCTATCCATGCTAAAAACCGTTTTGCAAAGAACGTCTGAACTGATCTACAGAGAGCGCAAACAAATCGACAAAATTTAAACGGTTATTAAAATACAAGATTGCCTAGCAAATGCAGTAATGCTGCTACTTGCGCACTGCTGACACTTCTCGGCGGCGGAAGGAGACTACGCGAATTTACACTATTCAGGTACTAAAACGCGATGCTACACTCTCAAATACTATAATACGCCCGAAATTTATGAATTAAACAATGCAAGTACCAAAAACACGCAAAGAAACTAAGAATTAAACTATGTAACAAATGCGTGAGCTAGGAGTATACGACTTGCTGCTGCAGCTGCTTATCCAACGGCGGCAGGGAGCACACTGACTGTGACCAACCGACACTGGCCGTTCAAAACAAAAACAGAAGACAAACGACTACGCGAATTTACACTATTCAGGTACTAAAACGCGATGCTACAACTCTCAAATACTATAATACGCCCGAAATTTATGAATTAAACAATGCAAGTACCAAAAACACGCAGAGAAATTAAGAATTAAACTATGTAACAAATGAGTGAGCTAGGAGTATACGACTTGCTGCTGCAGCTGCTTATCCAACGGCGGCAGGGTAGCTAAAAGTATCGCCAGGTACTGTCAAAGGATACCACGGAGGTGCAATTCAACAAGTATGGCTTCAGCTCTCTTCTCAGTGATTAGGACAGTTACGCCAAAAGGACATTAACAGCGAAATATTTATGAAAACATTAGGTAGAGGAGAAGAAGACAATGATGATGGTTACTCCTAGGAAGATGAAGATTATGACGGAAAAGAAGAGGAGCAGGATGACACATTCGCGATTGCAAGAAAACGCCAGCACTTTTCGAAACGGATAAATGGTGGAGCGGTCTGTTTTCTTGCTGCCTTCTAAAGAATAGAGCAATAATTCGTGCGATATCGAAATATTATAGAAAATAAAGCGAATAGAGCTATTAAAGTGTACATATAACCACAGGAACCAGATAAAAACATCGACATTCGTTATACAAAAAGTATAAAATCCAAGGGAGACAATGACTCCATCAAGATGATGTAGCACGTGGTGTGGCTGAACTACTAATGTATTTGGGAAATAATGTTGCCCATCCTGTCGTTTACGATGGGAGCACGCAGCGTATTTAAAAGACGTAGTGTGAGCCACATTTGTCAGTCGTTGTCTGGATGTCGAACGAGTAACAGTTGTGGCACAGAACAATTCTCTCATTATTCGTTATAAATATAATCTAGGTAAGCTTTTTTGCATCATATAGTTTTTGATGACGAATAAAATCAGGCATTGTACATTCTCTTTCATGTTTCCAAATTGTAGCACGCTGCAAACGACTGCAAGAAAGAATGGAATGCAACGGTCGATACATTTCTGCAGTCGATACTAAGTAGTGCTGGAGGTGGTGTAAAGAGCCTCTCCACCTAGTAGCGGACTGGAAACGAGTGATTTGGAGCGGTGCACGCTAACTATCGTCAGTGAAGTACACTAGGTGATCAGAAGTATCCGGACACCTGGCTGAAAATAACTTACAAGTTCGTGGCACCCTCCATCGGTAATGCTGGAATTCAATATGGTGTTGTCATGCCCTTAGCCTTGATGACAGCTTCCACTCTCGCAGGTATACAGATGCTGGAATGTTTCTTGGGGAATGGCAGCCCATTCTTCACGGGGTGCTGGTCTGAGGAGAGGTATCGATGTCGGTCGGTGAGGCCTGGCACGAAGTCGGCGTTCCAAAACATCACAAAGGTGTTCTATAGGAATCAGGTCAGATCTCTGTGTCGTGTAACCACTCCGCCACAGGCCCTACATTATGAACAGGTGTTAGATCGTGTTGAAAGATGCAATCGTCATCCCCAAATTGCTCTTTAACCGTGGGAAGCAAGAAGATGCTTAAAACATCAATGTAGGCCTGTGCTGTGATAATGCCGCGCAAAACAAAGAGGGGTGCATGCCCCCCTCCATGAAAAACACGACCACACCATAACACCACCGCCTCCGAATTTTACTGTTGGCACTACACACTGGCAAATGACGTTCATCGGGCATTCGCCATACCCACACCCTGCCATCGGATCTCCACATTGTGTACCGTGATTCGTCACTCCACACAACGGTTTTCCACTGCTCAATCGTCCAGTGTTTACGTTCCTTATACCAAGCGAGGCGTCGTTTGGCATTTACTGGCGTGTTGTGTGGCTTATGAGCAGCCACTCGACCATGAATTTCAAGTTTTCTCACCTCCCACTTAACTGTCATAGTACTTGCAGTGGATCCTGATGCAGTTTGGAATTCCTATGTGACGGTCGGAACAGATGTCTGCCTACTACACACAACGACCCTCTTCAACTGTCGGCGGTCTGTGTCAGTCAACAGACTAGGTCGGCCTGAACGCTTTTGTGCTGTACGTGTCCTTTCACGTTTCCGCTTCACTATCACATCGGAAACAGTGGACCCAGGGAGTGTGGAAATCTCGCATAGAGACGTATGACACAAGTGACACCCAATCACCTGACTACGTTCGAAGTCCGTGAGTTCCGCGGAGCGGCCCGTTCTGCTCCCTTCACGATGTCTAATGACTACTGAGGTCGCTGATATGGAGTACCTGGCAGTAGGTGGCAGCAGAATGCACCTATAATGAAAAACGTATGTTTTTGGGGGTGTCCGAATACTTTTGATCACATAGTGACGTAGGTGATTATGGTGTTACGGTATGGGGCTGTTTTTCATGGTTAAGGCTATGCCCCGTTATTGCAACCGAGAAAACTCTAAACGCAGTATTGTTTTACGTACAGTAGAGAAGCAGTTCGGAGACAAAGAATGTTTTTATCAAAATCAACATCTGTGAAACGATAATTTACGGATGACAATATTTCTGGAATGGAGTGGCCGGCCTCGATCCGCGACCTAAGCCCGATGCAACACCTCTGGGATGAGTTAGAACACTGACTTCCAGAGCTGGCCATCCAATATCACTGATGGCGGCTACTGCGGGAGAATGGGCGGCCACATCTCCACAGACATTCAGCTAGGGAGACAGTCTTTCCAGCTGAATACAAGCCACCATAAAGGCAAAAGATGGGCACGTCTCTCATTAATTTGCGCAATGTCACAGTTTTCTTTTGCTAGGACAGTCTTCTGTAACATGAACCAATCGAAAGGGAAAGATAATATCATGTAATGAAGAGAGAAACATCGTTTACTGCCTAAACGTTTACGATATCTAATGAAAATACTGCTGTAAGAGACTCGAAGTTGCGTACTGAGGCTCTCCACCGATTGAGAGACGTCCACAAGAAGTTCGTTTCGCAGATTCGGAAATAATTCTCGTATTTATTGACTTGGATTCAACAGCACCGATTGGATTATGGGCGAGAGACTGTAGTCGCTTCCACAGTAGAACTGAAAATATTAGACAAACAACTGGGACAGTCTCTCATCAACAGAGTGTAGCGCGAGATGAGTGAGCAAGCACAGGTAACAGTCTACCGGTGGTAACACCGTGCCATTGTCACAAGGTCTCAGCCAGTGCTGATAGGGCTCCCATTACCATTGCACCTAACGCTTGTATTGTCATGGTGCACTCGTTAAAATATTTTTACCACAACTTCTTTTTGAACGCAACTTTGTGCTGTTGCAGAAGGGAGGTCGTCTGTTTAATCTGTTTTCTTCTTCAACACACTCATTCGGAAAGGCAGAGAAAGAGTGTGTTCTGGAAATATCTAGAGGAGGACCCTTTTTCCTTGGGAAAAGTGTGCTGCAAACAGGATACAAAAAAAAAAAACTTGGTGGCTAAGCCTAGTAATCACATTTTTGCCTGCCGTTTCAGCAGGGAGGCACATTATAAAACAGAGGAAAAACTCGGTAAGAAGTTACAAGGTGATGCTGAATCTTTGGAGAGTCAGCATCGCAGCCACTGTCTTCGCAAAAGATGTAAGTACAACAGGCATTTTTACTAATAGTAATCTACACATTTTGTTGACAAGCTGATTACTGTGTTGATATGAAATTGTTTCTTTACACAAAAATTTCAGTTTACGTTCACAAAGTATCACTCAATAGCGCAATAAGAGACGTAAATATTAGAGCTCTAAAAGAAGACTGTTCTGACTCTTTGTTTTATTTCCAAGAGTGTTTAGCTCTCATATATAAAGTCATTGGTGATCCAAAAGCGTTTACCGAAGTTAATGAGCGAATAATACAATCGCTTCAGAGAGAATGCTTTATCGTTTGCGAACGCGTTCTTGTTTTTGAAGCGTGCAACAGATACGAGGGTATTTACAATTTACAATACAAAACTGTTCCCGTTCGAGTATAGGAAGCCGGTAAACTGCTATGTGGTGTCACCGCCAGACACCACACTTGCTAGGTCGTAGCCATGGACTTCGCTGAAGGCTATTCTAACTGTCTCTCGGCTATGTGAAGAATGGCTGGGTGCGGGTGGCATAGCCTCGCCTGTTGTTAGGCTCCCCACCTCATCGCATACGTCAACATGGGGTCCTCCCCACGGCGGGCGGAAGCCTTATAACACGACCGTTCGCCGATTTGCGGGGGAGGAATGTGGTGTCACCGCCAGACACCACAATTGCTAGGTGGTAGCTTTAAATCGGCCGCGGTCCATTTAGTACATGTCTGACCCGCGTGTCGCCACTGTGTGATCGCAGACCGAGTGCCACCACAAGGCAGGTCGCGAGATACGGAATAGCACTCGCCCCAGTTGTACGACGACTTTGCTAGCGACTACACTGACGAAGCCTTTCTCTCATTTGCCGAGAGACAGTTAGAATAGCCTTCAGCTAAGTCCATGGCTACGACCTAGCAAGTGTGGTGTCTGGCGGTGACACCACATGCCACATTAAAGATATTATTCATAATGTACTCAGTTTGTCCGCAAAATCCTGTCAGTGTCGTTTCTATTTTATTACTGTGGATACAGTAGAGATATCTTGGTAGTCTAACGGAATTGTTTAAAATATCTACTCAGATTGCGAGATATTACTATTTGCAATACACGATGCTGTAAGTGTGGAGTGTGGTGTATGATGCGCTTTAAATTAGTATACTTCCACAGTATAAACCGCGAAAGTCCTCCCTGAAAATCTTTAAACAAAAGAATTATTATTTATATATATCTCTTGTTTCTCCTCTAATTACTCAGTAATATATTAAAATAAGAAGGTGATTTTGATACAGTTGTGTGTGTGTCTCAGACTAGAAATGATTACTAGACAACACGGTTGCGTATAGTATTTTTTGGTGAAAGAAATACTGAATACTCGTGTGTGTGAACGCAAATGATGCGCAACGTTTTGACCATGGAATCATTTTTTAATATTGTTAAACCAGAACTACCTATGGACATAACTTTGCCAACGGCATCACTTCAGTATTACGTGGAATATGCTGAAAAGAATGCATACCTTTGACTTTCATGAAATAATGAGACTTTGAAGTGGAAGTTACGTAATTTTTACAGCATATCTGGCGTCATTTTCCAGTACTAAAAACTGATTGGTTGGAGGCAGGAAGTTGAAGGGACTGGTTTGTTTCCATCTTCTTCGATGTTTCGTACTGCACTATGACTAAGTGGCGATAAGGAGGAGGGCATTGCTTTCAATTCCCCATTAACACGACTACTTTCTAATAGGTTTAAAGGTATACCACACAAATGGTATGTTTCCATCTTGTCTTGCATTTTTTTTTAATATTTTGCTTTGATTTACTGACGATGAGGAGGGGCAGGCGTGTGACCTGATGGTTACTCCAGAAATAATATTTGACGCAATTTTTACGCATCATTTTAATACTCTGCTGTGATTGGTCGGATACAGAGAGAAGGGGGGGGGGGTGCGGTATAAAACACACATTTGACCTGTTTCCATTATCTTGGTCTTTAAATCCTGCAAATGATTGACTGGAGATAACGAATGCTGTGCTGTGATTGGTTAGGGATGGGGGAGGGAAGGGTCTATTTAATTTCCTACTAATGCAACGGGGCTGTTTCAACTACGTATCTTGGATTTTTAAAACTGCGCTATGATTGGTTGGAGTTAAGGAGGGGCGAGGAGAGAAGGAAGAAAGGGGAGTGTGAAATCCCGTGGATAAGGATGATGGTATGAGCGACGGTATCACGCATGACCTTGAAAAAAGATCAATGACGAATTTCAGTATGTAGTGACGAATTTCAGTAGGTAGTGTATGAGTAAGGATTCTAACTGCGCCAGAGTCACCATAACTATTTTGTTGTTGTGGAGGCGCAGCTAGCATACGCTACTGAATTGCAGGTTGCTGCTGTGTCCAGAGCGCCTAGTCCTGCTCAATGGTATCATCCTCAAGCTCATACAATATTGGGAAATAAACAGAGATACATTCTGCACGCTACAGAAACCTCCAGCAATATCTCAGTTTAGGGATGAAACTTAGTAGAGTCACTCATAGCATCTCCCTCAAACAGGCATACTGGTTAAATGATTACATTATGTAAATACCAAAAAAATTATATTTTTGGAAAAACCATGTAAAAATGCAAGACACTGCAACGAAATTCTTTTAGATTACCACTGGGAAGGGGTTGTGGTGGAAGAGGTTTCGTTACAAGACAAAATTTCACGTGGACCACTATCTTCATTCAAGGACTAGTCGCTGTGGAGATGACTATGAGCGGGAGAAGCGTTATAGTGCAAGAGATTATACGTATCTCCAGGCCAAATTTTAAGTGAACCGCTAGTATCAGTCAGGGCTAGTCGCTATGGGGATGGCTAAGATTTCAGTGCAGTTCTCGAAGCCTGTCTATGTCAGTGTATGTATTCTGGACCTTCCCAGACTCCACATGTACCGACTTCATTATATGTTTGCAAAGCCACACTCTCCTATTTCATCGACTAGGTGAAAAGCTGCACTCCATATTAAGTAATTAGGCACCACCCCGAAACACTCAGTACATCTGTATATACGCCCGTTAATCCTTATGGAGTAACCCCACAACAACGGCCTGATGAAAGAGGAAGTCAATGGGTCATAGTTTGTGAAGTCTATGGCGTTCAGACTCAAATGTATGTGTGCAATACAGCAATAGTGGATTAAGGCTGAATATCACATGTTCTCAAACCCTCTAATGATCGAAGACTACAAGGAGTGTATACTCAAAAGTATTAGAGATATTCTGTCTCGACCTGGTCATATAATGCATCCAGTAGTCTTCTGATCATGAAGCCATGAGATACGTACTGTAATGCAACTGAAAGTCAGCCTGTTGTGACATGACGACAAACATTTGTTCCATGCGGCTAGGATAGAATTCCTACACTCTTCTTCAGAGAGACTGAGTGTGTGGATGGGTTTTATTTGTAAATAGTGAATTTGTGTGCACGAGTGTAAGTAGAATAGATGGATGCATTATTTGTCGTAGTTGTATACACTACTGGCCATTAAAATTGCTACACCACGAAGATGACGTGCTACAGACGCGAAATTTAACAGACAGCAAGAAGATGCTGTGATTAGCTTTTCAGAGCATTCACACAAGGTTGGCGCCCGTGGCGACACCTACAACGTGCTGACATGACGAAAGTCTCCAACCGATTTCTCATACACAAACAGCAGGTGACCGGCTTTGCCTGGTGAAACGTTGTTGTGATGCCTCATGTAAGGAGGAGAAATGCGTACCACCACGTTCCCGACTTTGATAAAGGTCGGATTGTAGCCTATCGCGATTGCGGTTTATGTACGGCGACATTGCTGCTCGCGTTGGTCGAGATCCAATGACTGTTAGCAGAATATGGAATCGGTGGGTTCAGGAGGGTAATACGGAACGCCGTTCTGGATTCCAACGGCCTCGTATCACTAGCAGTCGAGATGATAGACATCTTATCCGCATGGCTGTAATGGATCGTGTAGCCACGTCTCGATCCCTGAGTCAACAGATGGGGACGTTTTCAAGACAACAACATCTGCATGAACAGTTCGACGACGTTTGCAGCAGCATGGACTACCAGCTCGGAGACCATGGCTGCGGTTACCCTTGACGCTGCGTCACAAGCAGGAGAGCCTGCGATGGTGTACTCAACGACGAACCTGGGTGCACGAATGGCAAAACGTCATTTTTTCGGATGAACCCAGGTTCTGTTTACAGCATTATGATGGTCTCATCCGCGTATGGCGACATCGCGGTGAACCCACATTGGAAGCGTGTATTCGTCATCCCTATACTGGCGTATCACCTGGCGTGGTAGTATGGGTTGCCATTGGTTACTCGTCTCGATCACCTCTTGTTCACATTGACGGCACTTTGAACAGTGGACGCTACATTTCAGATGTGTTACGGCGCGTGGCTCTACCCTTCAATCGATCCCTACAAAACCCTACATTTCAGCAGGATAATGCACGACCGCATGTTGCAGGTCCTGTACGGGCCTATCTGGATACAGAAAATGTTCGACTGCTACCCTGGCCAGCACATTCTCCAGATCTCTCACCAATTGAAAACGTCTGGCCAGTGGTGGCCGAGCAACTGGTTCGTCACAATACGCCAGACGCTACTCTTGATGACCGAGCGAGATGGCGCAGTTGTTAGACACTGGACTCGCATTCGGGAGGACGACGGTTCAATCCCGCGTCCGGCAATCCTGATTTAGGTTTTCCGTGAGTTCCCGAAATCACTCCAGGCAAATGCCGGGATGGTTCCTCTGAAAGGGCACGGCCGAATTCCTTCCCTAATCCGATGAGACCGATGACCACGCTGTCTGGTCTCCTTCCCCAAACAACCAACCAACTACTCTTGATGATCTGTGGTATCGTGTTAAAGCTGCATGGTCAGCTGTACCTGTACACATCATCCTAGCTCTGTTTGACTCAGTGCTCAGGCGTATCAAAATCGTTGTTACGGTCAGAGGTAGTTGTTATGGGTACTGATTTCTCAGGATCTATGCACCCAAATTTCGTGAAAATGTAATCACATGGCAGTTCTAGTATGATATATTTGTCCAATGAATACCAGCTTATCATCTGCAGTTCTTATTGGTGTAGAAATCTTAATGGCCAGTAGTGTAGCAAGAAAGCGTTGACGATCCCCACCTGAAATTAGGCAGAACAATTACCCTTTTGTCAGGATGCGCCCCGTCCCGTGTCGATACTCCAAGGCAGTCGCTAGATACAGCGCTGGGTGTGGCGCGACAATCGGGCCAAGTATGATTACTGTCTTCTACTTGAGGCTTTCTTTCAGTTAAGTTCTCCACTATACTGTAGCAGTTCTTTCTATGAATGGTCCAAGTGTCATAGACCTACGTTACTTGGCAGAGACACACCATGCGGAAATTACTTTCATTCTTAAGTTTTTCACACCAGTCTATTCGATTTCTATTAAACCGATAAATGACGATATTTACTTATCAGCTAGGTTTTTCGTCACTATCTTAGACTTTCTGAAAACCCACTTTGCTGCTCTACAATTTTTCCCTTATACAATTTTGCTTCAGACTGCTCAATTCTCAGATATGTCATTATCATTCGAACATAGTAGAGTAAACGTAAAAGAAACCAGAGAGATTATCCTACTGTACACACTACCCCTTCCTCTCTCCTACATACTCTCGCCGACAGTAACAACAATTTCTGCAGTTTCCGTGAAGTTTCCAGGAAATACTTCTAAGCAGCTGGTGTATGAACGAACGTCGTCTCTCTATGCCTAGCCTCAGCAACTTAGACTATTAGATGGGGCTACCTAGAGAGGATATAAAATGTAGACTGGCAATGGCAAGGAAAGCGTTTCTGAAGAAGATAAATTCGTTAACAATGAGCATAGATTTAAGTGTTAGGAAGTCGTTTCTGAAAGTATTCGTATGGAGTGTAGCCATGTATGGAAGTGAAACATGGACGATAAATAGTTTGGACACGAAGAGAATAGAAGCTTTCGAAATGTGGTGCTACAGAAGAATGCTGAAGATTAGATGGGTAGAACACGTAACTAATGAGGAGGTATTGAATAGATTTGGGGAGAAAAGGAGTTTGTGGCACAACTTGACTAGAAGAAGGGGTCGGTTAGTAGGACATGTTCTGCGGCATCAAGGGATCACCAATTTAGTATTAGAGGGAGCGTGGAGGGTAAAAACCCTAGAGGGAGACCAAGAGATGAATACACCAAACAGATCCAGATGGATGTACGTTGCAGTAGGTACTGGGAGATGAAGAAGCTTGCACAGGATAGAGTAGCATGGAGAGCTGCATCAAACCAGTCTCAGGACTGAAGATCACAATAACAAAAACCTAGATTTGCAGATTACACTGCAATCGATTTCAAATTTTTTTTTAGCTTTTTGACCGTTTCAGGAACGGTGTGGACCCCTTAAATCTCCCCCCCCCCACCCCCCACCCCTCTAGCTATGACCGTGAGATTAGTAACAGCGGGCACCAGAGGCGTTGAAACAACCATTATCTCCAAGCTCTCTTCTTGAATAGAATGGGAAGAAGCCATAGGAAATAATGCAATGGGAAATAAACACACCCATGTACTTCACAGTGGTCTGCAGTGTATATATGCAGACGGATACTGATGTGCCGTAACATTATGACCTGCGTGCGACTGAATGTCATTTCGTGGCGTTGTGGGCACCTGATGCGGCAAGGAAATTATATGAGGGGAGCAGAGACGTATGGGGAATCATTCAAGTGGAGAGAAGGCCCGCAAAAATGGAAATCCGCTGACATAAGCAACTTTGACAAATAGCAGGTTATTATGACCCGGCATTTCGGAAACGACAGAGGTGGTAAATGTGGTAAGTGATGGACGTTTTCAGTAGTGCTCAGTCCACCTGTGACTGTATCTGTCGTAAGAAGGAAGATTTATTGTAAAGAACGGCATGGATGAATATGATGTATATATATTGGAAGGGGAATGGGATATAAATGTTGCATAATTTTATTGTTTTTGAAGAGAAGAAGTTCAAGGCAAGACTGCAGCACTGCGCATCTGGTTTCTTGAAATAATTATTGTCAGCCAGTTAACTTGCTCGGAGCTGAGACAAAGTCCACCCCGCTCCCCTGAGTCATGCGTTAAGATATCAATTATTTAAGCTGTTTGGTTTTATAGTAACTCTGTTTTAACATTATACCCTTTTCAAATCTTTTTAACTTTGTTACGCATAGTATTGTTCAGACCAATGTTACGTATGAAGATCAAGCGAAGCTTTAATCCGTCTTCATTCTAAAATCGTTGCCTTGGAATATCATTTAATTGGAATGGTCACTCTACCCTTCTCAATGATTATAGAAGGTTTATTATTAGCATTACCACATTGCACAATATGGTGTGCAACAGTAGAATATTGCTGGGAAAGGTTATTTAAAAATAGAAATACAGCTCAGCTGCTGCCTGCTTGCTGTTTCCTGGTGTTCTTTCGAGAAATCTGAGAAATCTTGTCAAGACGCGAAGTAGCGGAAATTTTGATTAAGGCCAGATAATTGTTTTAGTTCAGTTGCGCATTTAATATAACGACAAGTTGTATTCAGACCAGTTACAGTTCAGTTCATATTTGGTTCTGTTTAGTTAAAGGTTAGAAATCCAGTTTAATTTGGATAACAGTTTATGGATATGTAATTTTGTTTGTATGTAGAGTTTTTATAGAGTGGGAGGTTAAGTTAGGAGAAATTTCATACAGGAAGGTATGGTGGGGAGCTTACAAGGGTAATGAAAGTATAAATATATTTAATGATAGGAAATTGCGGGAATATCGAATAAATTGAAAATTATATAATTTAGAAATTTCTAATGAAAGAAATTTTCAACATTGACAGTATTACATGAAACTGATTTTGTCTGGGAAACGCTCAGTCACAGTGGCTAAACATTAGGTACTGAGAATGTGTTAACATCTAATTTATTTCAGAGCACGTAACAAGGTAACGTCCTTCCAAATTGGGGGTGTTATTAGGGCCTAATAATGTCTTACCTGCAATGGATGAACGGTTCTGGTCTGCATCAGCATAGCTGCCAGTGACAGTGTTGTTGCGACATAATAAGCTGAAAGAGAAAAGGGTTGCGCTGCGTGCCGTAATTTACCGCTTGTCGAGGAAGACAACACCCTATCCACTCACCGTTCTGTTCTCTTAACAACACTGCATTCAAAACGTGTGTCATTTAAGAAAAGGGAGAGGATAATTATGAATGAAAAATAAAGTTAAATCAGAACTTATTTAGTTTTTTTCTAAATTGCAAATATAACATCGAAATTCATTTTGATAAAATTACTCATGCTTATAAAGCTATCAAAAGAAGGGGCTCGAACTTGCTAACACAATGGACATATGACTGACAAATCGTCTCCTTTACCTAAAGCTCGAAATCGCTGAACAATGAATATTAACAAACCTCTATTGCACACAAACCAATATGTCAAAACAGGGTGCAACTATTCAACCATATGAAAAAGGGATGAGATAGTGAAGGCAGCAGAGGATCAAATAGGTAAAAAGACGAGGGCTAGTAGAAACCCTTGGGTAACAGAAGAAATATTGAATTTAATTGATGAAAGGAGAAAATATAAATGTGCAGTAAATGAAGCAGGCTAAAAGGAATATAAATGTCTCAAAAATGAGATCGACAGGCAGTGCAAAATGGCTAACCAGGGATGACTAGAGGACAAATGTAAGGATGTAGAGGCTTATCTCACTAGGGGTAAGATAGATACTGCCTACAGGAAAATTAAAGAGACCTTTGGAGAAAGGAGAACCACTTGCATGAATGTCAAGAGCTTTGATGGAAACGCAGTTCTAAGAAAAGAAGGGAAAGCAGAAAGGTGGAAGGAGTATATAGAGGGTCTATACAAGGGCGACGTACCTGAGGACAATATTATGGAAATGGAAAAGGATATAGATGAAGATGAAATGGGAGATATGATACTGCGTGAAGAGTTTGACAGAGCACCGAAAGGCCTGAGTCGAAACAAGGCCCCCGGAGTAGACAACATTCCATTAGAACTACTGACAGCCTTGGGAGAGCCGGTCCTGACAAAACTCTACCATCTGGTGAGCAAGGTGTATGAGACAGGCGAAATACCCTCAGACTTCAAGAAGAATATAATAATTCCAATCCCAAAGAAAGCAGGTGTTCACAGGTGTGAAAATTACCGAACTATCAGTTTAATAAGTCACAGCCGCAAAATACTAACGCGAATTCTATACAGACGAATGGAAAAACTGATAGAAGCCGACCTCGGGAAGATCAGTTTGGATTCCGTAGAAATGTTGGAACACGTGAGGCAATACTGACCCTACGACATCTTAGAAGAAAGATTAAGGAAAGGCAAACCTACGTTTCTAGCATTTGTAGGCTTACAGAAAGCTTTTGACAATGTTGATTGAAATACTCTCTTTCAAATTCTGAAGGTGGCAGGGATAAAATATAGGGATCGAAAGGCTGTTTACAATTTGTACAGAAACCAGATGGCAGTTATAAGAGTCGAGGGGTATGAAAGGGAAGCAGTGGTTGGGAAGGGAGTGAGACAGGGTTGTAGCCTCTCCCCGATTTTATTCAATCTGTATATTGTGTAAGCAATAAAGGAAACAAAAGAAAAATTAGGAGTAGGTATTAAAATCCATGGAGAAGAAATAAAAACTTTGAGGTTCGCCGATGACATTGTAATTCTGTCAGAGACAACAAAGGACTTGGAAGAGCAGCTGAACGGAGTGGACAGTGTCTTGAAAGGAGAATGTAAGATGAACATCAGCAAAACAAAACGAGGATAATGGAATGTAGTAGAATTAAATCGGGTGATGCTGAGGGAATTAGATTAGGAAACGAGATGCTTAAAGTAGTAAGTGAGTTTTGCTATTTGGAGAGCAAAATAACTGATGATGGCCGAAGTAGAGAGGATATAAAATGTAGACTGGCAATGTCAAGGAAAGCGTTTCTGAAGAAGAAAAATTTGTTAACATCGAGTACAGATTTAAATGTCAGGAAGTCGTTTCTGGAAGTATTTCTATGGAGTGTAGCCATGTATGGAAGTGAAACATAGACGATAACTAGTTTGGACAAGACGAGAATAGAAGCTTTCGAAATGTGATGGTACAGAAGAATGCTGAAGATTAGATGGGTAGATCACATAACTAATGAGGAGGTATTGAATAGAACTGGGGAGAAGAGAAGTTTGTGGCACAACTCGACTAGAAGAAGGGATCGGTTGGTAGGACATGTTCTGAGACATCGAGGGATCACCAATTTAGTATTGGAGGGCAGCGTGGAGGGTAAAAATCTTAGAGGGAGACCAAGAGATGAATACACTAAGCAGATTCAGAAGGATGTAGGTTGCAGTAGGTACTGGGAGATGAAGAAGCTTGCACAGGATAGAGTAGCATGGAGAGTTGCATCAAACCAGTCTCAGGACTGAAGCCCACAGCAAGTTTAAAAAAACGTAAATTAGTTATAAACTGCGGCGTGCACACACATTATTCAACATGTAAACTTCAGTACAGATATTCGGATTTAGGTTATAACATGTTCGATATGCCTGCCATCATTGGTGATGATGTAGCGCAGACGAAAAGCGAAATTCTGCATGACCCGCTGAAATGTTGGAATATCGATGCTGTCAGTGACCTCCTGAATGGCTATTTTCAGCTCCGTGATGATTTTGGGGGTTATTGCCGTACATCTTGTCTTTAATATACCCCCTCAAAAAGGAGTCGCATGTGTTCAGATTCGAAGAATATGGCGGCAAAGCGAGGCCCATGCCAGTGTGCTGGGCACCCCAGAGCCAGAATGCGGTCCCCAGCGTGCTCCTCCACGACATCAAACACTCTCCTGCTTAGATGGCTTCGAACTACGTCTTGTATGAAACATATGTTGTGGAAATCAGGGTCACTTTGCGTAATGGAGATGAAATCATCTACCAGAACCCTCACGTAGCGTTCGGCAGTCATCGTACCATCAAGGAACATCGCACCGATTATCCCGTGACTGTATATTGCACACCACACAGTCACCCGTTGAGGTTGAAGAGACTTCTTGATTGCGAAATGTGGATTCTCATTGCCCCAAATGTGCCAGTTTGGGATCTTGACGAACCCATCAAACGAAAGTGGGCTTCGAAAAAATTTGCATGCGCATGCTAATTCCCAGCATACCCCGCGGCCAACCGTGCACCTTCGACGTCCTAACGCAAACAGTGCAGAAGTTATGACGATTTTATTTCATGTAGTTCAATAATGTGACCCTGTACCTTTTGGCTGCTGAGTCGTTTCTGTGTCAAAATCAAATTCCTCCAATAATATTCAGTTCTTAGCTATTCTTCACTTCTCAAAATTTATCATTTTCGAAAGGGAACAATTTGCTCTGACCCAGAGCTTCTCAGCTAAGCCAACCGATCACCGGCTCATCTCGCCCGAGACTCGACTACGACTCTCACTCCTCGCTACTGCTGTCCTGCCTACTGTATGCTACTTTACTCAACAATGGTTTTTTTAATACTCAAAAAAACGTATCCTTTCGTGTATCCAAGCTTTGCATATGTATCTATGGAGTTAAACTCCTTGCAGTCAAATCTGTTACACAAGTGATTGATAAATTCGTGCTATGGAAAAGTATAAACGAACTATTATCATAAATAAAATATCTCCATGATACAAGTGGCAGACAATGTATTTTCTAAAGTTCTTCTGTAAATCAAGTCAGACTAATGAAACGTTTCCGTATGATGCAAAGTAGGTGGCTTTCTCTTTACACAAACCTTTCAACAGTGAAAGCCCGAGCAAGCAACAAGGCGTTGGACATGCACGCCTACCCACAGAACGTGCAGGCAGAAGCCTTACCCACTCTATAAATCAGAATAGGTGGTGAGTTGTGGCGCAGCGGGCTACTTCAATACTGATATGTGCCGGAATTGTTTCGGAGCGCAGCAGTCAGCGGACATTGTTGAACAAGGGGCGCCTCAGCATGTGGCCCCTGTGTGGTCCTATATTGACCCAACGACATCGTCAGTTATGACTGCAGTTAGCAAGAGTCATCGAGATTTGACCATGCATCAGTACAAATAAGTCGCCCGCGCAAAAAATCACGTTTTTTGTCACACCATCTCGATAGTCGTTTCTCGATTTGGCAAACAGGTGGTGGAAATAGCCCGGTGTGGGCAGTATTATGCTATGGAGGACATTCATATACCGCAAAATTTGACGCTGAATGTGTGTACAATTTAGAAGTTTTGTCCACAAGGTTTGTACTGTCATGCGCAGTTCAACTTTGGATACATTCCATTTCAGTCGCGCCTTCAGTCTGGAACCGCGCGATCGCTACGGTCACCGGTTCGAATCCTGCCTTGTGCATGGATGTGTGTGATGTCATTAGGTTAGTTAGGTTTAAGTACTTCTAAGTTCTAGGGGACTGATGACCTCAGATGTTAAGTCCCATAGTGCTCAGAACCATTTGAACCATTTCAGTCGCGCGCTGGAAATATGTATACTCTTCTGATATTACGCCACTCTAATTGAGCCATCATCCTACCTGTGGGATGAGATGTGTAACTCGCTTTTGAAGTGCCTACGTAGCCGTATGGTTCAGTTACATTCAGTCGGAATAACCACGCTTTGCAGTGCGGACGTGAAGGCAGATAGTCAGTGACGTTCTGGAAGGTACGGACAGGGATGTGACGTCACGCTGTCTCTAGAGCCGTGGCCAGCTGTGCTAGATTTCTTGGTTGAGGATCCAAGGCGCGAACGAGATGGTCCTACAGATCCTTACGTGGATTTAACTCCCAGAGAGTTTGGTGGCCAGGGTAGTACAGTAACATCATATTAGTGCTCTTCGAACTATGAACGTACACGGTGAATTGTGCAAGATGTTACATTGTCTTGTTGGTAGATTCGATAGTGCCGAGGAAAAAACAAATTGTATGTAGGAATGGATATAGTTCCCAGTCCGCCTGCTTAGCTGAGTGGTAACGTGTTTGCCTTCCACGCAGCGAGGCCACGTTCGATTCTCTGCCAGGGTGGAGATTTGCTCCACTCGTGAACTGCGTATTGCGTTGTCCTCATGATCCTTTTATCATCATCACCGACGCACAAGTCACACAGTGTGGCGTGACTTGCACCCTGCAGTTGAACTTCGCCAGATGGGGCTTCCTAGCCATCAATGGCACACTATTATTTCATTTTTTAATGTCCCAAGAATAGATGCATATTAGTGTAGATCCATTATGTCTTCGAAAATGACGACATCACCTAGGGAATGCCACAAGAACATTCCACAGACCGCAACGCTCCTTTCTTGTTTGCTTTCAGACGTTTCACACCGTACACACCAATTGCCATCTGTGGACCATAAAACGTGATTCATCTGAGAAGGCCACCTGTGACGACTCAGTAGATCTCCAGTTGCCGCACTGGAGTGCGAATTTCAGACTTCGTCGCCGATGAACAACATTCATCAAGGGTGCATGAACCAGACGCCTGCCGCGGAGGCAGGTCGTTCAGGAGACACTGTTGGTAGCCTCTTGGTTCATCTGGCTGGTCACTTCATCAACACTGTCACGTCTGTTCACCCATATACACCTCTGCTGCCGTCCTTCACCTCTGTCATCTATGACCCACGATGCATCACAGGTGCCTAGTCGCCGATTTTGGATAGCGCCATTTTGCTGTGCACGGTACGCCTTAATCACGGTGGCAAGAGAGCAGTTACCAAACCTAGCGGTTTCAGAAATGGTTCCACCTTTGGCCCGAAAGCCGATGATCATGCCCTTTTTTACGTCAGATAAATTGCTTCGTTTCTGCATTACGACAACGGCTGCACTGTTTCCCTCGTTCCCCCGACACCTGTTACATATCCTCTGCTGCTAGCGCTGCCACCTGCTGTCTGCTAGATGTTATTGCACGTTGACGGTGAATATGGACGGTGGTCACATTAATGTGACTGAGCTGTATAAGTAGTTTTGTGTTAGCAGAAGCCAACACCGTGTTACAAGTGGAGGCCGAAAAGCACGCGTTTTAGCTCACGCAGGCTGGCGTGAGGAGGGAAGAATTATACTGACGTGAGGTCTCGAACGTGACAAGGAATGAGAAATCAGAAAGCGGGCGTAATTAGTTTGATACTTAACTTTAATCCATTAATGATGAACGTCACTCTTGACGGTACGTGATTCACAATCTTATCTGTTCAGAATACATTCTGGAAGATAGCTCTTATAGTAACTGAATACGGCGGCTTGCTAGATCGTAGCAAATGACGTAGCTGAAGGCTATGCTAAACTGTCGTCTCTACAAATGAGAGCGTATGTAGACAGTGAACCATCGCTAGTAAAGTCGGCTGTACAACTGGGGCGAGTGCTAGGGAGTCTCTCTAGACTAGACCTGCCGTGTGGCGGCGCTCGGTCTGCAATCACTGATAGTGGCGACACGCGGGTCCGACGTATACTAACGGACCGCGGCCGATTTAAAGGCTACCACCTTGCAAGTGATACCGCTTTCGTTCATCACTGTATATAGTGTTTGTGTTCTAGGTTCCTTGCCGCAGTGGATACACCGGTTCCCGTGAGATCAACGAAGTTAAGCGCTGTCGGGCATAGTCGGCACTTGGATGGGTGACCATCCAGGCCACCATGCGCTGTGCCATTTTTCAGGGTGCATTCAGCCTCGTGATGCCAATTGAGGAGCTACTCGACCGAATAGTAGCGTCTTAGGTCAAGAATACCATCTTACGACCGGGAGAGCGGTGTGCTGACCCCACGCCGCTCCTATCCGCATCCTCCTCCGAGAATGGCACCGCGTTCTGATGGTCCCGGTAGGTCACTCGTGGCCTGCAGACGGAGTGATTGTGTTCTAGGTTGCTATCACTGCAAGTCAAGCTGGCTTATTTTGCCTGGAGTGATGCTGCAATCTGTAGTTATGTATTAATTTTATTCTCCTCTATGAATGTCGTAGCCATTTGTACTAGCGAGGGACGAGAGCCATTTCGACTAGGCAGACTTTGTGTTTTTAAGATCTGCTAATCCGAAGTTTTAAAAAGAAAACGCCGCACACTCCCCTCGAAGGAAATCGCACCATTGCGGAGAGGAACTTCTCCCGTTGGGCTGCAGATAGAGGCCCGAGAGAAGAAATAAAAGCGTGGGAAGCCCACCGTACGGCTTCCGCTCCCCGCTGCTCAGTACAGAGAGGAATCCGTCAGTTTGTCAGCCCTGCCGGGGCTGTATCGGGCGCCGCCCGTCCCCGGCTGCTGCGTTACGGTAATGACCCGCGTAAAAGTTGGCCGCCCTGGCGAGGCGCAGCGCGGCACTGAGTAACGCTCATCCCCGGCGACGGGGGAGCGCGCCCCGCCCCGCCCTGCCCTGGAGCTGGAGTTGGAGCTAGAACTGGAGACCGGGCCGATGCGATTTACGAGCGCCGAGTTTAGCTGCGGATCCCGCCGCGTAAATCATGGCCCCCGGCCGCGCCTGCGCGTGCGCGCTGCGCTACCCACTCGTTAGGCGGGCCCAGCCTGCGGCCGCTATCGGCACTTGATCGGCGCGGGCAGCAGCCGAGACAACAGGTGCCGCGGGGATAGGCTGGCTCCAGCTCCAGCTGTCGTAATCCGAGCGCTCAGCGCCAACTCCATTCCGCCGTGGGGCTCACCCCAACAGCACCCAGCCAGTAGTTATCACGCCGCTTCCAGCGCTGACGCACGGTGTACAATTTCACCGACCGCGGCAGTACTGTGAAACGTACAGTGGAATTGTAAAGCTATCCTACGTTACCATAGACTGTTATAAGTAGGTGTAGACTACGGTAGCTTTCCTAGCAGCTTTGGTCAATTAAGGTCGCACCCGCGTCACGTGTACATGTTGCATACCTATTAGGCGTTACCACATAACGATCGCTTTTTTTACGTATTCAGTCGGAGTGTTAATCCATTCCCATAAAAATCGGAAGGGGGGAACTGTCTAGGAACGGTGTGAGGATACATAAAGGGCTAGGTAACATAGGGAACATTTTTGTTCTTTATAATTAACCTCTTGTCTGCTACTTAAAACTAAACCGTCAATATTAATTCAATTTTTGTTCAAAAATTGTTGTTCTGTAACGTGAAACTGAGATGTTGTAGTGAAAGTGAAGAAAACAATACAGATTTATCATATAGATCTACAAAACGCAACCTCTTCAACGAAAAAATAAAATAAAATAAAGGTAAAAATATGTCAAACATCGCTTCAATGCATCGTCGAAATTATGTAAAAGACGTTTCTGCTATTCATAATCAACTTACACATTTATCAATAATAATGGGAAGCTCTTGAATTTCAACATAATGATGAACGTTCTACTGAGTATAAAACAAAACCAGTAAATATATATATATATTTTTTTTATTTTTGTACATATAAATTGTACTTGCATCAAAAGTACAGTTTGGTTACATAAAAGTGCGGAACTTACATGATCAAATAATCTTTATCGCTTATAAAATGCAATATATATTCTGTAAGGATATAAAATAAACGATGGACCAACACTGAATGACGTGCGGTTCTAACTATATGAAAAGCAAACAATAAAAACAAACAAAAACACAAACTGAAGTCGTCGACTCCCACTTTCTCTCTTACATATTCTCTTATGTTTCTTTCCCTACGAATGCTACCAATAATACCGGCAATCCTATCATTTACTACCTCATGTCTACCGAAAAGTAGTTTTGGTAGAGCGACATTCTACGTAGGAGCGTTATGCTCTGCAGGCATCGCATCCTACACTTGCGCGCCTTCCGTGTACGCTCAGTAAGACCTGCTTGCTGTTTTCAGTCTACGCGACCGTCTGAAGAACTATAAACGAATTACGTTCACAAGATAAGAGATATCACGTAGATACCTAATCAACAACCGCCGGTCTCAAATACGATTAGTGTATTACATAGCGTCCATTTTGCCAGTACCAGCACCAATAGTAAAAAGTCAGTTATCAGTAGTTAGATATCTCACATGCCCTGAAAATATTTTCAAACTAAACCACAACACACTAACATTGCCCTTTGAAGAAGATAGTATCGCATTAATAGCATTGGGTCAAAATGCAAGTCGTTTCTAGTACTCAATGTCCTTAATAAAGATATAAGTAAATAATAATTAATAAAGATTTAAATTAAACCTTACAATCTGAGCAGTATATTGTAACAGCAGTTCAGTCAGAAAGCGAAATTTTACCTGTCTATGTTAAAGGCATACATCTAAAGTCCAACTTCCTCAGAACCGCCAAGCCGGGGACAGCTCTGTAACCAAGGGATTCAAAATGTGCAGCGCAAAGAAGTGGTGCCAGCAGATTAAGAAAAGATCGGGTCCTAACGGGATGGAAACTAAATACCGTCATGCCAGTCGTCCCGAACAATCACAAGAACCAGCTTACATCGGACTTAGGGCAACACGGCCCAAAAATTCTCAGGCATGACTCCAGTGTACACAAAGCTATACGCTTTCCATCCTGCGGATTCACCAAATTGTGACAACAGATTAAAGTCCATATACTTATATCCCTATTCACATGTGACCACACACGGGAAAGCTACTTTCATCACTACTGAGTCGGGCACAACAATATGTCAAAACAGAACAAGTTGTGACACCACAGCAAATGTGACAACAGAGTAATCTTCCTATCATGTTAACTTCATCAGTACCGAGTTTAACGGAATTTAAGTGTAGAATAGCAAGATTATAACATGAAATGGAGAAAAAAGGAAATTATCAAAAGAACTTTGTGAACTATACAAGAACAAGTTATCTCTGAATCTCAGATACTAGGACGAATCCAGAGATTCCTGACTCATGTACTTTTTATTTAAGATTACTCGTTTGAATCATTACCTTAACTGTATTTTAGATGTAACTTAAGCACTTGAAGTATGGTAAAGGTGGTAATACGAACCTTTTTCTACAAAAACGGCGTTAATGCATGAATGTGCGGTTGCGTTTGATGGAGATATCATCAGTTCGAATCCTGGCACTGGAAGAAACTTTTACCTCCAGCGTTTGGTAGCTGAATAATCAGACGTTTTACATGCTCAGGTCCAGTAGATAGTAAATGAATGATGATCCGCTTCACTAATTACTGTTAGGACTTGTAGCTTGTAACTCTTCCTTTTGCAGGTTCCGAGCTAGGGCTTTTCTTCGACGCAATATTCTAGCGGTTTAAGTGCGTACTTCCGCGGATTTTCGGCAACGAAAGTTTCAGACGGAGGTACCAGTGTTAGCAGTGACATCCTACGTGGGCAAAACTAGACGTTAGACAAGTTCTCATTGTGGAAGAGAACTACCATTGAGGGACACGATCAAAATTCGTTAGCATGGTAATAGCTCCAGCAAGAAAGAGGTCGCAAGATAGAAAAAGAACCTGGAGTCCCCTTTGCAGCGAACGAGTCTTGCAGGTCACAAGGGGGCAAGTGTAAGTGGCAAAGAATAGCTAAGGCCCTTAGGCAGTGGCGCAGCAGATATAGAGGGTGAAGAAAAATTTGCACTCTCCGACTTCGCAGCGCGTTTCCTTGCATTCCAGCGTACAAAACTGTCTGTCACTAAATTTAGTCCTGCGCGTATTTCCGGCAGTAAATGTGCGTTAAAGACTGGCAATCTGGCAACAATGTAATCGCATGTACGGTAACTCAGTTTATAGTAGTAGTGCTATGTAGCTGGTGCAGGGGATGTCATTTTTGGTTAGCATGCAGGAGGGCAAGGGTTCGATACTGGGTCAAGCCGTATTTGTTTCTAGTTGCTAAATAATCTGCGTGGTACGGTATCTGGTGTCTTAATCGCCATACAGCGATTACAATGGGCCTTCCAGACAGCATCTTCACATATATACAACGAACACAGAAATGGAAATAAGAGGGCTGTTCGGAAAATAAGGTGTGACCGGTCTCAAAATGGAACCCATTGTGAAAACCAAAAATGTTTTGTTTGCACCAGTTAAATGGGTTCAAATGGCTCTGAGCACTATGCGACTTAGCTTCTGAGGTCAACAGTCGCCTAGAACTTAGAACTAATTAAACCTAACTAACCTAAAGACACGACACACATCCATGCCCGAGGCAGGATTCGAACCTGCGACCGTAGCGGTCTCTCGGCTCCAGACTGTAGCGCCTAGAACCGCACGGCCACTCCGGCCGGCTGCACCAATTAGCTACACCTGCCTGGTACTTGTCTGCATAGTCCCTTCTCCGGCTTAGACAACTGTCGTAACGTTGTACCAGCTTCCCAATATCCTCCTCATAGAAGGCAGACGACTGTTCCTTCCGCTAATTCTCTGTGCTGGTCTGCAGCTCGTTGTCTGTGCCTAAATGCTGTTTTTATAGCTAACAGTTGATATAAGCGGATGTGGAACCCACGGGGAGCCAATGATCGATTGTATTGTGGGTAATCAAACGCTTCTCATCGAAAACGCTGCAGGAGCGTCTTGTCAATAAGAATGAAGTGCATGACTGTTATGGTTAGGTTAGGTTAGTGTTTTTTAACGTCCCGTTGACAACGAGGTCATTAGAGACGGAGCACAAGCTCGGGTTAGGGTAGGATGGGGAAGGAAATCGGCCGTGCCCTTTCAAAGGAACCATCCCGGCATTTGCCTGAAACGATTTAGGGAAATCACGGAAAACCTAAATCAGGATGGCTGGAGACGGGATTGAACCGTCGTCCTCCCGAATGCGAGTACAGTGTGCTAACCACTGCGCCACCTCGCTCGGTATGACTGTTATGCTATGTGGGTTGCATAGCATTAGGCGAAATCCCTGGCCAGGCCTTCATGCTTGGCGGGAGACACTATAGTTCTACGCATTTTCACTTGCTCGCTGTGCGCTCAGAACTGAAAAGAGTGTCATAACGCAACCAGTGGGCGTACTAGAGAAACTGCCCAACATATTTGTGCAAAGCTTCATTGGAAATTTACAATGGTTTCCATTTCTCGCCCGATCGGAGATTACTTTCGGAACAGTCCTCGTACAATTGTTTTCACTGGTTAGCTTTTAAAGAAGCCTTTTGTAGATCGTGGACGCGAAATGTTTCACACCACTGCATCTACTAGATTCCAAACCTGTTTTCTGTGTATCCTTCCCTAATGGTCCCATCGATTAGTACCAACTACTTTATTATTCTTGCCATATTCAGGTCCATTACATTTCGTTATCGCCTTAACGTCATCAGTAGGGCTAGCAACAGGATTTTCAAATGATTTTGAAATGTGTACTATGTAAATATGGGATACATGTGGTTTAAGAAACGGTATCTACTATAGTATTATATGGCAGAATAAACTGGCAACAATTACACTTCAACCCAGTCTCGAACCCTCGACCTACTGCATGCTAGCCCAAAATGCTACCCACCGCATCAACTGCACACCACTACTGCTGTATCCTGACACAAGTAGTTACCATACATGCGATTACAGTGTTGCCAACTGACAATCTTTAATATCCATTTACAGCCAGAAATGTTCGCAGGACGCAATTTTGTTCAAATGGTGCAAATGGCTCTGAGCACTATGGGACTTAACATCTGAGGTCATCAGTCCCCTAGAACTTAGAACTACTTAAACCTAACTAACTTAAGGACATCACACACATCCATGCCAGAGGCAGCATTCGAACCTGCGACCGTAGCGGTCGCAGGATTCGAACCTGCGACCGTAGTGGTCAGGCGGTTCCAGACTGAAGCGCCTAGAACCACTCGGCCACACCGGCCGGCTGAAATTTTGGGACACATTTTTGCATTGCTGGTATGTCATGAATCGCGTTGCGAATTTCGAGTGCGCTGGTTTTTCTTCACCCTGTATATAACCTCCGGTCGTGAGTTCGGCTCAAGTCTGCCAGCAGCAACTCACATGGAATCCTTGAATATCCTATCCACTAGCGCTAGCGAAACGCACGAAAACAACTAAACGACCGTCAGCCGACAATTGCTAGTGGAGTACTAAAAGTGGAGGCATCAAGAAGTGGCCGCGAAACACTGACATTTTATCTTACTCAGTAGTAAAACAGATCTAGGCGTTCAGTGTCCTTCATCTGTTTCAGTTACTACCGAGGCATGTCGGGTTGTATCGATTTCTCTTCCGGGCGACTTCCTCTGCTTGGTTTCTCCTCTGGTCGTCCGGTGGCACTGCCGTCGCGCCGCGGCCGTTGGGTCGAATATTCGCGGCGTGCGAATCTCGTTTGGGCGCTGGGAGGAATTTGGGGCTCCGAGCTGAAGCGGTCCGGACGACGGTTGGCCCATTGTGCGGGAAGTGACCAAAGGCCTCGCTACGCGAGATACTGACGGCTACTGGTTTTCCATCGAAAGTGTGTTGCTGCCGCCGCCCGTTGTGAAGCCGTCCGTCGAAATGTCCTCTTGATAACATACTGTCAAATGGCGATTTTCCCTTGTCTGTGATATCAGTGGGAACAACCGTTGATTGGTCTGTAGGTCGTCTCCGCGGACGACGTGATTAATATACACTAATGGCGATTAAAATTGCTACACCACGAAGATGACGTGCCACAGACGCGAAATTTAACCGACAGGAAGAAGATGCTGTGATATGCAAATGGTTAACTTTTCAGAGCATTCACACAAGGTTGGCACCGGAGGCGACACCTACAGCGTGCCGATATGAGGAAAGTTTCCAACCGATTTCTCATACACAAACAGCAGTTGACCGGCGTTGCCCGGTGAAACGTTGTTGTGATGCCTCGTGTAAGGAGGAGAAATGCGTACCATCACGTATCCGACTTTGATAAACGTCGGATTGTAGCCTATCGCGATTACGGTTTATCGTATCGCGACATTGCTGCTCGCGTTGGTCGAGATCCAATGACTGTTAGCAGAATATGGAGTCGGTGGGTTCAGGAGGATAATACGGAATGCCGTGCTGGATCTCAACGGCCTCGTATCACTAGCAGTCGAGATGACAGGCATCTTATCCGCATGGCTGTAACGGATCGTGCAGCCACGTTTCGATCCCTGCGTCAACAGATGGGGAAGTTTTCAAGACAACAACCACCTGCACGAACAGTTCGACGACGTTTGCAGCAGCATGGACTATCAGCTCGGAGACCATGGCTGCGGTTACCCTTAACGCTGCATCACAGACAGGAGCGCCTGCTATGGTGTACTCAACGACGAACCTGGGTGCACGAATGGCAAAACGTCACTTTTTCGGATGAATCCAGGTTATGTTTACAGCATCATGATCGTCACATCCGTGTTTGGTGACATCGCGGTGAACGCACATTGGAAGCGTGTATTCGTCATCTACTCTTGATGAACTGTGGTATCGTGTTGAAGCTGCATGGGCAGCTGTACCTGTACACGTCATCCAAGCTCTGTTTGACTCAATGCCCAGGCGTATCAAGTCCGTTATTACGGCCAGAGGTGGTTGTTCTGGGTACTGATTTCTCAGGATCTATGCACCCAAATTGCGTGATAATGTAATCACATGTCAGTTCTAGTATATATTTGTCCAATGAATACACGTTCATCATCTACATTTCTTCTTGATGTAGCAATTTTAATGGCCAGTAGTGTACTTGGCCCTGTACAGAAACAATTTCGGCTTGTTCCCGAGATGAATATAGGACCACTCTGCTGCTTGCAGCACGTTAAGTCAATCACACAGCCTGCAACATACAAAGACCACACGTACGCGGTCAGACAAAACTTTCATTCGCCAGCGTCTTCTGGTGTGGCGACGATGTACACACATCACAAAAAGTTTTTCATTTACCTCGGTTCTGAGAGTTCCGGAACCAGTACAGAAAACTGCAAAAAAAATCAACATAAACACTATCTCCGCCCTTTTTACTGCTCATGAAAACCACACATTTCATGTCGTACCACCACACAGCGAGACCTTCGGAGGTGCTGGTCCAGATTCCTGTACACGCGGGTACCTCTAATACCCAGTAGCACGTCCTCTTGCATTGATGCATG
Source organism: Schistocerca americana (assembly GCF_021461395.2). Lineage (NCBI taxonomy): Eukaryota > Metazoa > Arthropoda > Insecta > Orthoptera > Acrididae > Schistocerca > Schistocerca americana. Next base: position 120,683,063 of record NC_060122.1, on the reverse strand, counting down.
CCTGTATACGTCGTGGCATACTATCCACAAGTTCATCAAGGTAATGTTGGTCCACATTGTTCCACCTCTCAACGGCGACTCTGCGTAGATCGCTCAGAGTTGTTGGTGGGTCACGTCGTCCATAAATAGCTCTTTTCTATCTATCCCAGGCGTCTTCGATAGGGTTGTTGTCTGGAAAACATGCTGTTCACTTTATTCGAGCGATGTCGTCACCCTGAAGAAAGTCATTCACAAGATGTCCACGATGGGGTCGCGAATTGTTGTCCATGAAGACAAATGCCTCGCCGATATGCTGCCGATATGGTTGCACTGTCAGCCGGAGGGTGGTATTCACGTATAGAACGGCGCATTCCATGACCACCAGCGACCTATGTCGGCCCTACATAAAGCCACCCCAAACATCAGGGAAACTTCACCTTGCTGCACTCGCTGGACAGTGTGTCTAAGGCGTTCAGCCTGACTGGGATGCCTCCAAACTCGTCTCCGACCATTTTCTGGATGAAGGCATATGCGACACGCATATATGAAGAGAATGTGATGTCAATCCTGAGCGGTCCATTCGGCATGTTGTGTGGCCCGTCTGTACCGTGCAGTGTGGTGTCGTGGTTGCAAAGATGAACCTCGTCATTGACGTCGGGAGTGAATTCACGCATCATGCAGCCTATTGGGCACAGTTTGAGTCATAACACGACGTCCTGTGGCTGCACGAGAAGCATTATTCAACATGGTGGCGTTGCTGTCAGGTTTCCTCCGAGCCATAGCGCTCATCCACTTCAGTAGTAGCCCTTGGGCGGCCTGTCTACTCCATGTCCGAACAACATCGCTTCACTCAGAGACGCCTGGACACTTCCCTTGTTGAGAGCCCTTCCTAGCACAAAGTAGCGATCGAACCGCGGTATTGACCGTCTAGGCATGGTTAAACTACAGACGACACGAGCTGTGTAACTTCTTTCTGATGGAATGACTGGAACTGATCGGCCGTTGGACCCCCTCTGTGCAATAGGCGCTGCTCGTGCACGGTTGTTTACATCTGTGGGCGGGTTTAGTGACATCCCTGAACAGTCAGAGGGACTGTGTCTGTGATACAATATCCACAGTCAACGTCTATCTTCAGAAATTCTGGGAACCGGGGTGATGCAAAACTTTTCCGGACAAATATTCATAGGACATTTTTTCCATTATTTCCAGTCAGGAGCCCGTCCCTGCTGTTTGTCGGTTTTATTAATGTTCTCCCTCTATAAACGGGCACAAACGAATGTGGAATAATTCTAGCGGCGATACGGGCCGCAAATAGGGAAATCGATCGACGTAAGTGAGCGGGGCAAAGGACAGATCATTAAGGCTCGTAACAAGCAACTCGTAAATGGGGAGACTGGTCGGCCATGAGTAACTATGATTAGTGGCTGAAGGACAGAGTAACCACGGGTAGACAATAAAGTATTCCACGTGCTCGCTTCAGCGCGGAACGTAAAGTTAAGAGTCTTGTGCGTTCTGCAAAGAAGGCCTCGGTGCGACGTGTGGCAATTCTGGTGATAAGAGTACAGTACTGGTGTAGGCAGAAGTGTTTCGTAGCACATGGGTCACCGCACATTGTTGAACATGGGGCTCCGCAGCAGACGTCACCTGCGTGTTCCCATGCTGACTCAACAGCATCGTCAGTTACTACTGCATTGGTGGTGGGATGATCAGCATGAGCTTGTGGATCAATAGAAAAATGTAGCCTGGCCGGATGGATCAAATTCCTTGGTGTACCAGATCGATGGTCGTTCCTGATACGCCACGATACACGCAAACGAAACTGGTAAGAATGTATATAAATGAACTAGTATAAAGCGCTGGAAGCTTTTTAAGAGTGTTCGCAGATGAAGCAGTTATCTATAAGAAAGTAGCAATGCCAAAAGACAGTATCGATTTGCAAAATAACCTGCAAAGGAACCTGGACGTAAATAAATGTAACACACCGCGCATACGTAGGAAAAGAAATCCGGTAATACTACTCTATAGCTACACAAATTGCTGGAAACAGTATCTGCCATAGTACATCTAGGAATAACTATCCAGAACGATCTTAAGTGCAATTACCACAGAATACAAATAGGAGGAAAAGAGGTTGCCAGATCGAGATTCACAGGAAAAATCTTAAGGAAATAAGCTCATCCACAAAGGATATGGCGTACAAGGTGGTTTTCCGACCGATTCTTGAGTCCTTTTCATAAGTTTGGGACCCTTACCAGATATGATGGATAGAAGAGATAGAGAAGGTCCAACGAAGAGCGGCACGTTTCGTCACGGGATCGTCTAATCGGTGCAAGGGCGTTACAAAGATTCTCAACAAACTTCAGTCGCGGAAACTACAAGAGACGCGTTGTGCACCACTGACAGACCACCTGCTGAAACTTCGAGACGGTATTTTCTGGGAAGAGTCAGACAACAAATTACTTCCTCACACGTACATCTCGCGATATGATCGACATTAGAAAATTTGGGATATTAAAGCTAATACAGAGGCCTACCGACAATAGTCCTTCCCATGGTCCATTCGTGAATGGAACGGGGAAGGAGGAACCAGTTAGGGGTACCAGAGGTACCCTCTGCCAGAGTATTGACGTAGATGTAGATGACACGGTCAATTTCACTGACATCGATTTGTTGTAGGATCATGGAACATATTGTGTGTTCAGACATAATGACCATTCTAGACGCTGAGAAGCTGATCTGCAGAAACCAACACGGTTTTACGAAACAGCAGTCATGCGAGACACAGCTGGCCCTCTTTGTGCATGATTTACAACAGGCTCTAGATACCGGCTCCCAGGCTGATGCCATATTTCGCGACTTTCGGAAGGCGTTAAAGTCAGTTCCGCACTGTCGTTTGCTACAAAAACTGCGCGCTTACGGTCTATCCAATGACATATGCGGTTGGATAGAAAGTTTTCTAACAGACAGGGAGTAGTATGTCGTCCTGAATGGGGTAACTTCAACAGAAACAAGAGTAACTTCAGGTGTGCCCCAGGGCAGCGTAGTAGGTCCTCTGCTTCTTACGATTTACATAAACGATCTGGTTGATGGTATTGAAGGCGGCCTTAGACTGTTTGCCGATGATGCTGTAGTCTACAGGAAAGTAGTATCACACGAAAGTTGTGAACAAATCAATGAGGATTTGCAGAAAATAAATGCGAGGTGTAATGACTGGCGGTTATCTCTCAATATTAGTAAGTGTAATCTACTGCGTATAACAAGGCGAAAATCCCCATTCATGTATGAGTACAAAATAAATGATCAGTCTTAGGAAGCGGTAACATCAGTCAAGTATCTGGGTGTGACTATTCGAAATGATCTCAAATGGAATGATCAGATTACACAAGTATCGGGTAAGGCAAACTCTAGATTGCGGTTTCTTGGTAGAATCCTGAAGCGATGCAATTCTTCAACAAAGGAAATAGCTTACAATATGTTACTTCGTCCAGTCTTATCGTTCGTCTGTATGGAACCCTTACCAGTTGGGTCTGATTCAAGAGATTGAGAAGGTCCATAGAAGAGCGGCAAGATTCGTGACTGGTACATTTAGCCATCGCGAGAGCGTTACAAATCTCATAGAAAGTTTGAAGTGGGACACATTTTCATATTGACGACGCGATAAACAGAAGGGGCTGCTCTCTAAATCTTCACCGATTATTACCACCAACTTTCAAATCGCGTAATGATCATCATTCAAAGATAAGGGAAATAAGTGTTCGTACTGAGGCGTTCAGACAGTCGTTTTTCTCTCGCGCGATCCGCGAGTGGAACAGAGGGGGGGGGGGGGGGGGGAGGGGGGGGGAATATGACTTTGGCGCGAATTGTGCCCTCCGCCAGACACCGCTTGGTGGTTAGCGGAGTCTATATGTAGATGTAGACACGCGCTATGAACGCAAAATGGTGAGGGCAGTATTATGCTACCTGTGATAGTAACTGAAGGCACCATTAAAGTGGGCTACCTGAACATCAGTGTGGACTTCCTGCATCCCTTCATTGTTGATGTTTTCCCCAATGACGATGGCATCTTCCAGGAGGAGAACTGTCCGTGTCTCAAGGCTCCTGTATTTTGAGAGGAAGCATGACTGATGTCTTAGCCATCAAATTCGCCTGGTATGAACCCAATGAAACACATCTGGGACGCTATCGGGCACCTCTTCTCCCAGGAGAAGTCCCATATGTTGACCGTAGGCTCGTTACTCGCTCAATGAGAAGTCGCCATGGATCCTTTAGAATTGAATAGCGACCGCAATTTACGGGAATGTGCGTAGACATCTGATGACATACACCACTAAAAACTTTTCACGGACTTTACGAATCCATGCCACGCAGAACCGCTGCTGAAGTCGAGCAACACACTGTCCAGCCGCTGGTCACAATGTTCTGGCTGATAAGCATACGTGTAATTGTTTCGTAACTGGAGACAGCCGTAACACACCTTCACCGCTTTGAGCGACGCTTTCGAGGAACAGGGTGTCTTTGTGTGAAAAATAATGGCGATGGAAGGCCCGAAACTGTAGGAACTTGAAGATCCCGTGATAGAGAGGTTTAGTAGTTACTTTGAACCAGAACACCTGTTGTGGCACAAGCTGATCACGTAACCGTTTGTAGGTTACTACTGAAAGCTTTTTAAAAGACATCATATTCGCCATTTAATGCAGAAATTATTTATTTTCGTTACTGCTGTTCCGGCCTTAAGGCCTTTATCAAGTGGTATACTCCAAAACATATGTGCTGAAGCACTGTATTTTGCAGTATGCTAATTTGGTAATGGTCTAAAGGTTGAAACTGCAAATCAACCGCATACTGCAAAATACACGTCCTCAGTGGTGTGGTATCTCAAAAGGTACGCTACAGTCTCAGTGTGTTTTAGCACCTGATGTTATTAAGACATTTACACCATTTTTTCCTTCCGTTACAGACAAATTCATGAAGTTTTGCTTGCGTCTACTGCAGGTTGTCGCGAGTGAAGCGTAATGACAACGATTCAAGAAAAGGCTGAGTGTGTGCAGCGGTTTATTCAGACAAAATCTGACGCGGGTAGAATTCCCTGGTTACCTAGGTCGCCTGCATTAAACTGATGGATGTCATTCTATGGGGCTATGTCAAGGACAGAAACTACCAAACACCTGTCAACCACCGAAGCGCTGCTGCCACTGCCACAGCTGATGCGGATATGTTGCGCCGAGTGCGGACAGTGCTTGAATACACACTGGATATTGTGTGCGCCACCAGAGGTACATATGCTGAAGGTGCCTGAATGGCACAAAACTGCGTGAGGTAGTCTGCCACATAGCCAAACATGGTGTGGATATGTTCATTAGTTTGGATGGTTCAAAATGGCTCTGAGCACTATGGGACTTAACATCTGAGGTCATCAGTTCCCTAGAACTTAGAACTAGTTAAACATAACTAACCTAAGGGCATCACACACATCCATGCCCGAGGCAGGATTCGAACCTGCGACCGCAGCGGTCGCGCGGTTCCGGACTGAAGCGCCTAGAACCGCTCGGCCACCTTGGCCGGCAGTTTGGATGCTACAACAGATTAAAGTTGTACTGTACCTTCTGAGCCACCCTGTACATGCTCTGAAACGCAGTGTTTTGCTGTATACTATATGATAATGGCCTTAAGCCGAAACTGCAAATGTCAAAATAAATTATTTCTACAGTCAGTGGCGGATATGATGTCTTCTGAAAAATATGTGTTATAGATGTGTGCTTGTCTGTCAGATTGCACAGTTATTTATTTTATAGCCTGCTAAACGAATGCATGATAGCTTCAGCAAGTGGTAGAGCATTTATTCGAAGTTACTTAAAACAGTGTAAAATATTGTTTGAGTAGTCACTGGAGTGCAAAGCTTTTTAATGACAGAATGTGTTAAAAAGTAGCAATTACCTCAACATTTACCTACTATCACAGATGCTACTCAGGATCAGTAGGCCGGTCGGGGTGGCCGAGCGGTTCTAGGGGCTATAGTCCGGAACCGCGCGACCGCTACGGTCGCAGGTACGAATCCTGCCTCCGGCATGGATGTTAGTGATGTACTTAGATTAGTTAGGTTTAAGTAGTTCTAAGTTCTAGGGGACTGATGACCTCAGAAGTTAAGTCCCATAGTGCTCAGAGCCATTTGAACCATTTTTTCAAGATCAGTAAGAAGTTAAGGAATGAGGTGTTCAGCTGTATATAGCACATGCGCTGCCGAAAGATTTGGAGCTGTACGCTGAGATGACAAAAGTCACAGGATACCTCCTGATATCGTACCGGACCTCCTTTTGCATGGGGAAGTTCAACAATTCGGCGTGGAAGTCCCCTGCAGAACTATTGAGCCATGCTGCCTCTACAGCCACCCATAACTGCCAAAGGATTTTCTGCACGAACTCACTTCTCGATTATGTCCCATCATTGTTCGATGGGATTCGTGCCGGGCGACCTGGGCGGCCAAATTATTCTCTCGAATTGTCCAGAATGCTCTTCGAACCAATCGCAAACAATCGTGCTCCGGTGACATGGTGCATTGTCATCCATAAATATTTCACGTTTTTTTTGGGAGCATGAAGTACATCAATGGCTGCAAATGGTCTCCGGTCAGTGACCGCTTCAGTTGCACCATAGGACCCAGTGCACTGCATGTAAACACAGCCCACGGCGTTGTGGAGCCACCACCAGCTCGCACAGTGGATTGTTGACAACGTGGCCTCATGGCTTCATGAGGTCTGCGTCACATTCGAACCCTACCGTCAGCTATTACGAACTGAAATCGGAACTCATCCGACAAGTCCGATGTTTTCCACTCGTCTGGAGCCCAACGGGTACGATCTAGAACCCAGGAGAGGCACCGCAAGCGACGTCCTGCTGTTGGCAAAGGTACTCGAGTCGGTCGTCTCTTGCCATAGTCCATTAACGCCACTTTTCTCCCCACTGGCCTAACGGATGCGTTCGTCGCACGTCCCCCATTGATTTCTGCGGTTATTTCGAGCAGTGTTGCTCATCGGTTAGCAGTGACAGCTCTACGCAAACGCCGCTGCTCTCGGTCGTTATGTGAAGGCTGTCGGCCACTGCGTTGTCCGTGGTGAGAGGTAATGCCTGAAATCTGGTATTCTGGGCGTAATATTGACACCATAGCTCTCGTAGAACTGACTTCCCTAACGATTTCCGAATTAGAATGTCCCATGCGTCTAGCTCCAACTGCTATTTCGCGTTCAACATCTCTTAAGTCCCGTGGTGTGACCACAATCACGTTGGAAACCTTTTCACATGATGATCTGAGTACAAGTGAGAGCTGTGCCCTTTTATACCTCGTGCACGCGACACTACCGCCATCTGTACATGCATGTATCCCTACCCCACCGAGCGAGGTGGCGCAGTGGTTAGACACTGGAGTCGCGTTCGGGAGGACGACGGTTCAATCCCGCGTCCGGCCATCCTGATTTAGGTTTTCCGTGATTTCCCTAAATCACTCCAGGCAAATGCTGGGATGGTTCCTCTGAAAGGGCACGGCCGACTTCCTTCCCCATCCTTCCCTAATCCGATGAGACCGATGACCACGCTGTCTGGTCTCCTTCCCCAAAACAACCAACCAACCCTACCCCATGACGATCGTCTCTTCGGTGTATTTGCTACATTCAGACTAAATGTAAGCGATTCATAGATCCAATGAGTGGAAATGGATCAATGAACTGACATGCTTTCCGTGATCGCCTATTTCAGAAAGTTAAAGTGGTGTTAAAAATTACAACCACTTTATTGTAAATGCCTGTCCTTCATCTTTGTCAATGTGTGTAGCTGTCTCAGTCATTTAGAACGTCACTTCTGTGGCACGCCGATTATGAAACAGTTTATTACGAATGTCAGCGTTTTCTGCAGAGTAAATATTTACTAGCGCGCTTACGCCGATTACAAAATTAAGCGGAAAGCTGCCTGTCGACCAGTGGAGAGCGCTTCATTAGGCAGCATGGCAACGTCCTTAATTACACGGCGAAAGCGATCTCTCCAGCAATTATCCGCAACAAGCACCCAACTTGCGTTTATCCCTGCGATATTGACATACCGGCAGCGGAACGTCGAGTGACTGCCTGCGGCCAATCAACGCATCGCATGTGGGAAGCCGTAACTTAACGGCATTAAGTGACTCACTCTATACATTCCAGTGCTCCGACTAGCGCCCAGCTGCTTCACATTGCGTGGTTTAGCTGTCTGTACCCGCCGCGAATTAGTTCACATAGTTTTAACAAACCGGTAGCTTCTTCAGTTACGGAAACTTGCGATATCACTTTATTTCAGTTACGATCGTACCGATTTCACATGACGTATCTGAATCATGTTCTTCCAAAACTACACAATGCATGAGCATTCTCGTGAAGTTCGGTATTATTCAAAATTGATCCAACAGACAATATAATTTTACATGCAAGGAATGTGCGACGAAAATTAGTTGTCCTATAAGTGTCTTAACGAAGTACAAAATACAAGCTTGTTTTTATTTCTGTATCATAAAATCCACGTAACATCATTCACAACAGATGCCACTTACATTTCATTAATTTACAAACTTGTTTTACGTGAACCTCGTTAGTTGGCATATTTCGGAAAAATAGTTAGTCTATTTTCAGAATCACATAAAATCTTTCGGTTCTGTAATAAGTCTAAAACTCCTATATTCATAAAAAATATAATTTTATTGAAATCTTTGTTCTCAAAAGCGGAAATGATCTTGTAGTTAAGTTGACTTACAGAATGTTCTGGTAGTTTACAGAAGGAAATGTAGTTTATATGTACAACGAAATTAGCGCCAAAGGTGTCACGTGTAACCCATGGACTCAGCTGATCACTTCAGGACAGTCTCCCCTTTTAAACTCTTGGATACTGCGCGTTTAGTCTTTGTTTGAACATTACGACATACGAGTTGCGGATTAGAAAATGTTTCTGTTGTTACTGTTGCTGTGGTCTTCAGTCCGTAGATTGCCTCGATGCAGCTCTCCATGCTACACTATCCTGTACACACCTCATCATCTTCGAATAATTACTGCAACCTACATCCTTCTGAATCTGCTTGCTGTACTCATATCTTTGTCTCCCTCTACGATTTTTACCATCTACACTTCCTTGTAACATTAAACTGGTGATTCCTTGATGTCTCAGAAAGGATCTCCTCTTTTTGCCAGGTTGTGCGATAAATTTCTTTTTTCACCAGTTCCTTTCAGAACCCCCTCATTAGATACGTAATCTACGCAACCAATCTTCAGCATTCTTCTATAGCACCACATTTCAAAAAGTACTATTCCCTTATTGTCCACATTGTAAATTGTCCATATTTCACTTCCGTATATGGTTACAATACATGCAAATATTTTCAGAAATACTTCCTGAGACTCAAGTTTTTTTCTATGTTAACAAACTTCTCGTCTTGCCATCATAAGTTATTTTGCTACCGAAATAGCAAAACATCTAGTACTTCAAGTATGTCGTTTCCTAATCTGATTCCCTCAGCTTTGCCTGATTTAATTCGACTGCATTCCGCTATCCTTGTTTTGCTTTTGTTGATGTTCATCTTACATCCTCTTTTAAAGACACAATCTATTCCGTTGAACTGCCCTTACAAGTACTTCGGTGTCTAACAGAAATATAATGTCATCGGCAATGCACAAGGCTTTTGTCTCTCTGGACTTTATATCCATCTCCAAATTTTTTCGGGGTTCCTATACTGTTTGTTCCATGTACAGATTGAATAGCATTTGGGATAGGCTACAACCGTCTCTCACTGCCTTCTAAACCACTGCCTCCCTTTAATGCATCCCGACACTTATAACTGCCGTTTGCTTTCCGTACAAGTTGTAAATAGCCTTCCACTCTCTGTATTTTAGCCTTACTACCTACGGAATTTCAAACAGAGTATTCCACTCAACATTTTCAAAAGCTTTCTCTAGCTCTACAAATGCAGTAAAAGTACGTTTGCTTTTCCTTAACCTATCTTCTAAGAGAAGTCGAAGGGTCAGTATCGCCTCACGTGTACCTACATTTCTCCGCAATCCTGACTGATCTTCCTAACGTCGGCTTCTGCCACAATTTCCATTCTTCTGTAAAGAACTAACGTCATTATATTTCAACCATTATTTACGAAATTGATAGTAAGCTAATCTACAGACTTATCAGCAACTACATTCTTTAGAATTGGAATTATTACATGGTTCTTGAAGTCCAGGGATTTCGCCTATCTCATACATCTTGCAGATCAGATGGAAGAGTTTTGTAATGGCTGGTTCTCCCAAGGTTATCAGTAGTTTGGAAGGAACGTCGTCTACTTCTGGGGCCTTGTTTCGGGTTAGGTGTTTCAATATTCTGCCAGATTCTACTTACAGCATCACATCTCCCACATCGTCTAAGAGTATGTGGTCTTCCATTTCTGTAATATTGCCTCCCTTTTACACACACGCTATATACTTCTTTACCTTTCATTTTTCCCATATTATTTGTGAAGAGTGAATACAAATAATAAGTGTAAATACCAAGAATCTGGTATTAATCTTCATTATTATCAAAGAAAAAACATCCTGGACCATATATAATTTCATCAAGGTTGTGTAGTGGAAGCTACTTTTGGACACTGAAGGCATTTTCAAATTAAGTAATAATATATTGTTACAACGGTATGTTGACAATTTTTGTTTTTTTGCTGTTTAATTTCAACTGAATGAAACACGGTTTTCGTGACATAAGTGTTTCCGCCTTTATTCACTGCAAGGCATCTTCAGTGGAATACGTACATATTTTTACTATTTAGTTTACATTTTGGGACAACGTACATACAGGGTGTTTCAAAACTGATGGTCAGTATTCAGGGATATGACAGGAATGATCATTCGAAACAAAAAGGTCAAGTAAACATGGGACCTAAAACGCATAGCTTAAGATCTATCAGCATTCCTTACCTTCGATGCTCTGAAACAAATCTCTTCTGCTGCAAGCTCTTTGCTTTCCATATTTTGGGAAGTGGTAGTATGGACCAAAACAAGAAAAAAAATCAGTAAACATGTGCTCTAAAACGCATACCATAACAGCTATGAGCATTGGTTCATCTTCACTACTTTGAAATACAACTCTTCTAATGAACAAGCGCTCATAACTTTCGTGGTATGCATTTCAGAGCAGATGTTTACTGGACTTTTTTTTTTGTTTTGCTCCATACTACCACTTCCCAAAACATGGAATGCAAAGAGCTTGCAGTAGAAGAGATTTGTTTCACAATATCGATAATCAATAATTGCTCATAGCTCTTAAGGTATGCATTTTACAGCCCATATTTACTTGACCATTTTGTTTCAAATGATCATTCCTGTCATGGCCATGAATATTGACCATCACTTCTGAAACACCCTGTATAGGTTATAAACAACTTTGGTGATTGGCTTTTCTATGGCGTAGTAATGTTTGAATTCTACTTACAAGTCCCATGGATGATGTTCTACATCATGCTTTATTTCTTTTTTCTTTTTTTTGTTCCATTTTTGGCGCTGTTCTTCTTCATTTGGGTTTACATTTTACACACTTCACAATACTAGTTCGTAGGCACTTTGTTTGATTCTACGTTTTGATTTGTCTTGCCGACAGTCGAATGTCATTCCAAAGATCGAACGTTATTGCCACCTTTCGAGCGGAATTTTTGAGATATCTGTGATTTGTTTGTGGATACTTGTGTGTGTGTGTTGAAAGGTGGCTACACTGAGCCACAGCGCCAGAGATTGCGCCAAAGAGTATTATTCAGCCGCCTCCACTAGCAGTTCTTGTCGAGAAGTCGTGGTGGAGAGTGCTTGTTGAGATGTAGCAGTGGTGAGTCGTTGTTGAGAAGTTCCCATGGAGAGTGCTTGTTCAGATGTTGTCATATTGTTTTGATGGGCTAGACACCAGATGTTGTTGGATTGGGGATGCTGTAATGATCAGAGTGTGCTTTTCGTCAATATATGTGAAGGTAAAAATTTCCTGTTTTTTTCATTATTTCAATGTCTTAAACAATAATGCCTCTTGGTCACAGGTTCAGTCAACAAAGCATCTGGCTCGTGTTCTTGTATTAGACTGTATTTCTGGTTTCTATGTGCAATTATAGTATTTTTTTGTTTTTTTTAATTACTTCAGCATAAATGGTGCTTAAAATATCTGGTCTTATTGAGGAAGAGCCGTGCCAGATGTGTACGTTGAATCACACTTCCACACACAATTAATTAATTGTGTTAACGGAAGTTTTCTTTCATTCTTTGTTGTTATTCTATGCAGTCAGATTGCGTACAAATACTGGTCAGGGCCAACCGGTTACGAGACCTCGTAATCGTACATACAGCGACAAAAAATTAAAAATTATTTGCATTATATTTAATTAAGCCCCCATGCAGTGTGTGTGTGTGTGTGTGTGTGTGTGTGTGTGTGTGTGTGTGCGTGATCAGAAGGTGCGAAGAGAGAGAGAGCGAGAGAGAGAGGAAGATATGTATTTGTTTCATGTGGCTGCATGCGCAAGAGGGATGATTTTTATCTGTACCGAAGTGTTTCTGTGCATTTATCACATGTTTGTTGTTTGTTTTCAGCAATGGTTTTCTGGATGTGGAACTTTTCTTACATTGGTATAAGGTATTTCTCACATTTAAAAATTTTAAACATGGCTGAAGCAGCAACTGTTGAAAATCTTCACGGTAAATGATAACAGCCGAACAGTTGCACGATAGAGATTTATCGTAATCCTTGAACACGGTTTCGGTATACCTAAATACACCTTCATAAGAAGCAAAATACACCTGAACAGGAAGTCACCTTCATTAACTGAAAATTTAGCATATGGTATTTTTACGGTTACTTAAAGCTATAAGTGTTTTTTCTCTCTCAGTTATGGTGCTAAATTTTTTGTTAAGGAAGGTGTCTTCCAGTTTAGGTGTATTTTGCTTCTGATGAAGGTATATTTAGATATACCGAAACCGTGGTCAAGGATTTCAATAAATCTTTATCCTGCACACTGTTGGGCTGTTATCATTTACCGTGAAGTTCCTCATAGTTGTTTTTTAGAGTTATTTTTGTGTGTTCTTCCATGTCTGTAGGCTGCTGGTTGTGGATTTTTTAAGTGCTCTGCAAATATTGCATGGTTTGTTTCATAATTCTAGTACCTGACGCGTCCTTTGTACCGCGTTTTAAAATTCGTCCATGTCATGCCTTTCTCTACATCACATCACAACTTCCTGGAATTGATGCTTCTTGGTTGCTGGTTAAGTTTGATTGTAGGGTTTGCACAGTTTTATATTCTGTTCGGGAACCCTGTTCTTTTAGTATATTTGCCACTCTGTGTGTTAATTTACGTATATAAGTCATAGTGTACCATCTGTTTCTTTCCTGTGTGGTGATGCCACTGCATATTTGTGTAGAGTGAATGAGTTCGCAGTTTGTGAGTTATCTTGTATTCTGGTAATGTTTTGTTTATTTTGTATTTGTGTTCTCAGTTTTCGTCCTTATTACGTGTCTTCTGTGTTCGTTTTATTACGCTTTTAAATTTTTTTCACTAATTTCCTTGTCATTCCTACGTCTATTTCACAATTACTTTGTTGTTCTTCACGTGATAAAATCTGTACAGTTTCTACAATGAGCTTTGCTATGTATTGGTTGTTTAACTTTCTTTTGGTGCAAGAACATTTTTACTTTTTCGTGTAGTTCTGTCTCGCTCAGGTTAACTACATGTGTGTGGAATGTGTGTTGGTGTTCTTGTCTCGTCTTGCCTTAGAACAATACAACATATATTTCAGAATTAGAGGGTAACACTAGACTGCAATAAGACTTTCACTTAAATACGAAATATCTAGGGGGGCGGGGGTTCTATGTAGTACATTTCTTTGTGTTTTAAACACATTATCGTCGTACGTCTACAGCGTTGAGATACAAAACAGGAACGTCGTTGTTCTGCGCGCAAACGTGCCTCGTCATACTGTTTCACACATCGGATCGTTCGACGAATGCTGCAACAGATTTAATTTCATCCGTACAAATTTAGGCTGTGCGAGAGATGATCCTAACGACTTTTTCCAGCGCCTGCAAATTTGTGGGTAACTGTTGGCTAAGATCAGTGTGGATAAAAACTTCATTTGGAATCTAAAGACGTCCGATTTGCACTTAGGCTTCTTTCACAGTGACAACGATGGCGGTTGCCAGAGGTCGCCCGGTAACACCGGCTAACAGCTTGGTCATGGTGCGTCCAGTCTGCTTCGACCGAATTAGGTGATCTGGATGCCACGACTCTTCTGCTCTTAGACGAGTCCTGAATGGTGGATTCTGCTATTAAAACGACGCCGAATGAGGTCCCTGTGAATGAGCTTTATTTGTCTCAAGAGAAATGAGGCGGATAGCATGCACTCTGTCCTCTGTTATAGAAACAACGAGACAAGTTTTAAGGTTATATTTCAACGAAGAGGAAAACATTCTGTAACATACTACAGATGATTCTTGGAGACGCGGGAAGGCAACCAATGTGAGATACACCGTTTCAGCGCAAGAGAGGCTTGTAACCATGCTGTAACCATTTTTTATTCATTTTAATTAACAGTTTATTTGCAAAATTGAGGCTGCTTTTCATCTGTTATTAACTCTATTTCTACAAGAGTACTACTCAGTAGAGCGTCTCACACAAAGTCTCGGGAGGTAATGCTATGAGCAGGGTAGAGTTTTTTAATTGAATCTGCTCGCAAATCACCTGCACCACACAGTTCATGGTCTCAGTCGACTGTAAGCGAATATTTGTATTTCATCAATCATAACAGACATTCCATAGTTAATATAGAAATAATGTTGCAGATTTGAAATGACAACAGAATGAAAACAGTTTTATTACAAAATATGAATCCACAGCGCAAAAAGCACACATTACTCATTCGGCCAAATGCAAGGTCTGAAGCAGAGCTTTCAACTTGTGGTTTCCAATGAAGTTGCGATTTTAGACCACAAATACGGAGATACACTACTGGCCATTAAAACTGCTGCTACAAGAAGAAATGCTGATGATAAACGGGTATTCATTGGACAAATATATTATACTGGAACTGATATGTAATTGCATTTACACACAATTTGGATGCATAGATCCTGAGAAATCAGTACCCAGAACAACCACCTCTGGCCGTAATAACTGCCTTGATACGCCTGGGCATTGAGTCAAACGGAGCTTGAATGGCGTGTACAGGTACAGCTGCCCATGCGGCTTGACCACGATACCACAGTTCATCAAGAGTAGTGATTGGCGTATTGTGACGAGCCAGTTGTTCGGCCACCATTGACCAGACGTATTCAGTTGGTGAGAGATCTGGAGAATGTGCTGGCCAGGGTAGTAGTCGAACATTTTCTGTATCCAGAAAGGTCCGTACAGGACCTGCAACATGCGGTCGTGCATTATCCTGCTGAAATGAGGGTTTCGCAGGGATCGAATGAAGCGTAGAGCCACGGGTCGTACACATCTAAAATGTAACGTCCACTGTTCAAAGTGCCGTCAATGTGAACAAGAGTTGACCGAGACGTGTAACCAATGGCACCCCATACCATCACGCTGGGTGATACGCCAATATGGAGATGACGAATACACGCTTCCAATGTGCGTTCATCGGGATGTCGCCAAACACGGATGCGACCGTCATGATGGTGTAAACAGAACCTGTATTCATCCGAAAAAATGACGTTTTTGCCATTCGTGCACCCAGGTTCGTCGTTGAGTACACCATCGCAGGCGCTCCTGTCTGTGGTGCAGCGTCAAAGGTAACCGCAGCCATGGTCTCCGAGCTGATAGTTCATACTGCTGCAAACGTCGTCGAACTGTTCGTGCAGATGGTTGTTGTCTTGCAAATATCCCCATCTGTTGAGTCAGGCATCGAGACGTGGCTGCACGATCTGTTACAGCCATGCGGATAAGATGCCTGTCATCTCGACTGCTAGTGATACGAGGCCGTTGGGCTCCAGATACGAGGCCGTTGGGATCCAGCACGGCGTTCCGTGTTATCCTCCTGAACCCACCGATTCCATATTCTGCTAACAGTCATGGGAATTCGACCAACGAGAGCACCAACGCCACGCTAGGATAAACCACAATCGCGATAGGCAACAATCCGACCTTTATCAATGCGGAAACGTGATGGTATGCATTTCTCCTCCTTACACGAGGCATCACAACAAAGTTTTACCACCCAATGCCGGTCAACTGCTGTTTGTGTATGAGAAATCGGTTGGAAACTTTCATCATGTTAGCACGTTGTAGGTGTCGCCACCGGCGCCAGCCTTGTGTGAATGCTCTGAAAAGCTAATCATTTGCATATCACAGCATCGTCTTCCTGTCGATTGATTTTCGCGTCTGTAGCACGTCATCTTCGTGGTGTAGCAGTTTTAATGCCCGGTATTGTATGTTCCTGTTATGATATTTGTCATCCTCAGGATGCAACAAACTCTGTGTTTCTCACAATCTGTGTTTTTCGTATGGGTTCGACTGAACAAATTCCCCCAGCCGTCGTCCGGTTACTGTACGTTATGGGGTTGAGATCGACTGCACTGAGACAAAGCACGATCTGGCGCACTGATCTGGAAACATCGGCCGAGTTTGGCCGACATCGGAACCCTCCGTTGTCGTAAACAGGAACAATTTAGTTACTGGGGTAAAAGAAACCCTGCTCAGCTTCCCCAGCATTCATTACAGTACTGTGTGCAGTATCGTGTTGTGGGGTGACAAGGTCTTTTATTTTTTTCGGATGAACGGGGGGCTGCTGTCACTACGACTTGTGAACCACCCCCCACCCCCCACACCCCACACACTTCCCTCCAATATTGACGACTCCTTGTTGTTCCAGAATGTGTCCCATTAAGCGATCCCTCCTTTTAGTAAAGTTATTCCACAAATTATTCTCCCCGGTTCTGTTCACTACCACCTTATTAGTTACTTGATCTACCTGTCTGTTGTTCAGCATTTTTCTGTAGCACCACATTTCAAAAGCCTCTAATCTCTTCTAGTCTGATTGCTTAACGTTCACGTTTCACTTCCATACAAGGCTACATTCCAGGCAAATGTCTGCAGCAAACACTTGCTAACACTTAAATTTATGGTCGAGGTTAACAAATCTCTTCTTCTGGATTGCTTTTCTCGCCCTTGCCAGTTTAAATTTTATATACTCTCTGCTTCGACCATCATCAGTTATTTTACCGCTCAAACATCAAAACTCGTCTACTACTTTTAGTGTCTCATTTCTTACTGTGATTCTTTCAGCATTACCTGATTTAATTAGACTACATACCATTACCCTTCTTTTGCTTTTGTTAACGTTCATCTTATATCCTGCTTTCAAGACATTATCCACTCCTGCCAACTGCTCTTCCAAGTCCTTTATTGTCTCTGATAGAATTACAATGTCTTGGGCAAACCTCAAAGCTTTCATTCCTTTAATTTTTTCTTTAGGCTCCTTTACTGCTTGTTAAATGTACGGACTGAATAACATCTCGCACTTGGTACGGCTCTGTCGCCTTTTTCAAGCAGCGCATCTATTTTACACTCTTTGAATCTTGCCTCCTGGTATCTATATAAGTTGTATATAGAATTCCTCTCCATGTGTTTTACCCATGATCCAGTACCTTCATAATTTCAAAGGTTGTATACCAGTCAGAAGCCCTCTCTGAGGCTACGAAAAGCTGTAAACGTAGGCTTGCCTTTCATTAACCTAACCTAAAAGTCGTTGGGTCAACACTGCCTCACGTGTTCCATCATTTCTCCCGAATCCAAACTGATCTCCCTCGACGCCGGCTTCTACCAGTGTTTCCTTTAATCTGTAAATGATTCGTGTCAGAATTTTGCAACCACGACTTAGTAAACTGACAGTTCGATAACATCCAACTGGCCAAAGTGGCCGAGCGGTTCTAGGCGCTTCAGTCTGGAACCGCGCGACGGCTACGGTCGCAGGTTCGAATCCTGCCTCGGGCATGGATGTGTGTGATGTCCTTAGTTTGGTTAGGTTTAACCCTTTGTTGCCTGATGGTACTTGAAAGTACCAGAAAGTTTTGACTCTCATTAATTTCTCGTGGTGCAGTTTCGTGATCTGAGAGCCTGTCGGTATGTAATAGTAACTCTGCTCTATTGTTTCATAGATGTTATTATGCAATACATAGACCTCTCTGCCTGTCAGAGCTTGAAATTGTTTTTCGCGTGCTTCTGTGAAAACAGAAGATTGTATGTGCTTGTTTCCATGGTGTTGCCTGAATTTGTACGCAATTTATTGAAACTTTCGCTGAGTATTCCATAAGTACTTACCTTCTTTGTTTTTTTATAATAGTTTGAAGCATTACTTTACAAGTGAATGAGATAAAGTGGAAAATATAAAGCGGACTTATTAGTACCGTCAGGTTGTGCGAACACTTTACTGTAGCAACAGTGCGTTACCTCTCACTAGTTGGTCTGTCCACTTTTTCACACACAGATGGACGAAAATCATAAAACTGGTGGCTACTTTCAACCTTTAAATGATGCAGAGATTGAAGCAATTTTGTATGAGGACATCCCTTCTGGTATTACAGAGGATACTGACATCGAAGATGATGACGAAAATGTTAATAATTTTGACAAAGCTTTTTCGTGCAATTTGCAAGAGGCAGATTGTGAAACAAACTCCACTTGTTCGGATGATGATGCCTCAGAGTGTTCTTTGCCGTTTACACCTTCACCTCAATGTGAATACTGGACACAGAATGAGGAGAGACAAACACATAGTAAGGTAAATTTATGCGAATTTAAAAAAAAATCAGAAACATCATATTTTTGTTAATTAATTTTCTGATGTAAAAATATTTAATATTTATGTGGAATAAAGTACAATTTATAAAAATTGGAGCATTTTTCTGCGCATGTTGTGATTCTGTCCATGGAGTCTGACGGTACGTCTGAGTACCAGGAGTGAAAAAAGTTGTAAAAAATAAAATAAAATTTTACAAAAAATCCTACCGTCACTTGAGGCCACAATAGCATAAATTCTGCAAAGAAAATGTTAAAAAGTAAATTTTTTCTTATGTCAGGAAACAAAGGATTAAGTAGTTCTGATTTCTAGGGGACTGATGACCTCAGATGTTAAGTCCCATAGTGCTCAGAGCCATTTGAACCATTTGATAATATCCACGCCAGTCTGCACCTGATTTCTTTAAAATTGGAATTATTACGTTCTTCTTGAAGCTTTAGGGTATTTCCCCTCTATCACACATCTTGCACACCAAGTGTAATATTTTGTCATGGGTTGCTCTCCAAGAGTATCGGCAGTTCTGAGAGAATGTCATCTACTAAATGCCCGTTGTTCCGGCTCACGTGTTTCAGTGCTTGTCAAATTCTTCTCGTAACATTATATCTCCCATCTCATCTTCATCTACTTCCTCTTCGTTTTCTATAATATTGCATTCACGTTCATTTCCCTTGTGTAGCCCCTCTACAGACTCCTTTCGCCTTTAAGATTTCCGGTCTTTGCTAAGTACCGGTGTTCCATACAACCTACCTACTTGTTCTCCAAAGGCTTACTTTTTCTCTAAAGGCATCTCTAACTTTCCTATAGGCGATATCTATCTTTGTCTTAGTTACATGCTTCTACGGACTTACATTTGTGCTCTAGCCATTCCTGCTTTGACATTTCGCACTTTTTGTCAATCTCATTTTTTATTCATTAGTGTTTCGTTACGCCCGCTTGATTCGCTGCACTCCTGTATTTTTCTTTTCGTCAGTTAAATTCAATTTCTCCTGCGCTGTCCAAGTACGTCTACTAGACCTTGTCTTTTCGCCTGTTTAATCGTCTGCTGTTTCATGTTACTCACGTTGCAGGGAGTTAGCGAGAGTTCCCTCTGCTGGTATTTGACTTTTTGTCAATCTCATTTTTTATTCATTAGTGTTTCGTTTCGCCCGCTTGATTCGCTGCACTCCTGTATTTTTCTTTTCGTCAGTTAAATTCAATTTCTCCTGCGCTGTCCAAGGACGTCTACTAGCCCTTGTCTTTTCACCTGTTTAATCGTCTGCTATTTCATGTTACTCAGGTTGCAGGGAGTTAGCGAGAGTTCCCTCTGCTGGTATTTGACTTTTTGTCAATCTCATTTTTTATTCATTAGTGTTTCGTTTCGCCCGCTTGATTCGCTGCACTCCTGTATTTTTCTTTTCGTCAGTTAAATTCAATTTCTCCTGCGCTGTCCAAGGACGTCTACTAGACCTTGTCTTTTCACCTGTTTAATCGTCTGCTATTTCATGTTGCTCAGGTTGCAGGGAGTTAGCGAGAGTTCCCTCTGCAGGTATTCGTGGGGCAGTCTCCATAAGATGGTCCACAAGTGGACGGACGCATTCGCTTGTGTATAGACGTTGGTGCGATAGCTGGAGCAGCTTAGTGTATGCCGAGTCGAGCCAGCAGTGTGCGGGTTGTGAGCTACGTTCTAGTATTAGCCGCTGTTTCTTCAAATGAACAAAAAGCCGCATTGCATCACACATATCAGAAAGGCGGATCTTCAGGGTGTTGTCCGACACTAGCTATCGTGTTGCCAATGGATGTTATTCGAAGGGAGTTTGTACACCATCTTACATCAGGGCCCCACTGGAATCATCACCAGCGTTCGTTTGGTACCCTGAATTTTGTTTACTTCTTTCTTCTTAAGAACATTATTGGTTACGCGCTCTCATAACAACATTGTTGATTACACTGTATGTTAATGAAGTTGTGGTCCCAGCTGTTTAAAGATTTTCTTTCTGGTTATTGGTTGTTCTGGGTCGTTTGTTTGCACATTTGCCTCGTAGAATAACGTAGAAAAAAAGCCGGTATTAGCTACCAGTTAATAATATGGAATATTAGTTATATGTGTACAAGACAGAGAGTATGTGAAGTCTTACAAGCAAGTTAATCATATGTGCAACATATTAATGTAATATTGATCTTGCGTACGCGTACAAGTGTATGAAAATCATCTGACTGATCAAGAAACTTTCATGTAATTTGAATTGTTTATTTTCAGTTTGTGCTTTTTAAAGCTCTTCTAAACAGGAGCTGACAAATTTTGCAACTTATTTTACATTTCCAATTTACACTTATGATTTTTTTAAAATTATTATGTTAAATTCAAAGAGTTTATCTCATGTATATTTATTGAATGTTGTCTTAACATCAGAAATTGTTAAATTAATATTTATTACATTTGTTGGTAAATGAAGTGGTAATGCTCTTACAGTTTACCTAAAGCTCTGATATTTTTCGAAAAGTGATTGGACACCGGAACTATAAACCGTAAATGTTTACCTTCAACTTATACTTACTCTTGTATAAACAGCAAAAGGTAACTGTTCTTTAACTGTTGTTAGGCAGAAATAGAGAAACCCCCATGTTCTACTTTCCACGCCCGTGTCTCTTCCATTTCACATGATGGCACTTTTCACACGTGAGTATAGGACAGCTTGAACAGGAGATCTGAATTCCTATTACGTTGCCAGCACATTGCATATCACGAACACTTACACATTGTACTCACACAAACATTCAACTGAAGACAGTCGATAGAAAGACGGCTTTGCAGTTTCCCTGTGTTTAAAGTTGTTTACGGTCAACTCTAGCAAGTGGGCCAGTTACGCGAGTAATAGCGCTGTGTGGAACTGCAGGAAAGAGAAAGTCAATTTTGTGCTCATTTTTAACGACGCCAGGTGCACATGATACTTTTTTGAACAGGTGTTGATGATCCTATTGCTTAAAAATGACATAGCCCTACAGCTGTTCGAAGTTTCGTAACTAGAAATGTTCCAAGAAATGGTTCAAATGGCTCTGAGCACTATGGGACTCAACTGCTGTGGTCATAAGTCCCCTAGAACTTAGAACTACTTAAACCTAACTAACCTAAGGACATCACACACATCCATGCCCGAGGCAGGATTCGAACCTGCGACCGTAGCGGTCGCGCGGTTCCAGACTGTAGCGCCTAGAACCGGTCGGCCATTCAGGCCGGCTGTTCCAAGAAAGACAGTCACGCACGTTAAAGTAGCCCTGATTGCTAAAAAACATTTCCTTGGTAAAATTTTTATCATGTTTCTGAAAAAAAAACTTGTTTGCTGTGGTCAAGAGAAATAGTACGCTATGCATTAAATTACATTGTGTGTGAAGTTGTAATATATACTGAAGGAAAAAAATAGCAAAACCGTGAGGAAGCTGTGCG
The DNA here is from genome assembly GCF_021461395.2 of Schistocerca americana. NCBI lineage: Eukaryota > Metazoa > Arthropoda > Insecta > Orthoptera > Acrididae > Schistocerca > Schistocerca americana. The sequence goes on along the minus strand of NC_060122.1, from coordinate 120,660,857 downwards.
ACATAAACGAAAGTTGGTAGGCGTGTCTGTTCAAATTTCAAACCAGCCACATAAGAGTGGCGCAAGTAGTGCAACTACAGCCTGCAAATCAGGTTTGCTTTAAATACACGGTGAAATGGTCGTTAGTCATACTTACCTTGGATATTGGACGTCGTGAGTTGATCAGTCAAGAATGCCTTTAAGGCGACAAAGACGCCGTTCTCAACATGTCACTGAATTTGTACGAGGTTGCGTAACAGGGTAACGAGAAGCCAGATCTGCAATTTTGCAGAAAGACTTGGCAAGAATGCAACCACCGTACATGATCACTGGCAGCGGTGGTCACGGGAATGTATGGTCCCAAGAAGACTGGGCTCCGGACAGGCAAGTGGCATTAACGAGAGGCAAGAACATCGTGTTCGACGTCTCGCTCTGGCGCATCGTACTGCATTTGCAGCAGCAATTTGAGCAACAGTTAGCACATCAATGACTCAACGAACTGTTACAAATCGGCTATCTTAAGGACAGCTCCGAGCCATATGCCCTCTAGCACGCATTCCACTAACCCCAAACCTAGCGCCAAAGTGGAGTCAAGCGTGAGCTCATTAGAGAGAGGGGTCGAGGGAGGTCTGATGAGAGCTGGTTCTACCTAGGTGCCAGTGATGGCTATGTGTTGGCTAGGCAGAGGCCGGTTGAGGGCTCGCAACGAACCTATCTGCTTGCTAGACACACTGGACCTGCACCTGGAGTTATGGTCGGGTGCTATTTTGAATGACAGCAGAAACACTCTCGTGGTTACCTCATCCACCCTGATGGCAAAACTGTACGTCAGTCTGGTGATTCGAGTTGTTGAGCTGCCATTCATGATGAGCATTCCATCGTGTGTTTTCCAACAGGATAACGCTCGCGCACATGCCGCTGTTGTAATCCAACATGCTCTACAGGCCGTCCAGGGTGGCCGAACGGTTCTGGGCGCTACAGTCTGGAACCGCAGAGCAGCTACGGTCGCAGGTTCGAATCCTGCATCGGGCATGGATGTGTGTGATGTCCTTAGGTTAGTTAGGTTTAAGTAGTTCTAAGTTCTAGGGGACTGATGGCCTTAGAAGTTAAGTCCCATAGTGCTCAGAGCCATTTGAACCAACCATGCTCTACAGGGTGTCGACATGTTGCCTTGGCATCCTCGATCAGCAGATCTGTCGCAAATCGAATACATATGGGGGATTATCGCACGACAACTCCAGCTTCATCCGCAACCAATATTAACCGCTCCTCCATCCCAATCGACTAAGTGCGACAGGCATGGAACTCCACCCCACAGACAGACATCCGGCGTCTGTACAACAAAATATAAGCACGTTTGCATGCTTGCATTCAACATTCTGGCAGTTACACCGGTTATTAATAGACCAGCACTTCAAATTTGCAGTAGCTTATTTCGCGCTCACATTAACATGTGATCATGCAATGTTAATCACTTAAGTTTGTTACCTAGCCGCGCGGGATTAGCAGAGCGGTCTAGGGCCTGCAGTCATGGACTGTGCGGCTGGTCCCGGCGTAGGTTCGAGTCCTCCCTCGGGCATGGGTGTGCGTATTTGTCCTTAGGATAATTTAGGTTAAGTAGTGTGTAAGCTTAGGGACTGATGACCTTAGCAGTTGAGCCCCATAAGATTTCACACACATCTGAACATCTTTGTTACTTAGAGAAATGAATTCCCGAAATTTCATTACTCCACATTAACTGCTTTTTTTCGTTCAGGCTTTTCCCCGCCAGTGTACTTAGAGAGTACAGTATTGCATAATAAATGTAACTAACGGTAAGCCCGTACTTAAATAACGAAGTAGCGGTACGTATTGTGCCAGTGCTAGTCCCTGAGTTTAGCCGCCGCAAAAATAGATGACACGAATGACGTCACTGTCAGTCTGCAGAGACTAACGGTCCGAGCCGAGTGTAAGGGAACGTCTGCCTCTTTCACTTAGTGACGGGCCGCAAGCAGGGCGGAAGGCAAACAGAGCCACCGTCTGAAGACGATCCGGACACTTCAAAAGAGAATCGTCCCCTTAGCGCTGTCGCCGGCGACACAATAAATCAAGTATCCCAAGATGAATGAAGATAAATGCGTAATCCGTAAGGCGGGCGCCGCGCCGGCTCATATTTCAGCGGCTGTCGCCTGATGGATGGCGCGCTCGCACCTGCCAGCTGCCAGCTGCCAGCTGCACGGACCGGCGGACACACTTCCGGTTGCCAGCCAGCGTCTGCCAGCGAAGCTAGGGAGTCTACCGACCACGTCTTGATCCACCCTCAAAGCTTGAACGCAGTATCTAAACTACCAACGGAATTACCCCAGCCGAATCAGAACGATTTTGAAATCTTAAAATGTATCTATTCGTCCCTCATTCACAGCCATTATTCTGTAAATCTGTGTACAATCGATGCATCAAGGTTAAAGGATCTGAAGACTACATAAGCTCGTGATACTGTACAATCAATATTGGGTAACGGACAATTATGACCATTGGCTTTACAACAGTCTAAACAGCCGTGTACCGCAAGTCTCTAGAGGAACGGAGGGTTCCAAATGATTGGAAAAGAGCACAGATAGTCCCAGTCTTCAAGAAGGGTCGTCGAGCAGATGCGCAAAACTATAGACCTATATCTCTTACGTCGATCTCTTGTAGAATTTTAGAACATGTTTTTTGCTCGCGTATCATGTCATTTCTGGAAACCCAGAATCTACTATGTAGGAATCAACATGGATTCCGGAAACAGCGATCGTGTGAGACCCAACTCGCCTTATTTGTTCATGAGACCCAGAAAATATTAGATACAGGCTCCCAGGTAGATGCTATTTTTCTTGACTTCCGGAAGGCGTTCGATACAGTTCCGCACTGTCGCCTGATAAACAAAGTAAGAGCCTACGGAATATCAGACCAGCTGTGTGGCTGGATTGAAGAGTTTTTAGCAAACAGAACACAGCATGTTGTTATCAATGGAGAGACGTCTACAGACGTTAAAGTAACCTCTGGCGTGCCACAGGGGAGTGTTATGGGACCATTGCTTTTCACAATATATATAAATGACCTAGTAGATAGTGTCGGAAGTTCCATGCGGCTTTTCGCGGATGATGCTGTAGTATACAGAGAAGTTGCTGCATTAGAAAATTGTAGCGAAATACAGGAAGATCTGCAGCGGATAGGCACTTGGTGCAGGGAGTGGCAACTGACCCTTAACATAGACAAATGTAATGTATTGCGAATACATAGAAAGAAGGATCCTTTATTGTATGATTATATGATAGCGGAACAAACACTGGTAGCAGTTACTTCTGTAAAATATCTGGGAGTATGCGTACGGAACGATTTGAAGTGGAATGATCATATAAAATTAATTGTTGGTAAGGCGGGTACCAGGTTGAGATTCATTGGGAGAGTGCTTAGAAAATGTAGTCCATCAACAAAGGAGGTGGCTTACAAAACACTCGTTCGACCTATACTTGAGTATTGCTCATCAGTGTGGGATCCGTACCAGGTCGGGTTGACGGAGGAGATAGAGAAGATCCAAAGAAGAGCGGCGCGTTTCGTCACTGGGTTATTTGGTAACCGTGATAGCGTTACGGAGATGTTTAATAAACTCAAGTGGCAGACTCTGCAAGAGAGGCGCTCTGCATCGCGGTGTAGCTTGCTCGCCAGGTTTCGAGAGGGTGCGTTTCTGGATGAGGTATCGAATATATTGCTTCCCCCTACTTATACTTCCCGAGGAGATCACGAATGTAAAATTAGAGAGATTAGAGCGCGCACGGAGGCTTTCAGACAGTCGTTCTTCCCGCGAACCATACGCGACTGGAACAGGAAAGGGAGGTAATGACAGTGGCACGTAAAGTGCCCTCCGCCACACACCGTTGGGTGGCTTGCGGAGTATCAATGTAGATGTAGATGTAGATTATTTCGTAAAAGGTTACATATATTCTTGAAACAATGTAGATTAACACACAATAATACTTACAGCGACAGATTCCCCAAATGACAAATGGCAACGATGTCAAGAGTTCTTCCCTTGTTGGTCACGGAAGTGGAAATGGTGAAGTTTCAGTAAAGTGATTAAAACAACGCGGCGAGATTCTGGATACTGTGATCGCTATGGCTTCTGATACAGGCCTATTGCTGCAGCGATGCACAAGCACTTATGTATAACGCGCACGAGTTGCCGTTTTCAAGTCTACGTACTGCTCCATTCCATTCCATAATCGTAATAAACAAGTCAGTTGGTGTGTAAGGGACGGTGTTGCTGCTGTTGTAGTCTTCAGTCTGAAAAGGGTTTGCTCACGCTCTACATACTAGTCTGCCCCGGCAAAGTCTCTACATCTCTGCAAGCTACACTATTGGCCATTAAAATTGCTACACCATGAAGATGACGTGCTACAGACGCGAAATTTAACCGGCAGGAAGAAGATGCTGTGATATGCAAATGATTAGCTTTTCAGAGCATTTACACAAGGTTGGCGCCTGTGGCGACACCTACAACGTGCTGACATGATGAAAGTTTCCGACCGATTTCTCATACACAAACAGCAGTTGACCGGCGTTGCCAGGTGAAACGTTGTTGTGATGCCTCGTGTCAGGAGGAGAAATGCGTCCCATCACGTTTCCGACTCTGATAAAGGTCGGATTGTAGTCTATCGCGATTGCGGTTTATCGTATCGCGACATTGCTCCTCGTATCACTAGCAGTCGAGATGACAGACATCTTATCCGCATGGCTGTAACGGATCGTGCAGCCACGTCTCGATCCCTGAGTCAACAGATGGGGACGTTTGCACGACAACAACCGTCTGCACGAACAGTTCGACGACGTTTGCAACAGCATGGACTATCAACTCGAAGACCATGGCTGCAGTTGCCCTTGACGCTGCATCACAGACAGGAGCGCCTGCGATGGTGTATTCAACGACGAACCTGGGTGCACGAGCGGCAAAACGTCATTTTTTCGGATGAATTCAGGTTCTGTTTACAGCATCATGATGGTCGCATACAGAAAATGTTCGAGTGGTGCCCTGGCCAGCACATTCTCCAGCTCTCTCACCAATTGAAAACGTCTGGTCAATGGTGGCGGAGCAACTGGCTCGTCACAATACGCCAGTCACTACTCTTGATGAACTGTGGTATCGTGTAGAAACTGCATCGGCATCCAAGCTCTGTTTGACGCAATGCCCAGGCGTATCAAGGCCGTTATTACGGCCAGAGGTGGTTATTCTCGGTACTGATGTCTCAGGATCTATGCACCCAAATTGCGTGAAAATGTAATAACATGTCAGTTGTAGTATATTTGTCCAATGAATACCCGTTTATCATCTGCATTTCTTCTTGGTGTAGCAATTTTAATGGCCTCCATGCATTTGAACCAGTTTAATGTAGCCGAGTTTTTATCTTCGTCTACGATTTTTAGCCCCACACTCACGCCTCCATCACCAAATTAAGAATTTTTTATGCCTTAGGATGGCTTCTCTCAGTCTAACCCCCAAATGACAAAAGTGATACTTAAAGGTGATACCTCCTAATATCGTGTCGGCCCTCCTTTTGCGGCGTAGTACAGCAGCTAGACGTGGTCTGGCTTCAGCGAGTCGTTGGAGCTCCCCTGCAGAAATATTAAGCCATACTGCCTCTATAGCCGTCCATAACTGCAGAAGTGTAGCCGGTACAGGATTTTCTGCACGAACACACCTCTCAGTTATGTCCCATAAATGTTCGATGGGATAGCAGTCTACGATCCGAGTGGTCAAACCACTCGCTCGAATAGTTCAGAATGTTCTTCGAACCAGTTGCAACTACATCTGCTCTGGCGACATAACGCATTGTCATCCATAAAAATTCAGTCGCTGTTTGGGAACATGAAGTGCATGAACGGCTGCAAATGGTCTCCAAGAAGCCGAAAATAAACATTTCTTGTCAAGGATCGGTTCAGAGGACCCAGCCCATTCCATATAAACACAGCCCACACCATTTTAAAGCCACCACCAGGGTTAACGGCTTCTCAATGTCTACGTCACACTCGAACCCTACTAACAGCTCTTACGACGTGAAATCGGTACTGACATGGCCACGGTTTTCCAGTCTTCTATAGCCCAATCGATATGGTCATGAGCCCATGAGAGGCGCTGCAGGTAGCAAAGGCACCCTCGTCGTTCGTCTACTGCCGTGGCTCGTTAACGCCAAATTTCGCCGCATTGTCCTAACGGATACTTACGGAGTACGTCACACATTGTTTCCTGCGCGGTTGTTTCACACAGTTTTGCTGGTCTGTTATCCATGGCAATTCTACACAAACGCCGCTGCTCTCGGTCGCGAAGTAAAGGCCGTCGGCCACTGCGTTGTCCATGACGAGAGATAATGCCTGAAAGTTGGTATTCTCTCGACACTGTGGATCTCGGAATATTGAATTTCCTAAGGATTTCCGAAATGGGTTGTCCAATGCATCTAGCTCCAACTATCATTACATGTTAGTAGTCTGTTAATTCCCGTCTTGTGGTCACAATCACGCCAGAAACCTTTCCACACGAATCACCTGAGTACATATGGCAGGTTGGCCAACGCACTGCCCTTCTATACCTTGTGTACGCGATACCACCGCCATCTGTATATGTGCAAATCGCTATCCCATGACTTGTCACCTCAGTTTATGTCACCCTTCACGCTTATTTGTGTTAATTATATGTCATTGTGCTATGAAACTCGTATCATTTATAGACTGATGTTCATCTTTTTGTAAAGGTCCTCACCCAGTCTCGAGTAAGGAAGAATACGACCCTTTAAAGTTATTTATTTCGCTCTTGATGCAGGTCCATCCCTTCTACTTTTTACCACTGAACACATGCGTTTCTTGCAACTGGGAATGTACGAATGATTAACACTCTTGTAGGCACAGATGATCGGAGTGTTCTGGGGATGTAGCACCAACCTAGTCGTCTCATTTGCCTGGAAGGAATCGGAGTCACGGCAGAACGGGGAAGGCCAGGTTCAAGGTTGGCAACGGGTACGAAATTCCGTCCCCTCCCGCTCCGCAACATTGGTGCGGAACGGACAATACACAGCGGCACTGTGCGGTGAGACCCGGGAGATGAGTCTATGAGGATAATGGTACTTGGCCGGTGCTATTTGCAGAGACTTTAGATTTAACTCTAAACTCATCACGTTTTCTCTTTCGACTGCTAGCGATAGGAAAGTGTGCATCAGATACAATACACTAGATCGAAATTGTGCCTTATAGATTCGATAGCCTTCCGCCACGACGTATGTAATAGATAAGCTGCCGGTTCATTTCAAAAGGGTTATATATATGGGTGAGTTCTAAAATAAAGCAACACAGATGAGATAAGCCCACTGCGTGTGCGTAGATTAACTGAAAAAGCTGCCCAGATTTCAATCTGGTACTAGGAGCATAAAATAAGTTCTGGCTCATCTCAATAACGGTGCAGTTCTCAGTATCTGTCGGCAGAATGAAATGTAGCTACCGTGTGAAGCTCTGGGTAGTAATTTTGAGCGATTTCCCTTAATTCGGAGTAATGCTCAAATTGAGCGCATAGCAGCCTTTATGTGTTTCTTGTGTGAGCTTGTGAAAGCCATCGCACTAAATGAGAACCCACGTATCTGGCCGTTTCCTAACGGTCAATGGCTTCCAAGATTTTTGTGTCACTGTACTTCCGGTCCCTTTGTTTCATAATGTAATTTCGGTTCCTCCTAGCGGTATTCTGAATAACCCTCCACCACTGACATTAGTTGCATGCATTCGAGATGTAGTATATGCTTACGGTTGCGTAAATCTGTGATATGCATTTGGCACTTAATCCCCCATTTCCCGCCTAATCGAACTGCAACCAACTAAACTGTATCTAAAGAAATTAGTTGATTCCCAGCAAATGTTCATGTTAAATAATTCGGTTACACTACAAGGCGACCGTAATGTTCAGCCCATATTAATTGAATTATATGAGTGACTTGAAAGAGTTAAATTTCGTATCTAATATTAAATCACTATCACTATTAAATCTTTTTAAATGCACTGCACAGCCACAGCCACAGCCAATAAGCCAGTCCTACATTCCTTCCGATAGAACTGAAATCTAAGAAAAGATAACATTTGTCTTGAGATCTCATAGTTCGAAAGGCTGCCCGCTCATTACTCGATTAATAATGTTTTGCGTCATGGGGTTGTCTTCAAAGGGAGCCTGTATTCCTATGCAATCTTATACAGTCTTAAGGTCATTATACATTTCCCCATATAGGAGATTAGCTCAAATATTTTATCTGAATATCTTTGCCTGCCGAATAATCACCCCTATTTATGTTAAGGCATGCAGGCTACTGTAGAACACGTGGCTGAGCCAATTGCCATTTTTGAAGTCCTCATATTCGCACAGACGATCACGCAGACACAATAATCATCTCTGATAGCAAGTCTGCCCTAAAACCGATTATAATCCTATGTTGTAGTTGTACCAATGTATGAGTTGCTGCAATTATCGACGTTGTGTTTCGGATGCAAAGGAACTATCACGACATCTTGATGGTTTGCATGAAAGACCACGCTGGGGTACCTGGAAATGAACAAGTAGACGCCCTAGAAAAGCAAGCATCTCCACATGGAGCTATTAAATATGATAAGCTCCCTCGCACAAATATGACACCCATGCACAGAAAGCGGTTGTCATCATACTGGCAGGAAGAATGGTTGATGACATATAACATCATAGGCACTCACTACACACTAATTGATCACACTATTCCACGACTACCATGGTATAGTAAGACACAAACATCGTGGAGCTTCACTACAATTACAGCATTACTTAAGTTTAATCGTTAGAAGTTCAACAAATAACTCTATTGGTTCAACCTAAGCACCTCTTCTCTATGTTTTTGCGGCGACGAAGAATATCCAACCCAAATGTTCCTAGTATGTCTTCAGAATACGTATCACATCAATGTCCTTCCGAGTTAATCTCTGGGCGCTTGGTCATCAGTTGCCGAGCAGCGTCCAAACCTTGTTAGCACCCAGTAGGAAATCGTTAACAGAAAGGACGTCCATATATAGTTTCATGCACTGCTATCTACTGCTCTAGACAGAATGGCACGAACTGTTCAGGTTGTTCTTCAAATCACAATTGTGGTCCATTGTCAGCTCCAGCGTTTTTTGGGACCATAAAGTCCACGAATGGGTGCAAATGGTCTCCAAGTGGCCGAACACAACCATTTCCAGTCAATGATAGATTCACTTGCACCAGAAAACTCAGTCTACTCCATGAAAACACAGCCCCCACTATTACGGAGCCGCTACTAGCTCGCACACTGCACTGTTGACAACTTGGGTCAATGTATTCGTGCGGTCTACGCGACACTCGAATCCTACCATCAGCTCTTACCAACTGAAATCGGATTCGTCTGACCAGCCCACGATTTCCAGTCATCTGGGGTTCAACCGATACGTTACGGGCCCAAGAGATGCGCTGTTAGCAAAGACACTCGTGTAGGTTGTCTACTGCCAGAGCCCATTGACACCAAATTCCTCCGCACTGTCCTAACGGATACGTACGCCCAACATTTCATTTCTGCGGTTATTTCACGCACAATTGGTTGTGTGTTAGCACTGACAACTCTGGGAAAAAGTCGCTGCTCTCGATCGTTAAGAGAAGGCCGTCAGCCATTGTGTTGTCTGTAGTGAGAGGAAATACCTGAAATTTGGTATTCTCGGCACACTCACGACACTGTTGATGACGGAATGTTTAATTCGTTATTATTTCCAAAATGGAATGGCTCATGCGTCCAACACCAACTACCATTCCACGTTCAGAGTCTCGTAATTCCCGTCGTGAGGTCATAATCACGTCGGAAACCGTTTCACATGAGTCACCTGAGCGCAAATGAGAGCTCTTCCAGTGCACTACCCTTTGATTCCTTGTGTACCCAAAACTACCGTCATCTGTATATATGCTGTGACCTCACTTTATATGTAAGTGCCTGAATACTGGTGTATCTATTCGTATCGCTGTAATACCCAATCCTGATTACTGTTACTGTTCTCATAGTCTGTCTCGATAGTACTCATAGACTTGCACTAATATCTAGCCCAGGATTTTGAAACAATTCTTACAGGACTAGAAAAAAACATATTATTGTAAATTTGATACATAGTCACTAACATGTGCTAAATTTGGAAGATCCCAAAGCGCAGCAACAACGCTTCATGGTTTTTTATTGCGTTACCAGTAATATTTTAATTGCACACTACCTCTGTGTATCCTGTGCTGCATTTTTGTGTTGTTTAATCGTTTCAGAATGCTGTTCATGTACAATTTGTTTTATGTCACAGTCTGGCTCTGTTAAGCATACATAACATTATACCAGGTTACCACTTATACTCCATATTGGCACCAAATTTTACCCCAGTTTTGTCCATTGCCACCGTGGGCGTGTCACACGCTAAGAAGGTCACCACATCCCCCTTACCAACATCTTATCCCTTGTCTTGACGTTGTTGTGATGGAGGCTACAACCACGATACCCAAAGTTTAAAGCACGTGGTTTTCTTACGGGTGGCCGAGGTAAACATTCCACACACTGCAGCTCAGAATCGACACAAAAAGGCTTCAGCAGGCGACATGAAGGGCGTCAATGAAAGCAACCCTTCCCTTTCGACGTTCTTTTATACACATTTCACGGTCGAAAGTGACAGTTTTTAGTGTGATGTGTGTTGTGACCGTGACCTCTTGTAATTTTTTGTGGTTCCTGGTTGGATGAGGAAAGGGTGGTATGATAGGTAGGTGGCCAGATTTCTCTCATTACAACACAAAATGAACACGTGGTTAAATACGCTTTATTAAAGGAACCAACCTAGTACTTCAATGATGTCCAATCTGAATTTCTGTGGTTAACAGCAATCAAATAACATGTACTAGTTCTTGAATCTCGTCCGTGTTCATATCATAAGCATATACAATGACTAAAGTTCCCGCACAGCTAGCTAAGGTGCGAGGCGGCGAATATCAGTGTGGAAGACCAGAGCACAGTGCGGCGTATTGAGGTTCAATGCGAGCTGACTCCCGATGTGCCGTACTGAGGTACTCAGATTGAGAGAGCTCTAGTAGCGGCGGCGGCCTATATGCACGCTGCCCAGGGGACGTTATCGGCATGCAGCCTGGAAGCGTGTCTTTGTCTTCTCATGTAATAGGCGCGTCTAGTTCAGCGCCCGCTGTATACAAGGTTTCCTAGTGCCGACCGGTGTGCTGCTGAAGGCGTAAGCCAGCACAATGTGCAATAGAACGACTCTTATGACCACCTTTGCCACCATTGTGGTGCTGGGAGCCAATGAACATCATGTGACGCCTTTGGAATGTAGTGTGACCACAAATTTTGCCCAGATATACAGAGTGAAACCCTTGGAGACCATTCAAAACCATTCAACGAAATCTGAACGTGATCCAAAGCAGCAAATGGTTTTCACATTTTTTTAGCCCTTGTGGTTCATGTCTTCCATTGGCGCGATCAAAGAGTGATATAACATTGATGCTTGTGGAAAATAAAATGGCAAAATATACCTCTATAACACCCCACTTCATCAAGACCCGCAGTGCCACTGGCACACCTTTGTTGAGCATTTTAAAAATGCACCTGTAGGGAGACAAACCTTGACTGATTCCTAGGCGCCTGCAGGCATGCAACCCCATCTACACCCTCAGATTCCGTATGCCGAGAAGCAGGCGATAGAGCGGCAGTGCACTGCCAATCAATTGAAGGGTGTCGAGGAGTTACCTGCCCACAGGCGTCTAGACACTGTTCAGGTGTTGTCTCTGTACAGGTCAGCTTTTAAAGTGCTCGACAATGGTGTGCAGGTGGCACTGAGGGTATTACTGAACTGGGTGTTTTAGATGGACCCTTTGCCATTTGAATTAAGCATGTGTCGATGTTGGACTCTCCCCATTAGCACAGCTTAGGAGGACATGGGACAGAAGAGCTGAAAAGGCAAACACCCTTTCCTACTTCGGATCTCCTTCAAATTTCGTCGAATGGCTTTGAATGGTCCCTAGTGGTTCCATCCTGTATACTTCAGCAAAAATTGTGGTCGCACTAAAATACAAAGCAGTCAGATCATGTTCAGATCATGTTCAAAAGTATTGCTGCCCCTGACATCCTTAAAGAATACTGAAGCGTCCGGAGGGCGTTAGCTGTTTCAAAGGTTGTCAAGAACGTCGTTCTATTGTACATCACACTGTAAACTGGCGTCTGTTACCGTGAAATGTGTGTAAACGAAACCCCACAAGGGAGGTGGTGATTTCGGCGAAGGTCTTCAAACCACCTCCTGAAGCCATTTCTTGTCGTTTCGGAGGAGCGGCGTGTCTGAGTGTATTTCCCGACCACTCATAAGAAAACTGTGTGACTTCAACGCTGGGCAATGCGGTTACTATCTGTAACGCAAAAGCGTCAGGAGCAAGAGTGAGATGTGGGAAAAGATTATGTTGACGACTTTCCCATCGAGTGACACGTTCCCTACGGCTTTGGGCACAATTGTGGTGAAATTTGGTGCCCATGTATCACCATCAACCGACGTTACACCTCACATGAACTCCTGAGCTATGGCCTCTTGTCGCATGTGTCAATACCCATCTGTTTGAAGCGTCGCCGAGTCCGAAGGTGATGTCGCAGGCGCAATTCTTTTCTATCAATACAGAGGAAGGTTGTCGGCACCTTTGAGCCAAATTTCACATTTCTATTTCGCAAACTGGGAAAATGACGGAGCTTCAAAAAAGATACTCCTTAATTCTCTCGCGCAGTGCAGTGCAGGGTATACGCTTCCTGCCATGTTAGGAAACAGATTTCCTTACAAAAGTAAGTCCAGAACATGCCCAGAAATGAACAATGCTCTCTGATATAATGTTTAGACCAGCGATGTCCAACCTCTTAGCTTACCTGGACCATAATGGAAAATCGATTTATCGCATCTTTGATTAAACGGAATTCCATGTCCATTTCATGCACTGCAATGATACTTCCTTTAGGCCACCTGCAGCCCGTGGGCTGGACACACCTGGTTTACACACACGAATCAAATTTGTGACACGATCTGTCTGCAAAATTCATAAAATACGACTTAGGCTAGAAAGGCTTACCTTTGCAGCATATCAAAGGTCAACTGAATTTACTTTAACCTGAGTAGTAGTAACAAATATCTCACTTCACATGAAAACGTGTAAAGCAACGGCTCTTATCGCTCCGTGCCTTGCAATGGCCATGTACATACACACTGTTATGACAGCTCACAAAAGCAAGACACCAAATAATCACACTTCCTACAGAATGAAAGACTGCGACTTTGCCAGCGCATCAGACTCATGACACCTACCTTTTGTGTTGAAGAATCATGCATAGAAGCACGAAGTATAATGTTCATACTTACTGGGTCTTTCTTTAGATTAATAACAGTAAAAACACTAAAAAGTGACCACTTCTGCTGAACGCACGTTGTTCATGCTGCATTGAGTGCTACCTACTAAGTGTAATTACGTATATACTCGAACAAATAGGAAGGTGGTGCCATGGAAAGATAAATGATTTAAAAGATATTGAATATAAACCCATCCAATTATTGTACGTGCATAATTAGCGCTCAGAATACACTTGGCACACAAAGTTTTTTTCTTTTTTTTAACATGTATACGAAACCTATTCAAGTTATAAAATTTCGACAAAAGCCCATTGGAGGGAAGAGTGATGAAATTAAATGTTCTACCATTCGGATGGATTAATTAGCAAACACATTCCGTACTGAGCATGGAAACTCCTTCTCCTTAGAGAGCCATGAAGACCAGATCTCCATATCAAAGAAATGCTACCAAGTCATGATAGTGAAATCCTCTACCTTAAGCTTCACGAAGCGAATCAAGGGAACAAATGCCTGTGAACCTCTGTAAATGATTAACAATCTCGCATTGTAAACGTGCTCATCTTGCTCACAGCCAAATTGTATCCTACCACCGCCATTATTCAGAAAAGGATCATCATCTGCCACTGATTTCTAAATCAAAATCTGGACTTCACGACGGTGGAATGATCAAGTACCTTCAAATTTAACGGCGACAAAAATAGCCACGAAATTTACCATCAGTCAGAAGAAAGAGCAAGACAAAGCACTTCTGCAGCAAAAATACTTGCGATGGACCCATTCCTGAAACAATTATCAGTCGTTTTTTATATAAGAGTAGTTAAATGATACATATTCCGAATTTCTCAAATATACAGCAACATCATTGCTAGATGATATTGCATCACCAACACACTTGATAACGTCGTTGCAGTAAGATTAGTGTTCATCATTCTTTCCTTGGTAGAGATGAGTACCTCGCAACAGATTAATCCCGGTCACTGGATTGGCCGCCACAGACCCCAGGTGTAACTCCATCTCATTATTTCTTTTTGGGATGCCTCAAAGACACCGTGTATCATCAATGTCCCACAACACAGCATGTTATGCAGGATGGAATTCCCGAAGCATCCCAACTGCTCCTAGATGCCGAAGTATTTTTGGGTACGCAAAATGTGCGAATCGGGCATCACTGTGCAAGCCGGAAGCATTTTGCAGGACTATTAGCGTAAAGCGAAATGGAAAACTTTGATTGTTTTGTAATTTCTTATACGCAATAAAATTACAAACAAAATTTAATAATAGTGAGAAACGTAAGAACAGTTTTCCTTCACGGTGATAATAAATACCTCATTCGCTATAATAAATACCTCATTCGCTACTTCAATTTTTTTTCTTTTCTTATTAATTGTTCAAATCGTTAAATATAAATCGAGTTTTTTGCTAGTATCATCAAAATAGTGTAAATTACAAAAAAATTGTTTTGACTATAAAATAACGTTCGGTTTTCAGATTATTTTGTAGCGGTATTGCTTCGGCACAAAATAACTAACTATTCTATTCGTCCTTACTGGTTTTCCTTAAACGCATTCCACACACAAAACACTGGATACACGGTTTCCAACAAAGATGACTGTACAGAAGGTCTGAAGATTTGTGTATTTGCTTATCACATAGCATAATGCACTGGTGAGGTCTGTAAAACACAGTTTCAAATAGTTTTATTAACAATGAATACCAGATACTTGTGAAATTACAAACTGAAATTTGTTTCTTAATCGCTGAAGTCGGGCCTTGATGTCAACCAACCGCTGCCACAGATTATAGAATCACACCGTCATGTGCTATGGAGTTTGTTCCGCAGAAGGGCTGATGCTGTTTATTTATTTTACAGTAAGATCCACAAGGTGTCTAATATCAGCCCTGCTCACTTTCTTTTAAGAATTGTTTTTGTGATTTTGAATGAGGAGTTCAACACATACCACAAAGGGATCACTAGGTTGCTTTGACGGTAGAAAGTGAACAGTAAAACAGCTTCCGAAATGGAACGAATGAAAGAAACTAGATGCCTGAACCAGATGATCACCACAGAAGCCAATTGACCTCATGATGATACTTCATATTTTTCCTTGTCCCCATGTACGCTGCTGAGAGACTATTGATTCTGACGATGCTAATTGACTTCAATGTGGATAAAACATCAAAACATGCTTCACAGTTATGAAAAAATGAAGGCTATGTTATACACCCATGAACAACACAAACAGCTTTTTTTCTATCGAAAGAGAATCCGAAGTCTAGGAAATCACTCGCTATTTCAAATCGAGATGCCAATAACGACTGACGACAAGCCATGGACACCACATCCAAATCCTCTTTATGATTTATGGGTGCCGCAGCCTATCACCTCAATCCAGAGATGAGTGAAGAGCAGAGGCCTCACCACTGGTGCTCACTTCCCAGCCCACGTCCACACTGTCTCTACTGTACCCCAATAAATTTCAACACACGCTTCTTCCAGATCCTGAAATACTTGCTACAAGTTACAGCGCTTGCCCTCATAACTTTTCCTTACATCCAGACCCCCCAGCATCTGGTCTCACTGTAGCTGCTTTCAGTTCCAGCCTCCATTTATGACCCTTACTTCCCAACCCAAATGCTCACAGACATAGCGATAAATCTGGTGTTATTGTCTAGTTGCGCCTCATATTCCCTTTCCACCCATACAGGCTTTATTGGGAGTTAACCTCAAAGGACGTGGGTGGAGCAGCACTGCCATCATCATCATCAGCAGCAGCATCAGCATCATTACCACCACCACCATTCGTGTTTTTGTACCAATTATTCAGTGATGTAATTTTTTGCATTTCACTCCCGTTAACTGTAAAAAATCACGCGTATGTTGTAACATCATTCGCCTGAAGAATAGTAGTATTCGTGCTGCCAGTCCTACTTCCTTCCCCCTCAGCTCATCTTGACCAATACAGTAACAAAACATTGTCATTAGATGCTCGAAATTGAAAGAAATGGTCGCTTTAACTGTTGACTTGTGGTACACAATAGACCATGATGATGGGAGACCATGAGAACGAGGAAAACCACGTGGGAACATGCATCACATTTCCAATGAGGTGCCGTTCAAATAGGTGGACGAGGTATTCTTGTGTGCATCTTACAAAATTGCTCCCTTATTTATGTTAGAAAAATAAAACAAATTTCCACATACATGATAGTGACTATGTAATCCCTCAGTCTGTTGAAAATAATACTACTGAACACATCATAAGGCAATCAAGTTATGCAAATGGGCATGGGAGCAGTCTAATCCTCTTCAAAGATTGTGTAGAGGTTACAGATCAGGAAGGCACCTCATTGCATTCGGTATCTAGTAGAGTCCATGCCACTACCCACTGCCACACTTATCGGGGTAAAAAACTACACAGTACGTTCCTCTGCAGTAGCTCTTCAGTAGTATGGAAAATAAGGTATAGTAAGGAGTAGTACACAAAAAATACTTCTTTTCTTAATAGATATCAGACCCAACATACACCCTTCCTGAGAGTACAGTACCTCATACAACTAACTATTTATGCACAACATGAGCACTGTGTGGCATATTTGGAAATTAATACTAGATAGGCAAGCTGAGATTACCACATATGCTATGGCCTGTTCATTATACTGAAGCAGATGGTGCATTGGTTTTAGGCTAGACAATTTAGGAGTGCCCCTAATCACAGTACCTTTACACACTGGAGGGTGGTCAGTCAACAGCATCTTCTTTCAAAGCTGTGTGCAATCTCAAATGTCAATTGATAAGTATCTTCGATTTTTTTTTTCGTGAGTTCATACAAACCAATAAATGCAGTCAATCGTCATCAGAATAAAAAGCATTCCAGGATCATTCTCTGCATGATGCACAGACTGCAATAGCAGATACAATACTGATGTTGAGCTATAGTATCTGAATGGGCCAGTTGATTCACTACCATTGCTTTATAATGTTCCAATCTGACACTGTGAACCGCTCCACAAGCACCAGTCTGAATTTCATTTCACTGCCCTTGAAGTTACTCGTCAAACTGTAATGTAGATAGCGTATATGGACACAGGTAGCTAGTCTTTATGATATCCATGTTTGTTGCATATGCTGTGTTTTTTTTTAATTTGACACTTTGTTATACCTGATAGCCTATTTTTCCATTTGTGTATTAATCTCTGTTTACTGTTTCTGTTTCATTCAGTTTCTATATTCACTTTTCTTCATTTGACCATTACTATTTAAAACTGTAGTTCCATTTCTTTTCAGTCATTCTGTAATGTGCACGTATCTAGACAACAGTTAAACAGAAAAAAATGTGATGAGTTAGTTTTATTGATTTATAAGTAGCAGTAATGAAGTTGAACAATGATCTGTGAATGCAATGAGAAACAAAACGCAACTTCAGGTAAAAATATATATCTTAACATAACTTTCAATGGCCTGCATAAACATTTAATCATACTTAAGTAATAACAGTAAAACATGATAGAGTTAGTAGAATATATAGAACATTTTATAACTTTTATGATTCAAGATATGTACAATAATTCCATTGGTAATGGCACTTTGTAGTTCGGTGGTTGTCAAGGTTTGAGACGCATATATTTGCCCGCAGGAAACAGCCAATTACGCCTCAGGTGATGACTGATCCTTCATGAGACTTCTACGAGATCCTGAAACAAAAGCAGTTTGTTCAAAAATATACTCAATAATCGCACACAAACATTTATCAGGAACAAGGCAACATTACTGTGGAACAGGAAATATGTTACATGAAAGCTGAAATCATTTTTGTAGCAAATGCTTCCCTAATACTAAAAGTAATCCCCTTTCTCTCCCATTCTCACATCCACAAACACATACAAAATTTTACTCAAGTTCTACAGGTACTTTGCTTTGAAGTTTATTTTACACACTTAACAAAGCAGGAAACTTCCTGTTTCTACATCATCAGTCACACAGGACAAAACCAAATAGAAGTAATGTGGACAGTTGAGAAGAAAACATTCTCCACCCTTGGAAAAGCCTAATGAAATAGCTATGCGACAAGTCGTGTACAAATGTGTCTCAATGATGACATGGTTCTGTTTTGTTTTTCTTTGGTAAGAATTGATGTACTATTTTACACTCTGTAACTCTGTGGTAGAGCGCCATACCACAGTTTCAAAGATCTGGTCTTCGATCACATTTCAGCCATATGATATTGATCTGTCACTTATCATTTATTTTCGCCTCTGGCAATGTTTGTTGATGTGAAAAACGGCGAGCTGCATGGATATGGGAAAACCACTTTAAAATATAGGTCCTCAGTAAGAAGCTGGGTAAGCCAGTTCGTGCGTTGGAAGATGTCAGGGGCATACCACTTGCAAAGAACTGAACCTAGCAAAGCAATATGGCGTTCAAACCTACCTTTGGGTAGATGACAGTCACCCTTATTTCCCATAGGGGATAGCTAGCACTGATGGAGCGTAATCTTAACAATGGTCCTAATAATCATTCCAACGATGCATCACGTGTGTGTTCAAAATCCGGAACATTTAACACCATCATTCTTTACGCTACGCCACTTTGCAAAAACACTGGCGAAACAGCATTCAAAAATGCAACAATGTATCAACTATTTACCACTTTTATAAAAAGTATCGCCTGCAATACACTACTGTAACTGAGTGTAATGTGAGCGTATATTGACAGCTGAAAGTGTTTTGGAGAGAAAGAAAAAGAATTGTCACTTTATTTTCACAGCTGAATTGTTTTTTTTTAAAAAAACGTGAATTTCTGTTTTCACAGGTTTGACAGAACCCAGTATTTAGCAGAAGGAAATGCTGTCTACAAACCAGGCTTGTGCATCCAGCTAAAAGATATAGATGGTGTTTCGAGATGACACCGACTGCTACAGAGTGTTGAAGTAATAGGCACCGGTGCCATTATATTTATGTATATACAAGACAATTCCGTGATGATGTTACAGACTTTCAGGGATGATGAAACAGGAGAAAAGTATAAATTTCAGTTCAGGGACCGTGGTGTGGAAACGAACAAGTGGTAAATTATTAGTGAAAATCGTCCCGATACCTCTGCCAGTGGAAAACCTGTACCAGTGACGTAGTGGCTAAGATTCCTGGTTAGACAACTTTCAGGGATTTTAGTATGAACCACAGCTAGAAAAAAATTTCCAGTAAAAGTGGGCACGAAATGCATACCTGAGGAGCTAGGGAGAATGAGTACCACGTTTGAGGTTGTTCAGACCGGTAGCGCCGGGCGGAAAATTCCAAGGAAAACAGTTTTGTACACAGCTAGATGCGTTTTGCTCCGAAGAAAAGGCAAATGATTTCCTTTTAAGAAAAAATTCAGGGAGTTGGTAGATGCCTAAATTGTGTAGCGGGAACCGACTGAGGGCTAGATCAGATGAACGCTTGAGCATTACGAGAGATTTTCAAGTGTACAAAACAACAAGCGTTTTGCAGTTCTGTCAAATATAGACGTAACTGGAGATCATGGCTGTTCTGTGAAAAAAAAAAAAGCTGTTGATGGTGAGCCGGCAGCGGTGGCCGAGCGGTTCTAGGCGCTTCAGTCCGCAACCGCGCGACCGCTGCGGTGGCAGGTTCAAATCCTGCCTCGGGCATGGATGTGTGTGATGTCCTTAGGTTAGTTAGGTTTAAGTACTTCTCAGTTCTGGGGGACTGATGACCTCAGACGTTAAGTCCCATAGTGCTCAAAGCTATTTGAAACATTTGTTGATGGTGCTGATGTCAAATGCACTTACATCCTTTGCTTTCCATTGTTAAACACATTAGTTGGACTACAAAATAAGATACCAACGTGCACCATGTCTTTAATACTGAAAATCAACTTGTACGAGTGGAAAAATACAAACTACAAAATAATTGGCTAAATGGTTCAAATGGCTCTGAGCACTACGGGACTTAATATCTATGGTCATCAGTCCCCTAGAACTTAGTACTACATAAACCTAACGTAAGGACATCACACAACACCCAGTCATCACGAGGCAGAGAAAATCCCTGACCCCGCCGGGAATCGAACCCGGGAACCCGGGCGCGGGAAGCGAGAACGCTACCGCACGACCACGAGCTGCGGACACAAAATAATTACCGTTAGTTGAAGAACAATTGCAATAACATATTTCCAGACGGACATTTCACGCCAACTCACTACTAACCCAATATAACATCTGTTGTGACGGAAGATGAACCGTCTGATGATGAACTAAAAAAATATTCGACACCATAACGCTACATTTTTCATAAAAGTAACCACCAATCTGTGGCTGCTTACAGCTGTGCAACATCAACAACAAGTGTGCTGTATCTGCTCCGATCTTTAGTCTGATCCGAGCACAATCGCAAACTTACAGGATTAGAATGATTTTAACCAGGCAGCGACCGGTGAAAACAGCACTTTTAAAAATTGTACGCCGAGTTGCGGACTCCGTTTCTGGAGAGCTGCTCTGTGCAGACACCTCGAGTATTCTATGATGCGAACTATGTCGGCGAACTTTAACTTTCGTGGGTAGGCCTGTGACATTTTTAAAAGAGTGACATCGATCAGGGAATTTAAATAATTTTGATTGGATGTGTTCAAGTGTGGCACTCTGGCAAATTTTCGTATGGATTGCATGCCGTGCTATATAAACCACGTGTCAGTATTAATTTATATCGGACAATGATGAGCGTCAGTGTTTTCAGCCGAGCAAATATTCTATGATCTTGTATTATTTTTTATCCTTAACTCTTGCGATATTAGGATTTTGATCAATTTTATATTGGGTTGTTTCGAGTAAGAACCAGTGCATCTTCTACGAGAATATTTATAATATGAGGCCATAAAAAAGGAATACACCCACAACACAAAAATCTAAGAATATACATTACTGGTCATTAAAATTGTTACACCACGAAGATGACGTGCTATAGACGCGAAATTTAAACGACAGGAAGAAGATGCAGTGATATGCAAATTATTAGCTTTTCAGACCATTCACACAAGGTTGGCGCCGGTGGCGACACCTACAACGTGCTGACATGAGAAAAGTTTCCGTAAGGAGGAGAAATGCGTACCATCACGTTTCCGATTTTGATAAAGGACGGATTGTAGCATATAGCGATTGCGGTTTATCGTATCGCGACAATGCTGCTCGCGTTGGTAGAGATCCAATGACTGTTAGCAGAATACGGAATCGGTGGGTTCAGGAGAGTAATACGGAACGGCGTGCTGGATGCCAACGGCCTCGTATCACTAGCAGTCGAGATGACAGGCATCTTACCCGCATGGCTGTAACGGATCGTGCAGCCACGTCTCGATCAGTGAGTCAACAGATGGGGACGTTTGCACAACCATCCGCACGAACAGTTCGACGACGTCTGCAGCAGCATGGACTATCAGCTCTCAGACCATGGCTGTGGTTACCCTTGACGCTGCATCACAGACAGGAGCGCCTGCGATGGTGTTCTCAACGACGAACCTGGGAGCACGAATGGCAAAACGTCATTTTTTCGGATGAATCCAGGTTCTGTTTACAGCATCATTATGGTCGCATCCGTGTTTGGCGACATCGCGGTGAACGCGCATTGGAAGCGTGTATTCGTCATCCCCATACTGGCGTGTCACCCGGCGTGATGGTATGGGGTGCCATTGGTTACACGTCTCGGTCACCTCTTGTTCGCATTGACGGCACTTTGAACAGTGGACGTTACGTTTCAGATGTGTTACGACCCGTGGCTCTACCCTTCATTCGATCCCTGCGAAACCCTACATTTCAGCAGGATAATGCACGACCGCATGTTGCAGGTCCTGTACGGGCCTTTCTGAATACAGAAAATGTTCGACTGCTGCCCTGTCCAGCACATTCTCCAGATCTCTCAGCAATTGAATACGTCTGGTCAATGGTGGCCGAGCAACTGGCTTTCACAATACGCCAGTCACTAGTCTTGATGACTTGTGGTATCGTGTTGAATCTGCATGGGCATCTGTACCTGTACACGCCATGCAAGCTCTGTTTGACTCAATGCCCAGGCGTTTCGAGGCCGTTATTACGGCTCGACGTGGTTGTTCTGAGCACTGATTTCTCAGGATCTATGCACCCAAATTGCGTGAAAATGCTATCACATGTCAGTTCTAGTATAATATATTTGTCCAATGAATACCCGTCTATCATCTGCATTTCTTCTTGGTGTAGCAATTTTAATGGCCAGTAGGGTAAAGATATTAAAAGAGAGAAAGGCAACTTCACGTTAATTTTAGCTTGCATCCTTAAGACACAATCGCAACTAGAAGAGTACAATTCTATAATTCTCCGCCTTTGTTCTTATTTCAGCAATGGTAGTTTCGTGAGTACCGGAACCGCTGTTCAACTGCGACGGCCAAGTAAACCTTTTTCCCACGTCGTCGTCACAGTAGTAACTAACAAAGAATCCCTTCAGTGCGAGGTCAGAAGTTCAATCTTTAGTAGGACTTGTTTGAAAATTTGTTTTAACAGTAATGAAACGAAAAATATTAGCTGCTAATGTCCCATCATGTGCATCAGGAGAAGAACAGAGTGCTGGGATTGGAGGGGGACGGGGGGGGGGGGGGGGGGGCAGAGATCAATCTTCTATGGGATGTATGCACACTGAAGAGCCAAAGAAACTAGTACATCAGCCTAGTATAGTGTACCGCCCCCGCGAGCACGCAGAAGTGCCGACACACGACGTGCCAAGGGCTCGACTAATGTCTGAAGTAGTGCTGGAGGGAACTGACAGCATGAATTTTGCAAGGCACCCCGGATATGCTCAATAATGTTCATGACTGGAAAGTTTGGTAGCCAGCGGAAGTGTTTAAATTCAGAAGAGTATTCTTGGAGCCATTCTGTAGCAATTCTGGTTGTGTAGGGTGTTACATCATACTGCTGGAATTTCCCAGATCCGTTGGAACGGACAATGGACATGAACGGATGCAGGTGATGAGACAGGATGCTTAAGTACGTGTCACCCGTCAGTCGTATCTAGACGTGTCAGGGGTCCCATATCACTCCAACTGTACACGCCTCACACCATTACAGAGCCTCCACCAACTTGCAGACCCCTGCTGACATTCAGTGTTCATGGATTTATGAGGTTGCCTCCATAACCGTACACGTCCATCCGCTCGTTACAATTTGAAACGAGACTCGTCCGACCAGGCAACATGTTTGCACTCATCAACAGTCCAGTGTATGTGTTGACGGGCCAAGGTGAGGCGTAAAGGTTTGTGTCGTGCGGTCATCAACGGTACACGAGTGGACCTTCGGCTCCGATAGCCCGTATCGGTGATGTCTCTTTGAATGGTTCGCACGCTGGCACTTGCTGATGGCCCAGCACCGAAATCTACAGCAATTTGCGTGGAGTTGCACTTCTGTCAAACTGAATCACTTTCTTCAGTCGTCGTTAGTCCCGTTCTTGCAGGACCTTTTTCCGGTCGCAGCGGTGTCAGAGATTTGATGTTTCACCGGATTCCTGATATTCACGGTACACTCGTGAAATGGTCGTACGGGAAAAATCCCCAATTCCCCCAATTCATCGCCACCTCGGAGATGTTCTGCCGCATCGCTCGTGTGCCGACTGTAACACCACATTCAAACTCACTTAAAACTTGATAATCTGCTGTCGTAGCAACAGCAAACGATCTAACAACTGCGTCAGACACTTGTCTTATATAGGCGCTGCCGACCGCAGCGTCGTATTCTGCCTGTTGACGTATCTCTGTATTTTAATACGCTTGCCTATACCCGTTTCTTTGTTGCTTCAGTGTATTACACTTCACAAAATGGACATCGTCGACATTCAATAAATGTTCAAAGCAACCCATTAACTTGCACCACGAACACTAATGAAAATGGCGCGCTACAGTGACCATATAAGTTCGCACCATCAAGATCGAATGAGAACTGGGAGTTATAAACCGTGCAGGACGATCAGCTACTTCTCCACTCTTAAGGAATGGCTATAGAATCTCGATATTGTAGGGATCAGTGAAGTGAAATACAAAGTAGACCAGGATTTCTGGTCAAGCGAGTATATGGTAATATCAACCGCCTCACAACATGGTATAAGAGGCGCAGGGTTCGCAATGAATTGGCAGGTAGGACAGAAGTGTGTAATCTAACAGTCATGGGGGACTAAAATGCAGTTGTAGGGGAAGAAGTAGGAGAAAAGGTTATAGGTTAATATGGGCTTGGGACAAGGAATGAGAAAGGAGAAAGAGTAACTGCGTTCTGTAATAAATTTCACCTAGTAATAGCGAATATTCTGTTCCAGAATCACAAGACGGAAGGCCAGTAATACAGGAAGATTTCTGTTAGATTACGTCATGGTCAGACAGAGATTCTGAAATCAGATACTGGATTGCACAGCGTGCCCAGGAGCAGATATAGACTCCGATCACAATGCAGTAGTGATGACGAGCAGGCTGAAGTTTAATAGATTAGTCAGCAACAATCAATACGCAAAAAAGTCGGATAGGGAAGTACTAAGGAATAAAGAGATACGCCTGAAGTTCTCTAAGGCAGTAGATACGGCAATAAGGAATAGCTCAGTAGTCTAAACAGTAGAAGAGGAATACATCTCTAAAACGGTCAATCACAGAAATTGGAAAGAATAACATAGGAATAGAGAAGTTAACTGCGAAGAAACGATGGGTAACACAAGAAATACTTCAGTTGATCGATGAAAGAAGGAAGTACGAAAATGTTCTGGGAAATTCAAGAATACAAAAATACAAGTCGCTGAGGAATGAAATAAATAGGAAGTGCAGGGAAACTACGACTAAATGGCTGCATGAAAACTGTAAAGAAATCGAAAAAGAAATGATTGTCGGAATGACTGACTCAGCATATCGTAAAGTCAAAACAATCTTCGGTGACATTAAAAGCAAGGGTGGTAACGTTAAGAGTGCAAAGGGAAGTCTATAGTTAAATGCAGAGGAGAGAACGGACAGGTGGAAAGAGAACGCTGAAGGCCTCTAAGAGGAGGAAGATTTGTCCGATGCGATAGAAGAGGAAACAGGAGTCAATTTAGAAGATATAGGGGATCCGGTATTAGAATTAGAAATTAAAAGAGCTTTGGAGGACTTCAGATCAAGTAAGGCAGAAGGAATAGATAACATCCCAACAGAATTTCTAAAATCAATGGGGGAAGTGTGAACAAAACGACTAATCACGTTGGTATGTAGAATGTATGACTCCGGCGACATACCATCTGACTTTCAGAAAAATATCATCCACACAATTTCGGAAGACTACAAGAGCTGGCAAGTATGAGAATTAGCGCACAATCACCTTAAGAGCTCATGTATCCATGTTTCTGAAAAGAATAATATACAGAAAAATCCAAAAGAAAATTGAGGATGTGTTGGATATCGATCAGTTTGGCTTTAGGAAAGGTAAAGGCACCAGAGAGGCAATTCTGAAGTTGTGGCTAATAATGGAAGCAAGACTAAAGAATAAACAAGCCATGTATATAGAATTTGTCGACCTGGAAAAAGTGTTCGGCAATGTAAAAAGGTACAAGATGTCAGAAATTCTGAGAAAAATAGCCGTAAGCTACAGCGGCAGACGGGTAATATACAATATGTACAAGAGCCATGAGGGAATAATAAGAGTGGACGACCATGAACGAGGTGCTCGGATTAAAAAGGGTGTAAGAAAGGGATGTAGTCTTCCGCCCCTACTGTTCAACCTGTACATCGAAGAAGTAATGATGGAAACAAAATAAAGGTTCAGGAGAGGAATTAAAACTCAAGGTGAACGGATGTCAGTGAAACGATTCGTTGAGGATATTACTATCCTGAGTGAAAGCGAAGAAGAATTACAGGGAAGAAGAAAATAGTGAGAAGTAGCTGAAATCAGAACAGCGAGAAACTTGACATCAAGATTGATGGTCACGAAGTAGATGAAGTTGAGGAATTCTGCTGCCTAGTCAGCAAAATAACCAATGACTGACGGAGCAAGGAGGACATCAAAAGCAGGCTGGCACTGACAAAAAAGGCATCGCTGGCCAAGAGAATTCTACTAGTATCAGTCATAGGCCTTGATCTGAGGAAGATATTTCTGAAAATGTACGTTTGTACCACAACATTGTATGGTAGTGAAGCATGGACTATGGGAAAACCGTAACAGCACCGAATCGGTCTGAGATGTGGTGTTACAGACGAATGTTGAAAATTAAGTGGATTTATAAGATAAGGAATGAGGACGTTCTGCACAGAATCGGAGAGGAAAGGAATATGTGGAAAACACTGACATGGAGAAGGGACAGCTGTTAAAGACATCAAAGGACTGGCTTCCATGGTACTACGGGGCGCTGTAGAGGGCAACAACTGTAGAGAAAGACAGAGATTGGAATAAAATGGTTCAAATGGCTCTGTGCACTATGGGACTTAACAGCTGAGTCCATCAGTCCTCTAGAACTTAGAACTACTTAAACCTAACTAACCTAAGGACATCACACACATCGACGCGAGGCAGGATTCGAACCTGCGACTGTAGCGGTCGCTCGCCTAGAACAGCTCGGCCACTCCGGCCGGCAGATTGAAATACATCCAGTAAATAATTGAGGACTTAAGTTGTAAGTGCTAGTCTGAGATGAAGAGGTTGGCGAGGGGACAGGAATTCGTGGCGAGCCGTATGAAACCAGTCAGAAGACCGATGACTCAAAGAAAAAAATATCACACTGGTGTAAGGAAGCGATGAGAACGGATACGATGTGATGGAATGCAAACAAATGCGTAACAGTGTGGCGTGCAACTTGTTGTGAAACTGGCTGTCCTAAGGGGTGGCTGCAGGTAGTGCTATAATAAAACTTACAGGCACGGAAAAAACGAACACCCAGGGGCTGAATTTGTCCAGTTGTTTCAAATTGTATGAACTGCAATGTCACATACTTTTCAGGAGAGTTTTCGCTAAAGGAGTATGATTTTTACATGCAGACCAGGAACCAAGCAAAAACTATTGGCCAAAAGAAGCGCCCATTACATAGTTGTACTTCTCTTAAGCCTATTTTTCCACTTTTCCTTGCTGCGACGAGAATATTCCGCACTGTCCTTGCAAAGATACCGCATGCGAGAAAGAATCGCAGGGGGCAGAGCACCTTCTAACATCCTACAAATTGTACTGGGGATGATGTTCCACGTACGTAAATACGTATAGTATCCGCTCCTTGGAAAGCTATTATCCTTTAGTACGTTTCATTGGAGACGGGATTTGTGGCTACCTGTCCGACAAGGATGACGAAACACATGAGTCGACACCTGTTTCAGTATCACTTTCACTCGTTAAGCATCTATCCTCGCCATTGTACTCGTCGTGCACAGTGTCCGTACAGTCGAGCGCATACGACACCACACATTCCACTAACTCATCTTGTAGAAACACTAATTTTCATCTGCCACTTCTTTCTCACTCTGTGAAATTTCTTGGGTTCCCTTCTGATGAAATGTCTTCTTCGCCAAATGTTACTGTGAGTATAATGGAATGTTTGCCTGTTTTTATCGTTGCCACTGCTCTACTTTGGATCAACACCACTAGCACTGTAGGCCTGCTGTGAGTTACTCGTGGACTAAGCAGTTCAACTACGCTCCGTAGCCTCTAGCTGTGCTTACCATTGGATAACACCAGCCCCGCCCTCTTTTAGCATCAGCAGTCAATATTGTGGTTGCATGGTAGACAATACGTGGGGCGTTGTAAACCGTAAAGATCATTGGCCTTTTGCGACCTCGCGCTCATGGGGTTCCTAATGAGGAGATACCTTGTGCATAGTATCAACTAAGTAGGTACTCGCTGGCTGAATTTTAATACGTCCTACCTTAATATGGCCATCTGGGCTGAATGTAGTCGGAGGTATACGAATTATCTCCACCATTATTATTATTATTATTATTATTATTATTATTATTATTATTATTATTGATTTAATTTATTACATCTTTATCCCCAGCCATGGAGAGCGATTGAACTTAATTTTCCTGAAGTGCTTGATTTCTTCTTCTCAGTTTCACGTATCCAGTAGTTACTAATCTCCATTGACAGCGCAAGCCAGAGAATCCTTTTGGCCGCTGCATTGGCGTCCATTAAAATTTTAGTCGTCTTTCCTTGAAAAGTTTCTGAGGTTTTCTCCAGTGTTTTATAAACTCGTTAGTCTTCCGCCACGTCCAGATTCCCTCAACACAAATAGGACCAAAAACTTTCCTTACAAGGGAACCTCCCCATCGCACCCCCCTCAGATTTAGTTATAAGTTGGCACAGTGGATAGGGCTTGAAAAACTGAACACAGATCAGTCGAGAAAACAGGAAGAAGTTGTGTGGAACTATGGAAAAATAAGCAAACTATACAAACTGAGTAGTCCGTCAGCAAGATAGGCAACATCAAGGAAATTGTAACTTGAGCAGTGTCGTGTTCCCGTGGTTAGCGAGAGCAGATGCGGAACAAGAGGTCGTTGGTTCAAGTCTTTCCTCGAGCGAAAAATTTATTTTCTTTATTTTCGCAAAGTTGTGATCTGTCCGTTCGTTCACTGACGTCTCTGTTCACTGTAACAAGTTTAGTGCCTGTGTTTTGCGACCGCACCGCAAAACCGTGCGATTAGTAGACGAAGGGACGTGCCTCTCCAATGGGAACCGAAAACAGTTGATCGCAAGGCCATAGTCAACCGATTCCTCCAGAGGAAAACACGTCTGATATATTCTATACGACACTGGTGACGGCATGTGCGTCACATGACAGGAATATGTTGTCGACCCACCTAACTTGTACACTTGGCGAATGGGTAAAAATATTCTTCTACCTTGCCCTGGTTAGGTTTCCTTGTGGATGTGATAATCACTCCCAAAAAGGTGATGAAAACATAAGAGTTTGTGACATAAATTGAAAATAAAAAATTAAATTTTTCAATCGAGGGAAGGCTTGAATCAAGGACCTTTCGCTCCGCAGTTGCTCACGCTAACCACGGGACCATGGCACTGCTAAGTTCATACTCTCCTTGACTACTCAGTTTGTATATTTTGCTTATTTTTTCATAGTTCCACACAACTTCTTCCTGTTTTCTCGATTGATCTGTGTTCAGTTTTTTAAGGCCTATCCACTGTGCCAACTTATAACTAAATCTGAGGGGGGTGCGATGGGGAGGTTCCCTTGTTAGTATTTTCCTTTCTTCTATTTCTGTATCTTTAATTAATGACCTACCTCTAATGATTACTGTCTCTTAGGTATATAACGCTTCAGGTTTGCTTACTGTGACATTATTATTTATTTTTAGTGGTTATGATATGTAAATGAGTTATCATGATCGATTTCCAGAGCCGCAGATCGTTCGTACTGAACCGTAAATTTCTTCAATGAGTATTGTGCTACACCATTCGCAGATTCAGTAAATTAACACAAAATGGTATTATTCGTAAGTCATATTTAATCTGCAAACAGCGTACCTAGTGTAGATCGCACGGAATCTACTGAAGCGTCTTCCACAATCTCTCACTGACAATGTGCGTAACAGTGAGTGTTGGCCGATTTTGACTGTTCCAAGGAAAACTTACATTCAGTTTCCCTAATGAATACTTACTCACATGTAACAAGGCCAAACCCGCGAGGCGGATTAATGACATAAGGTTTGTATACTAGCCAGTTTGAGTGTGGTACTTCGGCGGTTTTCCCCGCCCGTTCAGACAAATGCCAGGCTAGTTCCCACACTCCGTCTCAGCGAGTACGATACACAAAACAGTTAAAATAGGTAGAACACGGAAGAAAGATTACGCGAAGCACGCGATTTCCCTCAAATGAGTCACTTCGATGTGGCTGACCGCGGTGGTCTAGTGGTTCTGGCGCTGCAGTCCGGAACCGCGGGACTGCTACGGTCGCAGGTTCGAATCCTGCCTCGGGCATGGGTGTGTGTGATGTCCTTAGGTTAGTTATGTTTAAGTAGTTCTAAGTTCTAGGGGACTTATGACCTAAGATGTTGAGTCCCATAGTGCTCAGAGCCATTTGAGCCATTTGAACTTCGATGTGCCAAATACGGTAAAAAGCAGACCTCGTACTAGACGGGATAAACGTGGGGAAAAATAAAAATGCGAGTATTCGTTAACACCTGTCCTGTTGAAACCGCCCTTCCCAACAGCCGGCCGACGTGGCCGAGCGGTTCTAGGCGCTTCAGTCTGGAACCGCGCGACCGCTATGGTCGCAGGTTCGAATCCTGCCTCGGGCATGGATGTGTGTGATGTCCTTAGGTTAGTTAGGTTTAAGTAGTTCTTTAGGTTTAAGTAGTTCTAAGTTCTAGGGGACTGATGACCTCAGATGTTAAGTCCCATAGTGCTCAGAGCCATTTTTTTCTCTTCACAAGAAATTCTCTGTGGCAAAATCGATTACACCATCTACGTCGGCAAACGTGATGTGCAACTGTCCACAGAACCACAACACCACTTTGTATTGCACTGTATGTTGACCGGGGGCCTAGAACGAAGGAGAGGCTCCGTCCCCGCCGCAGCCGCAGTGGTCCACAACCCCACGACGACCCCAGGACACGTCACCCCTCCGCCCCCCACATCGAACCTCTTATCCGGGGTTATTGTGCGGTTCGGCCCCCGGTGGACACCTCCTCCCCCCCCCCCCGCCCCCCCACCCACGGGAACGTCTCACAGCAGATGAGTGTAACCCCTACGTTTGCGTGGTAAAATAATGGTGGTGTACGTGTACGTGGAGAACTTGTTTGCGCAGCAATCGCTGACTTAGAAGTCCGCCGGGCGGATTCGTGCCGAGTACCAGGCGCTCCTTCCCAATCCGGAGTTCGACCCGATAGCTCAATGGTCAGCGTGGCGGACTACTGTCCTAAGGGGCCCGGGTTCGACTCCCGGCTGGGTGTTGTGTTGTCTTCATCATCATTTCATCCCCATCCGGCGCTCAGGTCGCTCAATGTGGCGTCGAATGTAATAAGACCTGCACCAAGGCGGCCGGACCTGCCCCGTAAGGAGCCTCCTGGCCAACGACGCCAAACTCTCATTTTTCATTTCCCAATCCGGAAAGCCGTGCGTTAGACCACATGGCAAACCCGGCGGACCACACCACCACTTACACTTGGTGCATATTAACAAGGGTGATCGCGCATTATTTAAGCCGCTGGATTAGTGTTTAGGAGGTTAGAGGATCTCAAATCATGTACGCTTTTATTTTTCACGGTATGGTTTCCAGTCAGTAGACTGACGACCAAAAAAAAAAAAATTTCAATGAACAGTTCGAGGCTAACCCTGGTGTAATTCCTTGGACTATATCACAGCTGATATTATTCCCCATTATTTCTGTCCGGCTGAGAAAATGCTCCATCTCGAGGAGTGATGGGTCATCAAAACGCCAAGCTTCGTCCATTCCTTCCTTGACAGCAAGCTTCTATCAACCTGTGAGACTTCTGTTCTCCAATAACAAAAATGTACAAGTTTCTCCACTCAGTGGCGTAACCTATAAAGCACTCACATGATGAACTGCTTTCCTCGAAAAGGACGGTAAATAATGCAGGTACCACCTCGACATGACAAAGGACACTGTTCACATTGCTCGTGAAAAATTTATTGTGGCTTTTAGAGTGCGACCTAAAAATAGGTCCTTACTCTCTGATTAAAATCTGCCAACTCCGTGGTACTCATGAGCAGTATACTAAAGACACGATCTCGTAGATGTTGTGTACAGCAGAAATTACGACGATGCTCTCAACTACTAAACATGTTGAGTTAGTATAAGTCGGCTGTTCACGTTCTTACTGTTCAATGCATTTATGGCTAAATTTTTCCGCGAAGCAGCGCAGTTGCTCCGCCCATCATTGCTTCCGACGACAACGAGCGCAAGAACATTCCATGTGCACTGCCACTGAGTCGGTCGATAATGATGGAACTTCTAATGATGTACGGATATAGTTCATGGTAAAAAAAATTTGGCACTATCCGTTACACCAAATAGTTCCTCAGTAATTTAAGTGGCACGGTTTTTTGCGTTGACTAACTATTTGTTAATTGTTCGCGAAAAGTGGACGTATGAAATAGCCGAACTACAAAAGGTGCGTTTGGTGAATGCGTCGATAACCAAATAGGCTCGTGTATTAAAAACACATTCATCCCCAACGGCAGGATGTCTCTGATTTCTTCGTCATGCTCGTTTCATTAGATGTATGTGGTAGGAAGTAGTACGTTGCCCGACTATTCGTGCGAAGCAAGCCCTCGTAACTTCACTGTAACGCACAACGCCTCTGTCGAAACCACATGGTCCTCTTTCGGATTGTTGTGCTGAATATCTGCTGTTTTTACACCTCTTTCAGTGACCGTTCCACTTCAGCTCGCTCCAGACACATACTGCTAAGTATGTTGTTGCTACACCTACTAGTTCCAGTGATCAGAGGCCAGTGATGTAACTGAACAACGTGAGTCCTTCTGCCCGTTTATTCTCAGTACGCAACATTGATTTATAGCCAAAGTGAGCGGGAAATGAATAAATGGAGTATCAAATTGACCATCGTGATTCGAAACAAATATTTACTTGGTAGGAATCAATCAGGGTAATTAAAAAATACTTAGTGAACTGAGGAAAAATTTATACAAGAATTACAAAGCCAAGAGAAGAATGGGAAATCGGGAAATGAGATATCAAACTGACCAGCCTGAGGTTTAGTATTAAAAAAATTACTTAATTGGTTAAGTCGCGTAATTAAGAAAAACTTAATTAGTGATTTGAGGGAAAAGTGCACCATTTCACGAACTAGCTATGTGAATAAAGTGTCAAAATTATCGATCACTGCATAAACAAACTTCTCTGCTTTCTCTTAATCTGCATACTTTTAATAACAAAAAGTATTCCAATCGATATTTAAATATATTTTGTCAGATTTCTTTGACCAAAACTTGAAAATAAAGAAATTGCATAAAATAACGGTCAAATGTTTCGTGAAATTACTTGTCTAAATATAAGAAATAAAATAGATTACAGAAACATTTGACGCGCCTTCGAATGTTGCTCGAAATCATGAACC
The DNA here is from genome assembly GCF_021461395.2 of Schistocerca americana. NCBI lineage: Eukaryota > Metazoa > Arthropoda > Insecta > Orthoptera > Acrididae > Schistocerca > Schistocerca americana. The sequence goes on along the minus strand of NC_060122.1, from coordinate 120,627,406 downwards.
GCAAATGAGGTACCGATGGAGAACTTAGGAGAGTTCAGATTCCAGAATGTTTCTTAAACTTCAGTGTTTAACTCAGAATTTTAAAGACTACTAGAGGATATTTGTGTAGGTGCCGATTTCTTTACTCTGCAGTCACTATTAATCAAGACACAAAGGAATGCAAGACATTAGCTGCCCGTGGAAATTGGATCGAAATAATGGCAAAATTTGAAAATATGTTCCCGACCGGGATTCGAACCTGGCTGTCCTGCTTACTAGGCAGATGTTGTGACCGCTGCTCCATACAGACACAGTGGTCATTGAAACTGCACGGACTACCCTAACTCACGTACCGACGGATCCGAATTCTCAACTTATCCACACGCTACTGATGTAGCCCAATATTCTCATTATTCGTGGCATTTCGCCGATCCCTGAAAGAGTTCAAGCTTTGTATCTATGTGCACTGAAGAGGCCAATGGCCGTTTCCGCCTTAATTACACGGGAATCAGCGAAATGCACGAATAACGAAGATAATGTGCACGGGGCACTATACCCAGAGTGTGTGAATAAGTTGACAACTTGGGTCTGACGAGAGGCATGCTAGGGTAGTCCGCGCAATCCCGAAGACCACACTGTGTCCGGATGGCGCAGTGGTGAGTGCATCTGCCTAGAAAGAAGGAGACCCGGTTTCGAATCCTGGTCCGGCAGAATTTTCAACTTTCTTCATTGATTTGAGTCAATGATCACTAGCAGCTAATGTCTTTAATTCCCCTGTACCTAGAAGATATTTATCTGTTGCAACTGCACTCAGCGAACTCGCGTCACAAGTGTATGAACATCTATTTTTTTATTTTTTTTTCTATTAACACGTCAAGTTCCGTAGGGTCCAATTGAGGAGAAAATCTCCAAGGTCATGGAACGAGTCAGTACATGAAATTACAACATAAAAGTAATAAAAGATAAAAATAAACTTTCATGAACCTGAAAAATGTCAGTCCATAAGTTTAACTAAACGCTATCAGCAACACAACAAGAATCAGCTTAATTTTTCAAGGAACTCCTCTACAGACTCATGAGGAAACTCTTCAGTTTCGATTTGAAAGCGCGTGGATTACTGCTAACATTTTTTGAATTCGAGTGGCAGCTTATTGAAAATGGATGCAGCAGTATACTGCACACCTTTTTGCACAAGAGTTAAGGAAGTCCGATCCAAATGTAGGTTTGATTTCTGCCGAGTATTAACAGAGTGGTTGGTTGGTTGGTTTTTGGGGGAGGAGACCAGACAGCGAGGACATCGGTCTCATCGGATTAGGGGCGGATGGGGAAGGAAATCGGCCGTGCCCTTTGAAAGGAACCATCCCGGCATTTGCCTGGAGCGATTTAGGGAAATCACGGAAAACCTAAATCAGGATGGCCGGACGCGGGATTGAACCGTCGTCCTCCCGAATGCGAGTCCGTAACAGAGTGAAAGCTGCTTATTATAGGGAATAAGGTAATATTGGTAACAAGAAACGACAATAAGGGATATACATATTGAGAGGCCAATGTCAAAATACTCAGACTCGCGAACAGAGGTCGACAAGAGGTTCGTGAACTTACACACTTATTGCCCGAACCGCCTGTTTCTGAGCCTAAACTATCCTTTTAGAATTGCAAGAGTTAACCTAAAATATAATACCATACGACAAAAGCGAATAAAAAGAAACAAACTAATTTTCGTGCCCACAAAAATATACCACCATACGACAAAAGCGAATAAAAAGAAACAAACTAATTTTCGTGTCCAATGATCACTCACTTCTGATACCGTATACTGGCAGTATTAAGTCTTTGAACAAGATCCTGAACGTGGGCTTTCCACGACAGCTTACTATCTATCTGAACACCTAGAAATTTGAACTGTTCAGCTCGACAAATCAATGCCCGTTCTGTGAAATTAAAATGTCAGGTTTTGTTGAATTGTGTGCTAGAAACTGTAAAAACTGAGTCTTACTGTGATTTAGCGTTAGTTTATTTTCTACATACCATGAACTTATGTCATGTACTGCACTATTTGAAACCGAGCCAACGTTGCACACAACATCCTTTACTACCAAGCTAGTGTCATCACCAAACAGAAATATTTTAGAGTTACCCGTAATACCAGAGGGCATATCATTTATATAGGAACAGGAGTGGCCCCAACACTGATCCCTGGGGCACCCCCCACTCACCGACTGAGACACCCAAGCAAAACTCACGAACCGCGCACACAGAGTTTCTTCCGCCAGTATCTTTATCTCCTACCTTCCGAAGTTCAGAGAATTTCTCCTATGTAACTTGCAGGACTAACACTCCTGGAGAAAGGATATAATGAACAAATTGTTTAGCGACAGCCTAGACCTATGGGGTTGTGTCCAGAACTACGTTTCACATCGCGCCAATTGGAAGTCAGGAGAGACATATTGTGACACGTGTGAGGCCGTGGGTCAGCATCCTGGAGTTTCCTTCGGAGCGTTTCGAAACGAAGGCATCGCGGACACTTTGTAGTAGCTTTAAAACTGCCCTGTAATTTGCAGGTTGCGTTTGTGCTACAATGGACGCTATAAGAATACATGGAAGTCACGGGTTGTTAGTGTCTATTTTCTTCAATTACGCGTATTGATTTATATATCATTATCAGATAAATCAGGGTTTGGGTGAACACTTCATACATATGCGTTGAGTCATCTGTCTTATCCATAAGACAATAACTACGTATGGAGTCATCTCTCTTATCCGTAAGGTAATACCTATTGTGTTGTCTTATGCGTAAGATATACGACTCTATACATATGTACGACGTGTTCACCCAAACCTTGATTTACCTTGTTATATCGTAACCACACAACCTGTTACTTCCTCATATTTTTATAGTCCATTCTAGCACTTCAAATTATGTAAAAATAGACACATAATTCTTACGTGACTTCACGGTACACTTACACTACTGGCCATGAAAATTGCTACACCAAAAAGAAATGCAGATGATAAACGGGTATTCATTGCACAAATATATTACACTAGAACTTACATGTGAGTACATTTTTACCCAATTTGGGTGCATAGATCCTGAGAAATCAGTACCCAGGACACCCACCTGTGGCCGTAATAACAGCCATGATAAGCCTGGGCACTGAGTCAAAAACAGCTTGGATGGCGAGTACAGGTACAGCTGCCCATGCAGCTTTAACATGATACCACATTTCATCAAGAGTAGTGACTGGCGTATTGTGACGAGCCAGTTGCTCGGCCACCATTGACCAGACGTTTTCAATTGGTGAGAGATCTGGAGAATGTGCTGGCCAGGGCAGCAGTTGAACATTTTCTGTAACCAGAAAGGCCCGTACAGGACCCGCAACGTGGGGTCGTGCATTATCCTGCTGAAATGTAGGGTTTCGCAGAGATCGAATGAAGGGTAGAGCCACGGATCGTAACACATCTGAAATATAACGTCCAATGTTCACAGTGCCTTCAAAGTGAACAAGAGGTGACCGAGACGTGTAACCAATGACACCCCATACCAACACGCCAGGTGATACGCGAGTATGGCGATGACTAATACATGCTCCCAATGTGCGTTCACCGCGACGTCGCCAAACACGGATGCGACCATCATGATGCTGTAAACAGAATCTGGATTCATCCGAAAAATGACGTTTTGCAATTCGTGCACCCAGGTTCATCGTTGAGTACACCATCGCGGGCGCTCATGTCTATGGTGCAGCGTCAAGGGTAACCGCAGCCATGGTCTCCGAGCTGATAGTCCATGCTGCTGCAAACGTCGTCGAACTGTTGGTGCAGATGGTCGTTGTCTTGCAAATGTCCTCTTCTGCTGACTCGGGTATCGAGACGTGACTGCACGATCCGTTACAGCCATGCGGGTAAGATGCCTGTCATCTCGACTGCTAGTGATACGAGGCCGTTGGGATCCAGCACGGCGTTCCGTATTACCCTACTGAACCCACCGATTCCATATTCTGCTAACAATCATTGGATCTGGACCAACGCGAGAATCAATGTCGCGATACGATAAACAGCAATCGCGATAGGCTACAATCGGACCTCTATCAAAGTCGGAAACGTGATGGTACGCATTTCTCCTCTTTACACGAGGCATCACAACAACATTTCACCAGGCAACGCCGGTCAACTGCTGTTTGTGTATGAGAAATCGGTTGGAAACTTTCCTCATGTCAGCACGTTGTAGGTGTCGCCACCGGCGCCAACCTTGTCTGAATGCTCTGAAGAGCTAATCATTTGCATATCACAGCATCTTCTTCTGTCGATTAAATTTCGCGTCTGTAGCACGTCATCTTCGTAGTGTAGCAATTTTAATTGCGAGTGGTGTATTAGTGACATGTAACTAGGTTTGCATTTTCTGTTCGTCCTGTACTCTTTTTAGGCACTCTGAGTACGTCATTGTCCTGCGACTGACAACACAGGGCACGTAGGCGAGTGGGCTGCAACGGAGGAGGCGAGGATGAGGTAAGAGGCTGGCAGCTCACCGCGTGGGCCTGCCGGCGCCCTTGGTCGGCGCCCTCGGCCGCTCCTCCGGCAACGCCCGCGCCCACACCGCGGCTCTGCGCATGCGTGCGCGCCGGCCGCTGCTTCTCCGGCGCCAGCTGCGCGGTCCCGTCGCCGCCGCCGTCGCCACTGCCGCCGATGCCGTTGCAGGCCGCCTGTGAGGGAGGGGGCGCTTCAGCCACCTCTGGAGTGCTACCCCCCTCCTCCTCCTCTTCTTCCTCCTCCTTCACCGCGGCATTGCCCGCGTGGGAGCTGCTCTCCTGGAAAAAAATTGCCTCGTTATAATTGGCCAGAAGAGGAGAATTGTCGTTTCTGAGCCATTCGCTAGACCCAACAGGTGGCTCCGGAAGGTTTCCACTCCCCATAAGATGATACGACGCGACGCAAACGTTACGTTTAACAACTCCAGCCTCTTTTTTTGACAAACGCTCCACTGACAACTCATTTCTACCAAATCGTTTTATCCATTTACCGGATATTTTACGACCGAAATAGGTCAATTATGACGCAACAACAATTACATGTATCATAAAACTGAAATCTTTATGAAGCTTCTTTAATTTCCATACGTCATTTTCATTTAGCAAAATTTGTGTAAGTATTACAGTAATAATATTAAGAACTACGCCACAGCGTGAAAATCTCGTAATCAAAAAATTGATTAATCCATCTTATATCATTGGTGTTGATATTCATAAAACCAGGGATTGCAACTGGGACTATCGTCACGCTGCCTCTCCACATCTTAATTACTCACAGCACGTACAGGTCTCGTATTCAGCTGGCTGCCATTTATTTCAGGAACCTTAGTTCACCAATAAAGTAAGCTGTTCTGCAATTAAGTTAATACACTGACGGAAAAAATATCGCAGCACCAAGAAGAAGTTGTGCTACATAAACAGATTGGTAGTCGTCTGATGGTGCCTGTTCAAATTTTGTGCCAGTCATAGAAGAGTGGCGCTAGTAGATTTGCTTTAAATACACGCTGTAACGGTCGTCACCGTTAGTTACTGTTTAGATTGGACGTGGTACGTTGATGATAGTGAAGAATGTCTTTAAGATGACAAAGACGCCATTATCATCAGCTCCTGGTTTTCAACGAGGTCGTGTAATAGGGCTACAACGAGCTGGCTGTTCCTCGTGCGATATTGCAGCAATTATGTACAGTAGCCACTGTACATAACCGCTGGCAACGGTGGTCACCATAACGTACGGTCGCGAGAAGACCGGACTCCCCTCTGCGGCACTGTACTGCATCTGCAGCAGCAATTTGAGCGGCACTTGGAACCATAGTGACACGACGAATTGATTGTTACACATACGTTACTTCAAGGACAGCTCCTAGTCAGACGTCCCGTAGCGTTCATTCCACTGACTCCGAACCACCACCGTTTACGGCTTCAGAGGTGTCTGGCGGGAATTCACTGGAAGGCAGGGTGCATTTTTGTTGTATGTTCTGATGACAGTTGGTTCTCCCTCGGTGCCATAGATGGTCATTTGTTGGTTAGGGCTTGAAAACAACCTGTGTACGTGCTAGACACACTAGACCTACACCTGGAGTTATGGTCTTGGGTGCGATTTCGTGTTAGAGCAGTAGCGCCTTCGCTGTTATCCCACGCACCCTGACTGCAAAACTGTACGTCAATCTGTTGAATCGGCCTGTCGTGCTGCCATTGATAAACAGCATTCCACGGGGCATTTTCCAAACGGTTAACGCTCGCCCACGCACCACTGTTGTAACCCAACACGCTAATAAAGAGTGTCGACATGTTGCCTTGATCTGATCGATAACCAGATCTGTCTCCAATCGAGCGCATATTTTACATCAACGGACGACAACTCCAACCTCATCCACAAACAGCATTCACCGAGCACGACAACAAGCATGGGGCTCCATCCTACAAACTGGCATCCGGCATCTATACAACACACTGCATGTACGTTTTCACTCTTGCATTCACCACCTTTTATTAATGTACCAGCATTTCTCATTTGCAATGATTTATCTCGCTCTTACATTAACCTGTCACGATAATCAAATATGTAACCTAGAGAAAAATATTCCCCAATACCGTTACTCTACATAAATTATTTTTTGGTGTTGCGGTTTCTTCCGTCAGCGTATTACCTGGGATAAAAGGCAGAAGAGAAAATTAACAAAGTGAAATTGATTTAAAAGGGACAGCACAGTGTTTCGGTAGAGTAGTCTGGGGATGGGGAATATGGTAAAGACGATGCTCGGAATGTAGGAAGCTACAGTGAAGTACACGATAGACGTCACGATGGTCGTACAAGCCAAGCCATACGTGACTTCAGAGGATAAAAACTTTTTTATCACTTGAGTAACTAGCTACAGAATCACTACACAGAAAAGCCTGGTGAGTTACGTACATGGAGAAGATATTTTTCTCGGGCGAGTATTGCTATAATACTTTTCATCGTGCTGAGGCCAAAGACAAATGACGAACAGCTGCACCAATTCTACGGACTGTAGAATAAATACAATACTGGATACGACGGAGTTTATATGTCAAATACTGTAACGGGAGTTGATGACTCCTCTACACAACCTCCTGCAATACTCAAAGAACGACACTTCCTCCTGTTGTATTTACTTCAAATGTTCTCACATCTTAAAGTCATGTGGAAATTTCGCATAACCATCAGTCAGTAGAGTTCCTATATCATGTAAGCGATAGCTGGTAAAAGAGAAATTCTGACAAAGTGAATACTATACATTTGTGAACCTAAATATGAATATATTTCATATGTGTGTGTTTATAGTAAGAAGAATAGCGTACGAAAGTGATACGAATTATAGAAACTAAAATCAACGAGTGAGAAACTCACAGTGCTTGAAACTTTAACAAATCTACACTCCTGGAAATTGAAATAAGAACACCGTGAATTCATTGTCCCAGGAAGGGGAAACTTTATTGACACATTCCTGGGGTCAGATACATCACATGATCACACTGACAGAAGCACAGGCACATAGACACAGGCAACAGAGCATGCACAATGTCGCCACTAGTACAGTGTATATCCACCTTTCGCAGCAATGCAGGCTGCTATTCTCCCATGGAGACGATCGTAGAGAAGCTGGATGTAGTCCTGTGGAACGGCTTGCCATGCCATTTCCACCTGGCGCCTCAGTTGGACCAGCGTTCGTGCTGGACGTGCAGACCGCGTGAGACGACGCTTCATCCAGTCCCAAACATGCTCAATGGGGGACAGATCCGGAGATCTTGCTGGCCAGGGTAGTTGACTTACACCTTCTAGAGCACGTTGGGTGGCACGGGATACATGCGGACGTGCATTGTCCTGTTGGAACAGCAAGTTCCCTTGTCGGTCTAGAAATGGTAGAACGATGGGTTCGATGACGGTTTGGATGTACCGTGCACTATTCAGTGTCCCCTCGACGATCACCAGTGGTGTACGGCCAGTGTAGGAGATCGCTCCCCACACCATGATGCCGGGTGTTGGCCCTGTGTGCCTCGGTCGTATGCAGTCCTGATTGTGGCGCTCACCTGCACGGCGCCAAACACGCATACGACCATCATTGGCACCAAGGCAGAAGCGACTCTCATCGCTGAAGACGACACGTCTCCATTCGTCCCTCCATCCACGCCTGTCGCGACACCACTGGAGGTGGGCTGCACGATGTTGGGGCGTGAGCGGAAGACGGCCTAACGGTGTGCGGGACCGTAGCCCAGCTTCATGGAGACGGTTGCGAATGGTCCTCGCCGATACCCCAGGAGCAACAGTGTCCCTAATTTGCTAGGAAGTGGCGGTGCGGTCCCCTACGGCACTGCGTAGGATCCTACGGTCTTGGCGTGCATCCGTGCGTCGCTGCGGTCCGGTCCCAGGTCGACGGGCACGTGCACCTTCCGCCGACCACTGGCGACAACATCGATGTACTGTGGAGACCTCACGCCCCACGTGTTGAGCAATTCGGCGGTACGTCCACCCGGCCTCCCGCATGCCCACTATACGCCCTCGCTCAAAGTCCGTCAACTGCACATAAGGTTCACGTCCACGCTGTCGCGGCATGCTACCAGTGTTAAAGACTGCGATGGAGCTCCGTATGCCACGGCAAACTGGCTGACACTGACGGCGGCGGTGCACAAATGCTGCGCAGCTAGCGCCATTCGACGGCCAACACCGCGGTTCCTGGAGTGTCCGCTGTGCCGTGCGTGTGATCATTGCTTGTACAGCCCTCTCGCAGTGTCCGGAGCAAGTATGGTGGGTCTGACACACCGGTGTCAATGTGTTCTTTTTTCCATTTCCAGGAGTGTATTTCACATTAAGAGCTGCCAGGAGCAGCTCTGGAAATAATGGTTGTAACTACGACCATATTCTGACAGAAGTGGAGCGTATTAGAGTAACAGAGTGAGTGGTCTGTCGTTTCGAAGATTATACATATGCATCATGTTATCTCAACACGGGCTCTTTGTTTTGTCATCTACATTTCAGTACGGTGGTATTGCACACTAGGAGTCCAGGCGGTACTTTTGTACAACATTGCTATAATAAGCTCTGCGTGTGGCGTTAGCTGAGTATCCTTTGAAGGTGGAGCGAAAAGCGCAGTTGCTGGGATGAATGGTGCAAAGTTGCTTTTAGCGACGAGGGAAGGTTCTACCTCCGCATTGTGCCGCGAACAATCAACATCAGGTATGTAAAATTGAAATGAAATCTGGACAATAGACATAGGTTTAGCACACCTATCACACAGTTAATTAGCTTTGTAAACGACTACATTGACTTCTACACTAACTTTTAATCGATGAGACGTTAATCCTGTATGAGAGTGTGCCACTGATAAGAAGAGCTGAAAAAACAATCGCGTGTACATTAAAAACCTTGCACGAAGGTTCCAGAGGCAATCAGAAACTCCAGTCTTAAGAACAACTAATTTCCCATGCATCTTAGTCTTGATGACATCGTAACTCCTAAACTATACGTCGTAAAATGATATAATATTGCACGTACGTTCAGTGGTATACGTGAATATTGCAAACAGAGGTAGTTATAAAGAGCTAATGAACAAGACGCGCATATTTAAATGGACCACACTTTGAAATACTGAAATGTGCGTCTTAAGGCAAAATCAGCATACTGACAAAATAGATCACAACGCCCTTGAACCGGAAATGTGATAATGACTTTGGGCTCGGAAAAGCAGCGTAGGAGATCAACAGGAAATGAAAACCAAAACCATCTGTCAATTCAACTCATGGATGTCACGGCAAAGGCCACTTTTCGCATTCTCGGCATGTTTGGCAGCTTGCTTGGCCAGCTCAGTCATTGTAAGTGTTCCTGACTAAGGATACGTAATGCAGAACTTGAAAGGGCGACTGGTTCAGTCTATATAACAGACGACATCTATTGCGCAAATGTGACATTAAGTAACGTGACGTCACCAACCACATCCACGTCTGAGTGCTTCGATTACGAGACTGGATTGTGACTCGAGAAGGTTATACAAGGTATTCAATCGTTGTCCAGGATAATATGCATATAATATTGGAAGATCAGCAGAGTACAGCGGATCTATACAACGACTGGCTGTTGATCCTAACCTAGTTATAACACACTGGACATAAATAGTGGAAGATATGTACAATTACGTGATTGCCGATGAGACACTGACAACAGCGCTGACCTAATATACTTAGGAAAAACCGTACAGAGAGGCCTGAAGTGGAATGAGTATACAAAAACTAATCGTAGGAAAAGCAGGAACCAGGCACATATTTATGGAAATAATCTTACGGCAATGCAATTTTTCTTTGAAAGAAGGTGAAGATGTCTTCAACCGGAAGGCTGGATTGGAAACCACAATCCACCAGGAATGGTGCTATTATAGGTGTTAACGAGAAGATTTTCCTCCGACCTTTGAACTAACTTCTTCGGCCATTTATGAGAGAGTCAACTGTTTATCTTGTACTCACAACTATGTCGCATTTTTAAATTATCAAAATTTCCAAAAGGCGAAAGAAAAGAAAAGCCGCACATAAAAATTGTAAGAATGACAGGGGATCGAACTGCAGCCCTTCAGATGTGAATCTGGCACTAAAGAACCGAGCCACCAAGCTACACAAGAATGAAAGAAGTGGTTTACAAAACCTTCATTTAACAGATTCTTGAGCATTGTCCGTCAGGCGACGACCCTTCTCCAGTTTGGTTTCACAGAAGAGAGAAGACCCAACAAAAATCGCTAGTGTTGTCACAGGGTCGTTTAGTGTTTCGTATCAGGTCAGCCACCTCCAATGGCAGACGCCACAGTAGAGACTTTGTACATCACAGAAAGATTTACTGTTGAAAGACGAGAGTGTATGTTCCCAGAAAGGTTGCCCACATTATTTTCTCTCACAAAGGTCTGTCGTAGTGATGGAGGCTTAACGACAACCACTGTTCTCAAGCACCATTCGTGAATGTAATGAGAGAAGATCTGGGATCTGCCAGAGAAGAAATTCATTGGGCTGTGGGAACTTTTCAACTGTTCAGTCACCAGATTCAGATGGAATCTTTTCACCTCTACCGCAATAAGCAGGAGGGAGTTCAATTAGACTCATATGTTTGGTTTTAACCTGGTAGCAGGAACCATTTCTAATGCTTGGAAGGTAGCGAAGGTTTTTTCAATTCTCGAGGGAGAAATAACTATAACAAGACTAAGACTGAATACATTATGAAATAGCATTTCACAAATTTGCTGGGACTGTGGAAGAACTCTACACTTTCAGGCAATTGCTCTGCATTTTTCTGGATACTGAGAGCACTTTTAGCAATACGGATACTGAGAGCACTTTTAGCAATACGATCTTCAAATCTATGTTCTGAGCTGCAAAAGAGCAATGCAATAAGACCAAAGCATGCAGGTGGATTACGAACATGCTGAGTAGATGAGAAGTAGATGGCACAATGATGAATGAGGAAATAGTGATCAACATCACCTGAGCATATCCACAAGCAGCGATTTTGTACCCACTACTGTATAACCTAGTGGTGAATGAACTCATCAAAGCGGTAAATGCGAGATGTTACTTTTACGAACGATACATACACGGTTTTGACACAGTATTACTTAGTATGTTTGTTAGGAGCATTAAAAAAATGGCATATTGCGCATTTAACGTAGTACAAGACTAGTACTGGACACTCGTGATGGGAACAACCGAATGAAAAGAATCGATTCATTCAGTTGTTGGAAAACAGCCGACTCATTCAGTTGTAGTTATATGTATAGTGCGCGCAATATGCCGTGGCGGCTAAATGCACATTCGGCTGGGGAAGCGTGGGGAGAGCGGCGGTGGCGGTGGGGGGGGGGGGGGGGGGGGGGGTGAGGGGGGGGGGGTGAGGGGGGCGGGGGGGGGGGGGGGTGCGCTCAGAGCGCTGCAGGGGAAATGCCCAGCACTGAAGGGGAAATGCCATTATAAACTTAAGCCTACACTCATATTTTTGGCAAATATTAAGCGGGGAGCCCTCCACACTCACACTTGCATGGTGACCATTCAAAAATATATCACCTCTTCTTTGGTTAATATCTAAAAAGAATTCCACCGAAAATGCAGATATATATTTTCGCCTAGTTTGTCAACCATTTGTGACTTTCAGAGAAGAGTCACGACTGGGAAATTTTGAGTAAAACTAACATATTTCTCTTCTTGCCACGTTAAAATGTTTCTTTTGTCAAAACTAAGCGGAATTTACACAGCTCACCTCACTAACATGTTGTGCAGGCGCAATTGTGAGAGAATTCTGAAACTGTGGTTTATTATGTTATTAAGTGAGGAACAGAGGAGAAGTAAGGTCAACATCTTATAAGAAGCACATCCTCGATACAAAATACACATTTACTGACTTCATTTATGTCTTTCCAAAACCCACAACATTTCTTCTTTCACTAGCTATTGAAGGTCATTAAAAATTACAGTCTTTCATGGGAAAAGTCTGTAGTTATTGGAATAACACGGTAGACGGTGAAGTCTTGCACAATAATCATACGGCAAAATACTCTCCCTCTTTGTAGGCAACCATTTGCGAAAATCTCATTTCGATATCTCAAACCGTTTATGAAGTATGAGGAATGTTGTGGATATTTCATTCTGGCTTTAGCGCTGGCACAGTGCGATCGCAAATGAGTGCACTACATCAGATCGATTTTTTCGAGACTGGTGACAGTCTAAAGAAAAATTCAACGAGTTAGCTACATTTCATACGCAGCAACGTATTATGTAATATGTACCAGACGCAAATTCTTTGCAACCACTATTTTTCATCGAAAACTTCTTCGAATTTCGCGCAGTGTCTTAAATCCACGTAAATATCACAATAACTATGATCATTTACGAAATGATGGGCACATCTTAATGAATCTGACACATAACGTTACACGAGGAAGGCAATGGCAAACCACCTTCATTAGGGCCTTGCCTAATACGGCAATGCGGGTCTCCCGCATCGTTCCCCTACGCTCTGTCATGGAGAACTACTGAGAAATATTGCACGTCGTGCGCGTCGTCTATGTCATCGCCAACCAGCCGAAAGGTGGCAAACACTTGTCGGCCTCTCCTTTGAACAAACGGATGAAGTCGCCCAGCTCTTTGGACAAAAACTTGTCACTGCCCATCGGCCGCCGTATCCAGCGCGATCTGTATAGGTTGAATTATTCATTCATTCTTTTGGGTGAAACCAGTCTGGGTAGCAACCGAATGAAAACAATCTATTCACTTTGTCGGATTACTCATTCGCTCTTTTGAAGGAAACCAGTTTGTGGGAGGAACCGAATGAAAATAATTATGTCAGACGGTTGTAGTTTTACCTGTCGGTTGGATTATTATTCACTTATTTTCTCTAGTGAAAGCAGTCACTGGTAGCAATCGAAGGACGTGTATTTCGTCTGTAGCACACAGGTTATCTACGTGATATTCCAGTTTGATGTGTCCGGCCTAGGATCCTCATTAAAGTGTGCTATTGCTGCTCTGACGTGAGCTCATAGTTTGTGCAACTACCGCCCAAAGAAAAAAATGTAACGGGGTTCCGCAGGACAGTGTCAGATCTAGTCTGTACCAACCACTCCACACGATAACTAACACGTGAAAACAAGAAAAAATCAGCTTTAGGTGTGTGTGAACATTATGCCGTTAACCGCACCTTTCTACCTATTCCCATTTCTAAAATATAATACTTGATCGAAGGTTTAAAATCGTTTTGGACCATACTGTATGTCTATAGGAGAGCGTCTAAACGTGCTTGCCGCTGCGTTTTTAATAGACTAAAACGAAGAAATTACGTATGGTTCGGTCCTGCTTTAATAAATTTTAACTAAGGTTTATTACTATCTATTTCAAAACAGAGCGAATTTCAACAGGAACGATAAAAGATCCAGGTTTATCCCTGACAGTTGTAAAAATTCCTTCCAGCACGTCTGAGGACGTCCTCAAAATTAGAGCCAATCCGGGGAAATCCGGACTTATTGCAACCCTAATTGGGGATGCAAAGATGAGCGCAGTGGTTTCCTTAATGATATATGACGAGGCAACGAATCTTGCCTCGTTTTAGCGACAGTTTTCATTCCATTATATACGCAATGTGTGATGTCATGATGTCCAGAAATACAAAATCATTTTATTCTTCAACCGTTTATTTATGTGGAAGATAAATATTTTGTACAGAAAATTACGTCACCAGCTAAAGGCGTCCCGAGACGTTTTCAGTTTTGCAGAGAGTGTCTCACTACCACATATTTTCAGGACTATCTGTACGACGTTAGGGATCTGTATGTGGCTAGGAGAGATTATTTATGCCCGTTTTAAAACCGTTTTATATTAAAAAGTTTCTCTATTTAAAAAGTTATTTTCTGCTTTTTAGTCTCGTGTGTGAGAAATTTTTCAACTGAATTAAAACATTTTGATGAGATTGCAACAGAGACATGTCCTAAACATCAGGTTTATTTCAGTTTCTCTTCAAATGAGTCAACAAAGATATTGCTTCCTCATATGCATATCTCGCGAAAAGACCGCCAATGTAAAAACGAGTGAGAATCGAGTTTACAGAGCAGCTTAGCAGCAATCGCTCTTAGGTGCGAAATATTAGCGGCTGGAACAGGAAAACAGGGAAACAGCACAGATACACCAAGTACCCACTGTCCGCATACACTATAAAAGAAGGCGAGTTAATATTGCATTTCCATCTAGTTCTGACTAATTTGAAAGTTTCAAGTCTTTAGCTTATAGGGAAATTAGTTTGAAATCAACTGCAAAAATTGTACTGAAAAAGAGAAGAAGAAAAAAACAGACAAGAAACAGAGCTAATAAAAACGGGTTGAAAAGCGATTGTTCATACACAAATCTATAGTGCAGTACAAGATATTAAACTTTTAAAAACAAGAAAAAAACGATATTTAATGCCACAATTATTTCAGTGAGTAAATAGAAGTACATGTATTTTTAATATACCTTGTTTTTAGAAATATACTTTTCATTCACATCTCCTTGAAATAAGATACTTTATTTGTTTCCAAATAAGTTGTCAACCCTAGTCGTGGTTCATGTATAACCGAAAAGGCAGAAAAGGATGTAAGTAAAATCTCTCAAACACGATGAGCGAGTGAAAACTCTCATACAGCTGACATGGCCGGAGAGACTGGTTTCATTCGGTTGTTTCATTCGACTGAAAAAAACGACTGAACTTAAGAAACAATCGACTGACCAAACGATTGTTAAATACAGTCGATTGTCCCATCACTAATGGGAGCAGAACATTAGGGTTAGTCCCAAGAAAACCGTTGTAGTGCAGTTCGTAAAGAAGCATGTCCAGGATACGTACTACAGTCTTCACATCTTCTATGACATTCTGCCAGTACAGGGAGTAGTATTCTAGGGAGAACCCTGAATGCGAAACTATCATAGATCGCTCACATAAAGAATATATTTTCCAAGGCAAAATGTGCTCTTATATGTAGTAGAAAAGCCTGTGGTAAAAGCTCGGCTCAAAGCCCCAGAAGTATGTACTGGATAGACACCTCAGTATTAAGATCTAATAAGACACCTTAGGGGCTACACGATAGTGGATTAACACATAGCAGAAATAGCCCTGTCAACGACTACCAAAAAATGTCTACTGTCGTAAAAATTCGTGCAGTCGCAAATTTCTGTATACTGGTAGAATGGGGAGGGGGGGGGGGGGGGGAGACAAGCGTCATCATCATCATCATCACCATCAACATCAACATCCTGTCCGGTGGGAGTGAGTGTGGGGACGGGTGTGACAGGGGTGTAAAAGTCGTTTTTAGGCTGTTCTTGAATGTTTCGTAAACAACAGCATCTAGTGAAATTGTTTCCCGGTACAACATTGAACTACTTTACATTTGCTATATGCGTTGCAAGGGCAGGAAAAAAAATAAGAATAGCGTTTTAACGGTATAAAATTGATGTTTATTGTTAAATGAAGTGGATTAGGAGCAAATACTGAATGTGTGTACCACAAAAAAAGTGCAGTAGAAACGTATTAACGGATAAAATGTTTTCTGGGACTGTAACAGGGAGGAGGGTAGAAGCATGTGAGTAGGTGCCTCGCCGCAGGTCATAAAAGCGCCTACATTGTATTTCAGAAAGTTGTACGGACCCTTCCGCAGCCCGCCTTATGAATCACTGGTGACGCATTGCGCAGACACTCCCGGGGCGTGGGGGTTATTTCCCACAAAGTGTGTTAACATCCCATTGCATACAGATAGCAGTTGGCAATAATACAAAGGCAAGAAGAGCTTGTGGAACGATTCTACGTATATCTCTGTACAGTGTGCTACAGTGCTCCAAGGGAAATTGATTCTCAGTCGTCCGATATGACAGTTGGAGCGTTCTTCCAGGAAAAGACCTTACTCTGTAATGGGTGCTGCTAGCTTTGCAGTTTACAAACTGTTCTCCCCACACATTGCTCCTCAGTTCTCTCAATGCAGCTAGACAAAATAAAGTCCTCGGCTTGTGTTTATGTAGTAGAGCTATTTTCAATTTATTCAGTGACTACTTACAAGCAATTGTTAATTAAGGTTTTACGTAAAATACATTCCTACGAACAATGATTGCGAAGTGTCTTATTTGTAAGAGCTATATTGTCAGTTATTTATGTAACGTTTGGTGGGAAAGAGACTAGACTGGTAAAAGTGGTATGTGCTGCAGTTTCCTGTTGACAGCATATTGTAAAGTATTGTAATCATAACGTAGTCAATTCGTAGTGAATTAATGAAAGACCTCGAAGTTACTGCACTTCTCTAACTATTAATTGTGTTGCATAAATCTCTTCCATGCAGAACACAAATTATCCCTTAATACCGTTCTAATGCTCTTAGACGTGTACGAACATTTAATATTTGTTCTTAATCCACGTTATTTAACAATATACACTAACTTTATACCACTAAAACGCTACTTTTAATCGTCTGCAAGAAACTATTAGTCACAGAGCAAAAAACCAACAAGTCGTTTTTTGTAGGGAATTTAATGTAGCTTAAATTGGCACCGGGAAACATTTCCGCTAGAAGGTGCGGTTTTTGGGACAGCCAAGAAATAAATAAAAACGTGACCATCAAAAGACCTCCATTCCCACGCTCATACCAAGCGGGACAGTATATTTAGTATATCATTCATTACACTCCCCCACTCGACAGTAGAAAAATTTGCGACTAACCGAACACTTATCCCAATTTTCCTTCGATGAATAGACTAAAAATGGCTCCTACAGAATTGGGAAGACGACTGACCTGCTTAGCTGTAACAGGCGGAATTACTAGCACATGCGCTGCTGGGATGGAGACCATGCTTCACATGCCCCCATTACACCTTTGGGTTACAATGGAGGCACTGACAAGGGATAAAAATTAAAAACTGAAAATAACTGGAAGCCTTTAGGATATCCAGAATCTCACACCAATATAATTACTGCAGTAAATGACAGAAAACGCAAACTATGAAGAAGATGAGCCAAAATCTCGAACCAAGAGAGTGGGGACAGATGAGCTGAGACGATCAGTTGGAGAGAAAATGAAGAAGTACTGGGAAGAAAGGAAGAAAAAGAAACACCATAAGTCTTAAGTTATATGCGGTCCATAGCTGGCCAAATTCATAAATAAAAAAAAAATGTTGTAAATACAGTTATGGTCGGGCAAATGCCGTCAGACTGTAGAATAACTTCCAGTTCCTGTGGCATCAACATTCACTCAGGCAGCCAAGCAGCTCTAAGATCTCTATCAATCCCTGCAACGAGGTCAAAGATGGTTGCAGAATGCCTTGAAGCTCTTATGGGAAAGCAACAGGATAACCTGCTGTTGTTTCCCTGGTCACATGGGAAGCAATGGTAATGAAGTTGATAAGCTGGTGAGACAGGCACGAAGTCTTCATTTCTTGGACCGGAAGCTGTCCTTTCCGTCACTAAGGCGACGGAAAAATCAAAACAATCTAGCTGGAGCAGTAGGCAGCACGCGGAATGTTGGACGAAGATCCAAACACAAAAACCTGGCGAGCTGATGGTTCTGAAGCCATGTTTCAAGAGGACTTCTGCAAGTCTACGTTTGATTTGGAGACAGATAAATTAATCTCATTATAGGAATAATGACTGGCCAATAGATTTTTAAACCACCTACACCCTCCTACACACGAACTGTACAGAGGAACAAATGTCGCTAAATGTAAACTACGAGGCGAGGGGGATGAAACCGCAATTCATTTAATCTCTCAAATGCAAAGTGTTAGGAGGTCAAAAGACACAGAATATTTTGGCTATTAATTCTGAAAATATTGTCTCTCAAGAAAAAATAGTACATGGGCTCCTACTACTCTTTTAACAGTACTGGCTAGTAAGAGATTTTAGGATGTTTTACAATCGAAGTCACAAGTGTGTTGTAGATAATGGTGATACTTTGAAAGCAAGTAAAGGTATTTTGTTTCAACTCCTGTTTCCTTTATTTTCTGAGACCATTCACCGGACTTTTCAGATGCATAACTATGCATAACTAGAATTTTGGAACGCTTATTATGTTCGAGCATAATGACTCTTCTGGAGACTAAAATCTACTCTGTAGGAACCAGCATGGGTTTCTAAAAAGACGATCGTGTAAAACCCAGCTCGCGCTATTCGTCCACGAGACTCAAGAGGACGATAGACAAGGGTTCCCAGGTAGATGCCGTGTTTCTTGACTTCCGCAAGGCGTTTGATACAGTTCCCCACAGTCGTTTAATGAACAAAGTAAGAGCATATGGTCTATCAGACCAATTGTGTGACTGGATTGAAGAGTTCCTAGATAACAGAACACAGCATGTCATTTTCAATGGAGAGAAGTCTTCCGAAGTAAGAGTGATTTCATGTGTGCCGCAGGGGAGTGTCGTAGGACCGTTGCTATTCACAATATACATAAATGACCTTGTGGATAACATCGGAAGTTCACTGAGGCTTTTTGCGGATGATGTTCTGGTATATTGAGAGGTTGTAACAATGGAAAATTGTATTAAAATGCAGGAGGATCTGCAACGAATTGACGCATGGTGCAGGGAATGGCAATTGAATCTTAATGTAGACAAGTGTAATGTGCTGCGGATACATAGAAAGAAAGATCCTTTATCATTTAGCTACAATATAGCCGGTCAGCAACTGAAAGCAGTTAAATACATAAATTATCTAGGAGTAGGTATTAGGAGTGATTTAAAATGGAATGATCATATGAAGTTGGTCGTCGGTAAAGCAGATGCCAGACTGAGATTCATTGGAAGAATCCTAAGGAAATGCAATCCGAAAACAAAGAAAGTAGGTTACAGTACACTTGTTCGCCCACTGCTTGAGTAATGCTCACTAGTGTGGGATCCTTACCAGATAGGGTTGATAGAAGAGATAGAGAAGATCCAACGGAGAGCAACGCGCTTCGTTACAGGATCATTTAGTAATCGCGAAATAGTTACGGAGATGATGAACTCCAGTGGAAGACTTTGCAGGAGAGACGCTCAGTAGCTCGGTACGGGCTTTTCGAGAACATACCTTCACCGAGGAGTCAAACAGTATATTGCTCCCTCCTACGTACATCTCGCGAAGAGACCATGATGATAAAATCAGAGAGATTAGAGCCCACACAGAGGCATACCGACAATCTTTCTTTCCACGAACAATAAGAGACTGGAATAGAAGGGAGAACCGATAGAGGTACTCAAAGTACCCTCCGCCACACACCGACAGGTGGCCTGAAGAGTATGGCTGTAGATGTAGATGTAGATGGTGGTTCAAATTGCTCTGAGCACTATGGGACTTAACTACTGAGGTCATCAGTCCCCTAGAACTTAGAACTACTTAAACCAAACTAACCTAAGGACATCACGCACATCCATGCCCGAGGCAGGATTCGAACCTGCGACCGTAGCGGTCACGCGGTTCCAAACTGACGCGCTTAGAACCGCACGGCCACACCGGCCGGCTTAGATGTAGATGTCCTGGAGGCGAGGTGAACGAGAGGAACTCACACAAGCCGTAACAAGGTGTTTAATTTCTCAGCGTTAGTGCCAGAGAACTGAAAGTCTTTGTACGTACAACAGCGCCGAGATCGTCCCAGGACACAATAGCTAAAAGCTCTGTGTGCTAGAGTTGCATCCCTGGCTGCAGCACCAGCAGCCTCAGTCCACGTGGATGAATCCCTACAGGATATAGGATACAGAGTCCACCTCAGTCGCCTACGAGCGGGCTCACCTGCTGCAGCTGCTGCTGCTGGCCCTCCTCGGCAGGAGCGTCGGCCGCGCTGTCGGGCAGCTGGTAGATGCTGAAGGCGTGCGAGCCCTGGGCGTGCACCATCAGCTCCCACGCGTTCGCGAACGACTCCTTGCACTGCGCGCACAGCAAGCTCGCCACCGACGACTCGCCGTCCTCTGCAAAAGTGCGCACAAGAAGCTGCTGACAACTTGTCTCCACCTTTCCTTCACATTGATTTTTTAATGCCTGTAGAATCTGCATCATCGCGAAACAACCTCACTTACGAGGAACTGAAATACATAGGAGCGTTGTGTTGCGAAAAGAGGATTGGCGAATGCGATTGTTCTGTGAGGGACGTTGAGTGGAACGTCGTCACAGCGCTGGAACTGGACGTCAATGAGACGATCACGCGCAGGATAGGCAAAACGTGCTGTCATACCTTGTGTGGGGCACGCTTCTTAAATGTGCTGGTAATAAACGGAATGTATTCCAACATTTGATCTTTTACAATTGAAGAAATTAATGTTTTACTGAAAATTAAAACATTTCCACTTGTGCGCAAACCGTATCTAATCATACTACCGTGTGCTGCGAGTAAGGGATCTCCTCGTTGCGACACAATATGATAAAATCTGTCCGAGCGTAACATGACCTGTACATATTACTGTACAAGTGCAACGAACGCGTGTGTTGCAGGGAAACATCCCCGGTTCTTTTGAAAGACGGCCTTTCTACTTTCGAAGTCGGTCTGTCTTTCCGATGCTTAGAGATGATGTACGAGGGCTGTCCAGAAAGTAAGTTACGATCGGTCGCGAAATGGAAACCACAGTGAAAACCAGAAACGCTTTATTTGCAACGTCAAGTTTTGTCGTATTGTTGTATCAACTTCCCAATATCCTCGTCATAAAAAGCAGCCGCCTGTGCTTCCCGTCAGTTATCTGCAACTGGTCTGCAGCTCGTTGTCTATGAAAAAATTTTGTCTTCATAGCCAGAGGTTCTTGTGGGCAGAGATGAGACTCAGGGGGAGCCAATTACGGGGTGTATTGTGGGTGATCAAACACTTCTCATCGGAAACGTTTCAGGAGCGTCTTCGTTGCCCCTGCACTGTGCGGCCGAGAATTGGCATGAAGAAGGAACTGCTCGACAGTTGTGTTATGTGGGCTGCATGACACAGGCGAAATCTCTAACCAGGCCCTCACACTTGGCGGGAGACGCTATTCCCTATGCATCTTTACGTGCTCACTGTTCACTCAAAACTGAAAACAGCAAAGCGACACTACCGATGAGCATACTAGAGACACTGCCCAACACATCTGTGCAAAGCTTCACCGGATTTTATCAGTGGTTTCCATTTCGCGACCGATCGTAACTTACTTTCTGGACAGCCCTCGTATTAAGATGGATCAACGTGATCTATGCTACTGGAAAGCAGACACTCAAAATGTTGTCTAGCGGCTGGCGAGGACGTCCCTGCCACTGCACCGAACATTTCTCTTGTGAGAAGGTGTGGGAGGAGCCCCACACGGTCTCGAAATAAAGAGCTGAGTACACAAATAAGCGTCGACCCTGACATTAAAGCCGCTGACGGGTACGCAGATTGGAGAACTGTACGTCGCTGTGAACCATACGTGCTTCGTTCTTTTGACTTCTTTCCGCAGATGCAGTGTCGCCCCCGACAACTGAGCTGATGCAATTCGTGAAGATATGAGAATAGCACTCAAGATCATCCTGTCAATACTTTCGATCAGTCTGATGTTCCCTTGGAGCTAAATTAGGGCACACAGCGTAAATTGACGCAAGCGATAAGTAACGAAATTTCGTTTCAATCGGAACGCCACTGACTTCATTTCGATCTGTTCCGCACACAGATTAGGATAAAAACATTTGCAGTACAAGCTGCCGAATTCCAATGAAACAAACGATAAACATGAATGAACTTGCTTACATGGCACTCTTTAGCGGCGGGAAGGCACAAAAGGCAATAATAAATAACCTTCAACGCTCCTCTGCGGACAATAAATTGGATTTCAGGAATAAATTAACGATAAACAAAGCATTGTGGCCCTTGTACCGCGTTTCACGTGGCTGTAACGATTAACTCAAAACTTTTTATTAATTAGAAGCACTGATGTGACGCATGCGCATTTCTGCAAGAATATCAGGGGCAGCTGAGCACTTTAATCGAATAGACAGACGCATCCATCGAGGAAGCTGAGCGATAAGACAGTGGACTCGCATTCGTCAGGGCCGGTATTCAGTACTCTGTCTGCATATCTATACCACTTGAAGCTAAACGGATGATGGGACATTTTAAAAGGTCACAGGCAGTGTTTTTCCCCTTTTCTGTGATGTCAGAGTTAGTGTTCCTTTATTGATGACCTCGTTATCCTTACCTGCTATAATATTTAGCTCCAGAAAAAGTACGTCGCAATTTCACTTGCTGAGAATGATATCGATTACATACACACACACACACACACACACACACACACACACACACACACACACACAGAGAGAGAGAGAGAGAGAGAGAGAGAGAGAGAGAGAGAGAGAGAGAAATCGGCAATGGGGCCAGCCATTTAGGAAAGCAGAAAGTGTGGAATCACCGAAATCGTGGGATACACAGAATGACGCACACATATCTTTCAGAGAAGAAGGAATAAATCCTTTTGTAAAAGACGATTAAATATATGATGTCTCAAATGACACACATAACTGCGCACAGTGACTTGTTAATGACAGCTATGGGAGACGAAGCAATATTTCAGGTTCAAAATGGCTCTGAGCACTATGGGACTTAACATCTGAGGTCATCATTCCCCTAGAACTAGAACTACTTAAACCTAACTAACCTAAGGACATCACACACATGTGTGCTCAAGGCAGGATTCGAACCTGCGGCCGTAGCAGTCACGCGGTTCCAGACTGAAGCGCCTAGAACCGCTCGGCCACAGCGGCTGGCTATATTTCAGGAATATGATAACTGGAAGTCTCAATTGGAGACTACTGAGGAATTTACACTCATTAGCCGGAACGTTATGACCACTTACGTAATATCTGGAATGTCCACTTTGGCATGGAGAACTGCGGCGACATGTCGTGGCATGAAGGCAATGAGGCTTGGTAGGTCGCTGGAGGGAATTGGCACCATATCTGCACATAAAAGAAGTCACCTAATCCCCGTAAATTCCGGGGAGGGGTCGACGGGTTCTGACGTCACCTTAAATCACATCACAGATGTGTTTCTTCCGGTTCAGATCTGGCGAGTTGCGAAACCAGCCCAGCAATTGGAGCTTGTCACTGTGTACCTCTAACCACTCCTCACACTCTTGTCCTCGTGACGCGGCACGTTATCTTGTTGAAAAATGCCACTGCCATAGGAAAACATGATCGTCATGAATAGGTGTACGTGGTCTGCAACCAGTGAACGACATTTCTTGGCCGTCATGGTGCCTTGCACGAGCTGCATTGGACCCATACATGTCCACATGGATGTTCCCCAGAGCATGATTGAGACGCTGCATGCTTGTTTTCGTTCCGCAGTACAGGTGTCAAGGAGCTGTACCCCTGGAAGACGACGATTCACGCCCTTTCATCGGCATACTGAAGAAAGTATCGAGATTCATCAAACATGCAACGCTCTGCCACTGCGCTAATGCTACCGAGGCCCATCGTTAGGAGTGTTCGATGCACTGTGTGTTCAGGCACGCTCGTAATTCGCCCAGAATTAAAGTCTGGTGTTACTATCGCCACAATTCGCCGCCTGTCATATTTCACCAGTCCGCTCAGCCTACGACGTCCGACATGTGTAATGAGGGTTGGCCGTCCAATTGCACGATGTCTGGACTTGGCTTCGCCACGTGTTGACGACGCTCACCGTAGCATTCCTCGAACACCCGACGGTTCGTGAAGTTTCCGAAATGCTCGTGCTGAGACTTCAGGCCATTATAAGACGCCCGCGGTGAAACTCGATATAGATCATGCGCCTTCCCCATTCTACAAACGGACAGAACGCTCACTAATACTAGATGCACCGTGCGTGTGTCTGACTAGCAGTTGTTACTCGCCAGGTGATGCTGCTGTCGCCTAGACGGGTTTATTTCGATAGTAGGTCGGTGGTCATAATGTTCTGGCTGATCATTGTACAGCCATATACTGTCAGTACGAATGAGATAGGTGACTATGCTGTGCTGTCTGAAGAAGTTTGGCATAACTGGATCAGACTTCGTTATGGACCGAACAGTAAAATGCACCACAGTCAAAGTTATTCCGGAAAACGACACCGTTGCGCAACTGATATGACGATACATTTTTCAACAGCTCTGTCTGCCTCTATATACCATCGGGCGCTCCTTTCTAGATGAAATATTTCTTGACTGCTCCACTGAGTCATTCAAGCCTACGCTCTGACCTACAACAATGACAGACTCTGTTCCCCCAGGATATCTTCTGTACAAGCATGTCGCACTCACATGGTTGTTGCATATTTTCCTCTCCGGACTCCAGAGGACAATGCAACAAGAGTTACCAATCGTTCCAGTTCATTCCTCCATAGCCTGTACCTACGTCTAAAACGTTGTCCTGAGATCACTGTACAGTGCAAGCACACACTATCGATTTTATTTTAGATCTTCTACGATTGCTCCGATACGAAGCCTGCTATTTATCATGATGTTCAGTTGTCCGAATGAGTAATGTAAATGAATACTTATTTATAACATCTGTACTGAATCTTTCACAAGGACACTGATCAAGCATATTCTTTACATTTAAAAGAAAACAAACAGCCTTCCTCCACCACCTTCAATCTGTAGAGCCCGGTACACGCCATGCTGCGTTTACTCTGTTGCACGCAAACAGATACTCTGGCCAGCACTGGGCCTTCATATATCTGTCTCGTTGTAATGTGACGTGCATGCGCGCGCGCGCGCGCGCGCGCGCGCGCGCGCGTTTGTGTGTGTGTGTGTGTGTGTGTGTGTGTGTGTGTGTGTGACATGAAGAGTGAATAGTAATAATCTCAGTTCCTCTGCATGAAAGAGCCTACATTAAAAGTAATTTAATGCTAATGAATGAACGATATATAATACAATTTGTTCCGCGAAATACGTATATCAGGTGTGACACTTAGCGTAAATGTACTGGTTGTAAGGGTTTGAGTTCAGAGGCCTTCCAACAAGATCTGAATGTTTGAAAACCTTTAAAAAATCCTCTAGTCACTACAGCCGTCCAAACAGAAAATACGACGCAATGAATTTGCGACTTCTTGGGTGTTAAACCGTCTCAGCTGTAAATGACGACAGGCACACATCGTCACACCTGTGTGCCTATACAACGCAATGCAACGAAAGCTCCACGCGTCGTGACTCACTGCCTCTACTGCACTACGAGAATTTGGGCACAGCTGTTTCACGACACTGTGCGCAGTTAAGGTGACACTAGGCTATTCTTTACGAGTACAAGCCTTACTGTTGGTCTGGGGACGACACTTGCAGGTGAAGCGCAGCTTGCAGTACGTCTTCTTGTGGTCCAGCAGTTCGTGGAGATCGGTGAACATCTCGCGGCAGTTGCCGCAGATCAGGATGTCGTGGTTGCCTACAACATAAAAGTAGCGATAATTATAATTTCAAACAACCCAGATTTCGTTACGAAATTACATATGTTCTCAAAAGGAGACGAAGGTAAGCTAACTTTCCACCAGCCTACTGTTCATTTCGAATGTTTCACACAGTTATGGAGGCTGCGAAAAATTCGAACGTTATCTTTATTTCCATCAAGGACCGGTCGGGGTGATTGATTGTACGAAGTACATAAACAGGTTGCTAGTGAGAGGCATGCCACTGTACAATTTTTACTGTTAGCAGCGAACTCTGTACGAGACACACTCACGCGAGGTGCTACCAACCAAAGGCGTATTTTACAGCTGCCCAGAGTGTCTGGCAGTTAGTTTAGATGGGTTTTACCACCATACAGGCTGTGTCTCGGAGAGCCTTTCGACAGTATACACTGCCCATTTGCGGATACCGATGTATGCGGCACAGTAGTTCTGATACTGGGCGGATTCCGGGCAGAAGGTTGTTCAAATACCCATCCAGCCACTATCGTTTAAGTTTATCGTTGTGTCCGTCAGTCATCAGTTGCGGCTGTCCATGTCTTCAAACACAATGGCTGAGACACACTTTTGACAAAATATTTTCTGGTACTTTCTTCCTAATTTTAAATAGCATTTTACTTTAATTGCACGCATTGCGGGAGACGTGTAAACTCCTGCAAAGCTGTCTATGACTGATGACATCAACTTTTACCAACAGACTAAATTTAAGCTGTCAGCTGAGAATTGTAATAGTATTTACGAAATGGTTGCATATCTTATAAGTATTATTCACTTACCATAAATTTCTCAGTGGTAAGTGTGCAAACAATCATAAAACTTCAATCAAACCGTTAAAACATTTCAGCTAGGATGAAGGACGAAATGCAGCAAAGAACGTACTGTGGAAGGAATGAAGCAGACAATAGTTTGGTAGTTGTTCACTGTTGAGCGGGTTGGACAAAGACGTGCAGCGGATGCAGTACCACACAGCGCGGAATACTTAGCAAGTGCAAGTCTGCGAACGAAGTTGTTACAAAATACGCTTATCAGAATTACAGCGGAGAGAGAGTCTACGTAACAGTAGGTGTTCGCTTAGAGTGACAGAAACTCATTTTTCTTTCATTAACGATTGGTAAATTTTTACTGCGAACAGTAACATTCCAAGAGTACGGTAGCGAGGTAACGTACAGCGGAACGACATTATAAAACCGACTATAGAGGAAGCATATTCCCAACCGAGTATCTCAAGAAAATTCCTCTTACGGCGTACTGTTCGGTATTGTTTGTTAAGTCTGTAATCCGTCCCACGGAGACTTAATAAAAAAACGCTGACAACACCCAGTGAGGCGAATTTCGTTATTGGTCACTTTAGGAGGCGCAAAAAAATATACGCTTCATATACAGTCGAGCACGATATTACATTCTCTTACATACATTACGCGAAATGACTACTATGGGAAAAAGAATCAACTATTTGAGAATGAAACAGGGACAGGGGGCGTGGGGGGGGGGGGGGGGGGGGGGTTAAAAGATAGGAGTAACAGGGGTAGCGCCTTTACTGACAGCTTATTTACATTCTAGGCCATGGACATAACACGGAATCGCCGACAATACAACAGTTAGTCGACCATAAATCTTAATACCATATCTACACACAAACTGTTAAGCGTCATTGGAATGAGTTCAGCAACTTTCAGAAATATGCTTCTTAGAATCAGAGCTGTGCTTTTCACTGCTCGTGTAAAAATTTGTTATAGCCAATACACATGATGATACCAATGACCTCTTCGTAATCTTCAGTATCTGAATTCCTATGGTATCCATTATAATTTCGTGACACCCTTTCTTTCAATACTGCGCGCTGAATGGTGTAGAACACTTAAGTATACAAGCTACATAATTACAACTAGCAGCTACCCACGGCTACGCTCGCATCAATCAAGTCAGCTTCTCTCACGTGTCTACTTGTTCAGCTAAGCGTAGCACAGTACATCGACGCCCCCTACGAACCGTGCCAACAAAAGACGGTGTGGCACGCGGTTAGCGTTGCCGCCAATCGGTGCAAGCAGATGGGCGTTTGCAGGTCCACGCATCTATCCACCGTTCTGTAAATATTTAATAATTATTAACATGGTTAATGTTCAGTGGTGTAAAAAATGTATTCCATTCCATACTTCACACTTTTAAGTGTCGATTTCTTTTTTACTCTCTAAAGTATCCTATTTTCTTCCTCGTGGTTAAGCCTACTCTCCAGACTAAATGTCATCTAAATTGGTTCAGTGGTTTCGTCGTAAAAACGAAACAAACAAAGTTACTTTTGTGTGCCTTTTATTACAGTTGATTATTGTATAAGCATTGTACTCGTTACGTTGGAGAACATGTAAATCAATAAAAGCACTTTCAAAAATATGATAAATTTCAAATGTCAAAGAATAAATACCGAATGATTCAAAAATAAAGGAGACGTTTGAAATGATTGCTACAGACAAGCCATAGAAGATAAAGGTTCAAATGGTTCAAATGGCTCTGAGCACTATGGGACGTAACATCTGAGGTCACCAGTACCCTAGAACTTAGAACTACTTAAACCTAACTAACCTAAGGACATCACATACATCCATGCCCGAGGCAGAATTCGAACCTGGGACCGTAGCGGTGCGCGGTTGCTGACTGAAGCGCCTAGAACCGCTCGGCCACACCGGAAGATAGAGGCACATTGCGCATCTCACTGGATAGAGCAAGGTTCGAAGTTTCGACACAGGTGCTCGAGCTGTTTAGTTGTAGCAACATGGCGACTACACCAAAAGAGAAATCATTCTGTGTGTTGGATTTGTGCGAAGTCAATACACTGTCCAAGTGTAACGTGCATTCCGCCGTCAGTTGATTGCACATGCAACGCGGAAGGAAACTGATCGGACACGCACGTCTGTTCAAAATGTCACAAGGAGTCCTCGGAAGTCTACATGGAGGGCAGGCCAGGAACTTCAGCTTCCTCAAACAACTGTGTAGCGTGTTACGACGCCTCCACATTAAGCCTTACAAGTTCAGTTACTGCAGCAATTGCGCCCCGCCGATCAGAACAGAAGGTACAAATTTGGTATTTCAAATCTCTATAACAGGGCAGAGGGCACTTTTTCCGGACGACACACTTTTCCGGACGAATCTATGTTGGATCTATGTGGTAGGACGTTAGGGGTCACAAAATATTGGCGTCGTCGTGGAACATGAAAGGCCTCACCGACACCGAATATGTTTACGATACTGCACTGCCTGCAATAACTTATTTATCCGCCGACATCGGACAAGCAACTTTAAAGTAAAATGTCTCATCTGTCTACATCTTCATCTACATTTATACTCCGCAAGCAGAGGGCACTTTACGTGCCACTGTCATTACCTCTCTTTCCTGTTCCAGTCGCGTATGGTTCGCGGGAAGAACGACTGCCGGAAAGCCTCCGATCGCGCTCGAATCTCTCTAATTTTACATTCGTGATCTCCTCGGTAGGGGGAAGCAATATATTCGGTACCTCACCCAGAAGCGCACCCTCTCGAAACCTGGACAGCAAGCTACACCGCGATGCAGAGCGCCTGTCTTGCAGAGTCTGCCACTTGAGTTTGCTAAACACCTCCGTAACGCTATCACGCTTACCAGTTAACCCTGTGACGAAACGCTCCGCTCATCTTTGGATCTGCCAGCCGCGGTGGCCAAGCGGTTCTAAGCGCTACAGTCTGGAACCGCACGACCGCTACGGTCGCAGGTTCGAATCCTGCCTCGGGCATGGATGTGTGTGATGTCCTTAGGTTAGTTAGGTTTAAGTAGTTCTACGTTGTAGGGGACTGATGACCTCAGAAGTTAAGGCCCATAATGCACAGAGCCATTTTTTTTCTTTGGATCTTCTCTATCTCCTCTGTCAACCCGACCTGGTACGGATCCCACACTGACGAGCAATACTCAAGTATAAGTCGTACGAGTGTTTTGTAAGCCACCTCCTTTGTTGATGGACTACATTTTCTAAGGACTCTCCCAATGAATCTCAACCTGGCACCCGCCTTACCAAAAGTTAATTTTATATGATCATTCCACTTCAAATCGTTCCGTACGCATATTCCCAGATATTTTACAGAAGTAACTGCTACCAGTGTTTCTTCCGCTATCATATAATCATACAATAACGGCCCCTTCTTTCTATGTATTCGCAATACATTACATTTGTCTATGTTAAGGGTCAGTTGCCACTCCCTGCACCAAGTGCCTATCCGGTGCAGATCTTCCTGCATTTCGCTGCAATTTTCTACTGATGCAACTTCTTTGTATACTACAGCATCAATCGCGAAAAGCCGCATGGAACTCCCGACACTATCTACTAGGTCATTTATACATAATGTGAAAAGCAACGGTCCCATAACACTCCCCTGTGGCACGCCAGAGGTTACTTTAACGTCTGTAGACATCTCTCCATTGCGAACAACATCCTGTCTTCTGTTTACTAAAAACTCTTCAATCCAGCCACACAGCTGGTCTGATATTCCGTAGGCTCTTACTTTGTTTATCAGGCGACAGTGCGGAACTGTATCGAACACCTTCCGGAAGTCAAGGAAAATGGAATCTACCTGGGAGCCTGTATCTAATACACTCCTGGAAATGGAAAAAAGAACACATTAACACCGGTGTGTCAGATCCACCATACTTGCTCCGGACACTGCGAGAGGGCTGTACAAGCAATGATCACACGCACGGCACAGCGGACACACCAGGAACCGCGGTGTTGGCCGTCGAATGGCGCTAGCTGCGCAGCATTTGTGTACCGCCGCCGTCAGTGTCAGCCAGTTTGCCGTGGCATACGGAGCTCCATCGCAGTCTTCAACACTGGTAGCAGGCCGCGACAGCGTGTACGTGAACCGTATGTGCAGTTGACGGACTTTGAGCGAGGGCGTATAGTGGGCATGCGGGAGGCCGGGTGGACGTACCGCCGAATTGCTCAACACGTGGGGCGTGAGGTCTCCACAGTACATCGATGTTGTCGCCAGTGGTCGGCGGAAGGTGCACGTGCCCGTCGACCTGGGACCGGACCGCAGCGACGCACGGATGCACGCGAAAACCGTAGGATCCTACGCAGTGCCGTAGGGGACCGCACCGCCACTTCCCAGCAAATTAGGGACACTGTTGCTCCTGGGGTATCGGCGAGGACCATTCGCAACCGTCTCCATGAAGCTGGGCTACGGTCCCGCACACCGTTAGGCCGTCTTCCGCTCACGCCCCAACATCGTGCAGCCCTCCTCCAGTGGTGTCGCGACAGGCGTGAATGGAGGGACGAATGGAGACGTGTCGTCTTCAGCGATGAGAGTCGCTTCTGCCTTGGTGCCAATGATGGTCGTATGCGTGTTTGGCGCCGTGCAGGTGAGCGCCGCAATCAGGACTGCATACGACCGAAGCACACAGGGCCAACACCCGGCATCATGGTGTGGGGAGCGATCTCCTACACTGGCCGTACACCACTGGTGATCGTCGAAGGGACACTGAATAGTGCACGGTACATCCAAACCGTCATCGAACCCATCGTTCTACCATTCCTAGACCGGCAAGGGAACTTGCTGTTCCAACAGGACAATGCACGTCCGTATGTATCCCGTGCCACCCAACGTGCTCTAGAAGGTGTAAGTCAACTACCCTGGCCAGCAAGATCTCCGGATCTGTCCCCCATTGAGCATGTTTGGGACTGGATGAAGCGTCGTCTCACGCGGTCTGCACGTCCAGCACGAACGCTGGTCCAACTGAGGCGCCAGGTGGAAATGGCATGGCAAGCCGTTCCACAGGACTACATCCAGCATCTCTACGATCGTCTCCATGGGAGAATAGCAGCCTGCATTGCTGCGAAAGGTGGATATACACTGTACTAGTGCCGACATTGTGCATGCTCTGTTGCCTGTGTCTATGTGCCTGTGGTTCTGTCAGTGTGATCATGTGATGTATCTGACCCCAGGAATGTGTCAATAAAGTTTCCCCTTCCTGTGACAATGAATTCACGGTGTTCTTATTTCAATTTCCAGGAGTGTATTTACTGGGTCTCATGAACAAATATAGCGAGTTGGGTCTCACACGATCACTGTTTCCGGAATCCATGTTGATTCCTACAGAGTAGATTCTGGGTTTCCAGAAATGACGTGATACGCGAGGAAAAAATATGTTCTAAAATTCTACAACAGATCGATGTCAGTGATATAGGCCTATAGTTTTGCGCATCTGCTCGACGACCCTTACCTGAACGGGAATATACACAATGAATGTACGACTACAGGAAGTTGACGCATGGTTCACGACATTTGGAAGTTTGGGTCGAGCTCTGAGCCGTGCGCGGACAGCCTAACGGTAAGGTGACCGCTTTCGATGAGCGGGACAATCCGGATTCGAGTCCCGGTCCGACACAAATTTTCATTGTTGTCATTCCATTCTACAGCTTGTGGTTGTCCCCATTGGCAATTTCTAATATATTTAATGTATACTGAATGTGTTCTGTGCCGTTCCTTTTCACAAAACTTTATGGACCTGCCTTTTTTGCGGACGAAACTGTGATGGTTAGGTCAGAACTGGACATGCTGCAAGATCGGTTGTTTTCACAACTTCACAAATATCCCAATGATTTCATTTTAATGTGTGACGGCGCCCCGCCTCGGCTTTACCTTGAGGTGTGCCGTTATCTAGACAACACCATCCCACAACGTTGGACTGGAAGAGGTGGACACCAAGATCTTGTTCATTGCTTTTGGCCACACATCGCGATTTTTTTCTCTGGCGGTACATAAGACAAGATTCTCTGCCTCATCTATGGTAGCCACTCTTCAAGAGCCGGCCGGAATGGCCGAGCGGTTCTAGGCGCTTCAGTCTGGAACAGCGCGACCGCTACGGTCGCAGGTTCGAATCCTGCCTCGGGCATGGATGTGTGTGATGTCTTTAGGTTAGTTAGGTTTAAGTAGTTCTAAGTTCTGGGGGCTTGATGACCTAAGAAGTTAAGTCCCATAGTGCTCAGAGTCATTTGAACCATTTTTGAACTCTTCAAGAGCTGAGAAATCGAATTCCTGAAGCTGTCGATTCAATTCACCGGAACATGTTGATTCCTGTGGGGAATGCAATGGACTACCAGTTCGATGTTACTTGAACAACGCATGGTACACACGTTGACAATATGGTACAGTGTCTGTGCGAACATAAAATTTTGAGCTTTTCTCTATCTAGTGTTGTACACCATGTGTTTCTATCTTTCACTGTTTGCCTGTAATAAACAACGAAATCTTTTTTTTTTCTTTTTGAAGCTCCCTGTATCTTTCACAAAGAGTAAATACATTATCCTAATTCGCAAAATATTCTACAAATCAATGAATATCTTGTACTGCACGCTTCTCGAGTAGCTTATGTTCTTCCTCGACGCTCCATACCAAACTTTACCAACATCGTTTCAGCGGTTTGGTCGTGAAAAGGTACCCCACAGACAATCTTTCGAGTTATGAAGCTTTAAATTACGATATTTTTGTCCGGTGATCCGATTTTGATGAAATAAAGTCGGTATCTTGCCCCAAGCTACGCTCATGTTATCTGTGAAAACCCCGTGAAAATCC
The DNA here is from genome assembly GCF_021461395.2 of Schistocerca americana. NCBI lineage: Eukaryota > Metazoa > Arthropoda > Insecta > Orthoptera > Acrididae > Schistocerca > Schistocerca americana. The sequence goes on along the minus strand of NC_060122.1, from coordinate 120,593,955 downwards.
GTCTAGTAGTTTTGAAGTTCAGCGTGTTCCGAGAGACGCGACGGTCTTAAGAGTTTTATTATCAGCATAGATATATAGACAGGCCCTTCAGACTAAAAAGGAACCCCTAGAGTGGAAGGTTGCAAAAGGCCAATGATGTTTATCGCTTTATCATTATCACAATGAAGTCCTGGACAGCATTTTGGAAACAGATGGAAACCGGCTGGGGCCTTTTGGGGACTGTATGGAGAATGATCAATGACCGTGAACCCAAGGCACTGGATTGTTGCAAATGTTGCAGCGCTCCTGTCATGCTGAAGGAGAGAGTGCTGCATGTGTGGACGAACACTTCGAATTCGTAAAACTCGATTACACCATGTTGTTCTTACACATCGTCGTAGTTAACGTCACATAACACCATGATACACGCTACAATTTGGAGCCCTCTCACGGCAGATGGTTGCAAATATTGAGACGCGAAGAATAATTGTGCAGAATGTTTCTTTTATTTATAAAAAAAACTCTAGGAGCTTTCACATAAAAAATTCGGGGGCATTGTTTTTCAGCACGTCCTCATATACTGAAATATTCTGGTAAGTTTAAACTTTCTATCTAAGGGGGAAATACGTAGGTGGGAACTCAATTAGTGGCAACACTGCTGTGGAGACACTATGCATTGGAATCTACTATTTTCGTTGAATGCACACGTTGCTGAAGTATCTACCTTACCTCCGAGCAAATGGACTCTCCCGTCCCACGTCACCGGCGTGCGCACAATCGAGGGAAACAGTCACTTGTGAGCGAGCGGTCTAACGTAGCGGTGTCACTATGTTTTCGAAACAGGAACAACGGAGTTGGAACAAGATTGAATGTGCCAGAGGTCCTACAGCACGACAGTGTCATCAAGGTCTTCAACAGGCGTGCGGGGAATCGGCATTGCCATACAGATCAGTGGCACGTTGGGTAAAAGCCTTCAACGAAGGTGGGCAAACTGTGGCAGACATGCATCGAGCACGTCCTCCTAGCGTCTCTGATGCCGCGTCAGAGGAAAGTGATCGACGCCATACGATTCGTGAGCTCGCCCACGACACCAAATTAGCGCTTACGACTGTGCTTCGCATCCTGAAGGAACGCCTGGGCATGTGAAAAATTGCATCACGATGGGTTCCGCATGTCTTCACGGAAATGCAGAAATGGACGAACTTGGAGTGCTATGAGCGCGAAGGAGAGGCTTTCTTACGCCGTATCGTAACACTGGATGAGACATGGGCCATATCGTACGAGCCAAAAATGAAGCGCCAATCCAACGAAGTCATTATGGGTCGCCGCGAAAGTCGGAAGTGCGTCAGTGCCCCAGTATTGTGAAAGTTACGGTGATTCTCGTGTACAACTGTGATGGTGTTATACGTTCCTCCACGGCAGACCGCCAATGCACAGTATTACTGTTCGTTTTTAGGGCATCACCTACGACCAACTTTGCGAAAGGAGCGGCGACACTTCCTGCGCAACCAGTCCATCATTTTGCACGACAAGGCGCGGGCGCATACAGCGCAAGCTGTGGCTGCTCTGTTCGCTTGATGGGACTGGGACGTACTGTACCATCCACCATCCTCCCCGAACTTAAGTCCTTGTGACTTCGATTTGATTCCGAAGATGAAAGAACCACTTCGTGAAATTCGCTTCGGATCTGTTACAGAGATTCGACAGGCAGTAGACCGTTCCATTCGCACCATCAACAGAACAGGTTCTGCTAACGGTATACTACGCCTTCCAACGGGTTCTACACAACGCTGGTGACTACCTTGAAGGGCAGTAACAGGTGCAAACACGTAACTCTTTTGTATCGGTTGTGAATAAATAGTTGCCATTATTTAAGTTCTAAACCTCGTAAAAACGGGTCAAGTGCCACAGTGTACCCACACGGATACGCAAGAAGGCTTTACATTAAGATCACGCCGTTTGATCTAGCATTACTCCCTGATACTGTTCCAGTCGTTTACTCAGTCTCTCCTCCACACTGCATTCTGGGAAAAAGTATTGGGGTGAAGCTATTATTTGCAATACACTGTGTTCCAGGTGTGTTAAACCGCGAAGTTCTGCTTTCGGCAGTAGGCTAGTGGTTGCTTCCTTATACGACAAATTGAGAGTAATATTAAGTCGTAGACAAATGATTTATTCTAGAGTATCTTAAATAAGATGTAACGCAGGGAATATGCATTTCATTGTTAATGCTAACACAATACAAGTTTAATGCGTGGTCGCCAAAACTGTTACATATTTATAAGTACTCTATTCCATTCCACATTATCTGAAGTCCTCTTAATATCTACGACTTCCTTGTTTTACCTAAAAATATCCTTTTACTAATTGTTAGCCACCGGCGAAAACGGCTTCTCGAATGCACTTCCTTCTCCTTAAACCAAACGAGCCCGCCTAATACACTTTGTTTTTTCTTCCATTCTTAGATGAAGTAGAGGTGGGTGTTTGCACCTGCAGATATGTCTACCTAGTGATAGATTTTGGAGTCACATCAAGGACAGCGCACTAGAGACTGCCATTAGTAGGTTCCGGCATTTTCTACTGTCTTTGTTGTTGTGAGACATGAAACTATTTTTTCTGCAGCGTTTGTAAATATTACAAGTTTTACATGTTTTTGGTGCTGTACAATATTCGCGTATTACAGCTATTAGGAGGATATTCCTACTTCTTCAGTTACAGATTCTTATGACGAGTAAAATTCTGATTATTTTTAAAACTGGTTACATAACGTATGGACGGTGAAGCTCTACTTCGCCAATCGTGCAATATCTTATTATCTTGAAACGGAAGGTCTTTTTACCAGGGACCACGTGGTATTTGCAAATGAACTGAGTTCCAAGGTTCCAAGCGTCAACAATTTTCTCTGTCTGAAAAATAGAAATTTGTATTAACTACCAATAGCTTCTTTTTAATAATGTTTATAACTTGTAACTGGTTTTTAATAATACTACTTCTTTATTTTAAATCACTTACTGATTACTGGTGTGCAGAAGGGTAATAATGTAACATGTACTCCGCTAAATACAGCACTGACAATATTTTCTCGATTTGCAACACTTTCAAATTTGAATAGAATATTTGTTCCTAGGTAGAAGACGATCGTGTACCTTGGAATAGTTTTTCACGTTTGGAAAACCTTACTTTTCGAGAGCAGTTTTTGTAATTTCGGATAACGACAAATGCACACATAAAGGGAATGCTATCATATCAAATCTGAATGAGAGAACGTACTGATAGTCTATTACAGATCTGGCAAAAGGTGAAAGACTGAAAAATGTTCCATGCAGAACACTCTACTCTAGCCGCACCCCTTAGCTCCTGGCACTACAAAAAAAAGACAACGAACAACATTCAGCAGTCTAAAATAAGTACAATTCTTAAGTGAGTAATAGGCAGAACAAACTTTCTACACAAGAAGGCAGAAAATTTAAAAAGTGAATCTTACCTCATTCGGTACCGTGAAAAAAATTTTGTTTGGCTGACAAACGCGAGACTAGATAAGTGCTCAATGATAACAATGGACGAAAGGGGAAAGCGCTCGTTAACGTCGATAAAAAAGGATTTGGTGCTGTTTTTTCTAGTATGTCTAAGACACTCAAGTAAGTATTACCTCTTAAGACAACGTTCCCCAAAAACTGAATCTAAGACCTCTAAGCATTATGAAGAAACAACGCTACACCGTCATGCAGTGTTACGTGCAACCGATGTGCAAGGTTGAAACATCGTTTGAATCTGTTTAGGAAGAAGTTTTACACACTCTTACAAATAAATATAGACTGAAATGAGGACCCGTAACGAAGAAACTTTTAAAGAGAATGAAATGTTTCATAAACAGAGCCGGACTTACATTCTACAGCCTCGGGAAGCGTAGGACAGAATAGATTTAAGGCGAAGCACTGGCACGAGAAACGTGTGTGGAGGCGAGTTCTCTATGGAAACGATTTCTGTGTCCGCGGCCGCAGGCGACGTATCGGCAGAGGGACGTCAATCTGGCGCGGTAATTCCTCGGAGCTTCCCGCGAATCCGATACAGGGCGTTCACGGATATCTCCCGCACTTAAATCAAATTGATCGAGTCTCGGGCCGAGTATAAATCTCCGGGGAGGAGCTCGCGCATTATGATGGCGAATCCCGTTTCCATTTTATCGAGGACGGCCACACGCCGCCGACCGGGAGTGTAGTCTTTTTGTATTCTTGCGCTGTCGGCAGCCTACAAACGTAAACAAATTTCATTTACGACGGAAAGGGCAGCTTATAGAATGTGAATGCACCTTCTGTAATACCCGTTCAGAATTTCACCGTAGTCTACTTCATGAAAATTGGAAATCTGGCGATCCATTCTCAGGCACTCTGAGTCCAAATATATTCAAAAGCGCACAAGGTTTCACTCTGTCAGAATGTTTTGCGTAACTGTTTTCTCTGCCGTATAATAGTAGATGTAATAATTTGCGGGTATAATAACGGCTCTGCCAACAGTCAGAGAGCAATATAATACTATATTTAAATGACTGGTCGTTAATACTGTCTACTCCTTATTTCTCATGATGATATGCATAGCAATCAAACACGAGAATTGATCACCAATAAGGTAAACTAACGTAAAAAGCGAGCGCTATCCCAAGTAGATGGCATCAAAGTCCACATGCAGGTAATGAAATCTTGAGAATGTGAGGTGCTGTTTCGTGAGGTCACACTGCCAGCCTGGGATCCCACACAGCAGATATTCATTGATTAGGAGGATAGTATAACATCTGAATTTCTTAGTCGGCCAGTTAACACCCGTTGTAGCCGTCTGACATTGACAAGTATGCTATAGAGCACTGATTCGCAACTTTTGTTAGACATTCAAACATTGGCTTATGTCTAACAACTTTTTTTATGTTTACTTGTTTTCAGTAAGTCCACATAATAAATCAAGTTCCAAATCCATTCAGTTCCTCGTCTTGATTTTCAATGCTGTCACAGTCAATAATCTACTTCTACATTCCGCAGCAGTTCCCTGTGCATTGGCAGTGCTGCCTACGGCTCATTCTCAGATAAGAAAGCTAACTATGCATAGTGAGAGCAGACATATGTTACAATACATGCTTCCCCTGCACTACACCTGCTTCCCCTACATTACTCCTTTCCCCAGTGGAGCTTGCTTCACCCACAACCTTCACCCTCATTTAAAATCAATTACTTTCAAACGGGTGCATTATATTTACTGTTTGTAAATCACTTAATTGCTAGACTCCTTCCTTCTGAACTGGCAGAACATGGAGGACGTCGGAATGGTAATGCTTTGTCCAAATGTTCAAATGTGTGTGAAATCTTAATGGACTTTTAACCTAACACCTGTGCACACACGCACAGTCCATGACTGCAGCGCCTCAGACCGCTCGGCTAATCCCGCGCGGCAATGCTTTGTCCGACCACGGTAACAATAACAACACTATGTACAGCAATACATCAGCCGTTACGTAGTTACCGTTGTGTTGTGCTGTCAATTAGTTCATTAGTCTGTTAACAAGTGGATAATCAAGCAAATTCCGGTCTATTGAAGGAACTATCTACAACGTGGAGAAGTTTTCATGAGACATTAAGCGTTTGTTGCCTAAATATTCACCTTTTACCATTACCGACGTATAGTACGAAGCACAAAGTACATGTGTAGTGGTGGACCCACGTGAGGAACCTAGGATCTCCATCGCATAGTGTCACGTATTAATGCTAGTAATTGGGTAGAAAGTAATTATTGATAAGTTATATCCTCAATAGATTGTCGAATGAAATACTGATAATAGTAATCATTTTTAAAGAATGTAGTTTCATGACAAACACAAGCACACCTTTTGGTTCAAATGGCTCTGAGCACTATGGGACTTAACTGCTGAGGTCATCAGTGCCCTAGAACAACTACTTAAACCTAACTAACCTAAGGACATCACACACATCCATGCCCGAGACATGATTCGAAACTGCGAACGTAGCGGTCGCGCGGTTCCAGACTGTAGCGCCTAGAACCGCTCGGACACCCCGGCCGGCAGACCTTTTTTGATTTTACCTCTAGAAAATTTCAGTATCCCATGGCTGGGAGACACTGCTGTAAAGAAATGTCACGTCCAAAGAGGGGGATAGCAGCAAGGGGGATTCAAATGGGCGGCACTAACATGTACATACTTGTAGCTTACCACAGTTCTCGAAGAGGGGGCAAAGTGAATGGAAGCCTTAGTATAAATACTGAATCCATGATCCTTCGTAGTCCCGCAAAGCACGTCGAAGAAAGCGTATTCTGTGGCAGCCAAAGACGTAATGCAACAGAAAAGGTGATTAATCTAACTGTATCCCTGGTTTAAATTATTCCACGATCCGATTACGATATTCCCATGCCCACTCTTGAGGTTAACTCCGGATACCATTAAACAAATAAATAATGACAAATTTCAGCGCCTTCTGGTGAGGACTTATTCAAAGGGCAGTGAATGATGATTCTCGCCTACCCACACTGCTCACCCGGGAATGCTTCCATATCCGCGTTTTGTAATGGGGCGTCGATTTCTGGAATACTGTCTTCTACTTATAGTTTCAGCAGACACTGATAACGTTAAGTGAACATCATTGCGTGGTCATGATCTGTGGAATTGTTTAAGGTCACTTAAATTAGCGGCTTTCTCTTTCTCAGTACGTTGACTGTACCGAAATAATCATATTTCAGGTAAGTCATTCTTTTGTTCGGCGTTTAAGCCTTGCTTGCTAATTACCAGATCAAATCCATGTAGCCGTGGACGGCGCTAGCCTCGGGCTACTGAGCGAATCCCCGGTTTATGAATTTGGGGGACTCTCACAACAGAAGAAGATGAGACTATGTTAAGATACCAAATTATGAAGAGGGACAAAACTAGGTGGCTGGAGGATAATGGAACTTGCACGTGCGACAAAAGTGCAGGAAAAGGAAGAAACGTTGCTGCCAACAAGATGTATTAATCATTGGAAAAAACATCAAGCAAATAAAATATGTTTTATACACATAAAACATTCATATTCATTTACAAAAAGTAATTTCCCCAGCACATTGCCTGAAGAATCGAAACCTGAAGAGTTGGGCGCATTTCGTTCCTAGACTTATTCGTAGCTTCTATTTAAGGTTATGCTCTTCGTTCATGATATCTCTCTGCTTTGAATTAACAACATTTTAAGATACTATTTCTCTGGTATTAAACACATTTTAACGAATTAAGCTTATATGCTTTTCGTAACAATTCCCTGTTATTAACTACAACCACATGTTTTCTGCGTCGTTTCATGGTCACATCATCCTGTAATATCCCACCAGAGAATGAAAGCCTAGGTTCATGACTACCAGATAAAATTTGATCTTCAGCCGTTTGATCTTCAGTTGTGTCACTGTCGTTAATTCGAGCTATCCCCTCGAAAACTTGTGGGATCGTATCAACAACTATTCGGCTTAAATCGCGTAACTTCGTCTGAGCTACTTCATCACCAGTTTGTAATTCTTCTCGATCACATTTAGTTTTCATTTTCTTCCCTTTCGCTTTCATGTTCTTTAAACTGCCCTACGATCTTTTTGTAAGAGCTTCTGCGTTGTATTCGACGCGTATTTTTTTCCAAGTATCCTTTTTTTTACTTTTTAGCATTTTTACATAGTACTTTATAGCAGTTATTTCAGCATTTTTTCACTTTTCTTGGCACTTAAACCGCCCTTGGCTACCTCCATGTCGCTGTTAGCTCGTATCTCAGGCTGCAAAAAAAATGCATTTGGTGCCACTTAAAGCCGCGCGGGATTAGCCGAGCGGCCCCAGGCGCTGCAGTCATGGACTGTGCGGCAGATCCCGGCGGAGGTTCGAGTCCTCCCTCGGGTATGGGTGTGTGTGTTTGTCCTTAGGATAATTTAAGTTTAGTAGTGTGTAAGCTTAGGGACTGATGACCTTAGCAGTTAAGTCCCATAAGATTTCACACTCATTTGAACATTTTTTGCCACTTAAATTAACACGTGTCACTCACCAAGAGTGGACGGTGGTAGCTGTAGACGGCGGCGTTGAAGATTCACCAACAGATTCATTCTGTAATAGCATTTTTCTTTTCCGTAACACACCGACCTCATCATTAATACAAAAGCTTTTACCTTCTTTAGCCGGCCGGAGTGGCCGAGCGGTTAAAGGCGCTACAGTCTGGAACCGCACGACCGCTACGGTCGCAGGTTCGAATCCTGCCTCGGGCATGGGTGTGTGTGATGTCCTTAGGTTAGTTAGGTTTAAGTAGTTTTAAGTTCTAGGGGACTTATGACCACAGCAGTTGAGTCCCATAGTGCTCAGAGCCATTTGAACCATTTTTTACCTTCTTTAAATTTTAATAATCCTTTCTAACACAAATGATTTTACTGTCAAAAGTTGGTTCATAAATATCTGCCGACAATCTATATTTTCTGACAGGAAAGGAAACGCACGCTCCAGCAGTGCGCAGAAATGGCTTATTACTTCTTTAGTAAAAAGGCGTTACTACTTTAGTTAAAACTAAAGAAAAAACAGAAACTGAGCTCCCCAACAGTTACTAAAAGAGTATATTACTATGGAAATAATTTACTAAAGTAGTCCACACTAAAGCAGTACGAGTTACAGCGAAAGTAACTTATACTAGTTTGGTGCTCGCCACCCTACGACTTGCGAAACAAATGCATAATTTTACATGCCAATATTTACCTTTCCTCAACCTTTTTCATCTACTCACCTCTCCGCTCTATTTTCTGTTTACAGCGACCATATTCTGAAATTTATGAAAAGCGAATCATCTGTCTGAAACTGTATTTCGTAGTTGACGTTCAGCTGTTCGGTACCAATTTCAGATTTTCTTTCGTTTTAAAGTAAAACGCGTTCTCGCCGCGTTAACTGTTATTGTCTCGACATCAGGCAGGAATAACCCACTGCCGCAGTCCTTTATAGCAGTCCCCAATTAATCCACGATCTTTAGTTTCCTTCGTGATTCCCATTTTTCCTCTCAAATGAGCACATGATTTTCTATTTTGTTAGTACTCCGTCTTTCTGCATGTGGACTTCTGACGTCTTATTACCACGACTTTTATTCGTCTCTTGTTGTTAACAAGATCTGACTCCCTACAGTTAATAAATTTAAGTAGTTTGATCGGCTGTTACGGAGGCTACTCTCTACAAATATTTTACGCTCTCCTGGAGCTACCTACTCACTCACTGCAAATCTATTGACTACTCAGCTTATTGACTACTCAGCTCTGATACTATAAAGGCAGGTTTGTTTTAGATCCGTAATCGTATACATGAGAGCCTACGAATTATGACTAAGACTGGCTTGAAACGGAACGCTCACACTGATCTAGAGCTTTCTTAGGTCAATGCCAACTTTCTGAGGTCGCAACAGTTTTGTATTGTCATTGAAGATACATTTTTAAGCTAGCAAGTTTCCGGACTGTCCAGGTCAATTTTTGTATTGTTCCATGGGCGTTTTGTGCTTAGTCTCTAAGCAATTTTGATCTTTTTATGACTTTTGCCAATATATAGAAAATACTTAAAACGAAGCATTATGTACTTCAATAAGAGATTACATTTTTCACAAAGAGATCAAGAATAAAATTGAAATACAATTTGAACAAAACGATTATGGAAGGACTAGTGTGGTAAGAACACGTACATGAAGATTAAGTGGAGACAAACAGACAGCTTTTTGTGATAGAACTACTTCCTCAATCTGAGAAACCTCTCTGTCAGCACTGTTCCGGCGTAACATCAAGCGCCAGCACGTCGGCCTGGAACGTTACATCAGACAGGGCTGTGAGAGGACGTCAGTCAATAGTACGCTGACTAGGACGACACTAAGACAGGAGCCGCCGCAGTGGAAGATCGGCCGTCATACAAACGCTACAGCAGTGACATGAACTGCATTCTTTCGCTTGCATTGAAATCGTATACACCGAAGGACACTGATTATTTGCATGTCGCCATTTGCTTGCGACCTACGTTTGTGAATACGCAAAGTATTATCAATTTGATTTACTGTAATAAACACAATTTATTTGCTTGAATTGTTGTCTAGCGATCCAAGAAAACAGCTTCCTAGGCATCCTATATTAGACGAGTGGGCCGGATACTACAATCACTTTCCATGAGTTTTGTTTCCTTACTTTGTAGAGGTAATAGCTTTTCTCCAGTCTCTTTCGTCTTTCTCTTATTTGCTGTCCCTTTTTCTGTTACTGTTTCACTGTATCTGTCACATGCATTTCGGAAGCTGTGTATTAACTGCTCCATCATACAGATCCGATATCTCCAGCGATCTTGACCGTACTGTGAACGATATAGGGGCTATGAGTCAGATTTCTGCCAAATATTTAAATGGAATTACCTGAGAAACCTGTTTCAAGGCTGGTCCCGCAGTGAAAGAGAATGCAAGCAAGCTTGATAAAGCTCTTCAAATTTTCACAAGTGCTCTTATGCCCAAAGACCACAGTCCGGAATTGATTTCCGATATCACGATCCCAGTCATGGATTTCACACTCCTGATCTCTGAACAATTTTGCAGCTTATGGGCATCAAACTTGTGAGCAACAATGCGCAATTTAACGTAGTGAGGTGCGTTAATGGTATGTTCTCTTTACGATTTCGACATTAAACGTCACTTCGGGATCTAAACATGTGATGCCTTTTGTATACGCCAACATGTGATGCCCTTTGTATACGCCACAATTTTGGATATCATTCGCTTCATAGCTGTACGACACTCATCCCGGAACCCGACGATACCTTTCTCTGACACGTCACACTGCCCCAGGGCTTTCGTGGTTCTGTACCCAATACCCACTTTCTGAGGTCACAACAGATTTATGTTGCCACTCAGATATATTTTGAAGCTAGTCAGTTGTCTACAAAGCTTCCGATTTGGAAACAAAATTGTCATTAATTCTCTGAGTGTAAACTGAAGGGAAGTATAGAAAAAAAAGGATCTAAGGGGCATCTGAAACGGATCAACATGAGCAGCCACGGTCTCGAAAAAGGCGAGATGAGCTCTCAGTATCTTGTCACTTAAGGACTTACGCACTACTTCGTTGCCATGACTCTTACATTCCATTTGCTTCACTCACATTTCAACGTCCGTTAATATTTACTGGGCACAGAATCCCAGCAATTTATTTTCCACTTGCTAAGCACTGCAAGACTTTTGTGGGAAACTAGACGTGTCTGTAATATTGATGAAATCAGCTCGGTGGGAAGAATCGTTTTTAAACAGATTACACGATGCTCTAAGAAGCCGAGTAAGTTTCCAATCAAAACTAGTGCAACCTGTCTTTTAAGACACCGTGCACGGTATATAAGCCACAATTCCCAAAGCACGGTATCGTCTGTATCACCCTTGACTTTAAGTTCCTTTTTCAGTTTTCCTATCCTTCAACTATATCTTCTGCAGCACTGAAGTAAGATACCTGCTCGTCACCTGACCCAACATACTGCATAACATGTCACGACTGCATAAGGCACTCTCTGCCTGCGCCTAAAGGTACATGGAGACTGATGAGAAATACAGCTTTTCTCTATTGACATTGGTAATTTTATTTTCCAGTGAAACATTCGAGTCGAGAGCGCCGTCAAGACTGTCCTTTCCACCATCAGAACTGGGATCAGCTGAGCGCGACCAGCGGTGCCAGGTGGCACCGGAAGGACTATGTGCATGTCCGATGCAGCAGCATCGGAGCTATGGCTTTTAGCACCGACAAGCACGGATACAGATACTGTAAACTTTCTAGCAGCCTCACGCCCAAAGTGCCTTTGCATGACTGAACAAGGTCCGCTTTCCGGCACTGCTGAGGAAGAAGTTTGCTGTACAAAGCGTGCACTAAACACCACATTTTTCAGACGTGTGATCTGCGATCCATCAGAATTCTGGATCTTAAGTCCAACGAGGATTGACTGCACATTTCCATTTCTTCCAGTGAACCCTGAGTTTCAGACACGAGAGCACACTAACAATTTTATGATAAATGTCCCAGCGTTCTCGAATATATAAGGCCACTAAGTATCTCTCGACTTGGGCTACTTTCTTTGCTATGAGTAACCTCCATCCCATCATCCCGTATACGACACTTCCCGACTGAATACAAAGGAACGCAATAATATCTTACTGCATGCATGTGTAATTGCAAACTGATTGTTACGACTAAGACCGACAGTGCTATCGGAAATGTTTGCCAGTGATGAGAGAAATGATGCGAAGGGGTGTACCTACTGCCCAGCCCCTAGCCCCCTACTCATACAGTCCCCACTCGCTCGTCAGCCACAAGCGTCACACTGCTACCGTTGCAGGCATTAGTTCAACGACAGTTCACGCAACGACCAAATGTCGAAGGCCTGAAGCATGCTTGGCAGTGTCCTAATGACACTATTTCATTTGTACCATTGAAGCTTTATAATTAGCCTTATTTGTATACAAAAGCACTCAGATCGAAAACTGCTAGTATGGTACAATAGCAATGACTGTACACATCCATCACAACGTACTGTATCAAACCTCTCACGCCCTTGTATTCCTTGTTGAGGTTAAAAATAAACCGACACAGATAGGCACAAACTGTCCTAAAATTATGCATCATCTAAATAAACATAGCGATATTTACGACTGAACAGAAGAAAATGTAAACCACATGAAGTATTCTTCACAGCCTCCTTGCTTTTCACGTCCCATCAAAGAAGTACAAAACCACAGCACATGCAGAAACAAGGGAACCGTGGCCAGGGCTGCAGCGGCAGGTGTGCAAGCTGCTCCATCTCAACAACAAACAACCGCCTTGAAAATGGCGGGGTGTTCTCCCGCCGAAATATCGGCGGTCGCTGAAAGTGTTACCTGGCTGAATTCCCGGAAGTTATTTGAAACCTTCACACAGCTTGGCTCAGTTCAGCAAGGCTAAACTTGGCCGGCCGCAGTCAGGAGTCCTATGCTGTATCTTACCCCCATTTTGCCGATCGGTTCGGTACGCGAGCGCACCGAACGGTCTTGTTTTCGAAACAGAGCCCTAACATTATTCAGTATGCATTTCGAAAGTAATGTCGAACGGTCCTAGGGAACCGAAACGCTGTTGTCAATTCTCCTCGCGCCAACCAATCAAAAGCAATCTCCCGCGCATGCGCATTGCAGCGCCACAGCTGCACGAAATCGAAGAGCCTAGCAGCCGACACAGGCATGTCATTCTTCACAGTACCGAAAAGTGTGGTTAGATAACGTAATACTGTTCAAATTTCACTGGTCACGGGCATCCATGAATGCATGATAATGACAGAATATTGATGGTGTTCTGGAAACTGTCGCAAATGTCACATTATGTCATTTTATTCTCATGGACATCGACGTCTTGTTTTGGATTTTACGTTTCGGAATATGAGTTAGGAATGGAGTGCATTACCACATTGTACAAATTAATCTATAGAAACACCCGAAAAATTCGCCATTTTTTCTGTTTTCCGTCATACCTTAGTTGCTTTAAAATTCATGGAGGTACGTTCCATCTATGCAACTAATTGAAGGCAGGTTGTTTACTGCCATACACGTTTCGCTTCCTTTATTCGTAATGCTTCACAAATAAAAGAAGCGAAATGCGTATGGGAATAAACTGCCTTCAATTGGTTGCCTAGACAGACCACATCTCCAAGGGCTCCAAAAATTGTTTAAGAGTGTCAAAGAATAAGAAGATGCATACAATGTGGTTGTAGCTCGCTCCTAGAAATTCAAATGATGAAGTAGCCTCCTTCCCTATATGATACATCAACGATTTGGTTCATAAAAACAAAATTTAAGAAATCGTCTTTTCGAGAGCGTATGGCGAGTGCAGCTATAGAAGTTCGTTGCAGTTTCTAACATGCATCTGAAGAATCAAAATGTTTCATATATGGTGGTATAGTCTGAAAATATTGTGGCGGGAACCCCTCATCTCTTGTCTGCTGTTGTTAACGATTCGATAGCAATAAATACTTCTGACAAGCTAAAGTATAAATACGATTGCTGCTAGTCTCATTAGCAGTAATTTACGTTGTAATGTTAGATTGCTGTCTGACCACACTCGCGGAAATCGCTACATATTTCAAAACAAGCCGGCCGGAGTGGCCGTGCGGTTCTAGGCGCTACAGTCTGGAGCCGCGTGACCGCTACGGTCGCAGGTTCGAATCCTGCCTCGGGCATGGATGTGTGTGATGTCCTTAGGTTCGTTAGGTTTAAGTAGTTCTAGGGGACTGATGACCATAGCAGTTAAGTCCCATAGTGCTCAGAGTCATTTGAACGATTTTTCCAAAACAAATAGTGACTTATTTGTGACAGTAAGAAGTATAAATGTCACTGTCAATTGTTTCATGCAGAGTAATTTCATCTTTCATTTCTTGAACATATAGAAGTCACGAAATCGGACATACTCGTAGCTGAGAATGCGCCCTCTAACGTGTAAACTACAACGAATATTTCAAAAAAATGCTTAACTTTGACGATTAACGAATTCTCAGAATGCGTTGCAAACACGAAGAGGAAAAAAATATTTTCACATTCAGCAGTACACGAAACTACGTGCTTTGCGACATCAGTTCGTCGCCTTACCCACTTCGCTATTACAACTTGCGTGCTACCGCCGCTTTATCTTATGTAGTTCCCAGCGAGAGAGACGCAGGCTGACTTCGTTGCCGAATGATGCGGGCGTTAGCCGTAAATGCATGAAATTTTGGAGGGTTTCCTCTACCAGGCTTCACAAAATTCCCTTGCATTGTTACTTAAAAGTTTTAAACGCGTTTTGATAATTAATAACTAAACCATTTGCGGAAAAAAGTACGCGAAGTCACTAGTAATTTCAGCTAACACTCATGTAATATACGTAATCAGCGTCAATGTCTTGATATTTAATAATCTTTATACTCTTTAATTTTATAAAAGAACAGGTATTGTGGGAGAATATTGACCGAAAAGTTTTTTACGGATGCTATAATCATTCATAGTAACAACCTAACCTAACCATATATGTAACAAAGGAAAATAGTCTATTATGAACTCACTTTCCACCCGCACGCGTCCCGTAGTGATTCTTTAGTAACACAATCACTAAATCCCACGCAAAACCGCTCAGTATGTTTAAAATAACAAATTATAGGTGTAAATAAGCCACAGCTACCCGAACGACACGGCCATACCGAAATCCAAAACCTCTCGGTACAGTTGTCGAAATATCGGCGGGAGGACCGCTCGGTAGCAGATCTCAGAAGCTTACTGAATAGGAGAGTCGGCTAAAGAACCGAAAATGACGTCACTACCGAGACTAACCTACTGCACCGATCGGTACGAACGATATAGAATAGAGCCCCAGGCCAGGCTGGCTGCTGTTTCACATGGCAAGTGCTATAACTGGATTTCCCAGGAACTTCGCTCAATGGAAGAGGAGCCACAATAAGCTAACACTTGTCTCGGCTTATCTGTAGATATTCGAGCGTTTCTGAGAAAACGAACGTCAAAGTATTAAACGTCTTTATCAGTTTTAGCGTGTAAGTTAGCCCAACTGGTGGCATAGTGGCTAGCGTCGCAGCCTGTCATTCTTGCGTTCTGTGTTCAACACACAATTCTTTATTCGATCTCTTTTCCATTTATCTATCCATGCCATTAGAAGGTACTAAGGTACTACACCAGTGAGTTACGAAATACAAGAGCGTTATATTAACTGTAAAATTACAACATGATTTCACAGTAAATGTCATACGTTTATTGTATATGTGTATGGTATATTCTGGGGTCACGATCTATTCAAGTTCTCGTATACTTATTCTTTTTATGTCAGGTCTTAATGCTTATATTTTATTCTCATATTTATTCTTCAGGAAGAGTTGGATCATTCCCTTGGGTGATAACAATCGTAGAACAACACAGAAATTCCAAACATCATGAGCATCGCGCGATGGCCAATTTGCCACACTGACATTTCTTCGTATGAGTCTCACTCAGAGAGGAATCGTCGTTACCACTGATGAAGTTTTCACACATTGGCAATAATTCCGCGGGAAACGGATCGCCTTTCCTAAGACTAGCGCTTGCAGTCTGTTATGAATCAAGATACACAACAAGTATTTTACCGAAAACCATTTCAGATAATTTTCTCATTCACGTTCGTTTTTAATTTAATTTTTAAAAAATTCATTTCCTAGACATATAATTAGTAGACGAATGAGGACAACGTTGTTTCAGTGTATTCTGGAAAACACGACGTGCAGTAATCTTCTATGGATATGCGCGAATATGGAAAACAAAAATTAAAATAACAGTCGGGTCTTGAACACGAGGCGCAACAGTAAGAAGCCAGCACGTTACCCACTGTGCCACTGCTTCGATGTAACTGGTTCTCAGCAAAAGTCACATAAAGTGCCTCGAAATTTTTTATCGTCGTTTTTTCAGAAAGTTTCTACAGAGAAGCGAAGACAGTGTTCGCATATTTCAACCCCAATTCCACTGTTCTGATAATAGAAACTCCCCATCGTACCCCCGTAGCATTTAGTGGTAAAATGGATCGTGGATAGCCTGTAAGAAACTGAATAGACATCAAGCACGTAAACAGAAAGGTGTACTGAACTGTGAAAAAAGAAGCAAAATAAAAACAGTGGACGGTCCAAGCTCAGCATGTCCAACGTCGAGCGTATTTGAATAGCCAGGCCGGTTTGGTTGTGTGGTCACTGTGTTGGACTGCTAACGGGGCGACCCCTTCTCAAATCTCCCTCGTGCTTTAAAAAAAATTAAAAATAAAAAATAATAAAAATTTCACAAAAGTATGAACTGTCTGTCCGTTCAGTGACGTGTCTGTTCTCCTTCTGTAGTCTTGGCAACTGTCATACTACTCACTGGTTACAGAATATGAGTCAAGTGGAAAGAACACATTACCGTCCCAAGTAATTGTGGTGAATAGTGAGTGTATGTGTGATGCTGTACAGAAGAAATTTTTTAAGAAAACTGGTGTGAACTGTGTTACAACAAAGGAATTCAAGAGTCAAAACTTGCAAAATGGAACGCAAGAGTCATAACATGTGGTACTTAAGTAGAACAAATATAGAGTACGTAAGTCTGCAGGTCCCTTCCTTAAACCCCGCTGTTACAAATGGACTTTACACCACAACACACATAAATTTGAGGACAGTGAACAGACACGTCAATGATCAAACGGACAGTTGATAATTCTATGGGGAAAAAAAACCGACGCACGAGGTAGATTTGAACATGGATCTTCCCCTTGCCGTGCGGTTCTAGGGGCTTCAGTCTGGAACCACGTGACTGCTACGGTCGCAGGTTCGAATCCTGCCTCGGGCATGGATGTGTGTGATGTCCTTAGGTTAGTTAGGTTTGAGTAGTTCTAAGTTCTAGGGGACTGATGACCACAG
Organism: Schistocerca americana; assembly: GCF_021461395.2. Taxonomy (NCBI): domain Eukaryota; kingdom Metazoa; phylum Arthropoda; class Insecta; order Orthoptera; family Acrididae; genus Schistocerca; species Schistocerca americana. The sequence goes on along the minus strand of NC_060122.1, from coordinate 120,576,539 downwards.
ATGTTAAGTCCCATAGTGCTCAGAGCCATTTGAACCATTTTGAACCTTCCCTTCTCAGTCAAACACTGAGACCGCGCAACCACGACGCCATGACTATTCCGTGTTCTCCACGTCAGCGAAGAGTGGGGGTATGGGATACCGAAACATCGGTGATGGACGGTCGCACTGCATCGAGCTGAGGTTGAACCGAGTAAAAGAAAATCGGGTTAGGCAAAATAAGAAATATCTCCTGGATTTTCCCTGAAATTTCACCATCACAAAAATTCCCTGTAAATGTCATCAGGGGAGAAATTTTCTGACTGCCTTTGAGGAAAATGCGGTTATATTTTTCCTAACACCAGTGATCTTCCCCACCATTAACCATGGACCTTGCCATTGGTCGGGAGGCTTGCGTACCGCAGCGATACAGATGTCCGTACCGTAGGTGCAACCACAACGGAGGGGTATCTGTTGAGAGGCCAGACAAACGTGTGGTTCCTGAAGAGGGGTAGCAGCCTTTTCAGTAGTTGCAGGGGCAACAGTCTGGATGATTGACTGATCTGGCCTTGTAACACTAACCAATACGACCTTGCAGTGCTGGTACTGCTAACGGCTGAAACCAAGGGGATACTACATCCGTAATTTTTGCCGGGGGCATGCAGCTTTACTGTATGGTTAAATGATGATGGCGACCTCTTGGATAAAATATTCCGGAGGTAAAATAGTCCCCCATTCGGATCTCCAGGAGGGGACTACTCAGGAGGACGTTGTCATCAGGTGAAAGAAAACTGGCATTCTACGGGTCGGAGCGTGGAATGTCAGATCCCTTAATGGGGCAGGTACGTCAGAAAATCTAAGAAGGGAAATCGATAGGTTAAAGTTAGATATAGTCGGAATTAGTGAAGTTCGGTGGCAGGAGGAACTAAGACTTCTGGTCAGATGAATACAGAGTTATAAATACAAAATCAAATAGGGATAATGCGGGAACAGATTTAATAATGACTAAATAAATAGGAATGCGGGTAAGCTACTACAAACAGCATAGTGAACGCGATATTGTGGCCAAGATAGATACGAAGCCCGCGCCTACCACACTGGTACAACTTTATATGCCAATTAGCTCCGCAGATATTCATGAAATGTATGATGAGATAAAAGAGATTATTCAGATAGTGAAGGGAGACGAAAATTTAATAGTCATGGTGTCTGGAATTCGATAGTAGGAAAACGAAGAGAAGGAAACGTAGTAGGTGAATATGGAATGAGGGTAAGGAATGAAAGAGGAAGCCACCTGGTAGAATTTTGCACAGGACATAACTTAATCATAACTAACACTTGGTTCAAGAATCATAAAAGAAGGTTGTACACATGGAAGAAGCCTGGAGATACCGACAGGTTTCAGATAGATTATATAATGGTTAGACAGAGATTTAGGAACCAGGTTTTAAATTGTAAGACATTTCGAGGGGCAGATAAGGACGCTGACCACAATCTATTGGTTATGAACTGTAGATGAAATCTGAAGAAACCGCAAAAAGGTGGGAATTTAAGGAGATGGGACCTGGATAAACTGAAAGAACCAGAGGTTGTACAGAGTTTCAGGGAGAGCCTTAGGGAACGATTGACAAGAATGGAGGAAAGAAATACAGTAAAAGAAGAATGGGCAGCTTTGAGAGATGAAACAGTGAAGGCAGCAGAGGATCAAGTAGGTAAAAAGACGAGGCTTAGTAGAAATCCTTGAGTAACGAAAGGGATATTGAAATTCATGAAACGAAAAAAATAAAAAATGCAGTAAATGAAGCAGGCAAAAAGGAATACAAACGTCTCAAAAATGAGATCTACAGCAAGTACAAAATGGCTAAGCAGGGATGGTTAGAGGACTAATGTAAGGATGTAGAAGCGTGTATCATCAGGGGTAAGATAGATGCTGCCTACAGGAAAATTAAAGAGACCTTTGGAGAAAAGAGAACCACTTGTATGAATATCAAGAGCTCAGATGGAAAACCAGTTCTAAGCAAAGAAGAGAAAGCAGAAAGGTGGAAAGAGTATATAGAGGGTCTATACAAGAGCGATGTTCTTGAGGACAATATTATGGAAATGGAAGAGGATGTAGATGAAGATGAAATGGGAGATATGATACTGCGTGAAGAGTTTGACAGAGCACTGAAAGACCAAAGACGCAACAAGGTCGCTGGAGTAGACAACATTCCATTAGAACTACTGATAGCCTTGGGAGAGCCAGCCCTGACAAAACTCTACCATCTTGTGAGCAAGATGTATGAGACAAGCGAAATACCCTCAGACTTCAAGAAGAATATAATAATTCCAATCCCAAAGAAAGCATGTGTTGACAGATGTGAAAATTATCGAAATATCAGTTTCATAAGTGGCTAAAAAATACTAACACGAATTCTATACAGACGATTGGAAAAACTGGTAGAAGCCGACGTCGGGGAAGATCAGTTTGGACTTCGTAGAAATATTGGAACACGTGAGGCAATACTGGCCCTACGACTTATCTCAGAAAATAAATTACGGAAAGGTAAACAGCATTTGTAGACTCAGAGAAAGCTTTTGACAATGTCGAGTGGAATACTCTCTTTCAAATTCTGAAGGTGGCACGCATAGAATACAGGGAGCAAAAGGCAATTTACAAATTGTACAGAAACCAGGTGGCAGTTATAAGAGTCGAGGGGCATGAAAGGGAAGCAGTGGTTGGGAAGGGAAAGAGACAGGGTTGTAGCCTATCCCCGATGTTATTCAATCTGTATATTGAGCAAGCAGCGAAGGAGACATAAGAAAAATTCGGAGTAGGTATTGAAATCCATGGAGAAGAAATAAAAACTTTGAGGTTCGCCGATGACATTGTAATTCTGTCAGAGACAGCAAAGGACTTGGAAGAACTGTTGAACGGAATGGACAGTGTCTTGAAAGGAGGATATAAGATGAACATCAACAAAAGCAAAACGAGGATAATGGAATGTAGTCGAATTAAGTTGGGTGATGCTGAGGGAATTAGATAGGGAAATAACACTTAAAGTAGTTTTGCTATTTGGGGAGCAAAATAACTGATGATGGTCGAAGTAGAGAGGATATAAAATGTATAGCAATGGCAAGGAAAGCGTTTCTGAAGAAGAGAAATTTGTTAATATCGAGTATAGATTTAAGTGTCAGGAAGTCGTTTCTGAAAGTATTTGTATGGAGCGCAGCCATGTATGGAAGTGAAACATGGACGATACATTGATTAGACAAGAAGAGAATAGAAGCTTTCGAAATGTGGTGCTACAGAATAATGCTGAAGATTAGATGGGTAGATCACATAACTAATGAGGAGGTATTGAAAAGAATTGGGGAGAAGAGAAATTTGTGGTACAACTTGGCTAGAAGAAGGGATCGGTTGGTAGGGCATTTTCTGAGGCACCAATTGATCACCAATTTAGTATTGGAGGGTAGCGTGGAGGGTAAAAATCGTAGAGGGAGACGAAGAGATGAATACACTAAACAGATTCAGAAGGATGTAGGTTGCAGTAGGTACTGGGAGATGAAGAAGCTTGCACAGGAAAGAGTAGCACGGAGAGCTGCATCAAACCAGTCTCTGGACTGAAGACCACAACAGCAAGAACACCTACAACAACACCAGTGATATCAAAAATAAATAAAAGAGTGTCATTTCTTTGCATTCTTTTGAACAGTAATGAAATTAGGAAAAAACTCCTGGCGTATCTAGTTCTACAGAGATGTGCAGACAGCGTACTACAGCGCAGCTGCAAAACACGAGAATTGTGCATAGCACCGGCAGCTGTGACGAGGTAGCAACACAAAGGAACTTCTTTCTCTTCTTCACTGGTTGCTGAAATTGCTAATTCCTGCCTCCAGCATATAAGTAAGTCCTCTACCGAGACCTCTACTGGCATATGCATTTGTTGCGTTGGCGCAGTTGGCCGCAACGAGAGGGGACAACGTGTCACGGGCGTAAGATTGTGTTATCTGCGCGGCACAGCTGTCGACGGTGGCCAGATGGCTATCGTGTGGCTGCTGCCTGGCCAGCTGCGGACGAGGGCTGTGTAGTTGACTGGCATGAAGTGGGTCAGCTAGCTCCTACTGTGACAACTGAACAAGGTTAGCACACTGGAATCGAATGTGGTAAGACGACGGTTCAAACACGCGTCTGGCCATTCTGATTTAGGCCTTCTGCGATTTTTCTAAATCGCTTCGGGTAAATTTCGTGACGTTTTGTTTGCAAAGGCACGGCCGACGGCCTTCCCCATCCTTGACACAATCCCAGCTTTCTCTCCGTCTCTAATGACGTTCTGCGTCATAGGGCTGTGGCCTATGCAAGACAAGTAAGGAGATCTCGTCCCGTCGATGTGGCTGGAAGGCGGTGCGCCACAGCCGCGTTGTAGGCTTCACTAGACGGAGCTTATTGTCTGTCACTTTCAGCCACTCATCCTCTCATCGATGCAAGGCCCTGGGGCTCAACAGCGAGGCTATAGCATGCAGAGGTATGGCACACTGAAATAACAGAGGATACCGACACGCCTCTTTGGCTGCTAGATCCGCCCTTTCGTTCCCTGCGATACCGATGTACACTGGTACCTAGCACAAAGACACCTCCTTCCCCACACGTGGTTGCAGGAGGGCGTTCTGGATATTCTGGACTTTTTCTGTGCTGGGTACAAACCTTGTACAGATTGAAGCGCACTCAGAGAAACAAAACAGATACGGAATTTAGCAATTTAAGAATCACTCATCTGCTCCAATGCCTGAGAGATGGCATATAATTCTGCGTCGAAGACAATAAAGTCTTAAGGCAGTGGGACCTTGAAGAAACAGTCTGGGAAAACTACAGAAGACTCAACGGAGTCCCCCTGTTTTGACCCATCCGTTAAGACAGCTACAAATTTGTGGTACTCATTTAAAATGTCAGAAAATAACATCACGAAAACAGAAGCACGAGTGCAATCTCTGCCGGCCGGAGTGGCCGAGCGGTTCTAGGCGCTTCAGTCTGGAGCCTCGGTACCGCTACAGTAGCAGGTTCGAATCCTGCCTAGGGCATGGATGTGTGTGATGTCCTTATGTTAGTGAGGTTCTAAGTTCTAAGGGACTGATGACCTCAGATGTTAAGTCCCACAGTGCTCAGAGCCATTTGAACCATTTGAGCAATCTCTCCTGTACAGCACCAAAGCTAAAATTACTGTGGGCCTCTGCAATAACCCCAGCGGCGGGCATTTAAAACCCTGGATTTAGGGTTGTACGTGCTCCACGCCAAATGACCTCAGCACACGCTACGCGCGAATCCCAAATGGCATTGCCGCTCGCAGATAATTGGAGAACAGACGTTCCAGAAGTGGACGAGCAACAGTCTGGTATGCGGGTGAAGTCGAAGCTGCAAGGAACTTCCATGCCTGACGTACCATGAGGAACTGCCACCGTATGTTGAGTGTTGGTTCATCAGCCTCAGCACAGAGACTGGGTACAGGGCTGGTCAAGGCCTGGCTGCCCTGTACACTGTGCTACCATAGTCTATAGTCTAGCTGTGTATGCACAAAAGGACTATAAAACTGGTGCGGACATGCCATGTCTGCTCTTCGTGACCTGTGTCTAGGGCACTTTATGATATTCAGCGCCTTCTGTGCTCTAACTTTCAGATCCCTCAGGCGTGGTAACCATGATAATTTGGAATCAAAATTGAGGCCTGGAAACCTCACTGATCTTTAAAATGTAGAATGATGTCCGTTTGCAAGTCAGGTAAATTAAAAATACAACGAAAACGAACAAAATGATGACACACGCGGTTATCTGCAGAAAACTGAAGTCCTGTCATTGCAGCCCACTCCTACAACCTCCACCCTATTAAGTTTCAACTGACGAGTCGTTGTTACAACACTGGAGGAGGATCAGAAAACTGCAAAATCTTCCACTAATAAGGAGCACTGCGTAGGACTCCTTCCCGTGGATGTGATACTGTTTTTCGCTATGATACAGAGGTAACAATTAAAACACCATTCTCCTGCTTAAACAAATCTGACAGCACATCACCAACTCAGGATGTAGATGAGCGCTTACAGAGAAAAGGCCATATGTAAATTGGGAGGTTGCTACGAAAACCCCACTGATGGAGTTGCACCAGAATACTGTGTCTCCAAAAGTGTCACGCTTTTCTGATATCGGAGAATATATGGAGACAGTGATGTTTATGTAGGAAAGCCTGCTGCCTAGCTGCCTCTGGTAGGGTCAGGTTATCCACAGAGGTCCAAAATCTCCTGAATCCACGCTGAGAGCGGGTAATAAGTTGCCTGGTTTCTAACAATCAGACCAGGTGACGGTTAACCATGCGCTCCAGGATCTTTCCTATAAAACTTGTTAAGGCGACGCTCCAGTAACTAGAGAGGCATGTGCGGTCCTTTCCTGGTTTGAGAAGAGGAATCACAATTACCTCTCTCCATTAGTTGGGGAAGATGCATGTCTGCCATGTAAGATTAAAACATCTGAGGGGAATTTCCTTCGACGCTGGCGGCAAATGTCGAAGCATGCAGTACCAGATTTGGTTGTAACCTGGTGCAGTGTCACGAGTCTCAGCCAGTGCCGATTCCAGCTCCCAAATGGAGAAGGGGGAGTTGTACGTCTCCAGACTGTTGGACCTGATGTCCAACTGCAGTCTCACGGTAGCGGCGAAGAGCTGGATTCTGGCTGGAATCAGCAGTAATCGCTGCAAAATGCTCTGCCATCATCTGAGCAATGTCTCCGGGTCTTGTCTGAAGACACCCGCGTTTCAGCACTGCTGCTGCTCATAAACCACAATGTTTACCGGAAGTCCTCTGGATGGCTTGTCATACTTTTGTAGAACAAGTGGAATGATTGATGGAGTCCAGGAAAGCTTGCCATGACCTTCCCCAGTTCTCTTTAGTTACACATCGAGCCTTGACTCGCGGGACTCAAAGGTTGTCTGCTGTTGGATAGCATTTAAACCATAGAGGAGCCACACACCTGTCCCAGATTACTTAAAGACACTCATCAGTCCACCAAGGTACAGGTCGCCTCCTAAGATGACCTGCAAACTTTTAGATGGATAAGTCAGTGGCACGATGGATCACTCGCTTGATGTGGTCCACTCATTCATGGACGCCGTAGTGATGTTCAAACACAGCCCGCTGGCTGCACAGCATCCAGTTAGCCACGCTGACCATCCACTTCGCTGGCTTTTGTTCAAGCCTTCCGCTTCCAGTACATGAATGCAGAGTGGAAAGTGTTGGCTGGAAATGTAGGTCGTCAGGTCCTTCCACTGAACAGTGTCTGCGAGGTCAATGGCTGAAAATTACACAGTAACAGCACCGAAATGAGTGTAAGTACCTGTGTTGAAGATGCAGGGCTCGTGAGACGTCACGAGCCTCTCCAAAAGCAGACCCCAAGGGCAAGTAGATGTCAAGCCCCGGAAGTCTCCCAGTAGGAGAAATGGTCGGGGGAGTGGTCCATAAAGTCAGTGAGAGTCTCAAAGTCTGTTGCATCTTGTGCAGGAAGATACAGTGAACAAAGAGTGATCCTCCGACACACATCAATTTCAGCAGCAACTTCTTGCTGGTCAGTAAGCCAGGGGAGAGCATAGGAGTGGTGTGTGCTATCGACAAATACAGTTACCCCTCCCTTGGCCCTTTCCCCAGTCAGTTCATCCTTACAATAGACTATACAGCCTTGTTTCCTGCTAATACAAGCATAGGGATCGTTTCTGTGCTAACAGTTCAATTTCCTCCACACATATCCTGAATCTATTAATGTTCCACTGGAGGATGGGAGCTATCTATCGCGGGGGTAGCAACTTCATCCTGACTTTCTGCCAGAGAGGGGAGCTCACAACGATGAAGGCTCAATCTTGGGGCTAGCTGATTGCCCCAGTCTGACATTAAGGTCCATCTGCTCTGAAGAAGATTAGAGAAACATGTCAGACAGGATGAGGTCGACATCGTTGGACTGTGCAATTTCTGTCTCAGTGGGCACTCTTTGCCTTGGATTTCGTTTTTTTTGTTTTTTGTTTAGGCGATTTTGGAGCCACAACTTCAGAAGTGATAGTGGCATGCAGTGAGCCGGCCGGAGTGGCCGTGCGGTTCTAGGTGCTACAGTCTGGAGCCGAGCGGCCGCTACGGTCGCAGGTTCGAATCCTGCCTCGGGCATGCATGTGTGTGATGTCCTTAGGTTAGTTAGGTTTCATTAGTTCTAAGTTCTAGGCGACTGATGACCTCAGAAGTTAAGTCGCATAGTGCTCAGAGCCATTTAGTGGCAGGCAGCACAAGATGGTGGACGTTATCTTCAGAGCGGCAAGAAGCCCCACAATGTCAGCAACCACAGCTTTTTCTGAAGTTCTAGGAGGAGGAGCTGGCTTCGAAGCAACTGCATAAGTACAAATGCAGTTCTGGTACCGCGCGCCGCGGAATTTGAATCCCCGCCAGACATCATGGACGTCGAAGACACCTAGAGATCTCTGCACCATCGCGCCGTAAGCTGTGGCGGTGCGTGCGTCCTGGCCCGCATTTAGTGTGAGGGCGCCACAGTGCAACACGTGGTTCCAGCGGCCAATAGCGGCGCCCCCGATAGAGTATTTAAGTACCTGACTCTTGCTGAGCCAGCGAGTCTAATCGTTTCGTGAGTCTCAACACATCGCGTCGACAACAGACAGCGTGTTTATCGTTCTTTGTTTTCATTACGAGTGGACATATTGGATTCGTTTGGTTCACTCTGTCACTCCGTTGCTTCTTGCGTGTTGTCGTCGTAAGGTCTCTCTCTCCATCGTCCGTCGTTGCTTCGTGTCCGTCCTTTCCGTTCGTTTGTTTCTTCGCGGGTCGCTCTCCGTTTGGTCCCGCCGCGCTTTCTCGGCCACCCCGCGACCGTTCCGGTCGCGGTCACAACAGGTTACAATAGTAGTGACAAATGCAGGTACTAGTGCTGAACTAACAACCTTCGTTCGCGTAACAGCGCAGGTTTTCTGGACTGGCTGTTCAGGAATGGAAGCAAAGGAGGCAGTGAATATGGACAGCTGCATGGCCTTGTATAACTTTTTGTCTTCACCATACAAGGATGCGCTTCGTCACATTGATCTTCGCAATTTTCCGTTCTCCGAGTTGAACACTGCAGTCCGTATTCGAGACAAGGAGATCCTCATAGCAGTTGACGCACTTTGGAGGAGAGGTACAACCACCTCAGTTGGGGATGGCTTTGCCACATTTCCCATAAGTGGCTTCTCAGTTACAACCAAAAGTAATGTGCCCAAACAGTGCATTGGGTCTAGGAAATAAGGCCGTATGCTTAAGTGTAGGAAATCTGCCTTGACATGCTCTGGAAGTTTGGTGCTGTTAAAAATAAGGATAAAAGATTCTTTTGTCAAGATCGCCATCCATCGTTTTCATATTGTTTTGCACCTCTAAAATGTCTTCCTGGGACCACTCAGCTTTCAGTTTTTCTCAGGAAATGTCGACTAGATCTCTGAAGTCACAACACCTTTGCTATAGCTAAAGCTGTCGTGCATTTGAGTTTCTACTGCTTACTACCCGAGGTACTGAGCTTCCTGAAGGTTCTTTACTCGTTGGGAACTGAAGTTTGAGGACGAATGGCAATACCAAAGGACACCACCTTCTGACAGATGGCAACACAGAGATCATTTGAGGGAATACAGAAACTACTGGGCTGAGGTACGAGGACTGCAGCCTTGGCAGCAGCGTCAGCAGCCTCGTTTCCTGGGAGACCGACGTGACGAGGAACCAACATAAACTTCACAGTGGCTCCATCAAGAGTGAGCAAGTGGCAGTTTTCGTGGACCCGATGCACTAAGAGTTGAGCAGCGCTAGGTGAGACTGAGGAGAGGACACAATTGGAAAGCCTGTGTCGCCGGATGTACTCTGTGGCCTGATACAGGGCGAAGAGCCCGGCTGTAAATACTGAGCAGTGTACCAGAAGCCGATATCGAAAGACATGAGCTCCAATGACAAAGGCACACCCAACACCACCGTCAGTCCGAGAGCCATCAATGTACACAAAGGTACTGTCGCGAAGTTCCATGTGAAGGTCATGCAACTGAAGGCCAAAGAGCGAGGCTGGAGTAGTGTCCTTCGGAAGCGAATGAAGGCCAAGGTTAACAGGGGCCGATGCACAAAGCCAAGGTGATGAAAGGCTTACACCCACCGGGAAAGTTGCAGGTAGTGTGAAGTTAAGCTGCCGAAGAAAGTAACGAAAGCAGACTCCAGGAGGTAACAGAGAAGAGGGACGTGCCCCATACTGCCGATCAAACGAATCGTCAAAGGAGGCGGCATAGGATGAGTGGGGACGCACGGCAGACAAACGGCATGCATACTTGCTGAGAAGAAAGTCACGGCAGTAGGACAGTGGTAGTTCAGCAGCTTCAGCATACAGTCTCTCAATCGAGCTAGTGTAAAAGTTGCCAGTGGCCAAACGGATGCACTTTGGTGGATTGTGTTGAAACGGCGTCAGATGGACAGACGTGCAGACGCATAAACAAAGCACCCATAGTCGAGTTTCAAACTGACAAGGCATCGGTACAAACAGAGGAGGGCGGTTCGATCTGCACCCCAGGAAATTCCAGTAAGGACACATAGGACATTGAGGGACTGCATACGGTGGGCTACCAGTTAACACACATGGGAGGACCAAGAGTGTTTCCTATCGAACATGAGCCCCAGTAATTTAGTAGTTTCAACAAATAGAAGATGTAAAGATGGGTGGAGAAACCATTTGCACCGCCTAAATTCATACAGACGGTTTTGTTGGTGCAAAAACGAAAACCTTTACCGATGCTCCAGGAGTAAAGACGATCGAGGCATCGCTGATGACGCCACTCAGTGAGAAAGGTCCGTGCAACAGATGCCGAAATCATCAACAAGAAGAGAGCCGGAGATGCCCGGCGGAAGATAGGCCATTATAGGATTAATGACGATAGCAAAGACGACAACGCTCAGGATGGAACCCTCACACTCCGGTTTCGTTGATAAAGGTGTCCGATAAGGCAGGACCTATACGCACCTTGAAAACTCGATCTTCTAAAAATTTCTGAAGGAAACAGGGCAGGCGGCCACAGAAGCCCCACGTGTAAAGTGTATGGAGGATACCAGTTCCCCAGCAGGTGTCGTACGCCTTCTCCAAATCGAAAAACACGGTCACAGTCTGGGACTTCCGCAGAAAACCACTCATGACATTGGTGGACAAAGTAACGAGACGGTCAACTGCAGAACGTCGCATTCGAAATCCACACTGTGCAGTCGTTAGTAAATTGCGAGACTCGAACCACGATGCGAGCTGTGCACGAATCATACGTTCCATCACCTTACAAACACAACTGGTGAGAGAAATGGGGCGGTAGCTAGAAGGAAGGTGTTTGTCCTTACCAGGTTTAGGTATGGGTATGACGGTAGCTTCATGCCAACTTCCAGGAAATGTGCCCTCTGCCCAGATGCGGTTTACATATTAAGCAGAAAGTGCTTTCCCCCAAGAGAAAGGTGCTGCAACATCTGAATGTGGACAGTGTCTGGTCCTAGGGCGGAGGATCAGGATGAACTGAGAGACTGAGAGCATGATCGACCTTCCTTATAATAAAGGTGGGATTGTACCATTCACGATTCTGAGAAGAGAAGGGTATCACTGGAATCTCCTCCGCTCATGTCCGATGGAGGAAGGCAGGGTGATAGTGGGAAGAGCTCGAAATTTCCGCAAAATGTCGGCCCATGGTGTTGGAGATAGCAAGAGGGTCCCCGATGACATCAACTGCTACTGTTAGGCCGGAAATTGCCGAATGGATCTTGGTCTCAGGGAGTCGTCGGGGGTTGGCCCACACGACAGAGGAAGGGGTGGAACTGTTAAAAGACATAGTGAATGAAATCCAGCTATCTTTTTTGCTATCCCGAAGAACTCGTCGACACTCTGCACACATCTGTTTATAATGAATGCAGTTTACCATCGTAGGCTGGTGATGAAAAACGTGGAGAGCACGTCTCTGCACGCAAATGGCGTCGTGGCATGCCTCAGTCCACCAAGGGACTGGCACACAGCGTGGTAAAGAGGAAGTGGAGGAATGGAACTTTCTGTAGCAGTACGAATAATGTTTGTGAAACATTCTACTTGGTCATCACAGCTGGGGAAATGTTCGTCGAAGGTTGCCAGGGATGATTAAAGCCCCCAGTCAGCCTTCCGCTGGATTAGAGTCATGATGAGGAAGAAACAAAGGGGTGTCACCTCGGCGGCTGCAGAGTGACAGCCTGTGAAGACTCGCTGCTACAGGGCACAGAAGCAGGAGTATCCTGCTCCATGAGGTCCACAGAAGCATCAGCTTACTTATGCTGTCGGTCTGTGGAATACAATACAGAAAAATGGTTCATTGTGCGCACTGGCGACACGGAAGCAGACCTGGCAAAGCTATCACATGGCAACACCGTCGAAGAGGATCTTCGAGTCAAAAAAGGAAAAGATTTTTGCCTTTGTTGGACTTATTTGATCCTTTCCCGTTAGCAGAGGAAGACTCATGTGTTGTGTGGCTGCAGAGAGAGTTTTCACGGGAATACTCCTCCTTCGCCCCTTGAGGCCAGAGTTTGATGGCTTGTTGCATAGCTGGACGGGGGGGATGGCGATGCTACCTTGACACAGGGCGATTTCACAACATCAGAGCTGAATTTGAGGTTGCATAACTGCGTGGCCATGTCCTTTATGGAGCGAGAGTTAACAAGAATAGAGCTACAAGTCCTAGACGAGAGAACATAGGGTTTGCAACCGGCCAATAACTTGCTAGTGACTGGTATGGCACTTTTTCCTTTACCCGGATCTCCTTGACAGCCCTCTCATCAAGAAATACGGGGCAATCCCAAGAGGAGGCGGCATGGCTGCCATTGCAGTTCGCACAGCAGGGAGGAGGAGGCGGACAATCGGCCTTGTGCGCATCCCTACCACAGGTTACACATTTGGCTGGGTGTCGGGAAGACGTTCTAGCATCTTCGAAACGATGACACTGGTAGCAGAGCATCGATTCGGTATGGACCGTCGGACTGTGATAATTTCAAAGCCTGGTTTGATAGTGGATGGAAGCACCACTCTATCAAAGTGAGAAAAAAAGAGTACAGGGGAGCACTAAGGACGACTCTACATTTTTTATCACCTGATGGACGGCAATGACACACGGATGAGAGAGATAGACTGATTTCAGCCTCGGTCAGACCGTTGAGCAGCCTAGAGTAAATAACACCACGGGAAGAATTAAGCGTTCTATGGGCCTCTACACAAACAGGATAGCCGTGGAGAAGTGAGGTGGAAAGGAGTTTTTGTTCTTGAGAATCAGAAGAAGTCTCCAAAAATAAATAGCCAGTCCGTAAACGAGAGCAGGATTTCACAGAGCCGGCAATGGTATCACCACCTTTCTGAATAATAAACGAAATTACCGTTGCGAAGGAGTGACAATCTTCATTGCATGAAACCACAAGGAACCGTGGTGCAGCTGGAAGGATCTTTGAATCATTAGCCTCATTCTGTTTACGTTTCATAGACGTTAATTGTGAATAGGATTGGCTCACTGCGAGGAAATCCCCCATGATTACCAGCGTCTCCGATGGCGCGCTCCTTCCACGTGAGGGCCCCTTCACAAGGGCGCGCACCCACCATGGATGATTGTTCACACCTCAAGTCACACCTCCTAAACACCTGACAGAGGGATCAATCGGTTATTTGGGAAGGTAGCAGCCCAGGCAATCATCCCTGCCTACGCCTGGCCTGTACCAGGGGGTACGTGCCAAGCCTACCTGTGGCGTGGGTTGGGAATTACACGTTACCCAGTCACCTGTTACGCGTCAGACGAGTGGGCCGGTCGTCAGGAGCGCACAGGGAGGAAGAAGAAAAAGAGGAACCTCAAACGCCGGAGTGGAGGAACGAGAGAAGAAGGGAAAGAAAGGATGGAAAAGCGAGCGAAAAACAGTGGTGAGACTGTTCTTATGCAGCGACAGACAATGTGGAACATTCCCAATAACACCTCAGACATGTTCCCAAAGGGAGGGGAGAAAGAATAGCAAGAGGACAGACATGCAGGACGGAAGGAAAGAGATGATGGAAAGGCTGGGGCCCCGTGGTAGCTAAGCACGAACCCGCCAAAGAGTGCGAGCCCCATTGGGGGGCGGGGGGGGGGGATGTGAATGTGGTTGGCTGGTAACTTACACTGCAAAGGGAAAGCCAGCCATCATAAGAACATAGCAGGAGCTCCTTAGTTACAATTTAGACAGGTTTAACGCAACACATCCGTCGCACTGTCAATGGAAATGGGTGATGTATCTGCACACCACTAGCTGCTGTCCTGCACAGTCAACCTGAACTGCGCCGAAATCATTTCGGACGACGTTCGGCTAATTTTCTAAGTATTTTGGTAAAGTGTATCTGGGGGTCTTTGATGGCTCGTTACAGAGTACCAATGTCATTGTGACTTACTCGGTTTGCACACCAGTTACTTTTGTTTATGTGAAAATATCTTCACACTAGTTAAAAAGGCTGTAATATGCAGTTAACAAACGTACAACATGAGCTCCCAGAGAAAAAAATCCGAGACACAATTATTCTCTAATTAGCTGAAAGCAAATCAGGCCCGAAGAGTAAAGTTGGCATTAGTATTAACAGCAGCAAACACTTTGACTGAATCGAATAAGACTGTTTCCAAATGAGACATACAGCATATACCATCAATGCGCTGTTGTGCAGATATTTTCAGTGCAATGGAGATCCCAATGATAAGATGAGTAAGTAATCAAATGAAATACAATTACTCTCTAACTAGCTATCAAAAACCAAGGTCACTTATGCCAAAATAGTCAGAACCCGCATCTCAACAACCGTTGAAATTTTACAGTGCTGTTCACCCTGTAGGGCGTACACTCACTCATACAGAACCCGCTGTACAACACAGCCCTCGAGGCCTGGAGGGAGCTCCGTTACCATTAGCATGCTGACTTTTAAACCAACCTCCAGTTCCAATCACTCATCTTCTCAATTACGGTTAATTCTGTGCCCCAACTGCGAGATCTTTACATGTAATGGAGCTTTAGTTTGCGATACGGAGGGTGTCGTAGGGAAATGTCTGCTATCGATTTTCTTTGAACTTCTGTGACTACTTGACTGTACAGGATTCTTCATTGTTTCTGACATTACAAAATGTGGAATAAAGTCAAGAGCAAACGGGAGTGAGGAAACAATGTGATTCGTGTCATGTCCTGAACAGGGAAGGCCGATGTGGCAGTTTAAGAGAGCAAGAAACGCGAACCCATGCATTGCGGTAACATGGAGAGAAGAGAGATCTCTCTAATTACACGCACAGAATCGAAATAGAGTTCCTCATTCAAGCGTATTCGATATCGATAGACGAACGGAATTTCGGCAGAGGGCTCTTTGAGCCTCTATTTCCAGTAATGGGTCTGTGGCTCGCAGGACATCAGTGGTTCGGCAGATTGTGCGCAGCTTATCAGGCCGCTGGTCTACGCTGACGGCGCCTACAGTTTGATTTGGGTAATTTGTGACTGACGTTTCAGCGAGTCAGGAGCTAGGGGTAAGCCGCCAGTTACGTACATCCGTAGGAGTAGTTAAATACGCCCCGAAAGATGCAGCGGAGGAGAAAAGCTGCAGGGTTGTACAGATGATGCACAATGTTGGATGATCTCGGTACACGAGAATGAAAACATTACGGAAAGTATGGCATCGGACCAGTAAAAAGGCTGACTTAAGTCTTTTGTGGATTTCACAGATTCTATTACGAAAATTAAGATGTTTACTAGAGGTCACAGCTGCCAAAATTTTACACAGCACGACAAAACGTTCATTTATAGTCGAATTCTTCGCTTTTGTTCAAATACTGATGTTTCATACGTACTTAGCAAGAAACCTGTCCGATATTTTATCATGGGGTTGGTTGCAAAAATTGTATCTGCACAGTGGTTTTGAGACAGTCTGCCAATAACACATGGCGCACAGTGAACGAATTTCGGCACACTCACAACTTTCTAACAACTGTAAAGGCGTCCGTGAGTAATGACATTTTTGTTAGGATGTCAAAACTTAATCTTCCTTCCTTTGAACACTTCTTACGCAATTCCACCAGAAAGACTTTAATGGAGGTAAAAGCCAGGAATATTCACTACCAAGCAAATGAACCACATTTATCTAGCCATAAATCCCTCAATTTTGAGTCGAGATTACATTGGACTGAAGCTGTAAGACGCACTGCCGTGCCATTAGTATGGAAACTTTATTTATTCACGAACGTTGTTAACGGTCTCGCCTCGTGGAATACACCGGATTTCTTCAGATCACCGCAGTTAAGCAAACTGTATGGTATGAACTTGGATGGATAACCGACTGGGTACGCCATGTGGTAATATCAGTTTTCCCCCTGAATTTATGGCTGAGGAGTGGTGGAACGGTGGTGTAAAATTCCTGACCACCAGACTTTGTGGCAATGTCCTGCTTAGATTTGAAACCTCTCTGGCAGTGTCTCATGGTGTGAGGGCACGTGACACTGTTGATGGTCATCTGTCCGTTGGAGGGGAACACTAAGCTCGACAGCTCATTCTAGACGAGTAGGCTACGTGCCAGCACCGGATTTCACCCTCTCCGTTCTGTCATTGTCATCATCATGCAAAACTCATGATACCACAATATACACACACATTACAGTCACCTAAATATATTAAACTCACAGCCCTAAGACTTTGCGAAGGAGAGGTGCCATACTGCGCGAAGGACAGAAACACCTTTCCAATTAGGCGGTTGAACCTGCCCTTTGGGGTTTCACAGCCAGCACACCACACGACTTCACTTGTGTGTTTTCTTCCCACGAATACTCAGCAACACATTTTTTGACAGTGGCAATACTTTTTGCAAAAACATCAAGTAGCAGTGATCCGTTCGATTTGGTCGAATAATGAATAACCCAATCAAATCACCGTCCACGACATCTGCCATAGTACTGGCACCAAAGGTGTGCTGACATCTACAGCAATGTACAGCGTGGAGATCTGTTATCATACCACTCGAGGAAAGTACGTGAGGAACACCAATATCAGTGAAAGATAAAAAATGAGTCAGTTTTGCTTTTAAAGTTAAGACCGATACCAAACTTCTCGGGACATACGTTCCTGCATAAATAGTTACCTACGAAGACATTGTATAACATATGGAAGTCTGTAGTAAGAACCATGAAATACACTGTATAAGTAAGTAAGAGAGGTGTGCTACGCGCTAGTACTCACTGTAGGTCTTGAGCTGCTCCAGCTGCGATGCCGTCGGAGCCCTCGTGGAGGCGGTGGCTGGTGGAGGGATCCTAGACGTGGGGATGGTCACCAGCCGAGGCCGCTTCGGTGGGGGAACCAGCCGCGGCGCTGCAGCCACCAGCGTCGCCGTCGAGTAGTAGCTGGGACAACGCAAGGCAACGCTCCGTCACTACTCTGCTAGTCCAGCCTCTCTCACTCTCTCTCTCTCTCTCTCTCTCTCTCTCTCTCTCTCTCTCTCTCACACACACACACACACACACACACACACACTATCTCCCTTTAAATTATTATCTACCAGGAGACAATACCTTTATCTTCTCGTTTTCGGCAAGCATTCCGAACGTGCACATACAATAACCACTAACCAGCTCGAATGAATTCCCCTATAAATCACTGGCTGGATCTAGTACGAAATGTCTCACAAGGCATTGCATCAACAACACCCTAAGACCAAAGCAGTTCTTGTTTATGGAATGACCACTCGACTCCACAGCTCCACCGCGTTGTGAAACATATAAAAGACTGCTGCAATACGAGAAGTTGAGGGGGGCATTGTTCCTAGACATTAAAAGGGCTTTCGACCATATCTAGCATAACAAACTCAGTAGTGTGGCTGGCACAATACAAGTACAGTATGCTTTGTCGCTAGATTTCCTTACTCCTGTAACGCCATGCACTGTTGCCAAGATTGTCCCCTTCTTACAGGCATGTAGCCCAGTTTGCCTATGTGTAAAATGGTAGGAAATTCAAAATTGCCCAAGGTAGATCTCCTACGATTCACGTTTTAGTATTGTCCTGTTGGTGTGACATTAAAAAATTAAAAATTGATTGATTAATTGGGAGAGTATGGGACCAAACGGCGAGGTCATCAGTCCCGCGATTCCAAAGTACGTTACATAAGAAAGAGGGCCTTTTAAAAGTCGACGGATTCAGTCAGAGGAATCAAATTATAAAACAATGAACGTTAAACACACGCAGTAAAGGCATAAAAGGTGAGACCAAATCTAAAAATTGGAAAAAAAGGAGGGCAGTCATGGGGTCACAGACTGTGAAGACTGCAAAAGGAGTCCCAACCAAAACCAAACCACCTCTGCTCCAAGACTAATGGAGAATCTTATATCTGGAAATAAAAACCACTTCCACAGAGGAAATCGAGGAACAGGTCAACCATCTGCGGATTGTCTGCTAACATTAAATTTAAGGAAGCAGGAAGACTATACTTAGCACGAAGGGTCGTAAGGAGGGGACATGCCACCAATATGTCAGATATTGTCAGTCTGGCGCCGCAAACACATTGTGGGGGTAGTTCGTTACGTAGGAAGAAACGGTGGGTGAGCCGGGTGTGGCCAACGCGTAAACGGCATAAAATAGTGAACTGCTTCCGAGAGGGCCAGAAAGAAGTGCCCCAAACTACTGCAGACTCCTTGATTGCGCGGAGTTTATTACTATGAGCAATAGAGCTCCAGATGGCATTCCACTGTTGGGCAAAGAGAGATTTGACATAGATCCGAGTATCTGCAGCTGGAATCGTGAAAGGAAATGGGCTGTAAGTATCTGCTTCTCTAATCAAACGGTCAGCCAATTCATTCCCTGGGATTCCCACATGACTTGGGACACAGAGAAAGACAACTGAACAGGCAGGGGGTTACGAGAGTAGGATCGATCGATAGCCTGCAAGCTGCTCAGAGTCGAAAACATTATGGAGGGAGGCCTGCCGCACGGGATTAGCAGTGCGGTCTAAGGCGCTGCAGTCATGGACTGTGCAGCTGGTCCCAGCGGAGGTTCGAGTCCTCCCTCGGGCATGGTTGTGTGTGTTTGCCGTTAGGATAATTTACGTTAAGTAGTGTGCAAGCTTAGGGAGTGATGGCCTTAGCAGTTAAGTCCCATAAGATTTCACACACATTTGAACATTTTTGAGGGAGGCCTGAGAAACAAAAAGGATGGCCCTGTGAATGGCTAGAAGCTATGCTGTAAATACATTACATGATCCTAGCAACAAATGGTGCTCAAAGCCGGTAGGAGGCGTAAAAGCGTATCCCACCTTATCACTAATCTTAGAACCATCAGTGATGGTGGCGCCCTGGAACTCTACATGGAAGGCACATACAAGATGCCAGTAAACCATAGGAACAACAGAGACCTTAAGAGCCCGGATGAATCCTAATCCGTGGTCTAGGCACCGTACAAGGGGGGGAGGGGGGGTATGGGAGGACAGACATGGTGTGAAGTCCAGATGGAGATGGAAGTGCAGATGGAGATCCCATTAGAGGGTAATGAGACACAGGCCAACTGGAAATCCCACCCATGGGCGAGTGTTAGGAGGGAGACAACCCTCATTGGCGAAGAGCACTGGGTACACAGGCTGGTCAGGGAATTGGCGGATGGTGACTGCATAAGAAACAAGTAGTTGGCTCTGTCGGATGTGTAGAGGGGGGATCCCTGCTTCTGAGAGCAGACTATCAACAGGACTAGTGCAAAAGGCACCAATAGCCACACTCATCTCACAATGATGGGCAGGGTCAACAAGTTGCAAAGTGGAAGGAGCTGCTGAGCCATAAACCTGGGTACCATAATCGAGTCTGGACAAGACCAGAGCACAGTAAGGATGGAGAAAAGTCGAACAGTCTGCACCCCAAGATGTGTGGGCCAGGAGGTGGAGAGCATTAAGCTTCCGCATTCATGGAGTCTTTAGGTGGCGGATGTGGAGCAGCCATGTCAGCTTGTTATCAAAAATAAGATCCAAGTGTGCTACAACATCGAGGAGCTGGTTGCCTAAATAAAGTTCTGGATCAGGGTGTACTGTGGGTTGACGACAAAAATGCGTAACCCGCGTTTTGGAGTGGGAAACCTGGAGGCCATGGGCAGTGGCCCACGCAAAGGCCCATCAGATGGCGCCTTGGAGCTGGTGCTCAGCAGACACCACCGAGTGGGAGCTGCACCAGATGCAAAAATCTTCAACGTACAACACTGGGGTAACCAGAGGCCCAACAGAGGTTACAAGCCCATTTATGGCAAAGAGGAAAAGTGTGACACTTAGCACAGAGCGCTGTGGGATACCATTCTACTGAATCTGAGGGGTGCTGAGTGAAGTGCCAACTTAAACCCAGAACAGCCGATAAGATAAAAACTCATGGATAAAAATCAGAAAGGGACCATGGAAACTGCAGTCTTGGAGGGTAACTAAAATGTGATGACGCCAAGCCATGTCATATGCCTTATGTAGGTCTGCGAGGACCAATGGATCAGTGCACAGAGCTCCTTGGAGGTTCAGGCCCTGGACAGTTGACTGTCGCTGGTGCCCAGAACGCTGCAGAGCTTTGGCCATACCTGCGATGAAGAGGCATATGTCGCCAGGGAGGAAACATAGCGCTCCCAGTATTCCTTTCTACTCTGCTTAATAAGGTAAAGAGCCTTAGCTCGGAGACACTAAAAAGTGAGGAGGCTGGTCTGGGAGGGGTGTCGCTTAAATCGCCAAAGCGCCCGTTGACGGTCGTGGACAGTGAGTGTGGCGCCCTTGGTCCACCACAGTACCGGCCAATGACGAGGGGGCCTGTTGGATAGGGGGACTGCAGTGCCAGCAGCATGAAGAAGAGCAGCAGAGATCACTTGCACGGCAACATCAATAGAATTCGAGATGGAGGTGTCAAAGCGGACAGCAGACAAGTATAAAGGCCAACTGGCCGAGTGGAATACCCAACATGGGGGCCTGTCTGCCTGGCGGCAGCAGGTGAACTACAGTGTCACTGGAATGTGGTCACTGTCACAAAGGTCACCATGGGATGACCAATGTAAGGAAGCCACAAGAGTAGGGGAGGAATCGTGAGACTGATAGCAGAGAAGGTGCCATGAGTGGCACTGAAGTCGCTAGGAGAATCGTCTTTGAGGATACACAAATCGAAGTCCATGACAAGTTGGTCGATTAGGATACCATGACCTGTTGAAGTGACACTCCCCCACAATGGATGGTGGGCATTGAAATCCCCAAGGAGGAGAATCGGGGGCGTGAGTCCAAGGTAGGCATGACAGAGCCAAGGAAGAGGTCAGGTCACTTTGTCAGTAGTTGCCACAACAAGGATGGGATGACATCCATAAATGTCATACCCAGGTTGTGAGAGGGGAGTAGGTACCTCCGGGAGCACCGGGGGTGCCTTGTTGTGGGATTTATGTTTCTTCTTCTTCGCTTTGAGGTGGAGGAGGGGCAGGATGCAGGAGGAGTACAGTCGTCTGCTAGATCGGCGACTGAAAGAGAGTGGGCAACCTTTGGGCTCACAGATGGTGAGCCTCGTGGCCGAGTGGTGGTGAGAGTCTTCCGGCCTGAGAGATGCCGGGGAGAGGGTTTCTTGGAGAGGGTCCGATCACCGGCAGATGCCTAAGAAGGGGGGCACTTCTTCGGCCGGGGAGGGGGAGCGAATCCCTGACGGGAGGTGGACAGGAGAGTGGGGTGGTGCTGGAGTACGGGAGGAGGAGGAGGAGGAAAGGAAGTAACAGAGGCAAAAGGCGAAGACAGTGACACCAGATGGAGTCTCTAACACTTTTGGCGAGCCTCAGCTTAAGAGAGGCGATCCAGGGACTTGTATTCTTGTATCTCCTTCTCTCTTTTGTAAGCCGAGCAATCCGACGAGCGAGGGGTGTGGCGGTCAGCACAGATGACACACACAGGCGGCGGATCACAACGGCTTCATGGACTGGGTGGCCACAGTCACCGCTCTACAGCGGGAAGACATATGCCCAAAACGCAAGCACCAAAAGCACCGCATGTACAGCTTCACGTCGCATCTGTAGCACATAACCTTGATCTTCTCTGGGAGTGTATCCCCCTCGACAGCCAGAATGAAGGCACCAGTATCGGTGTGGTTAGCTTTGTGACCCTTCTGCACACGTCGAACAAAATGAACGCCACGCCGCTCCAGATTAGCGCGGGTTTCCTTATCAGTTTGCGGGATGAGATCCCTATGAAAAAAGACTCCCTAGACCATATTCAGAGATTGGTGAGGAGTAACAGACACTGGGACGTTGCCAAAACTATCATAGGCACAAAGAGCTGCGGATTGGGTGGCAGAAAAAGCTTTCATCAGCAGGGAGCCTGACTGCATCTTACTAATAGACTCCACCAAACTTGTCCTCGATACTTTCCACGAAAAACAATGGCTTTGTGGCGGTGAAAGTGTCTCCATCCATCCTAGTATAGACGAGGAAATGGGGAAAGAGTTTCAGCCCAAGATGGCGAACCTTGCCCTCCTCCCATGGGGTAGCTAGGCAAGGGAAGGCTGCCAGGTCATACAAGGCAGCATTTTAAGGATCCTTCACCATTTGGAGAGATGGCTGGGTGAGAATGGCCACATTCTTGCAGCTTGATACGCTTCAAGCGCCAGGCATCCGTCCTGATACCACCCACTCCGACCAGCGGCTCTCCCCATGGGCGCCACCCAGCCACAGCAAGGCCCATCTGGCATGGTACCCACTGCCAGGAGTTCTGATGCTCCAAGAAGACAAGCAACCACTCGTTTGCATACAAGGGGAGAATACAGCTCAAAATGGTCTGAGCACATTGGGAGGGGAGGCGACCTGAGGATACGGAACGGTGTCTGTGATGTCAGCACCCAAGACAGATGTTCCCAAAATACGAAAACAGTCTCTATAATGTCAAAATCCAAGTATCTGTTGTTGAAAACATCGATTCAGACTAAACTGCAATATTTATTTACTGAGGCACAAGGCAGAAAAACTACTTGTACAGAATTGTGCAGAAATATTTGCACTATTCAGCACTTTTCATTTTAAAAAGGTTTCCAGCGAATCTGAAAAAAAATGCTGAGTGATAAACCTGACTTATTCAGCAGTTCCTTCCAGTAGTTAAAAAATTTGTTAATTATTCTGTACATAAATTCTCTAAATGGCGTTCTGTAAAGTATATAAAAACTTGTTGCATGACCAAGTAGCTTTGGCTCACATGGTCCTACAGAACCTGATAAATAAGTGTAGAAAAAAATCAACCGAACAAAGAAAAAATATACAATTCATTAAGTACATAAGGTGTATGGATGACCAAAATGGGCAACCTCAAGAGGATCTGGTGCTACCTGAAGTACATTTTAGTTAGGCACTGAGATTGAAATAGCAGGAAGGCAAGCGTTTCATGACTTGTGCTTCTGACAGTCGATGTTTATAGTGACGATTGGCACTCACTAGATTGGAAATTACAACCTAGATCTTCCAATACCAAGGCACCCCATGTAGTTCACATCTCTTGGTCGACAGAGCAGACAGTTTCAAATGATTGAGGCCTATAACGATAGTTTATAGCTTGCACTTTCAACATTTCAATTCTTGCTTTGAATGGCGTCAGCTGCAAGATGTGGTTGCTTTTCATAAAACTACTGGAAATCCTTGAATGGTTGTTCCTTCTCCATGAATTCGATGTCTTCGTTATTCCCAAGTCCTGCAGATCTTTCTTAACTGCTATAAACCATATAGTTTTCTTTCTGTTCTTATCAAAGAAATTGAATTTTGTCAGCCTGTCGTTTCCCATTGTTTTTAAGTGATCATAAAATGTAGGCCCCGCTTTCTTATTTTGTGTAGTATGTTCTCAGTTTGTAATACATCTCCTTCCTAGCTCTCAATTTCCAAATCCCATTTTCAAACTTTGGACACAAAACGCCTCGAATAGATCAACGCAACTGTCATGTTCTAACCGAGAACTGCTGGAGAAGACAGTGTAGTTCACATGTGCTGAGGTTCACCGTCTATAACTTTATCGTGAAGAGGAAATGTGAGAGAACTAACGACTAAGCCAGTCTGACACACTAATAAATTAACAGACGGAACTTTATGATTTTCGAAGCGTGTTGCTCCCACATCTGAAGATATTCCAGTCAGGTATAGCACGTATGTCCATGTACAAGGGGTAATGAAACAGTCAGTAGCTGATCATAAGGACTTCGTTTTCATTCTGAAGCAACTCCCCAGGAGCTGCCGATCATAAGAACGAAAGCTAAACGTCATTTTGATAGGTACAATGCACGATATTATTAGTGCGTGTGATAAACTACTGGGATCCTGGCGATGGCTATTATGTGTGTCCGCTATGACGACAGTGAAATTCAACGGAGCGGTGTTTGATCATTAGTTTCGATTAATGTCAAAATTAACTCGACTGTTTATAAAAACTAAGTGATTTGCCAGGAATTGGATTGTCTCAATGTGTTCTTATAAAAAATCGTGAACAGCTTCACAGTGGTTCTACGATAATGGACAGCATTTACGCCGCTGGATTGCTCGAAGCGCAGACACAAACCGCAACGAAAGTATTTGAGGGAAGTAGCCAGCCGGTTACGCACCATTTCAGTTCATCTTATTATCACAGTTCACTTAAAAATCTATCATCTTCTGACAAGTAGTGGAAACAAATTTCATTTCTGCGTATCAGGGGATTCCCTAAAGACTGAACGTTGTAATAGTATCTAAAGATGATCTGCAACGCTACGTGGTCGACGCGGGTTTGATGCCCCCCCCCCCAATCCGATGACAGCTAAATGTATCCTGCCTAAACTCATTTACATAAGCAGCAGCGAAGTCCTTAAACAATGACATATCGCTTTTAATAAATTTACCATCGAAGCGTCGTTACTGAATTCATTTGGCGTATGCGAAGCACGGCCTCTGGCGGCTGGTTATAAAAATAATGTAATTAATATTTATTTTGTCTGTTACTGCTGTCGTCTTTGGTTCTGTAAAAATGCTTTCACAACAGCGAAAACGCCTGGATATGCAATCAGTAAAACGTACAACACAAAATGCCGAGTAACGCGACTACTCTTAGAGAACGCAAAAAAACTGTGGTATGGTTGCCGTCGCCACGGGAACAGCCGACCATGGCGTCGTTGCGTCGCTCTTCCATTGCACTCAGTGAACCCATACACGAGATGCACATTCACCATCTCTTCATCAGTAAACCTATCTAATGTACTGCTGTTTATCACTGTTAAAGCAGAACGAACTCTGCTGGTAAACGCAATCCTACACAGAACTGAGCTGAACTGAATGCCAACTTCAGGGCAACGAGTGAAGGATGGCAATTACATTTGTTGTCAGCAGGTTCCGAAAGCGAACGGAAACAAGACACACACCGCTTAACGTCGACATGGTCTACTGAGCACTATTTTCAGTGCAATACAGCTACAAAGCTAATTAGGGCAAGAACCAAGTGAACTGCAGTAACTCTGTAACAGTAGGCTGCAGACTGCGGGTTCATTTTATCAGTATACTCAGAAGCTATCCCTGAACAACATTGTTGGTGGAGTTCTGGTTCACTCTGTGTAATAGTCAGATAACTAGCCAGAGTTACGAGCCGTACAGCTTTACTGCTGCGGTGGCATCTGGTAAGAGGTGAGCGTAGAGCGCCACACACCAAGTTCTTAATAGCTAAATTTTGGTTGTGAGAAGTTCTTCCCTTCACGAGGATTCGAAACACATGCCACTGGATCGAGAGTAGAGCACTGTATCCGCCTGGCAGAACCGACTGAGCAGCGAATCACACGCGCTGCAGAAGCAAGGGTCCAGCAGTTTCCTCCCTAGGTGTTTTTTGTGGTTTGGTTAGAAGTGCTCCCTCCTCTTGGCTGGACTTCTTAAGTGTTGAAGGTAAACTGGTAAGAGTCTCTTTACTTACACGAGAGAATGATTCAAGGCTTACTCCTCCTGTTATGGATCTAGGCAGCCGAACACGTTCCCATATTTCAGTATTGACTAATCCCACGTAATTCAGGTCGAAAATAGTGTGACGCAGTCTTCCAACAGTGGTGACGAGTTTGTGCATCAAGGAGCGTATGGCATCCCGGATGGTTTCCATCATCAGTTCGAAATGCAGATTCCGAACTCTCGCCCAGTACCTAACACAAACTACGATTTTGAAGTGTTTGTAACGGCTATTAATTGATGTTGAAAGTGGTCCTCCCAAGAGGAGCATCCACAGAGCACTGCAAGCACGGTAATTGTTCTATAAATCGTGAGCTTCGTGCAACGGTTAAACAGCCGCACGGCTAACCAAGTGGTCTAAAATGTTGTGTATTACTCGTAAGGATCAGATTATTCACGATATTTTTAAATATACTTAACTGCTCACGAAGTTGAGTTTTATGCAACCAGAAAGAAAACTTTCATAACAAATGCGTTTTACATTTTGAATGAAATGCCACGAAATCTCGTTTTCGTTTCTAGTTTAAATTTCAATCCTTTTAGTCTTGTCGTCATAAGGTAACAACTTTTGCCAAGGACGACAATGAGTTTTTTCTTGTCAAGAACTTTTCTATGACCTCACATTGTTTACGATGCAGGAGAATGCCACTCCATCGCCTGTCGTCGAAAGAAGTGTAAGTGGAGAGCCTTTGGGAACTGAAAAGAGATGCCGGGGCGATTTAAACGTCAGGTGGTGGCAGAGGCAGCTAGGCGGCGGGCAGAGGGAGGCGGAGAGTTTGCTCAGCGCTCGATCCGCCGGCGGCCGGAAGTTTGTAATTACTTGTTCCGAAAGCCCCCGGCCCAGACCTATGACACGGCTGCCAGCGGCCTCTCGGCTTATCGCCGCATTTCCTGCAACACTACAAGTATTCTGCTAATTAGACTACTAAGCCCGCACTTAATCGTTATATCGTCGTCACACTACTCTGCAAATACATCTGCTGCTGCTACGAAGTTTTCGACACGGAATTCGTTAGCGCCCACGATCACAGACCCTTCTACGATTTAGGAAGCTATTTTGCAAAGGACATCGTCACGGTCTGTGGCGCAAAAAAGCCGACATTTTGCTATCATAAATGGAATGCGGAGTCCTATATACCAAGCATTTTCTCCATACCAGCTTAATTTCTGATGACCACCATGTATCTTATCTGAATACTTCTTACTAACGGGTCATCCGAAACTGGTGTGTCTTTTTCATAATAAGAATACTGTTTCTTTATTTTTCACTGTCGGATCGTTTTTGTGATAGTCCCTTACACAAAATGCCCCATAATTAATTATGGTGACTTCAGGAGTGCATTGTATTTTCAGTGTACAACTACAAAATTCACTTTTAAATTCCAGTTTAAGGTAAGGAAGTAATGAATCATGAAACACTTATAGCAAGACGATTCCCGGAGCACAGGTTTACAAATTGTAAAGTCAGACGACGACACACAAATAACTGTCCAAAGACTGCAGCAAAGTAAGACGACGACACACAAACAAATGTCCAAAGACAGCAGCAAGAACGACGACATTTCTATGAATGATGTAACTTCATTGCTTATTATGAATATTCGGGAGGACGACGGTTCAATCCTGCGTCCGGCCATCCTGATTTAGGTTTTCCGTGATATCCCTAAATCGCTCCGGGCAAATGCCGGGATGGTTCCTTTCAAAGGGCACGGCCGACTTCCTTCCCCGTGCTTCCCTAATCCGATGAGACCGATGACCTCGCTGTCTGGTCTGCTTCCCCGAAACAACCAACCAACCAACCTTATTATGAAACCATGTGTTGAAAATACGTGTGAGGATAATTTACTTGCTTACCATATATACACTACAGGCCATTAAAATCGCTACACTAAGAAGAAATGCAGATGATAAACGCGTATTCGTTGGACAAATATATCATACTAGAACTAACATGTGATTACATTTTCACGCAATTCGGGTGCATAGATCCTGATAAATCAGTACCCGGAACAAACACCTCTGGCCGTAATAACGGTCTTGATACGCCTGGGCATTGAATCAAACAGAGCTTGGATAGCGTGTACAGGTACAGCAGCCCATGCAGTTTCAACAGGATACCACAATTCATCAAGAGTAGTGACTGGCGTATTGTGACGAACCAGTTGCTCGGCCACCATTGACCAGACGTTTTCAATTGCTGAGAGATCTGGAGAATGTGCTGGACAGGGCAGCAGTCGAACATTTTCTGTATTCAGAAAGGCCCGTACAGGACCTGCAACATGCGGTCGTGCCTTATCCTGCTGAAATGTACGGTTTCGCAGGGATCGAATGAAGGGTAGAGCCACGGGTCTTAAAACACCTCAAATGAAACGTCCATTGTTCAAAGTGCCGTCAATGCGAACAAGAGGTGACCGAGACGTGTAACCAATGACACCCCATACCATCACGACGGGTGATACGCCAGTATGGCGATGACGAATACACGCTTCCAATGTGCGATCACCGCGATGTCGCCGAACACGGATGCGACCATCATGATGCTGTTAACAGAACCTGGATTCATCCGAAGAGATGACGTTTTGCCATTCGTGCACCCAGGTTCGTCGATGAGTACACAATCGCAGGCGCTCCTGTCTGTGATGCAGCGTCAACGGTAACTGCAACCATGGTCTCCGAGCTGATAGTCCACGCTGCTGCAAACGTCGCGAACTATTCGTGCAGATGGTTGTTGTCTTGCAAACCTCCCATCTGTTGACTCAGGGATCGAGGCGTGGCTGCACGATCCGTTACAGCCATGCGGATAAGATGCCTGTCATCTAGACTGCTAGTGATACGAGGCCGTTGGGATCCAGCACGGCGTTCCGAATTATCCTCCTGAACCCACCGATTCCATATTCTGCTAACAGTCATTGGATCTCGACCAACGCGAGCAGCAATGTCGCGATACGATAAACCGCCATCGGGATAGGCAACCATCCGACCTTTATCAAAAGTCGGAAACGTGATGGTACACAGTTCTCCTCCTTACACGAGGCATCACAACAACGTTTCACCAGGCAACGCCGGTCAACTGCTGTTTGTGTATGAGAAATCGGTTGGAAACTTTCCTCATGTCAGCACGTTGTAGATGTCGCCACCGGCGTCAACTTTGTGTGAATGCTCTGAAAAGCTAATGATTTGCATATCACAGCATCTTCTTCCTGTCGGTTAAATTTAGCGTCCGTAGCACGTCGTCTTCGTGGTGTAGCAATTTTAATGGCCAGTAGTGTACATACATATAGGAAACGTGTATTTCATTACGTATGGTCACAAAGAGCTGTGCATAATGAAAGGGTGAATGTTTTACATACACGGCTGTGCACTTCAAGCAGTAAAAATGGCTTTGATGAAACAATCCATTTTTATCATTCACAGATTTATTGATACAATCCCACTATGATATTTCATACGAAATGTCCCAGGAGGAATTGTCAATATTCACGGATATGACAGAACAAAGTTTCGAGGCAACAAAGTCTAGTAAACATAGGCATTAATATGCACACCTGAAGAGCTATGAGCATTACTTCATCTTCGATACTCTAAAAACAGATCTCTTCTACAGAAAGCTCTCCGCTTTATATGGTGTACTCTCTAAAACAACAAAAAATATTAAAGTTAAAGCAGTTACAACCCTCGGTCGCGAAAATTAAGTCTTTTGATGTGCTTTCGGCACTTCTATGAGCACCTTCATCAGAAATTAAAGATTCAAATTGGCCTATAACATACGAACAAGATCACGGGAAAATTTTTTTTTATATAGAAGCGTAGTACTGTCTAACAGTAAAAGAAACAGACAGTACTTACATGTCACGTATAAAACAAATATCAAGCGATAAAGCTATAGTCACAAAATTTTTAAAAATGTGTACATGGAAGGCGAGCCACTATGCGCTGCACATACATGTCAAGCCGCAGGTAGCAACAGACTGAGGCGCCCGCGTTATCAACTGCGGGCAGGTGAACATTACACCAAGAGTGCCATCTAGTAGCCACTACTATAAGTAGGATACTTAACATTTAAAATGTAGACGGATGAATGCTAAGATGAACATTCGTGGCCGAGGGCTGTAATTGCTTTAACTTTTATTTGTAAACGGTCGCTGACCACACAGCCACGTTTAAAATTTCAAAAAATATTAAATAAAAAAGACGCACCACTAAGGAATCGTTCTAACGAGACGTAAATCAGTAGATGCGATGTGCATGTACATACAAAAACTACAATTTCAGAAAAATTGGATGAGTTGTTCAACAGAAAGAACTTCACAAACTGAGCAAGTCAGTGAAACGTTTGTCTACTTCAGGTCCTTATGCAAACAGTTATTTGGCTTGGCATTGATTGACAGGGTTGTTGGATGTCCTTCTGAAGGATGTTATGCTAAATTCTGTCCAATTTGCGCGTTAGATCGCCAAAATGCCAATCTCAATTGGGAAGAGATCGGGCGACCTTGCTGGCCATGGTAGGGTTTGGCAAGTACGAAGACAAGAGCAGAAACTCTCGCCGTGTGCAGATGCGCGTTATCTTGTTGAAATGTAATCACAGGATGGCTTGGCTTGAAGTTCAACAAAACGCGGCGTAGAATATAGTGGACATACCGCTATGCTGTAAGGATGCCGCGAATGGCAACCGAAGGGGTCCTGTGCTTTGAAACTAAAGGCACTCCAGACCATCACTCCTGCTTATTGGGCGCTAAGGCGGGCGGCAGTGATTTTGGTGTCCCACCATTGTCCGGAAAGTCTACGGACACGTTTTGCTCAGCACTGGGGTTCACCGTAGACAGCTCGGCTACAGTGAACGAGATTCCAGGCCGAATGTTCCCGACACAACTTTGAAAACAAAATGGTTTCTTAGAGATGAGGTCTTTCGATGCAACTAAATGAAACATCCTTTCTTTTCTGCCATATACGTTTCGTTCCTTTTTATTTGTGAATCATCTTCAGTGGCCTACAATACATAGTTCTATTTTATATGTAATAGCTGTTATTCTATTATTGTTAGGTAAGAAACAACTGTTTGAGGTGCCTTGTTTCGCAAGGTTAAATTGCTGTCGCGCTCTACTTGCTACTTTGTGATTTCCTTTCTCTTTAGATGTATTTTGATGCTGTGAAGCGGAGTAGCTCATTTAGCTGAAGCATTCCACTAGCTTTCCAGTACTAGATAGATAACTTGAGAAGTTCCCACAATGTCTAGTGACATCGATACCGACACGTTAATTAGTGAAGTTGAAAGAATACCTCACATATGGGATCCACCTCGTTGGAATACAAGAGCCGTGCAATGTGTTTGAAGGCGTGGCAAGAAGTCACTGCAAATAGAATACTCGGCTCTGAAGGTCTGAACGAGGCAAGTCGCAAAATGCGGTAAGATAACGCAATTTTCCTCGTATAAGTATTTCTACGCGAAATACAAAGCATCATAATTAAAGAATTACATTCAGGAGTTCAGTTTCTGCAAGCACAATGGATAATTATGTAGAAAAATTGTACAGGTCCGGAAATTTCTATTTTTGAGATATGTGGCCTGTGTTCAGTGAATTTTTGATTCCTTCCAGGACACAGCTCCTGCAGCAACTAAATATTCCGCAAACTTATCTTGTACAGTATTATCCGATCTAGTGACAGGTGCAGTTTCTGTCACGTCTTCGAAACCGGTCTTTAAACATGGCTCCGTCTCCCACTCAAACAAAATTTTGGAACATGCAACTCGTTCTCACAATAGATACTGTTACATCAAAACTGACAATCAGCGGTCGGTGAAAAACCCTCCACTTGAGACTTAACATTCAGAAAGTGCATTAATAAACCTCCGGGCTACAGTAAGTCGGTAATAAGAAACCAGCATTTTGTGAGGCATGTTTTTTGGAGCATGCGGCAACACATGTTGCCTCAATGCGAAGCCTTCATGTCCCACAAGAATATGTGGCATTTCAGAGTGGTGTGTACCTGAGAAGGGCTTTAGTAGGTTCAACACTAGTGCACCTTGTTTCATTTTCTCCCAAAACACGCAGTTTTTAATGGTATCTGAATCACAGTTCCTTCTATATCCTTCGACATCACTTAACCTGAAACAATAATTGGTCTCAGATGGCCATGAGAACAATGGAGAAATAATTCTTGTTACTGAAGAACAGTGACAAACATTTGATAGGTTTTACTAGACGGATATGTTTTCCATCAAGGGCTCCGAAGCTATGAGAAAAATTGGCGACATTTAGGAAACCATTCCTAATTTCATTCCACTTGTCTATTGAGGGCTCTGGCATGCATTCTTCTATAAACTTGATGCAAATAGTGGCACACACTTGCCTCGTAATCTATCCAATTGCTGATGCACCCATTAAACAAGAGTAACGCAGATTCGTAAATACAGGGTGTACATAAGATACGGGATCGCATTGAATTATTTATTGCACAAGAACCAAAAATTGTACAGATGTCATACACACGTCATTTTGAAGAGAAACCCTGCAAGTTGTTTTTCTTCTTCTTTTTTCTTTTCATGTATACCGCCACAGTGTAGTTTGGTAATCTGCCGATAGTCAGCGCTAGTACCACACATGGCGGGCGAGTTCATGTGTGGAATTCGACAAAGACAAGTGTACTACAGCTGTTCAGCCGACGTTTAGAACCAAGTACGGTAAGAAGCCACCAACATGGAAGGCCATTTACCACTGGCATAACAAATTCGTTACGACAGGTTGCTTGTGCCCGACAAAGAGAAGCGGACGTCCCAGTGTGACTGAAGTGAATGTGCAGCGCGTACGAGAGACATTCATAAGGAGTTCAAAGAAATCGGTGCGTCGTGCATTCCGTAAATTCAAAAATGTTCAAATGTGTGTGAAATATTATGGGACTTAACTGCTAAGGTCATCCGTCTCTAAGCTTACACACTACTTAACCTAAATTATCCTAAGGACAAACACACACACCCATGTCCGAGGGAGGACTCGAACCTCCGCCGGGACCAGCAGCACAGTTCCGTAAACTCGAAATGGCTCTAATGACAGTGTGGAAAATCCTGCGACAGAAGCTGGCTGTGAAACCATTCAAATTGGAGCTAGTGCAGAAACTCAATGACGACAACAAAGACAAGCGTTTGAGTTTTGTTCGTAGGTGCAACAACTGAATGAGGATGGGAATGGCATTTTTGATCGCTTAAATTTTAGCGACGAAGCCACTTTTCACACTATTCGGAAAATGAACAGGCGCAATTGTTAAATCTGGGGTACAAAGCATCTACACGAATGCATTGAATTTAAGCATGATTCCCCAATGGTAAATGTTTATTGCGCCTTGTCACGTCGAAAACTCTACGAGCCATTCTCCTTCGCCGAGAGCACTGTCACCGGATATTCCTACAATGGCTGATGCCTCAAACGCAATCGGACTCTCCGTTCATCTTTCAGCAGGATGAGGCTGCACCCATTTTCATCGTGAAGTTCGTGCGTATCTGAACACGGAGCTGCCGCATCGATGGATCGGCCGTGCTACAGAAGGGAACAGCTGTTTCATGAAATGGCCTCCACGATCACCAGATCTCAATGCGTGTGACTCTTTTCTGTGGGGTCACCTTAAAGATCTGGTGTATGTACCGCCTCTACCACGTGATGTAGCAGTGCTCCGAGAGAGAATACGGAAGCAACTGCCACAGTCGACGATGCTATGCTGGAACGGGTATGGCAAGAATTCGATTATCGTATTGACGTCTGCCGGGTCACTCATGGTTCGCATATCGAATGTTTGTAAAAAAATTTCAGAGTTTCTCTTCAAAATACAATATGGATAACATCTGCACAATGTTTAGCTCTTGCGTAATAAACCGTTGAAAATGTTCCCGGACTTTATGTACAACATGTATGTCTACGCTTCCAAGATAGCTCTAACTTGTAATGCATATATTTGATACTTATGTACGTTCACAGAGAAAAATAGAGTTAATTTTAGATGTTGAGTCGGCTAAGCTGACATAAAACCTTAGATGTAAACCCCCTTAAGATAAGAGATGTACGTGGCCTTGCTAATAAACGACTTATCGGCTTTGTACTTGTTATTTTAGTTGCTAAGGAGCAGACGATACGGAAAACTGCACAGGATGCCTTTCAACTACATTTTCTTGATCGACTTCCTGAAGCACCAACAGAGTGTGACTTTTGACTCAAAATCAGTCATGCAAGATAACGATTATAACAACGATGCACTCGCAGAAAAAAAGTCGAGACGAAACCTGTGAAGAACAAATCGATTATGTCCGACCGAATGTGAACACCGAAAGAAGTGTACCAACTACCGGTATTTCAACTGTTTATGTCGAATAAGCTAACTAATCAGGCTAACTGAAACATACAGCCCCCCGTCCCACTCCGGCTCCATCTCTCGCTATCCACTGACCTCTTTCACGTACACTCCACTTTCAGTATTCCAACAGCATGGTAACCGCTCTGTGCTGTATCACGAGCATTCGTCCGTTCAGACGCAAGTTGTAACTCTACTACCCAATCAACGTCGACTTCATTTTGGGAGACGTTATAATTATTATAGGAATTCAGTTGCAAGACAAGTATCAAATAGCATACTACCATATATAATACATAGTTGTAGCATAGCTTAGAATCATTAAATATATTATTTAAATTAATCGTCTTCCTTACACTTATTCAAAATCTTACGTTATGGTTACTGCTACTCGTTCTATCGGACTAACAGCTATCCTTCCGAAATTTTCACGTGTCAGTATGTCTTGCATTTATCGACAAGCTCGTCAAAGGAACGAATTGCCAAACGAAAATTTGTATAAAATTTATCTTGGTTGTTGTGCAAATCTGAATACAATGTAACGAACACTCCTTTCGACAGCTTTGTTCCACCACAAGAGGCATCCAAAACGACCTTCTCTCGCATGTGGAATTTCTCTTTTTGTATATCACATAGGCTGAAATGACTTAATTCCGCGAGTTCATCTCCATACATGGGATCAAACAGAACGATATGTAAGAGCACAGATCACGAGCACGGTGAACAAAGTCCGCATTCGCTCAGGTGTACAGAATCTCGCGCATCCGCCAGTGTAAACCATCGACGCGGGTGCGCGGAACGCGGATCATCGGCGTTAAGTGTGCAGCAGGGCTTACAGTCTTAGAAATCATTTTCTGACATTCCCTCTGATCTCATGATTCTGGAAGGCACAATGGATCAACACAAATACGCATCTATCGTTGGGTACCATGTCCACCTGTACATGTAGTTTACATTTTATTTATTTATTTTTATTTACACGTCAAGTTCCGTACGACCAAACTGAGGAGCAAATCTCTAAGGTCATGGAACATTTCAGTACATGAAATTACAGCATAAAAGAAGAGATAAAAATAAAATCTTTATGAACCAGAAAAAAGTCAATCCATGAGTTTAAGTAAACGCAATCAACAATACAACAAGAAATCAGCTTACTTTTTCAGGGAACTCCTCAACAGAATGGAAGGAGTGATCCATGACGAAACTCTTCAGTTTCGATTTGAAAGCGCTTGGATTACTGCTAAGACTTTTGAATCGAGGGGTAGCTTATTAAAAATGGATGCAGCAGTATACTGCACACCTTTGTGCACAAGAGTTGTGGAAGTCCGATCCAAATACAGGTTTGACTTCCGCTGGGTATTAACAGAGTGAAAGCTGCTTATTCTTGGGAGTAAGAGAGAGAGAGGGGGGGGGGGGGGCAATGTCAAAATACCCAGATTCCTGAACAGAGGTCGACAAGAGGTTCGTGAACTTAACACCACTTATTGTCCGAACCGCCTCTTTCTGATTCAAAAATATCCTTTTAGAATGGGAAGAGTTAACCCAAAATATAATACCATGCGACATAAGCGAATGAAAATAAGTAAAGTAGACTAATTTTTGTGTCGAACGATAACTCACTTCAGATACCGTTCGAATACAAAAAAATGGCAACATTAAGTCATTGAACAAGATCCTGAATGTGGGGTTTTCAAGACAATTTACCATCTATCTGAACACCTTGCAATTTGAACTGTTCAGTTTCACTAATCATATGGCCATTCTGTGAAATTAAAACGTCAGGTTTTATTGAATTGTGTGTTACAAACTGCAAAAACTGAGTCTTATTGTGATTTAGCGTTAGTTTACTTTCTACAAGCCATGAACTTAGGTCATGAGCTGCACTATTTGAAACCAAGCCAATGTTGTGCACCTCCTTTATTACCAAGCTAGTGTCATCAGCAAACAGAAATATTTTAGAGTTACCCGAAATAGTAGAGGTCATATCATTTATATAAATAAGGGACAGGAGTGGCCCAACAATGATCCCTGGGGCACCCCCCACTTGACTGTTCCCCTCTCAGACTCCACATCACAGCCATTCTCAACATTGTGAATAATGACATTTTGTTGTCTGTTGCTAACGTAAGAGGTGAACCGATTGTGAGCTACTCCCCATATTCCGTATGGTCTAACTTCTGGAGCACTGTTTTGTGATCAACTCAATGAAAAAAAATATGCCTAGCGTTCGAAACATTTTGTTTAACCCATCCAGCACCTCACAGAGAAAAGACAATATAGCATTTTCAGTTGTTAAACGACATGAAGTCTCTTTTTCCTCGGAACGACAGCATCTACCAGTAGGAAAGGGCAACGTTTCACATAGCTCGCAGGGTGCATGTGTGGTTCGAAAAGCATCAGTTTACCGCACTCCTTTGGCCACCGAAATCCTCGGATGTCCACACCATCGAGAATCTGGGACAACCAGTATCGGGCTGTTTGCGCCATAGATCCTCAACGGAGAAACGTAGCGTATCTGTCCACGGCACTGACTTCACCATGGCTCCACATCCCCATAGGTACGTTTCAGAACCTCACTGACACTCTTCCTACATGTTTCGCCTCGGTCCGCGCTGTAAACGATGTTTAGTATCCCTTTGATTTCTTTACGCAAG
Organism: Schistocerca americana; assembly: GCF_021461395.2. Lineage (NCBI taxonomy): Eukaryota > Metazoa > Arthropoda > Insecta > Orthoptera > Acrididae > Schistocerca > Schistocerca americana. Next base: position 120,539,599 of record NC_060122.1, on the reverse strand, counting down.
TCAGAAATTAAAAAAAGAGAAATTTAAGGTTTACGACGTCATAGTAATGAAACAGAATCATGGATTAGACAAGGATATGAAGGAAATCGGCGGAGTTCTTGTTAAGTGATCTACAGAAACCACGAAAATCCAGAACCTGTATGGCTCCAAAGGAACTGGAAGTCTGTGCTTTGATCACTGCGCCATGTTACTCGATGTGCGATACACTCAGCTTACGTCTTTTAATTTTTTTTATTTTCTTTTTCATTTCATTTTATTTTATTTTATTTATTTATTTATTTTTAAAGAAAAAGGTAGACATCAATCTTAACGGTACAGACCGATATTCTTGCCTCCAATTACTTTAGGTTGAGCGTAGAACAGGAAATAGTGCGCAGCCTTTGGCCGAAATGTTGAATGCTGAACCTACACCTGAAAATTATCGATAAATTTTAAGAACAACAGAATGAAAACCGTAACGAACTGCCGAAGTCTGCGACCGACCACTCTCCAACCTTCTAACGGTTCGCCATAGTATTTTATCTGGTCGCGATGCCATTTGAACTGCACACTTCTACGACTAACAGCAGCCACCATCGTTCTACTCTCAAATTGAAACTGTTTGCTACATAAGATGACGTTCTTTTCGAGGAACATTACGAAGGAAACTTGGACAACCGGCTTTTGAGGCTGACTGAGGAACGATTCTACTTTCACCAATGCACCTTACTTGTTAAGATCCACGAAGATAAGAAGTTAGAATTTAGGACTCGTACGGAGCGTTTTAGACAGTCATTTTTCCATCGCTTTATTAGCGAGGGGAACAGGAAAGGAAATTACTAGTATTGCTAGAAGGTATCGTCCGCCACGCACCATACCGCGCTTTGCGGAGTATGTACGTAGATGTGGAAATCCTTAGGGGTTTTATCTATGATAGGTAGGTGAATATGATCCAGGAACAAACATCAAATGGACATACTTTAACTGAAGGATAAAACAGGTGGAGAACTTCAGGAGAATTGTTGTTCAACGTCGTACAAAAGGAAAGTTGCTCGACGATTTGGAAACTGTAGATGGGGCTGTGAAAGAGATCTGACAGACCTCACCGAGCACAAGAGGAATTGCATACTGCTAAAGAGACTGTGGAAGTACGAGAACATGACGATCTTGTCAACCAGGGCAGCAACTTACAACTGACTTCCACACTGGATGTGACGTTAGCAAAAATACGTCAGGAATGCCCTGATGTGAAAGCGAGCGGAACAGACAGTCAGCACCAGAACTCGACAACTGGACGCCCCCACCCCTCCGCCAGGAACTCCCATCAGCATCCGCGACATCTCTTCCGGAGGTACACGACTGGCCCACCTGTTGGGCTCTCCGCAGAGCAGTCAGCGGGCAAGCGACTATAGAGGCCCGAACTGGTCATGAACCTCGGACTTCGCACGAAAATTTTGACGCTGGTGCTGTAAGAAACGGAGAGACAACATGACGCCACGTCTCGGCTGATAACCTGAGAAGATTTCATGAATTACATTCGCCGAGAAGCTTGTACTACCATATACTCTAATTACTGAATTTTCTACGTTTGCCATTTAACATAATTCGTCACTGACTCATTTTACTAACCAGTGTCATTTTTTATAATTATTTCGACTAACACTAATAGCACAAAACAAAATAGATCGTTGAATGAATTCTACAGCTTCAGGCATCGTTAGCTCTCTTTGGCAGTGTAAGCTGATGAACAGTACCGTCACTGCATGCAATCAGGCAAACTTGAAGATGCCCTGTCAGTCGTTCGTTGAATAGAGTGACAATGGTAGCATACGTATTAATACTTTCCAGTCATACCGGCAAGTCCATTAATCTCCACAAATACTTGAAATCTCCTTACGAGGATGCTTATATCCATATGACGCCACAGAAATATTCGAAGTGACGAGAGGAAGTGACAAGTGTATCTATGTACGGTGTTCCAGTCGGAAGAAACAGCAAAGCCCTTAAAGGGTACACCAGCTAGAACCGTGTAAGGTGACGTGAGACATGCAGGGAAATTCACTATTACTTGTTGGTATGATAATGAGTGGTACCAAATCAACCACAGGTGACAGGTCGGCCACATTCAGCGATGGCTGAATGTCTACTGGAGGTCATGTCATGCATTTGGGAAGATTCCAGGAATGAATCAACATTCAATGGCATATCGGTAAAGTCTACGAAGAGCAACAACCAAATTCTGGAATTATCTTGCCTCGGCTGCCTGTGTGTGAAATATTTCCCGTTAGGCTGTATATTACCATAAATGGCTCTGAGCACTATGCGACTTAACTTCTGAGGTCATCAGTCGCCAAGAACTTAGAACTAATTAAACCTAACTAACCTAAAGACATCACACACATCCATGCCCGAGGCAGGATTCGAACCTGCTACCGTAGCGGTCGAACGGTTCCAAACTGTAGCGCCTAGAACCGCACGGCCACTCCGGCCGGCTATATTACCATCTTCAAGAGGTGGTTGCACTGTGTGCTAGGCGATCAACCAGGTGCATTCTCTTCATACAAATTTCCCGCGTGGCTCGGTGAATGTGATTTCATATCCACTAGAACTGGACTCAGCGTGAGTCTCTTTTCTAGGCGCTACAGTCTGGAACCGCGCGACCGCTACGGTCGCAGGTTCGAATCCTGCCTCGGGCATGGATGTGTGTGATGTCCTTAGGTTGGTTAGGTTTAAGTAGTTCTAAGTTCTAGGGGACTGATGACCTCAGATGTAAAGTCCCATAGCACTACGAGACATTTTTTTTAAGATGCTAATCGTAAGTCAAGAAATATTTCATCTACCTGACTACCTTGAATCATATTTTTCAGAATGTTCTGTGAGGAAAGACAAAGGTTGTCTGACGGACGTTTTCGGAATCCATGTCGGTTGGTATGGATGTCTTTTTGTTCGAAATACCTTATTACGTTTGAGTACAGAATATGTCTCAGGAGTCTGTAACACATCGATATCAGTGCCACTGGAAGGCAGTTTTGTAGATCACTTCTGTTACCTTTCTCATAGACAATTTTGGCCTGTATTTCTTCCAAGCACTGGGCACAGTTTTTTGTTAAAGCGATCTACGGTATACTATAGTTAAAATGGAAGTTAACTCAGCTGTAATTCTGTACAGAATCTGACAGGTATCCCATCTGGCAATGGAGCTTTATTTTTTTAGCATGGTGGTTTTAATGTTTCAGGTGTTCTGCATAATCTAGCCGCCGCCGCCCCCCCCCCCCCCCCCCCCCAAACTAGAGTTCAACGCACAGAACATTTATACAACCTTTTGAAACTTTCAGAAAAAAATCATTACTTCGTAGTTTTGCATTTCAATCAAGTAGCGGTAGGAATGCACGGTCACTACTTTTGTTTGAGAGTCAACCTGGGCTGGACGATCTTCGTGACTCTTTTCTCTTCTTCAAAAAATTGTGGAGAATATCTTTAACATTTCTTTAGAGATGTTGCTGAATTGCGATTCGACACACAACTACGTTGGCACACTACTTAAATTCGCCTGCTCACAACTGACAGGGCGAATGCACATCTGTTGTTTACAGTTATTGGCTCAGGCTGTCACCGTAGCTACCGCGCTGACGTCGCTTACACACTAGGAATGAAATCAATCTGACAACTTTTCGAGTGGGCTGTGCATGTCGCTTATCTCTGCATTAGGGGGAGAGAGGTTGGCCGGGGTAGTACATCTTCCTTCGTAAAGGAATAGCTGATAATGGAGTTCAGTATTTCTGCTTTCTGTTTTCTATACTGAATTTCCGTTCCCGTGTCATCCATGGGTTCCTGTGTCACCCAGTGACTCTGGTACCACTTACAGCTTTTACATATGACTAGAATTTCTTTAAATTTCTGAAAGATCTCTCGATAAGATTATGCTACAATACTCATTAAGTACGATTAATAGCTAAATCGGCGTTTGTTTAGGTCACTGAAAGTCTCATGTCATACATGAGGGGTAATGTGTACCTGGATACAAACTTCCTTACAGGCAAGCCGCATGAACGTGGCAGTTTATGGTTTGTTAAGGAGCTTTTGAAACAGTGTGGGAGTGCTACACTGCTGCCGTTTGCTAAATCCTATAGCGACGGGGAAGTTAGAAGCCTGCAACATGATGCGTCCTGTGCAGAGTGACGAAGGGAGAGAGGGGGGGGGGGGGGTTGTGGTAGGATAGGATTAGCATGAAGTTCTACGATGAGCGTTCGACGCATTCCTCATGGTGTAAGCAGAATCACCGCCAACAATGCTGTACCCACTCACTCCACGAGGCACTCAAAACAGTTTTGGAGTCAGCATTCATGCCACAACCTCTCCTTCCCTGTCTGGCCAGCTTGTAAAGGTATTACAGGATAGACGGTGCTGAGATATATTTGTTAATTCTTCCAATCCGTATGTGGCATACAGCAAACCAGTGCTTAACAGCATAGGTTAAAAACAGTCTTGGTTACAATTTTAGTTTTTTTTTTTTATTTTTCAACTACGCGTTTCGCCTTATTTAGGCATCTTCAGGTTGATCTTATTTTGGTATCATGTGCTTTGCGTTCGAAACCTTTTGTTTAACCCATCCAGTACCTCACAGAGAAAAGAGAATATAACATTTTTCAGTTGTTAAACGACATGAAGTTTGCTTTTCCTCGGAACGACAGCATCTACCAGTAGGACAGAGCAACGTTTCACATAGCTCGCAGGATCCATGTGTGGTTCGAAGAAAATGAGTTTACCGTACTCCTCTGGCCACCGAAATCCTCGGATTTCAACACCTTCTAGAATCTGGGACGACCAGTATCGGGATGTTTGCGCCAAAGATCCTCAACCGAGAAACGTAGTGTATCGGTCCAGCCACTGATCGTTCTCAGAAATACCATATTAAGATCAATCTGAAGATGCCTAAATAAAGCGAAACGCATAGTTGAAAAATAAAAAAATAAAAAAATTGCATCCAAGGCTGTTTTTAACCAATACAATAAATATTTGTTAAGAAAAATGTTTGATACGCTGCTCCGTTTCCGAGTTAATTAGCATTGAAGTTAGCCAATCAGGCCACTGCGAGTCCAAATTCAAGGAGCCCACTGGATACAGTTAGTGTTACGTATTCTCATAGCTTTAGACAATAGCGCACGACACTGCCCAGCCTCTGAATTAGGTTCGATCCTTACTTACGCCACATGTCCAACTATTGTATCGCTGTCTTGTCTAGATTTAGGAAAGCAAACGAAGAAAATGTTTGGCGCCACATTCTCCGGCGGGCCGCTTGGATTTGCGCTTGCTATGGCCAGACAGGCTAACTTCGATGGTAATTAAGTTGGGAACTAGACAACGTATCTAATTTCTTTCCTAACAAACTACCCTGAAACAACCTTACTAGCTTATCAAACTATTACTGACCACATTGTACTATACGTGTATAAAACTTTGAGAGCGATTTGTAGCAAATAAGCTTCCTGTCTTTACCATCTCAGTAGCTTCTTTTATGTCACTTTTTAATGAGCTGTTATTTACCTATTCTGACGCGAAGCACATTAATTGTGCGACTTGCGCATGTACATACAGTACTGCAAACGATATACAAGTTATTCGAAAATGAACTGTGGCGTTTCATGGGCCACATCAACGCGCTGTTACTTGACCCGCCTAATTACTGTACATTGTGTCCTTACGTTCATTATATAGTGGAAGATGGTCGAGATATATTTTCATTTTTGTTTCATCATTCTGCCTGAATTATTCAAATTGACTCCCTACTGGTATATAAACTACAGAAATCTGTTTTGTTGCATGACGCTTTTATACGTATAGCACGTGGAGTCATTGTTGTTTAGAGCCGTGTGTGTGTGTGTGTGTGCGTGTGTGTGTGTGTGTGCGCGCGCGCATGTTTATAGGCCCGAGGATAATGCCTTTTGCTCTTCAGCTCTTCACGTCTGTTCGCGCAATAAACGGTGCCAAATAAATACCAGTACAATGAAAGACCATCCTGCAATGACATCATTACCCGCTTTATTCAATGCAACTGACAAACTTGTACACAGCAGTGCAGACGTTTGTGGAGGAATAACACTGTATTTACTGATCAATATCTGCTTACATAGCCTGTAACTACAGCCAACACAACCTGTTGCACTTTGATCTGTAAGTATTCTATATAATTTAACGATTCAATGGTTAGATGTATCACATGATGTGACCACATATAACTGGAAAAAACGACTAAAGAGCAGTTGTACAGTAGACAACGTGGTTTCAGTTTACATAACACTCTCGTTTTGCGCAAAATATAACCTTCAGAAGTGTCAAAATTTCATCGTATAGCATCAGAATTATTGTAGAAACGATAATAACCGTTCATACATATTTCTCTAATTCGCGTTTGGAGTAAAAAATTGCCATACGTTGATAACAAGAATAGTAGAGAAGCCTATGAGATGTGTAATACAGAAGAAGTTACCAATATATCACTGTGAGATGCGTAAGAACGGCAGAGGAATGACTTGGAGAAACGCACTTTAAACATGTTACGCAAACAAACGGAAAGTTAACATACTATTTACTGTCAATGAAAAAGCAATGCTATAAGAAAATCGGTAAAGTAATGACGGGCAGATTTAAAACTTCTTGTCGACGTCGGCGCAATTAGTGACGGGCAGCCCGTTTTAAAAAGAAATGTAACACTACCGGTCACAACTGATTTAAGGTGTTCGTGGAAAATCTTCATCACGAACTCCGCTCTCCCAGAGTTCCGAATCGGAGAGCCAGAGTTCTACATCTGCACGTATAATCGACTAGTTATCTCACCGTGTGTGGCGGCGGGAACTTGCTGTATCACGGTCACTTGCCCTCTTTCCACTGCGCGCGAAGAACAACTCTTGGGAAGCCTCCATCTGAGCTTCAATGCCCTAATTTTACTTTCATGGAGTTATCGCGAGACACTTGCAAGACGAAGCAATATATTGGCTGACTCTTCTAGAAACGTACGCGGTCGGAAATTTGAAGTCAACCACACTTGAAGCGTCTACCACTAGAACAGAAGGAGCGTCTCAGTGAGGCTTCCACGTTCAAGGAGCCTGTGACGAAGCGTGCTGCTTTTCTTCGTACCTTCTCTATGTCCTCCATCAATAACAGCCCCATGCTGAGAAGCGATACTGTATAATCGCTGGAAAGTGTGTTTTGTGCGTCACCACCTTAGTACGTCCACTACGTTTAGAAAGGCTAAATATGGAGTCCACTGTCTTAATTACTGCGCCGCGTCGCTCGACGAAGTCGGCAATGTGTTCGCATTCTGAGACATTACGAGCTAGGTCACCAACGGTTGCAGAAGAGTTACTTATGCCGCCAACGAGCTGCTTATTTTGTAAGAAATAGCTTAATTCACAATGTATAGTAATGTTGATAGTAGTAGGTATGAAGTGTTACGGAAATACAATGTGGCGATTTGACAGTTGTTTAGAGGTAGCCAGTGACAGACGAGCAGACGGTATGGCCCCAGTAAAAAATTGAAGCTAACCTCTCGTCATCCTAATCTAATAACCAAAGGCCAGATTGATGTCCACTAAAATACCTGAACTATGCACGTGTTTATGCTCTTTTTTGTCATCATGTCTTCTGACTCACAGAATGAGATTTTCACTCTGCAGCGGAGTGTGCGCTGATTAAAACTGTGTGCCGGACCGAGACTCGAACTCGGGACCTTTGCCTTTCGCGGGCAAGTGCTCTACAAACTGAGCTACCCAAGTACGACTCACGCACCGTCCTCACAGCTTTACATCCGCCAATACCTCGTCTCCTACCTTCCAAAATTTACAGAAGCTCTCCTGCGAACCATGCAGGACTAGGCTTTGGCTAAGCCATGTCGCCGCAATATCCTTTCTTTCAAGAGTGCCTCTCCTGCATGGTTCTCAGGAGAGCTTCTGTAAAGTTTGGAAGGTAGGAGACGAGGTACTGGCGGAAATAAAGCTGTGAGGACGGGGCGTGACTCGTGCTTGGATAGCTCAGTTGGTAGAGCACTTGCCCGCGAAAGGCAAAGGTCCCGAGTTCGAGTCTCGGTCCGGCACACAAGTTTTAATCTGCCAGAAAGTTTCAGTCTTCTGACTCGTTTAATGCGAATCGTAGCAAATTCCTTTCCTGTGCCAACCTCTTCATCTCAGAGTAGAATTTGCAACCTAATCTGATGGGTCAAATATCGCGTCGGACCTCTTTTTGTCCGGCATCGTTCAGCAACTCGACGTGGTATGGACTCAACAAGTTGTTGGAAGACCCCTAAAGAAATGCTGAGACATGCTGCCTCTAAAGTCGTCCATAACTGCGAAAGGAATGTCGGTGCAGGATTTTGTGCACGAACTGACCTCTCGATTCTGTCCCCTAAATGTTCGATGGGGTTCATATCGGGCGACCTGAGTGGCTACGTCATTCGCTCTAAATCTCCAGAATGTTCTTCAAACCAATTGCGAATAACTGTGGCCTGAAACATGGTGCAATGTCATCCATACAAATTCTATCGTTGTTTGGGAACATTAAGTCCATGAATGGCTGCAAATGGTCTCCAAGTAGCCGATCGGTTCAGTTGGACCAGAGGACCAGTTCATTCGATGTAAACACAGCCCACATCATGATGAAGCCACCACCAGCTCGCACAGTTGACAAGTTGGAGCCATGGTGGTAGTGTTGAGATGCTCTGGGACCAAACTGTTGGAATCATCTGTCCCTTTACTTACACACTACTTAATCTAAATTAAACTAACTTACGTTAAGGACAACACACACACCCATGCCCGAGGGAGGACTCGAACTTTCGACGGAGCGAGCCGCGCGAACCGTGGCAAGGCGCAATAGACGGCTCGGCTACCCCGTGCGGCTTGGGGCCACGCTTTCGTGGCGTCTGCGCCACACTCGAAACCTATCATCACCTCTAACGAACCGAAATCGAGACACATCTGACCAGGCCACGGTTTTCCAGTCGTCTAGGGTCCAATCTATGTGGTCACGAGCCCAGGAGAGGCGCTGCGGGCGAAGTCGTACTGTTAGCAAAGGCACTCGCGTCGGTTGTCTGCTGCCATGGTCTTAACGCCAAAAGTTCCGCCGTACTGTCCTAATGGATACGTTCTGTGGTTGCTTCACGCTGTGTTGCTTTTCTGTTAGGACTGACAACTATACGCAAATGCCGCTGCCCCCGGTCGTTAGTTAAATGAAGGCCGTCAGCCACTGCGTTGTCCGTTGGCGGGATGAAATGCCTGAATCTGGTATTCTCGGCACACACTTGACACTGTGGATCACTGAGCATCGAATTCTCCAACGATATCCTAAACTGATTGTTCCATCCGCCTAGATACAAGTAGCATTCTGCGTTCAAAGTCTGTGATCCCCGTCGTGCAGCCACAATCACGTCGGACACCATTTTACATAATTCACGTTGAGTACAAATGAGTGTTCCGCCAATGCACTGCCCTTCTACGCCTTGTGTACGCCATACAACCGCCATCTGTATATGTGCATATCGCTATAACACAACTTTTCTTCACCTCAGTGTATGTCGTCAATTATTTGCTGGATGTATTGCAATCTCTGTCTTCTTCTACAGTTTTTACTCTCACCAGCCCTTCTAGTATCATGGAAGTTATTCCCTGATGTCTTAACAGATCCATCCTGTCCCCTCTCCTTATCAGTGTTCTCCATATTTTCCTTTCCCCGCCGATTCTGTGGAGAACCACCTCATTCCTTACCTCATCTATCCACCTAATTTATGCTCTAAAATGCCAAAAATACGCACAAAAATCTACTAAAAGTACATTACAATACAGGAAATATATAATAAAGAAACATGATCCACCTCCTTAAAAGGGTAGAGCCAATATAAAAAATTAACACCTTACAAATTCAAATATTTCGTTAGCAATTTCTAAATGAACAATAATTAGCTTGCTGGTGATTACATGTCGTGTACGTTAACACTAAATCACAACTTTTTTTTCGAAATTCCCTCAAATAAATGTCTGTCTATTTCTGTAGAAACATTTTTCAGGTATGAAAAGTTTACCTGGTCTTCACATGGCGTTAGAGGGAAGAACTTCAATATCGATAGTAGAGCAATCCTCAATATAGCAAGTCCGCTATTGCTGAACATTGTATTTTACTGGACATTCAATGGAGTATGAGAAAACAATGATTTTGTCCACACCAACGTCTTTCTGGGACTCCATTATTAAAGAATCCGTAGAAATACGATTGGCGGAAAATCTGTTAAATCGTGACAGCAGCTACCAGCTGGACAGTGCATGGAATCCCATCATCTCCAGGATTTGCTCTAATCGAAGACGACAGAGTGCGTCGACGGCCGCGGCAAACAGCAATGCAGAGGCCGACTGAGTTCTGCTATTCCACCAGCGAAGGCGCTGCCGGCGGGCAGTGTGGTTCATCTATCAAGTTTTCGACGCATGTGCAGAATAGTTACAGTACGCTATATATTGCGGAACGTATTGAGGACGTTTTCGCCAGTCTGCGACGGCTCACCTGAAGATGACTGGCAGGTGCCCAGTTGAAATATCGTGCGAAGTATTGAATGACGACCGGCTGCAAGCACGAAATTTGTTTGAACAGTCAATTCGCCGGGAAAATTTTAAAATTCAAATCCTCAATATGTTTTTGTGACCGACGTAACGTCACGGATAAAGCGTAACCCCAAATGCATCTCCTCCAATTTAACAATTCTAACAGAAATTGAGTCCGCAACATCGGTATATTGCTGCACCTTGGTAACGGGATTATTTATTTCCCCTAAAGTCAGTGGTCGAGCGGTTCTAAGCGCTTCAGATCGGAACCGCGCTGCTGCTACGGTCGCAGGTTCGAAGCCTGCTTCGGGCATGGATATGTGTGATGTCCTTAGGTTAGTTATGTTTTTTAAGTAGTTCTACGTCTAGGGGAGTGATGATCTCAGATGTTGTCCAATAGTGCTTAGAACCATTTGAACCCTGAAGTCACCAAAGGAAGTTCAGTTTCGTTCAGGCTAATATCTGATACACGTTATTGAGCTGTGATTTTATGTATGCAGATGAGCTTTGAATTATCACAATGGCATGCTTCAATGGCTACACGGAATTTATATGTTGTGTTCAGGATACACAAAATGTACCAACAGAGGTCACTCTCTGTGATATAATGCTTTGATTGTCGGTGAAATACAACTAGTACCACATGAAATGTGACAAAATGTGAGAGAGACGGGGCGTGATTTTAGTGTGTAAATGTATGAACACGTTAGGCATATTGTGCAGGCACTGTCTATTCGTAAATGATTTTTTCCACCCAAAGTCAAAGCGAACTGAACAGACGATTTATTAAAAAAGAAATATGCACTTCAAAATCTAACATAGGACTTATATGCATATATCCCAAAATACGTTTCCTACTCACTTCGTCATGGTGAGTTCAACATCTGACGACAACTTCTCAGGCGTTGATCAATGTTGGTCTCTGAGTGTTTCTATATGAATAATTCTCGATCTCTGAGTACGGAATAATTTGTTCGTCCAACTCCGTAGTTAATCGTGTTTTCATTACTGTATACAATACTGTACAGCCATGATTTCTAATACCTACACACCAATGTATATGCGTGTGATGTGAAGTTGCGACGTGTTCGTCAAGAAAAATTTCACACCCACTAAGCCATTAGCAACTGGCAACAACCTCGTCTTACGTCTTCAGCCCCATGCTTGTAGTCTACCAAGCTTACACAAACATAAATGGAAACTTAGAAAAGAAAAAGTAATGGAAACAATGTACAACAGTATAATTCCTCCGTATATACAGGGTGATAATTGTTTAACTATACGAAATTAGCACCGTCATAACTTCTGAACGGTTTGCGTTAGGCCGCGGGGCATGACGGTAATTAGTACGCGCATTTAGCGACGAACCCCACATTCATTCGGAGTGGATCGTCGACATGCAAAATTGGCCCATTTGGGTGACTGAGAATCATCATTTCGTGATCGATAAATCGCTTCACCCTCAAAGGGAAACTGTATGGTGTGCAGTGTCCAATCATGGAATAATCGGCGTGATATTCCTCGATGGCACGGTACGTTAAGGTTCTGGAAGATGATTTCATACCCATTGTCCAAAGTGACCCTGATTTCGACAAGATGTTGTTCATGCAAGACGGAGCTCGACCACATCGAAGCAGGAGAGTGTTTGACGTGGAGCAGCTTGGCGTGCCCAGAGGCCACTGGCATGGGCCTCGATCGGCCGCCATATTCTCCGGATCTCAACACGTGCTACTCCATTTTGCGGGGCTATATCAAAGACAATAACCCCAAAGCCATTACTGAGCTGAAAACAGCCGTTCAGGAGGTCATCGACAGCATCGATGATCCAACACTTCAGCGGGTCACGCAGAATTTCGCTATTCGTCTGCGCCACATCATCGCCAATAATGGCACACATATCGAACATGACATAACCTAAATCCGAATATCTGTAGTTACGTTTACATGTTCAATAAAGTAGTTTGTAACGAATTCGCCTTTTTTCCCACAGATCAATTATTGTCACCCTGTACATAAGGTAGTGAAGTGCAGAATCTCTAATGGTTCCTAAATTCACGCGTGCATGAGGAGGAGAGGCAAGTAGCATTACCAATCTATGTGAAATATCGCAAAGCGCCCGCTTCTTTAAAGAAACCTTAACCTCTATCTATCGCAAAAAGTAAGACAGTTTTGTTTTCTAAGTTTTCTGTGACTTCTTTGGGCTCTTTTCGCGAAACCCTCGATAAGAGAACCGTTCCCTTCAGGCGTCGCGTTACACTGACCCTCCAGGGGCGCAGCTTTCCGTCTGCACAGACGCGAAGTTGAAGGTGGGCGAAACATGGCGGAGTTGCAAAGAAGCGAGCGGTGAGACGTGTGGCGAGACGTTGCGCGCGGCGCATTTGTCGGCGGCCGGCGCCAGGATTGCGGGAATCAGTCCGGTGGCGGCGACCTGCCGCCCGCCACAATGGCGACGTCGGCCGGTTAATTTAGCGGCGGAAATTGAACGAGCCGGAGAGCGGCCGTGGCCGTGGGCCGTGGGCCGCCGTGGCAGCAGCAGGCGGAGGCTGCGCGCCGGCAGCTCACTCCGCGTGCACTCACTGCTGCTCAGGAACAGCACACGACTTGCTCAGTACAACTCGACTAACCAACTATCTACAATTACAACTTCAATCTTATTCCAGAAGTCACCCCTCCCACTCCATTATAGAACAGTGCACAGGGATTCTTCTGATTTCATGACAGATACACCGTACTGCGGAATTTCCTCAGCCTCACGTTGGTCGGAATTTGTTTCGGGTGCTATTCTGTCGTCAGCTTCGGGCGTGCTTTCCTTAAGCCCGCTCTTTCAAACGTAACAACTGTTTGGTAGCCTATATGTGTTACAAACATGGATTAATGTATGTATATCTTCTTCTTCTTCTTCTTCTTCTTCTTCTTCTTGCCTCTGTAGGATCACGGGTAGCCCCTTCGTGGACTGCATTTTCCTCTTCTTCTCCCGGAACATATTCATTCTTTCTCTCCCGCTCTTCTTCCGAGATCTTCAGTTTCCGTTTCTCCTGTCGGCTCCACTGGTGACACACTAATTTTTTCCCATATTCTTCTCTGTCATTGATCTCCGGCATATTTGTCGGTGTATATTTGTTCCTCCAATTTTCCTTTCCTTCGACCTTGATCCCCAATTCCAACCAGTCCTTCCGAAGTTCAACAACACACTTGGTTCCTGTCTTTCTCCTTGTCCTCCTTGTTGTTTCCCACACTCTCTTCGTCATTCTGTCCATACTCATCCAGCAAACCTTGCCCTTTTGAGTCTGATTTCCCCGGATATTGTCCTCATGTTCTGGTACAATTCTTGCCTAGGTCTTAGCATCCACCTCTTTTGGGACCTAGTATTTTTCTCAGTATTTTTCTCTCTTCTTTCTCTAGTTGTTCTGCCCCATTTGTTCCTAGTGTCATCGTCTCCGCAGCATATAATACTGCATTCCTCACCGTTGCCTTGTAGTGGCTTATCTTTGCCTTGTAGTGGCTTATCTTTGCCTCTGTGGATACATTCTTTCTATTGTATATCTCTCTCGTCATGCAGAAGGCTGACCTAATCTTCTTTATCCTCTCTGTTATTCCCTCCTTGGTCCTGTTCCTACCTGTTATAAATTCGCACAGGTATTTAAATTTGTCCACTATTTGCACAGTGCCTTCCGGTGTTTCCCAGTCTGCAGTGGTAATGTCTTTGTCTTGTTATAGTCGATCCTCAGTCCCACCTTTCTGGCTTCCTTACTTAAGTTGTCGAGTTGTGTCTTTGCGTCTTCTTCCGTCTCACTACTGCTATGTCATCTGAAAAGGCTAGGCAGTCCACTTGAGCCTTGTTGTCCTTTTCGTCCCTCCCCCCCCCCCCCCCTTTCCCCTATGGGTCTTTGGTATTCCCATTTCCTCGTTTATTGCCCTCCACTGCCTGATCACTTCGGCCAGTGCTATATCAAACGATAATGGTGACAATCCATCTCCCTGTTTAACACCAGTCTTGATCTCAAATTCTTCTGACAGTGCTCCTCTGCATCTCACCCTTGCTTTTGTATCTGTCAGAATTTATTTTATGAGTTCTTGTGTAGTTCCTTCAAGTCCTCTGTTCTTCAGGATACTAACAAGAGTCTATCTGTCGATGGAGTCATATGCCTTTGTGAAGTCCACGTAGGTTATTACTGTCTTTTTGTTTTTTTAAGGCCCTATGTTCTATCAGTTGCTTCAAGATAAATATCTGTTCTACACAACCTCTTCCCTTCCTGAATTCCGCTGGGTAGTCGACAACTGTACTTTCTACGTGTTCTTCTACTCTCTTGAGCAATAGTTTGTCAGCACCTTGTATCCAACCTCTAGTAGCGATATTCCTGTGTAGTTGTTTACAGCTCTCTTGTCCCCCTTCTTATGTATTGGTACTACAATTGCATTCTTCCATCCTTCTGGCAACTTCTTTCTTCTCCAGATCTGGTGAATTATGTTGGTCATGTTGTCTATTGCTTTGTTGCCTCCCCACTTTATCATCTCGGTTGCTATACCATCTTCTCCAGTTGTCTTATTATTCTTTAGATCGCTTATGGCATGTGCGACTTCATCCATGGTTAGAGGGCGTGGCTCTCTCTCTTCTGTGTCAGTCCACAGTTCCAGCTCTTCTTCAGGTGGTTCACAGTTCAGCAGGTCGTGAAAGTGCTCTGCAAAAATCCGACAGTTCTTCGCACTGACAGCCAGCTCCCCTTTGTTATCTCTTATAAACAGTTCTCTACCCTTGTATCCAATCAGACGCTTTTCGAATTTCCCGAAAAAATGTCTGCTGTTGTTTTTCCTGAAATTGGTCTCAATCTCGTCCAGTTCCTGCTTCATTTTCTGTCTTCTGGTCCATCTTATTGTTCGGGCCGCTTCCTTTCTTGATCCTAAGAAAACTTCCCATTTCTCCGGGTCCTTCTTGTTGCTCCAGTCTCTCCATGCTTTCCTGCGAGTCTCTACCGCTTCCTCACATTCCCTGTTCCACCACCAGCGCTTCCGTTTCTTTTCTTCCTTTCCCCATAGTTCAGCCTGTTTCGCCATATTTCGCTTCATGTCGTCCCATTCATTGAATGATTCAATTCCTTCCTTCTATATCTGTATGTACGAATGTATGTTCCCCCTCTCCCCCTAAGTCACAAGACTGATGTCAACGAAACTTGATAAAAATATCACTTACTGTCTAGAAAGAATGACAACCACCTACCAAACGCATGGGAGTGTAAAAGCACCGAGTATTTCAGAATGAGAGCACTTTGTGACTTGAAACAAACTTTACACAAGTTTAAACTTCTACGTAACTTTTTCTCACCGGCAAACACCACAAAACGATAGGAGGAACGAAGTTTATCGCTCACTACATTTTCGCTATTCATGCAGTAAAACTATTATATCAGGGATGACCTTTTAATTTACTACTTCTTTACTAATTATTGTATTAGTGACATATTTTGCAGACAGTATCCAAATATACCACTGAAGGTATCTGAAAAATTATACCAATGTATGGCACATTGCTCAGGAGATATGATTTCACAATGATAGAGCTACGTGAAGACGAAACTGCGGGCCTAAATTCCCTGGAGATACAGGTGAAGTTCTTGTACACGTATGTAAATGAAATATATGTAATATGTGCATACATAGCAAAGCTACGGACAAAAAGCTTCTCCTAAACCCCTGCATCGATTTCAAACTTCGTACACGTGTTACCTATTATCTGGAAAGAAATGCTGTGGGTGTAAGAACCAGCAACCTCGCATTGGCTCATTGGGATGAGATTATAAAGTAGAGAGAGAAGCGGAAGGAGGTCATGGACCGACAGAGGGGCAAGGAGCGGTGGAACACACACACACACACACACACTGGAGAAGAGAAGGCGCACACAGAGAGGCGGAGAAGGGGAAGGTGGGGGGGGGGGGTGACAGGAAGAGAAGAGGATGTGGTGGGCAGCGAGCGGAGAGAAAGAGATGAACTGATAGGAGATTGCGGTACATACCCAGTTAACGCAGTATACATAGTACATACCCACGGAACCTCGTGAATCGTCACAGTAGGGATGACGTCACGACAAATTAAGTCAGCGTTTGTTAAACAAGTGTCAAAGTGAAACTTCCTGGCAGATTAAAACTGTGTGCCGGACCGAGACTCGAACTCGGGACCTTTGCCTTTCGCGGGCAAGTGCTCTACCAACTGAGCTACCCAAGCACGGCTCACGCCCCGTCCTCACTGCTTTACTTCTGCCAGTACCTCGTCGCCTACCTTCCAAACTTTACAGAAGCTCTCCTGTAAAGTGGTCGAGCGGTTCTAGGCGCTAAAGTCTGGAGCCGTGCAACCGCTACGGTCGCAGGTTCGAATCCTGCCTCGGGCATGGATGTGTGTGATGTCCTTAGGTTAGTTAGGTTCAAGTAGTTCTAAGTTCTAGGGACTGATGACCACAGATGTTAAGTCCCATAGTGCTCAGAGCCATTTGAACAAATGACTGGGCTAACATAAAACTTTGAACCTTACTTTACCCAGTGACATACGCAATCTTTGTTAGAGCATCCTGAATCACCCTATAATCTGCTTTGTAAGAGTTTTAATCTGAGCTTTGGCCATCTCCTCATTTTGCAAGATTTATAATTTTTACTTCTGTGTTTCAAATTTTCCGAATCTGGATCTTTCCTAGATGTAGTTTTACCGACAAATTTTTATTATTGGTGTGGGCAAGTGGACCTAATGTTAAGCTTGGAAATTATATAGCAAATATACATGCGGAATACTCTGATTTGAAACCATCTATAGCGCTTCCGGTGTCGTCTAACTATCCACTGCAAAACATAATCATTCAGCAAGGCAGCGCCCCACCTTGTCCGCGGCTCAAGATCAGGGCAGCAAACATCAGACACCGATCATATCATGACTTGAAATGTCTGAAATAACTGCAACTGTGCGTGCTACTTTCAACCAGACATCATCATGGCCGCAAAAAAGCGCCACTGGACGCTTGAACCAACGAGAAAGGTGTCCCGAAGCCATGAATCGTGGTACAAGTTGGTAAATTCAAATGGCAAAGCATGAAAACTTTGAAAAGAATATGATACGTAGCATTTCATGCAGCGAAAGGGTCCAGATCATTAAACTGATGGTGATATTTGCTTGGAATGAAATAAGGTATCGTCTGTTATCGCTTCTTCAAGACGAAAGATACTGTACTTTTATCTACGCAATGCACTACTCAAACGATCGAAATGTGCCTCTTCAGGATGTGTGGAACACTCCAAAGACAAACCTGACACCCGACTTCAATCCTGTTTAGCAGATACACACATGGGATGATATACGTGCGCGCCTTGGAGCCAGCACCAACCCGCCTCCGCGAGTTGCCGGCAGCGATTAGCGTATCATCGGTAAGGATTGTGGATGCTACAAGCCGCCGTGTCGTCATGGATGAACAGGATATGGCATTCTACAACGTTGGTATCTAATTCAGCTACTCATGAAAGTAAGTTTTCAGTCGTTGTAACTACATCGGCTACCGGTGGGAACACTGTAGAACACCGCAAAAGAACTGTCGGTGTTTGCCTTTTTTTCCGTGTCGATTCAAACAAGTTCTTTCCATAAAACTGAGGTATATGGTCTTGTTAACTTCTTTGCGGTCTTAAGACCCTCCACTGAGCAACGTTCACCTACATTTCGCAACAGAACACCTGCTTCATCCGTGGAGGAGGCCCTAAATGCGCACATTTTAGTGCGACACTCCCATCTCATCATATTCAAAATACGCCACACAGGGTAGGTGAACTCCCCGCCACAGAATGGCTCCTCTCATCGTACGATGTCTTCGTGATCCAATCCTATCCTCTATCGTTCCACACCTGCGTTCTTCGCTCGAAGCTTTTCTTAGATCTGAGGGGGCTGCGATCCGTACATTTGATGGTGGGAGTCTGTTTACATCTACGTCCTTTTCACGTCTGACGCAGTGTCCCAGTGCACCAGAGGGTATACAATAAACGTACAATTTCTGGACTTGTGTTGGCATCGGGCATCCAGTTACAGCCCAAGCTACTCTTTTTAACTGTGGTGACCACCTTTTTTACAGTGCAGATGCGCTCCACACAGGAGCAGCGTACTCGGTATCACGGACAGCGCAAAAAATGACGGCCGCAACAGTAAAGGATCGGAATCCCACGTCCAGCTCATCGGGCCAGATAATGTTGCTACTGGCGCAGAACTCGGCTTTGGTGTGGACGCAAAGCTGTAAACGTGAGTACGTGATCCAGAGTCACGCCGAATATTTCGGTGAGCAGTTCTAGAGTCGTTCGCCTCACCACATCACACTGAATTCTCGCTACGCTTCTCTGTCACCGAAGCAGAGAGCGCAGAGCTGCAGGCTGTGACAATCGGTAAGGACAGAAGAGCGCGCGGCGCCGCTCGTCCGCAGTCAGACAGCGAGAAGGCAGGCGGGCGCTGCGTCAGCAGGGCGCGGGGCCAGACCGCACGTTAGCGCCGAGAATCCAATAGCCGTGCGCGGTGTCCGCAGAGGAATGCGCCGCTCCGCGTTACGTTAATGAATTGGAGGAGCATGGCGCGCCACATGCCGGCCGCGCTGGAATGCTAGTCGCGCGGCCCTGCAACTAGTCCCCAATATGCCTGCCGCTGCTTTGCCGCTCGTCACCTGCCTAACGAGCCAGCCCGCCCTAATGCGCTCACTGCTCTCGGCTGTCCCGATTAAGCGTACTGTACGAACGCGTACACGAAGTCACGTCGAAAACATACGGGTTCCGAAGCAGCAGGGAACGGCAAATTATGTAATGAGGATTTTACTCTAAGAATAGGATTTAGGTGTTTCATCTCTAGGGTGAGAAACCGTCGAAGTACTGGGCTACGGTTCGTCGAGACGAGCGGCAGGAGTTCATATGGCCAATAACCCAGACTGGTCGACAAAGAGGTTGCAAGAAGATCGATAGGCGTTGAATCAAGAGTGCCTAACAGGAGAGAGGCCAAAGACAGACTAGCAATCAATGTACCGCCAACACCCTCCCGACTGCAAGTATTTAGATCACCGTCACAGACTGGAGGGGTCAGTCAAGTCACAGATAGTCACCCCATCAGTCGCAGAGTCGCAGTTCTAGCTAAGTCACTATTCTAGTTGGCGTCTGTCAGTTTACATTACCAGCTACGAGAGTATAGTGTTTATAGCGGAACTTGTCCCTCACAAGCAGCGAGGCTAAAGTAGACTATTATGGAAGCACCTGTACCACAACACATGGACTAGGTTAAGATAAGTAGCTTCTTGTTCTTATGAAGAAAGAGCCCTGGTAACACATGTGTGCAGCTGTATTGTACGAAGAGGATACCGCCCACCAAGCAACATCCTCTCCCTGGCTTCCCCCGGTACAAGACTCTACAGTTTCAACGACGACACAAATGTGGCGACGACGATGATTTAGTGCAGAAGGTTTTGCTTGCTTCTCTTGTGCTTTAGCTTGCAGGGGTGTAATCATTTTACTAATCTGTTGTTGTGTTCTTGCATGTATTCCAGGAGGGGTCCACAGAATTAATCAAATTTATCAGGCTTTGCTTGCTTTTTTGCTATAACCTATTTGTGTAAACCATGGCTACCCCCCCCTCCCCCCCCCCCCTCTCAGCCATAGACGGCCAATGTGATGGATCTAACACTGGCTTTTCAGATTCAGAACCAACAAATAAGTGCCTTGTTGATGACGTTACTGGCTGCACAAGCTGTGTCGACCGCACAACACACGAACAAAACAGCCCAACAAGTGCTGCCGACCAGCTTACCAACATTCCGCCAATTTAACGACACAGAACAGGAATGGCTCAAATACCAGACTCAGTTCCAAGCACGCTGTCAAGTTCATCGTGCTGAAGGTACTGTAAAGCTACAACACTTTCTTTCTATTGCGGGGTCTCCCAACCGCGTCTGCCGACGAACTCAGCTGTGACGAAGTAATTGCTGCATTAAACCAAGTACTATGATCAGGAATTCCAAGTAGCTGCCGGCAGATATCAGTTTTTTCGCTTACAGAAAATGCCGGAACAGACGTGCCGTCAGTGGTACACAGAATCAATGGTCATGACTAGGAAGTGTAAATGTAAGTGTAGTTGTGGCAACTTAACAGTGATTTAATGATTAGAGATGCAATAACATTCAATGTCCCTCACCGATTCGGGTGCCACAGCGGCCGACGAATTTGACCAGACCCCAATTTGTCCGGTCGAGTCGCCCCTTGTTTGCGACAGCCCCAAGCAGCCACAACAACGAGCGCATACAAATCCGCGCGGAAAGTCACGTAGACAGGTAAACAGACCTGTGAATTTCGTGAAGTCTTGCCCCAGATGTTCTGCTAGCCATAAAAGACAGGACTGCCCATAACGTAACGCAACGCGTTACACTTGTGAGGAAGAAAGGCCATGTCCAAGCAGTTTGTTTGCAACGGCACAAAAACGCCAATTTTGCCCGCTCCCATAAAAAAAAAAACAGACTCGTGCGCATGCAGTGAACGGTGTGTTTTCCAAACCTGCTACAGGTTCTGACAAAAGTAAGATTAAGGTTGTGTCTCATCCTCGCTCTAGTGCTGCGCAACGACTTTCTAACAACTTATTTGTGTCATTACGCATTGCTGGCTGTCGTGCGAACTTTCAGATAGACAAACGTGCCTCGGTAACTTTGCTTAACGTGCCACGTACGAAACGTTAGGCTCACCACCCCTTTCTAAATCTGGCAAGCACCTCGCTGAATGCAACGGACAAATGGTTCAAATGGCTCTGAGCACTATGCGACTTAAGAGGTCATCAGTCGCCTAGAACGTAGAACTAATTAAACCTAACTAACCTAAGGACATCACACACATCCATGCCAGAGGCAGGATTCGAACCCGCGACCGTAGCGGTCACGCGGTTCCAGACTGAAGCGCCTTTAACCGCACGGCCACAACGGCCGGCTTGTAACGGACAGGAAATAGCTTGGACAGTGTAGTTTTCCTGCGAATTACAAATTTCACATTAGGGCAGTGAATTTTACTGTGATGAAATCAAGAGGCAGTGAGAACGTTTTCCGTTTAGAAGCTTTTGATTTCTTTGGCCTTAGCATCCACGACAATGTACTGTCAGTCTCTACATTTTCACCAGAGGACGGTGTCGCTAGCTTGCTTAAGGAATATCCTGAACTATTTTCAGAAGGAATGGGAACCATTTTCATGAGGAATGGGAACAGCAAGTAACCTCTTAGTGCATGTTATATTGAAAAACAATACACAACCTAAATTGTTTTAGAGACAAAGTAGCCAGTGAATTTAAAGAATTGCAAAGTCACGGTGTAATTCCTCCCATTCTAGCTAGTCAGTGGGCAAGTTATCTCGTTTTATTGTCTAATCTTTCTGGTCGCATCCGAATTGTGCTGACTTCAAGTCTACAATGAACCCACAGACAGCAGTTGACACTTATCCGTTACCTCGCCGTGAGGAACTCATGGACAGGCTTGCTGCAGGACGTTACTATTTCTAAGATAGATTTGCGTGATGCCTACTTGCAAAATCCATTGGATGAAAAATCACACAAAGTGTTTGTTGTAAATACACACTTAGGACTGTTCAGGTATTTCCGTTTTCCCTTCGGCAGTGCTTCCGCATCCGCCATTTTTCAACTTTACTTGGAACAGCTGACTGCAAAAGTGCTCTTTTGTTCAAACTACCTTGACAATATTGTCTCAGGTCGTACACCAGAGGAACACATTGCCAATCTGCGCACTCTTTTTCGAATGTCGTCAGAAGCAGGACTCAAGTGTCGGATTGAAAAGCGTGACTTTTTTCAAACTGAACTGCAGTACTTAGATCATGTGATAAACAGTAAGGGTGTGCACCCCTCCAATCTCGTTTGCTTGGAATCCACAGCCTGCCTGCCTGTTCCTCGCAATGTGTCTGAACTGCAGTCAGTACTAGGCAAGATGACATACTACATTCGGTTAATACCGAATGCGGCTCAGATCGTGGCTCCGTCGCATCGCTTGCATTGCAAAAATGTACCTTCTGTGTGGATGAAAATCTGTCAAGATGCGTTTCAGGAACTCAAAAAAGCTTTGCTTAGTGAAAGATGCTTACTGCATCTTGGCCCTCCCAAACCAGTAGATTTGCAAGTCGATGCGTCTTCCTACGGAATCGGCGCTGTGCTTTCGCACAAAATTGGTGCACAACATAGACCTATTGCTTTTGCCTCAGTGCAATTATAGAAAAATAAGACTTCGCTATGGGGTATGCTGTGACCTAGTTCCATAACTATTTGTGTGGTCGCAAGTTCTATTTAGTGAAAGATCACAAGCCTTTGCAGTTCTTGTTTCATCCGTCAAACCTGGTTCCTACACGCACTGTTCGAAAATTGCAACGATAGGCTTTGTTGCTTTCACAGTATCAGTATGAAATTGTGTACGGACCTACGGCAAAGCATGGCAATGCAGACGCCCTATCTCGCCTTCCGATTGGCCCAGACTCTGATTTTGATGCATCTGCCGCATCTTGTTGCCAAATCGATGCGCAGGACCCTTGAACTGCTGGAATCTTTCCTTTGCATTACCGAAACATTGCACAAGCCACGGAAGCAGACCCAGACCTCAAGATTTTGTTGCATTACATTCGCACTTCTTGGTCTCGTTCATTGAACAGTATCCAGCACTCAGTTATGCGCCGATATTTTGCACGTCGGCATAATCTTTCAGTTCAACAGGCTGTAATTCTAGTCCAAAATGAAACTGAACAATCGCGTGTGCTTATACCCAAAGTATTGCGAAAGGATGTGTTGCGACTGCTCAACCGAGGGCATTGGGGAATTGTTCGCATTAAACAGTTAGCCCGACGGCACAGTACTCGGCAGGGAATGGACTCCCACATTAAACAGATGACGTCACACGGTGGCGCATGCGTGAAGAACTACTCTGCTTCGCCACAGACATTCTCAGTTTGGCCTAAGACTTAATTGCCATGGCAGCGAGTGCACACTGACATTGCAGGACTACTTTGGAACACTCGTTGGCTCATAGCGATAGATTCATTTAGCAAGTTCCCAGTTGCGGTGCCTATAGCTTTTAGCACATCAAGTAGCACCATTCAAGGTTTGTCCTCCGTATTTTCCATCTAAGATTTGCCAGACGTACTTGTGTCGGACAATGGACCACAGCTCACTTCACGTGATTTTGAACAGTTTTGTGGCCGAAATGGGATTCGTCATCTAATAAGTACTCTGCTTCACCTGTAGTCCAACGGAGAAGCAGAACTCTTCGTACGCACTTTCAAGCAACAGATGGCCAAGGTTCGCGCCATCCACACATGAGAACGGGCGCTGCAACTCTTTCTCGCCTCCTATGGCTCCCACATATCACCGGCGAAACTTTTGCATTGCCGCAGTCATCGGACACTGCTACACTTGCTACACCCACCCCAGCATCTGGCGCCGCCAATGGTCCGCAAGTATCACTCTGCACCGCGCGATCTTGTTCTTTTCAGGGTTTATGGTAACCGTGGGCACTGGGAAGGAGGCATGATCCAGGAACGCACTGGCTCTTCTGTGTGTTTGATTGGAAATCCAGACGGTTTGCAACGCCGCCACCACTACCAGCTTCGCGGGTTTCATTTGCCCTGTGATTCTGTTTTTTCTCTTCCCCCAGATTCACGGCCTCGCGAGACCGTGCGGCCCTCGCAGCTGCCCGCTGGTGCTACCAGGTCACCCCAGGGGGAGCTGATGCGCCCTGCCCCCGCCGTTCCCGTTCGCCAACCCGATGGACCTGGACACGCCGTCGCCATCGCAGTCATCACCCCAGGACACGTCACTCAAGCCAGATGGCGGGTTTCGGTCGGGAGTACGTGTCCACCACAGCTACGGCTTCAGGCTCATCTCTATGTCCGGCGTAGTGCCTCCCTCCCCGTTGTCTTTCGCATCCTCACTACAAGACAACAGTGCGGCATGTACGGGGGTGCGGGTGGGGGGTGGGGTAGGGGCTAAGAATGTGCTGGAGTAAGCTGTCGCCAGCACAACGGTCGACAAAGACGTTGCAAGGAGCTCAATAATAGGCGCTTAATCAAGCGCGCCCATCGAGAGAGGCCAAAGACAGACTCGTAAGCAATGCACCGAAACGCCATCTCGACCGCCGATATTTCGATCGCCGCCTCGGACCGGAGCGCCCAGCCAGTCACAGTCAGTCACCCAGTCAGCCGCAGTCGGAGTCGCAGTTACAAGCTCAGTCGCCATTCTAGCTGGCGCCTGTCAGTTTACATTACTTGCTACGAGAGTACAGTATTTATAGCGGGCCTTGTCCTTTACCAGTGGTGAGGCTAACATGGACTATTACGAAGAGCTCGTACCACAACACATGGACTAGGTTAAGGTAAGTAGTTTCCTGTTCTTATGAAGAAAGAATCCTGTTAACAAGTGTGCAGTTGTGTTGTAGGAAGAGGATATGGGCCACCAAACAACATCCTCTCCCTGGCTTTCCCTGGTGCAAGACTCCACTGTGGCAACGACGACACAAAATAAACAATCGAGTTAAGTCTGTGTATGCCCTCACAGAGCGCCGAGAGCACATTTTAGCGTCTTTCAGGACCTAAGAGGTTGACTAGACAACTTATCGATTTTCAAACCAGTAACGAATAGCACGTTCGCCAATAACACCACCTTCCTATGGCATACGAGAAAAACTACTGCTAACATACAACACGAAGACGGGACAGAAGCTGAACAATTAAGCCTAGCGTGGTAACGCCTGCGAAGACTACGTCAGTTTACTTCAAGCTATTGCAGGAAAGTCCAGAAGCACTGAGGTCCTGTGAGTAAACATTCAATTGTGTTGAAGCGACATAGAAGGATAGACTCATATTCGAAAGAAGGAAAGCAGCTAGAAGCAAAACTTTGTATAACAGTCTCACCAAAACAACTTCACTGATCTCAGCGTGGAAGAAGACAAATCACATACGGCGAATGCATTACACGCCTGATACATTCTTCGGTTACGCGCCGGGCGTGCTGACTGCAGGTCTACAAACAATCACGCCAAACTGTGCGGAGCAATACCTGATGGACGTATACACCGACAGTGACCTATACAGTTTATAGGCAAATCATTCTGTGGACAGAGGCTCCAAAGAGTACAGGCATGGGACCGAATTACCGCACCAGGGCCCAAAGAACAAGTATAATTAGGCTACTTCCTGCAGCTGAAAAACAACTACCGCTCAGAATATTGCATGCAGTATGGCTTCCACTGAAAACTGGACACACTATAGCTATTTACAAGAGTAGGAAGCCGCTGGCTAAAGTGACATCACAGACTAATAATGAAACTATCACACTTCTGCTAAACTTTAGAATGCATGACCAAACACAGACTGGAATAGTGCCCACAAATAAGAATATTATCACAAGCGGCTGATACGGATTCAGAAAACGTAAAGGCAGCTCAATTTCCCATCACTTTAGTTACTAAGAGCCACTACAAGAAGTATATCCTAGCAATTTATACGGCCCTCACCATAGCCTACGACTGGGTCCTGGTCTCACGGTTAGTGCAGCAGATAAAGAATCTTGGCATGCCGACTATGGTCATTCCAACTCTACATCATTTATCGGATAATTAATTATAGGTCAGGAAGTAGGAAACATAGGGCTCCTACACACGATCAAAGGTTAGTCGCAATTTCGACATTATCCCTGCTACTTTTTAAGATCTTTATCGGAGATTTACATTCAATTCTGGAAAAAATATAAAGAAGCGACTTTACGGGAGGACGAATGCAGATCTCTCTCGGCATGAAAAACTTACTTAGAAACATCGCCAACGTGAACAGCAAGTGGGTGAAAGCGACCAGACTACCAGATCTAAGAAAAATGTTATTTTTTCCATTCCGTACCTCGGTCGAGCGAGTTGTGGAATATCTCAGCATACATACCGCACGGAAATTTGCTTAGTGTGCGCATTTGAACAAACACAGCAAAAAAAAAAAAAAAAAAATGAAAATTAATAACATTCGTTCGATTAAGGGAGCGCCTGCCAAAGCGCGTGCTTTATTCTGTACCGTACGCTAATCCGGCCATATACGAGGGTTATTCCAAAAGTAAGGTCCGATCGGTCGCGAAATGGAAACGACTATGAAAATCCGATAACGCTTTGCACAGATGTGTTGGGTAGTGTCTCTAGTATAGCCCCAGTTAGCATCACGTCGCTCTTCTCATTTCTGAACTCGCAGTGAGTGCGTAAAGATGTCTAGAAAATAGTGTCTGCCGCCAAGTACGAGGGCCTGGTGAGAAATTTCGCCTGAAGCTATGCAGCCAACATTACATAACTGTCGTGCTGTTTCGTCTTCACGACAATTCTCAGCCGCATTCTGCAGGGGCAATGAAGATGCTCCTGCATCGTTTTCAAATGGAAATGTTAGATTACCCACAATACAGTCCGCAATTGTCTCCCCCTGAGTTTCATCTCTGGTCACATGAACCGCTGTCTTTGAAGACAACATTTTGACACAGACAACGAGGTGTAGGCCAGCGTGGAGAATTGGCGGAAAGCACTGGCGGCTGCCTTCTATGATGAGGCTATTGAAAAGTTGGTACAACGCTATGACAAAAGTCTAAGTCAGAACGGCGACTACGTAGAGAAGTAGCTGAAAGGTGTAGCTAATTGTTACAAGTAAAACATTTCTGATGTTCACTGTGGTTTCAATTTGGCAATCAATCGGACCTTACTTTTGGAATAACCCTCGTAGTTGTTTGGACTTCCGTTACCTTTGTTATGCTCGCCCGCTGATTCTGTACTATAGACGGTTGACAGGTAACAGTATAAAGTCACCAGTTAGTCCGCGGGTGCACTGTAGCCAAGTCCTGGGAATGCTCTCCTCGTCGAAGCTATTAAGCCTCCACTTCACCTTAGTGAACAAACAGTAACCCCAGATTCTTTAAGGAATCCAACTCCCACTCGAACTGCGTCAGTGTCTTGCGCCAGGTTCCAAGAACACGGAAACAGGGTTACACATTCGCATGACTACACTATACAGGGAACCTAATACGAGTATGTTTATCAGACGATATGACTGAGTCGATGTTCTCAGCGAGAGTACTATACTCCATGGGACAAAGATGAATGGACATGTTCCTTACACGGACCTTCACCACGAGCATTATGGAGTAACAATTGGACCTATCATATAAATATAGAAGGCATGCAAATATAGTGCAGACCGTGTTTCTCTTTTCAGATATAAAACAGAAAGTTCCTCATGACAATGTTTCGACTCTAATTTAATCACTTTAGGTTCTGATTGCAGTTCTATTTTGTACAATGGATTGACATGGCCCTTTGTGACGAGGTGTGGAGATGGACACAGGCCGTATAATTTTCAGGTGCTCTCTGGGGTAAAATCCGACAAACAGTTAACTGTGGTGCTTTATGAACAAAAACAACAACAACCTACCAGGAAGAAAAGGTTACCTCCAACAATGATGTGTCCACATGTAAACATATATTCAGGTTATTAATGACTGGATAAATTAAGAGTATTTGATAACGTGACTGATATATGAGTGAGTGGGTGTATGCATGTGAGTATGTACGTATGAACGTGTGTGATTATTTTTATTTGAGATATCTCTATTTACTAAAACAAATGTTGCCCGTTATAATTTATAGAATATCACGAATATGAGGATATCAGAGCTGGGCACGTTCGAACGCGATGAATATAAAGTTTAAAAAAGAGATTACAAAAACCATTGACAAATGTTATAAGCAAAACCGAGTTTTTAATTATCTACGCACACTACAGTGTCAATCCTGTGTGGGAATTCATAGCAAATTGGCGAAACTCCTTCTAAACGGATGTCATGGTGTTTGTTAAAATGATGACAGGTCGTATCGTTTGTACTTGGTTCTATGTCAATGTTTCAACTGTTATGAAGACTTTTCTTTCTTCAGACTGCGAGGAATTGCAAGCAACTGGATGAAAAATTACAAACAGACTATCTGGGTATACAACTTTCAGTCTAGTACTCGGCATGCAGTTCTTATGCGTTCTGTCAAATATCAAGGGAATGCAGATCTTCGGGCACGATGAAGGTGTATCATTTACCATTTAGTAATAGAAACTGTTAATTTAATTGGATGCTGAATCTTCTTCCCAATTATCCGTTCTTTAGTTGCTAAATACGGTGAAAACACACAGCGTAACGAGTACATTCCACGCCTCTTTTTGACAAGTTTTACTGTACGCCACAAGAAATGCTGTATAATATACACTGGAATTTAAGGTACAGTGCTCTTTTTAAAGCACCATATTAAATACTTATCTTTTTGTATATCATTTTACTTCATGCTTCCGAAATACTCGTATATTAAGGGCAACTTAATCATTAAAGAGTTGATAAGGGATTTAATTTAGCTTCTAATGGAGCTCAATTAGGCAAACTATTGACACTTACACGTGTTCTTACATTTCATGTATGAGAGCTGGACTATGAACTTACAGCGACAGGATGAACTTAAAATGAAATGACAGCGACAGTGGTGACTGTGTGGGAATTCTTGGACTTTGCTCACAGAGAAAATGGTTTGTAAACCGCAGAGACACGTCTTCTTAATCGATACTAGTAATAAAACTATGGAACCGTCATGTCTGTTTGTCTGTCTGTCTGAACACGCTGATCCCCAAAACTACCCGACGAATTTTCTTGGGGTTTTCACATATAATTGGAGCGCAGCTTGGGGAAACCATGTTGGCCTTATTTCGTCAAAATCGGTACACGCGAAAAAGTATGGTAATTTAAAATTTTATCTAAAATCGTCTACTCAGATCGGTACTTCATATCTTAAATCATCACGGCGTTATACACCACAGAACGAATACATGGTGCTGTTAGTTTCGTAATACACCAAAGAACTAATACACGTCGTTTTTTTCTAACTTAGTGACAGATGTATTTTCGGAAATTTACTTCAGTAACGGAATTAGGCACTGCAATCTTATCTTTACGAATATAAATTAACATAAAATTTATTTGGCTACGAAATACGGACTTACTGTTTCCGCTTTGTTTATTAATAACTTAAGGACTTTGCTTTGCTTTTTTCGAAAGATTTTATTTATATTCTTTGCTAGGACAAACGAATTTATTAAGTTTTCTTTGTCATTTCGGTCCCTACTCATTAAATTTTGATTTAGTTCTGTTTGTGAATATAAATATCAACAAAACGGTCGAGTCTTTCTGAATGTACCTGAATGACTAAAAGAGGAGGACTATGCAGTCTACAGAATCCAGTGAAGACCGCGAGGTGGGACTTACTGCAGCCTGAGAACATCAGGCTTTATCTCTTCCTTTGAAACTCATTTCCAAAGCGAGGCACGAAGTAACTCTGATCGAGAGTGGCATGCATTATCTTGCTCCTCAGACCTCTTCACTCACAGAGGCTTACCCTTATTTATCTCCAACGCAATACCATAGAAGCGGACTTTTGATGGGAGGTGGAGCAAGTGGGCGAGTTTTCATACCCCGAATCCCACTTATTCCTAACAATTTACAAATTCGCTTTAAACGAGTTCAATTCCCGGTGTATGTATGTTATGCCATGTCCATAAACAAAGCGCAAGGCCAGAATCTGTGTGTTTTGGGCGCGGAGCTCAGTCTTAAACGCCTTCGCACTCCCAGCTCTATGCGGCTCTCCCCCGTGTTAGTGAAGCAAACAAGTTCGTCGCTCGTGTTCATAATCACACTGCTAAAACTGTTCTATATAGAGAAGCTTTAGAAGTTAAAAATACATTCCATGAAGATGAGGTCTCTGGCAAAACTATAAATAAATACGCCTTTGCACTCCCAGCTCTATGCGGCTCTCCCCCGTGTTAGTGAAGCAAACAAGTTCGTCTCTCGTGTTCATAATGACACTGCTATAACAGTTCTATATAGAGAAGCTTTAGAAGTCAAAAATACATTCCATTCAGACGAGGTCTGTGGCAAAATTACAAATAAATACGCACGCAACACAGTGTCTCTCTCCTATCACATAATAAAATCGTACGTTAATGGAATTAAAACGGTGTGGCAATGGAATTAACATGTATGCAAAAAAGAAAAAAGACCCATCGTGAGTCATAAGCCACGGAGACGCAGTGCCAACTGAAGTTAACGTTCAGGAGAACAGTGTAGAGCAAAGTCGGAATCATGGTATAATGGAGGAGCTGAAATCGTTAATGCAGCAAGCAACAGAAACTAATCAAGGGCTAAAAGAAACTAATCAAAAATCAAAAACTAGCTAAAAAGAAACTCATCGAGGGTTAAAAGAAAAAGTTAGTCACTGTGTTTAGAAAAGTTAATTATGAGTTATAAAAGAACTTAAAGAAACCGAAGATGCATTTAAAAAAGGTATACACGGTTTTGAGGCTAAAACTGCTAGCATTAGCGAGGAGATATGTGACGAAACGAAAGAATTACTTATAAGTTTAAACAACCTTAAGGGTAAAATAAATGAACAAGCTGACAAAAATGATGAAATAAATGTAATTCAAACGCTCACTGAACCAGCAGAATCTAAGATTGCTTAAACAATTCGCACGCCATGTGCAGTCAGTGAACTCAGCGCCACAAACGCACAACAGCAGAGCATAAATACCACGTCACTGTCAGAAGAAGAATCTGAACTTAGCAGTAACAATTCCACCTTAGAACCACTTGGTAACGACAAAACAAATGTGGTTGAAATTGGTATCGGAATGCTTGAGACTAAGGTCTGCGTGGATGCCCAAAACATAAATTGATATTCGTAGCACTAATTCTTCACATCACAATTCACATACTGATTCAGTAACTAAAGATTTATGTATACTTAGTAGTAATTTTTCCTATGTAGAACCATTTTGTAAAGTCAATGCAAATGTGAAAGTCAAGTGAGAGGAGTCGAGGAAGTAGAGAAATTTGCCGAAGTAGTAACCGAAACTGTGACCAATAGTGTAACCGGGAATAGAGAGACAGTAGAATTACCGTAAATGTCGTTAAACGAAGTATTACCATTTGTTAAGTTCGTGCTGAGTCAACAGAAAGCACAGTGCAATCACTAACCTTCATACATCCGTCAGAAATCAACATTTCGACTATGTGGACACGACAAAAACAATTTCAGAGGATTACTTCCAGATTCAATGTAGCTTAGATGAGAAATGTGCTTACCAAGGTAGACACAATGTTGCTGTTTTACAGATGAGAGCAGTAGTTATCAAAAGTGTATACGAAGTAGTTGCGCTGCAACGGTTAATTTGAGTGTAGTAACATGAGGGTTCTGCCACATAATTGACGATTACCTTATGCCCGACTTAATGGCGATACTGCTTCATTTTCTTTCCATATGGACAATTACGCCACTTCTTCCATTCGGAACCTCAGCTTCCTTCTTTATTATTATTATCATCAATAAGGAGTAACGAACTTCGTGATAATATTAAAAGAAACAAGGTACAGTCGAAGTGGTTAAAGTATCTGCTGATCTGATATGACGTATTACCGATGTAGGATTGTATCCTACTAAAATGTGACGATGTTCTGTAACGTGCAAATATAATGAACACAAACGTTTTTGAAACAAGATAAATCTACACTACGCTATAAGACACAAGCAACAATACAGGGTGTCTTACTCAAACCTTCTTGATTTCAAAGACCCAGGAAAAAACCCACAGTAGATACGACAATGAAATGCACCAAACTGTAGAGCATATCAAAGAATTTATTTATCATCAATACACCTATACATGTGAACCATTTGTACCACCAAGAAGATCGAGTCTAGATTCAATTTCTTGCCAAGTTCTTTGTAACATTTCCTCTGTTATTGTTGCAATCGCATCAGTGATACGATGTCGCAACGTAGGAATTTCGTCCACTTTGGTCGCATACACGTGGTCCTTCATGACTCCCCACATGAAGAAATCGAGCGGCGTAATGTCGGGTGAACGTGGTAGCCAGGCAATGGGTCCTCCGCGTCCGATCCAACGATTGGGGAATTTCCTATCCAGGAACTTGCCATCAGCCGTTGCTAATGCGGCGGAGCTCCATCTTGTTGAAAAATGATATTGGGTTGCAAGTCTTGTATCTGAGGGTACACAAACTGCTCGAACATGTCCAGATACACTGACCCATTCACTGTTGGTTCCGCTAAGACGAACGGTCCAACAATCCTGTCGCGCATTAGCCCGGAAGTGAACATATATTTACTTTGTATTAGAAGAGAACGTGCTCGTTAGTTGACTAAAGCTCATAATTTTAGGGCTCAAAACATACTGCAGAACAACTTTTCGTAATAAGCAAATATAAATGTGCTTGAGTTGCATACTACTTGCTAATCAATACATCTTGCGAAAGACTCAACTACTTTCTTACAGCAAAAGCAAAGAGGTAACGATATAGAGGGTGTATGAAAAACAAACATCTGATTTGGCACGTCTACATTTCTGAAACTAATAAACATATACAACGAATTTTGTTTTCTGATGAACAGGAAACACGAAAAGTTTTTTTTTTTTTTTTCCATACCTTTTCACAGGTGTTCAATATGCTCCCCTTTGAGATGTACGGCATATGTCAATGCGGCATTCAAATTGTTCCCACACAGCAGCGAGTATGCAGCTGCTGTCATGCGATGTCTCAGTTCATCATTGTTGTTGGTAACGGAGGCGCATAAACATATGGTTAAGACCCCACAAGAAATAATCACATACAGCCAGGTTCATGATCTTGGAGACCAGTAATGTAAAGCTGAGTCATTTGGTCCAGTGCGATCATTCAGTAATCCTTCGATTTAAAAATTCGCGCACTTCCAGTTGTCGGTATGGCGGTGCCCCATCCTCTTGGTAAATGAAATCGTTCGAATCAGTCTCAAACTGTGGGAATAGGAAGTTCTCAAGTATATGGAGGTATGCACTTCCTGTAACAATGTTCTCGGCAAAGAAAAATGGACCACCACCTTTTCCCACAAAACTGCACAAAACATATTAAATTTTGGAGAGTGCCTATCGTGTTGTACAACTTCATGTGCTTGTTCCGTACCCTATATTCTCACATAATGAGGATTCACCTTCTCATTTGAATGGAATGCTGCCTCGTCACTAAACACTGAGCATGGAAGAAAACTGTCATCCTCCATCTTTCCAAGAACGAAATTACAGAACCCCACACACACTGTTTGTCACTTTCACGAAGAGCTTGTAGAGTTTCATGTGTAAACTTCGACGCAACACACACCAGACGGACATCGGGAGCATGTTGAGCTGTCGAGCTGCACGGCGAACGGACTTTTGCGGACTCCTCGTGAAACTATGGCGGATGTATTCTGCATCTGTTTCAGACACTTGGGGACGGCCCGGCGATTTGCCATTACACAACCTGTTTCTCTGTTCATATCATCGTCTACTGCACTGTGCTGTAGGAGGATCCACACCACACCTGATACGAAAGTCACGATGAACGGTTACTACTGGCCCGCACTGCGCAAAACGTAGAAAACAAAATACTCTGTTGTTCCGACACCATTTTTATTAGAAATGGCCTTAAGCACTATGGGGCTTAACATCTGAGGTCATCAGTCACCTAGACTTAGAAGTATTTAAACCTAACTAACCTAAGGATATCACACACATCCATGCCCGAGGCAGGATTCGAACCTGCGACCGTAGCAGCAGCGCAGTTCCGGACTGAAGGGCCTAGAACCGCTCGGCCACAGCGGCTGGCTTTATTAGAACTGCTGCTACCTCGTGGGAACCACGTAAAACTCTAGCACTTGCTCTTCCCAACAGCACCTTGTTCACGCACGTATCTAAAACAACATAAGACTTACGATTTTTTTTAAATTTCTTTTTGATACACCATGTATAAATTCAGAACCATGAATGTAGTAAAATAAAATTTTAAAAGAAGGCACAGGATACCGCACTACTACACAGTACTTTTACAGATTTGTCGCAGCAGAAGACGTGGATAGCAAATACGGTAAGTGGGCATGACGTAACAACAAAACAATGCGGTAAGAGTAATTTACTAGCGTGCTACATCCGTCTCATGGTCAGAACAAGACTGTATTACGTATGAAAAATGGAATGCCGTTACAATGACATTATTAGACGAAGAGCGTTTCACGAGAGTAAGTAGTGTTGGTATTTATAGACAAGGGATGCTCCTGACACAGATGTTTATGGTATTTAGGAGAATTATTAGGCAGCAGGGGAGAGAGAGGTTGCGAGTATGTAGATTTTTCAGGTGACTTGTAAATCGGCCCATTAATTACCGTAGATAGAGATGTTGGGTTATAAAGCGCTTTAGTTTGGCCAATACGAGGTGCAGCATAAGCGGAACGAAGGCCACATGAGACGAAACATGAGATGAAACGAAAAACTGGTTCAAGTGGCTCTGAGCACTAATGGACTTAACATCTGAGGTCATCAGTCCCCTAGAACTTAGAACTACTTAAACCTAACTAACCTAAGGACATCACACACATCCATGCCCGAGGCAGGATTCGAACCTGCGACCGTAGCGGTCACGCGGTTCCAGACTGAAGCGCCTAGAACCGCACGGCCACCGCGGCTGGCACGGGAAAATTCCAAGAGTGTTATCACAGTGACATGTTAATATTAAGAGCGTGAAATATTTTACATCACGACAGAAAGGTGACGGAATATTAAGTAGCCTCATGATATGTAACGCGCTTTACATACGAACAATTTTTTTTTTTTTGAGACGGAAAAAAGATAGCAAAGAGACGTTGGATGTTTTGAAACAGTGATCTGTGGCTACAAGCGATGAGTGAGAATGTGTCCAACACTGGGACTCGAACCCGGGACCTTCTACTTACGAGCCTTTTGCGTTAACCGCTGCACCACCTGGGCGCAGTGCTTATCGCAACTGCGCTATCAGCACATGCTGCCCAGCCGACTAAAATTCCCACGTGGCGCCACCTATCCGGATACATGTTTTGATAGTGTACATAGGTTTACTGCTTAGTACTATTTTTCTGATTTTCGTCTAAGTGTGTGTGTTCTCAATGGGGAGAAAATGAACGAGGGAGTAAATTCACTCGTATCGTAACTAGGAGAAATCCGACGTCACGGCACGCAGCGTCACGCTGCCGTTGGCTGACTCAGGTCAAAACGATGAAGCGTGAAAGGGCGGCACTGTGCCGGTAAGATGATTATTTCGAGTAGCTATGCTATTCCGGAGGTAAAATAGTCCCACATTCGGATCTCCGGGCAGGGACTACTCAAGAGGACGTCGTCATTAGGAGAAAGAAAGCTGGCGTTCTACGGATCGGAGCGTGGAATGTCAGATCCCTTAATCGGGCAGGTAGGTTAGAAAATTTAGAAAGGGAAATGGATAGGTTAAAGTTAGATATAGTGGGCATTAGTGAAGTTCGGTGGCAGGAGGAACAAGACTTTTGGTCAGGTGAATACAGGGTTATAAAAAAAATCAAACAGGGGTAATGCAGGAGTAGGTTTAGTAATGAATCAAAAAAAATAGGAGTGCCGGTAAGCTACTACAAACAGCATAGTGAACGCATTATTGTGGCCAAGACAGCCACGAAGCCCACGCCTGCTACAGTAGTACAAGTTTATATGCCAACTAGCTCTGCAGATGACGAAGAAATTGATGAAATGTATGATGCGATAAAAGAAATTATTCAGGTAGTGAAGGGAGACGAAAATTTAATAGTCATGGGTGACTGGAATTCGAGAGTAGGAAAAGGGAGAGAAGGAAACATAGTAGGTGAATATGGATTGGGGCTAAGAAATGAAAGAGGAAGCCGCCTGGTAGAATTTTGCACAGAGCATAACTTAATCATAGCTAACACTTGGTTGAAGAATCATGAAAGAAGGTTGTATACATGGAAGAACCCTGGAGATACTAAAAGGTATCAAATAGATTACATAATGGTAAGGCAGAGATTTAGGAACCAGGTTTTAAATTGTAAGACATTTCCAGGGGCAGATGTGGACTCTGACCACAATCTATTGGTTATGAACTGTAGATTAAAACTGAAGAAACTGCAAAAAGGTGGGAATTTAAGGAGATGGGACCTGGATAAACATAGAACCAGAGGTTGTGCACAGTTTCAAGGAAATCATAAGGGAACAATTGGCAGGAACGGGGGAAAGAAATACAGTAGATGAAAAAGTGAAGGCAACAGAGGATCAAATAGGTAAAAAAGACGAGAGCTAGTAGAAACTCTTCGGTAACAGAAGAAATATTGAATTTAATTGATGAAAGGAGAAAATATAAAAATGGTGTAAATGAAGCAGGCAAAAAGAAATACAAACGTCTCAAAAATGATATCGACAGAAGTGCAAAATGGCTAAGCAGGGATGGCTAGAGGACAAATTTAAGGATGTAGAGGCTTATCTCACTAGGAGTAAGATAGATACTGCCAACAGAAAAATTAAAGAGACCTTTGGAGAAAGGAGAACCACTTGCATGAATATCAAGAGCCCAGATGGAAACCCAGTTCTAAGCAAAGAAGGGAAAGCAGAAAGCTGGAAGGAGTATATAGAGGGTCTATACGAGGGCGATGTACTTGAGGACAATATTATGTAAATGGAAGAGGATGTAGATGAAGATGAAATGGGAGATATGATACTGCGTGAAGAGTTTGATAGAGCACTGAAAGACCTGAGTCGAAACAAGGCCCCCGGAGTAGACAACATTCCATTAGAATTACTGGCAGCCTTGGGAGAGCCAGACCTGACAAAACTCTACCATCTGGTGAGCAGCATGTATGAGACAGACGAAATACCCTCAGACTTCAAGATGAATATAATAATTCCAATCCCAAAGAAAGCAGGTGTTGACAGATGTGAAAATTACCGAACTATCAGTTTAATAAGTCACAGCTGCATAATACTAACGCAAATTCTTTACAGACGAATGGAAAAACTGGTAGAAGCCGACCTCGGGGAAGATCAGTTTGGATTCCGCAGAAATGTTGGAACACGTGAGGCAATACTGACCCTACGACTTATCTTATAAAATAGATTCAGGAAAAGCAAACCTACTTTTCTAGCATTTGTAGACTTAGAGAAAGCTTTTCACAATGTTGACTGGAAAACTCTCCTTCAAATTCTGAAGGTGGCAGGGGTAAAATACAGGGAGCGAAAGGCCATTTACAAATTGTACAGAAAGCAGATGGCAGTCATACGATTCGAGAGGTATAAAAGGGAAGCAGTGGTTGGGAAGGGAGTGAGACAGGGTTGTAGCCCATCCCCGATGTTATTCAATCTGTATATTGAGCAAGCAATAAAGGCAACAAAAGAAAAGTTCGGAGTAGGTATTAAAATCCATGGAGAAGAAATAAAAACTTTGAAGTTCGCCGATGACATTGTAATTCTGTCAGAGACAGCAAAGGACTTGGAAGAGCAGTTGAACGGAATGGACAGTGTCTTGAATGGAGGATATAAGATGAACATCACCAAAAGCAAAACGAGGATAATGGAATGTAGTCGAATTAAGTTGGCTGATGCTGACGGAATTAGATTAGGAAATGAGACACTTAAAGTAGTAAAGGAGTTTTGCTACTTGGGGAGCAAAATAACTGACGATGGTCGAAGTAGAGAGGAAAGTGTTTCTGAAGAAGAGAAATTTGTTAACATCGGGTATAGATTTAAATGTCAGGAAGCCGTTCCTGGAAGTATTTGTATGGAGTGTACGGAAGTGAAACTTGGACGATAAATAGTTTAGACAAGAAGAGAATAGAAGCTTTCGAAACGTGGTGCTACAGAAGATTGCTGAAGATTAGATGGGTAGATCACATAACTAATGAGGAGGTATTGAATAGAATTGGGGAGAAGAGAAGTTTGTGGCCGAACTTGACTAGAAGAAGGGATCGGTAGGTAGGACACATTCTGAGGCATCAAGGGATCACCAGTTTAGTATTTGAGGGCTGCGTGGAGGGTAAAAATCGTAGAGGGAGATCAAGAGATGAATACACTAAACAGATTCAGAAGGATGTAGGCTGCAGTAGGTACTGGGAGATGAAGAAGCTTCCACAGGATAGAGTAGCATGGAGAGCTGCATCAAACCAGTCTCAGAACTGAACACCACAACAACAACATGCTTGTATTACTGGTTATGTTTTCACTGACTGAATGTAGTTTTGTAGAAAACTGGTTAATAAAATAGTTACAGCATTTTTGTAATGCATATGACCCGGTTGACAAAGCACTGTAGACCTGATAGTTTTTATTTGAAAAACAGTAATTCATTAATGTACTAGAGTGTAAGGACTGGCTGATGAAGCATTCCTGCCTTAAAAAGCTCTTCTTTCAAATAATGGATCATTTCAACTGCAGTATTCAAAACTTGATGATGTTAAATAATGTACATTTTTTTAAAAATATGTTAAACTTCAGAGGTAGCTATAATAAGATATTCGCTGACTGTATTAGTTCTATTTCGAGCATGGTTAAACAAAAAAAGTAATAAAATAGTTACTTTGAAGAAATTTTACTTTTCACTTTAGATCATTTAAGATTCATTACTTAACAATAATTAGTAATTTTATTTCTTTTTTATGTTATTTAAGTATTTGATTAATATTTTCAGCAATGTTGTTTTGCTTTTTTATATGTAACTATTTCATTACTGTTTTCTTTGTATTGCTCATTTTATTGTAGTGCGTTGCGGACTCATTTTGGGAATCAAGAGCAGTTTTACTACCAAAACACCGTTAATGAGAGATCCTTGTATTCGACCTCCGATTCATATTTCTATGATCACACCTCATTTTCGCCGGCCGCTGGTGGCCGAGCGGTTCTAGGCGCTTCAGTCTGGAAGCGAGCGACCGCTACGGTCGCAGGTTCGAATCCTGCCTCGGGCATGGATGTGTGTGATGTCCTTAGGTTAGTTAGGTTTAAGTAGTTCTAAGTTACAGGGGACTGATGACCTGAGATGATAAGTCCCATAGTGCTCAGAGCCATTTTTTTGAACCTCATTTTAAAAATTGTTTGTTGCCTACTATAAAATTCTAATTTTCTAAATCACGCAATCTATGGGATATTTAACGTTATTGGTTCTCGGAAACATAGCGTTCATTCCCGTACTTCACTCAGTAATTAGAAAGACAACCTTCTTTTATTAATATTCTTTTATATCTGAATTCTGATTTGATTGACAATCATCATGGCCACAATCAATACTAAGAGGGTCGTATATAATATTCAGTTCATTTTATTACATTTTTTTAATAATATAACCACGATGCGATGCGATTCAGACGAAGCACTTCGTGCATATTCGTCACGTCATCACTTAAAAGCCTAAGTGTTTCGGTCTGTGTTTGTTGGGGTCGACCTTGGGTTGTAAACAAGTGAGCGCGCACTTACAGGATTGGCTACGCGTTTCAGTGTCGGCAGTGTCGTGCACTTTAAGATCTTTTGCTCATCATGTATGTAAATGGTAATGTACTATGACTCTGTATACAATGCAGAGCGAATTGTGTGAATAGCACTAACTTTCGCGAGCGTTGTATAGCAACATTTTTAACTTTCACCAAATTAACGTGTGACTCAGTAATCGAACATTTACTGTATCAGTTGTAAGCGGCTTGCAGCTTTGCCCGCTAATTTATTCCGGTTTTAGTAATACTGCTGGCATCTCTGAACACAAATTGGACTTCTTATTCGGTAGTTTGAGAGCCATAGCTATTAACTTTAATCACGCTCTGCATTCAATGTACAAATACGCACAGGTGCGTATAATCGATAGGAATATCGAGGAGGCAACGTGCATGACGGTTACTACGGAGTGCTACTTGTGAGGAACATCAGTACCTGTTGCCATCAGGCGAAGGTAGTTATTTTGTTCACGGACAATTAGGGCCCAATACAATAGTGACCCTGTCAGTAGTATTTCGTCGTACAAAGAAGGGCCGTTCTGACAATTTCACATGGTTTTATGAACGCTTTCTGCATTGTACTGCCGGCCGGGGTGGCCGAGCGGCTCTAGGCGCTAGAGTCTGGAACCGCGCGACCGCTACGGTCGCAGGTTCGAATCCTGCCTCGGGCATGGGTGTGTGGGATGTCCTTAGGTTAGTTAGGTTTAAGTAGTACTAAGTTCTAGGGGACTGATGACCTCAGCAGTTAAGTCCCATAGTGCTCAGAGCCATTTGAACCATTTTTTTGCGTTGTACTCAAGCGTCAAACCGTTACCTTAACGTTTCTCTCTCTCTCTCTCTCTCTCTCTCTCTCTCTCTCTCTTTGTATTAACCCACTCTCGCAATTTTATGGATTGATGGGAGTATATCGTCAGGCCTTACGTGGCTTCAAAATAAGTTTAGCTGTAGAGGTAAAAGAATAGCTGTTCGCTACATCTCTAACCGACAAAAACTTTTCGACATAGGCTACGAAAACTGCCATGAAGAATCTCGGTGGCCGTCTTGTATAATTTTGTTCTATATATTGCTGAGGCAGCTCGTGGTCTCACGATAGCGTTCCCGCTTCCCGAGCGCGGGGCTCCAGGTTCAATTCCCGGCGGGATCAAGGATTTTCACCTGCCCCGAGATGACCGGGTGTTGTTGTGTCGTCTTCATCATCATCATTCATCCCCATTACGGTCGGAGGAAGGCAACGGGAAACCACCTCCGATTAGGACCTTGCCTAGTACGGCGGTGCGGGTCTCCCGCATCGTTCCCCTACACTCTGTCAAGAAGCATGGGACTTCATTCCCATATTCCTGAGGCTGATATAAGTAACAAAAAGAAAAATAAGAACTGTTGTTCTTGAATGAAAATATTTGGTTTGCAGGATTGTACACTGGTCGGGCAGACGGTCACACCAGCTCGGAAACATTCTCCGATGAATTAAAGTGAATTAATACAGTATCTGATTAAGAGCAAGCCGGAAAGTAGCGTGTTAGAAAAATTTGATATTTCTATTGAACGATGTGGAAGTGTTAATAAATTTAATACTCCAACAGCATGAGATCAAAGAGAGAGAGTTATCTCCATATATAAAAGACAATGTCCTAGCCGTGCGGTGTGGCCGCGAGGTTTCAGGCGCCCTATCACGGATTGCGCGGCGCCTCCCGCCGGAGGTTCGAGTCCTCCTTCGGGCATGGGTGTGTATGTGTTGTTCTTAGCATAAGTTAGTTTAAGTAATGTGGAAGTCTAGGGACCGATGACCTCAGCAGTTTGGCCCTTTAGGAATTCACACCATTTGAACATTTGACAATGTGCTGACTGACTGACTCACTCACATCTTACTCATCACCATCCAGCCCAAACCAGTGAGGATAGAAACTTGATTTTTGCAGAGGATGTTGATGTTAAATAGTAGAAGTTATTTAAGAAAGGATTTTTCGAAATTCCACCCCTAAGGGAATTCACGTTTCTCTCTCTCTCTCTCTCTCTCTCTCTCTCTTCCACCCCTAAGGGAATTCACGTTTCTCTCTCTCTCTCTCCTCTCTCTCTCTCTCTCTCTCTCTCTATCTCTCTCTCTTTGTATTAACCCACTCTCGCAATTTTATGGATTGATGGGAGTATATTGTCAGGCCTTACGTGGCTTCCATTTACCTAAGGGAATGGGATATGGGATGAAACCTTTTTTCAAAGTATGTCGCTATTAATGCAATTTTGAAGCCACACCAACTATTTGGTTTCCTGGCCGGAAATAAAGAAATACGTGTTCCGGCATTTTTGGGAGTTAAACCCCTATGGGGATGAAATTGTGGGCTAATTATTTCTTTAAAAGATATTTATTTAAAACATTATTAAAAAACTGTTAAAACATTTTTAAAGCTACACCTACGGAAATTGGGTAACTAGCTTGTCTGTTACAAATAACAAAATACGTGTTTCATTATTTTTTGAAATTCAGTCCCTAACAACGTGAAATTGAAAATGAAAGGGGGTGAAATAGGGCCCAACTGATTCACTGACTCATCAACGCAGCGCCCAATCCACTAGCGATACAAACCTGAATTTTGTAGACGGTGCTGATCTTATACTGTGGGCATCGTTTAGAAAGGAATTATTCCAAATTCCGACCCTAGGGGATTGGAGTAATGGATGAAAGGTTTTGGAAAATATATCGCTAACAAGGAAATTTTGAAGCGAGAACTACGAAAATTGGTATTTGGCTTCTCGGACCGAGATTTAAAATACATGCTTCAGTATTTTTGGGAGTTCAATCACTAATAGTGTAAATTATTGCGCAGAAGTTCTGAAAATAAATAATTATTAAAGTACTATTAAAGTATTTTTAAAGCCACATCTATGAAAACTGACATTTGACTTCTTGATTAGAAATAAAAATAAGTGTTTGAGTGTTTTTGGAAATTCAACACCTAAGGGGGTAAAATAGAGGGTGAAAATTTTAAGGAATTATTTCACTACACAAGCATTTTGAAATTAAATCTCTAAAAAATTGTATTTGGATTCTTGGTTAGAAACAAAAATGTGTTTCAGATTTTTTTTATTTTCCTTTTTTTTTAATTCAACATCTATGGGGTGAAATTTTCTAAGAAAATATTTCGTTATATTTAAACATATTTAAAACTAAATCTACTGAAATTGGTATTTAATTTCTAAGGACATTACAGGATGGAAGTTTTCATGGAATTATCACAAAAACACAAAAGGCACTATTAACAAAGCAAGCAAGTAGCATTTTGGTCAGAAGTACATTCCGAAGAGACTAAGCGTCTATGGCCTAACTTAGTGTTAAAGGTTTTGTTTTTGCAATTTAAGAACATAAAAATTCGTTAAAAAACTGTGCAGACCGTATACTCTACAGGAGCGAAGCAGCGGGCACTAAGCTACACTGAAGCGCCAAAGTAATTAGTATAGACATGCATATTCAAATACAGAGAAGTTTTAACACGCAGAATACGACGCTGTGGTCGGCAACGCCTTTATAAGACACTAAGTGTCTGGCGCAGTTGTTAGATCGGTTGCTGCTGCTACGACGGCAGGTCATCAAGTTTTAAATGAGTTTGAATGTGGTGTTATAGTCGCCGCACGAGCAATGGGACACATCATCTCCGAGATAGCGATGAAGTGGGGATTTTCGCGTGCGATGATTTCACGAGTGTACCGTGATATCAGGAATCCGGTAAAACATCGAATCTCCGACATCGCTGCGGCCGGAAAAAGATTCTTCATGAACGGGGCCAACGACGATTGAAGCGAACCGTTCAAAATGACGGAAGTGCAACTCTTCCGCAAATTGCTGCAGATTTCAATGCTGGGCCATCGGTGGGCTTTCGGAGCCGAAGGCCAACTCATGTACCCTTGATGGCTCCACGACACAAAGCTTTACGCCGTGCCTGGGCCCGTCAACATCAACATTGGACTGTCCATGACTGGAAACATGTTGCCTGGTCGAACAAATCTCGTTTCGAACTGTATCGAGCAGATAGAGGTGTATGGAGACAACCTCATGAATACATGGACCCCGTATTTCAGCAGCGAACTGTTCAGGCTGGTGCAGGTTCTGTAATGGTGTGGGGCGTGTGCAGTTTGAGTGATATGGGACCCGTGATAGTCTAGATACGACTCTGACAGGTGATACATACATTAGCATCCTGTCTGATCACCTCCATCCATTAATGTCCATTGTGCATTCCAAAGGACGAGGGCGATCCCAGCGGTACAATGCGACACCGCATAAGTCCGGAATAGTGGCTCCAGCAACATTCTTCTGAGTTTAAACACTTCTGCTGGCCAACAAACTCCCCAGACATGAAAATTATTGAGCGTGTCTGGGATGCCTTGCAACGTGGTGTTCAGAAGAGATCTCCACCCCCTCGTACTCTTACGGATTTGTGGAGAGCCCTTCAGGATGCACGGTGTCAGTTCCCTCCACCACTACTTCAGACATCAGTCGAGTCCATGCCACGTCGAGTTGTGGCGCTTCTGCTTGCTCGCTGGGGCCCTATACGATATTGGGCAGCTGTACCAGCTTTTCTGGCTCTTCAGTGTAGTTGTTAAAAAATTGGTACAGGTGGAGATATTATCGTGATGTCACTCATGCGACAAAATAGTTGTTTCGAGAAGTAGTGACATTTGTCAAAGAAAC
This sequence comes from Schistocerca americana, assembly GCF_021461395.2. NCBI lineage: Eukaryota > Metazoa > Arthropoda > Insecta > Orthoptera > Acrididae > Schistocerca > Schistocerca americana. The sequence goes on along the minus strand of NC_060122.1, from coordinate 120,494,958 downwards.
TGTTCCGATGTCTTGACCCATTCTGAAAATATTTTAGATTAACGGTTTACGTGTAACACCCGGTACGTGAAGAATACAATAATGCGTTTTAAAACATAAATTAATGACTATGTATGAACATTTATCATTTATATTACCACTCACCTATATTACTACTCATTCTGTGGGTCTCCCATCTGTCAACAAGGTTATTAGAATACTAGACCGAATGCAATAGACCTCTCTTTTAACATTAATCTATTATATTGTAAATTTGTGCTTACCTGTCGTAGTAGTAGTCCCTGAAACAGAAAAAATGTTCAAATAAGAATATGTCAGGGATAAAATTATACGTAAATGAACAACATTTTAGAAACTAGCAAGCTGTTACACAGCTACAAAATTTATCACATTGTTCTTACAATGAATTATTACTCTGTGAAGGAGAGCCTATCGAGAGGACAATGACGAGCCAAAGGAGAGGAAAATGGAAGTGATCCCTTCATGGCATATACCTATTGCGCGGCATAACTTCCATTTTTCGAATTTAATGCTGATCTACAGTTTAGCACTGCAAGCCACTCAGGAGAGTACTAGAAACGTATCTGTATTATTCGCCAGGAAATCCGCCCTCATGTTCTATACGTAAAACACACAACACTACTTTCCCCACTGGTACCAAAAATATTTCACTATATAGTATCTTTCTAATAATATGTGTGATTGAAGAATAAAACTAAAGTCGTCGCACACAGTGAATATTTGTCAGAAAAAAACATAATACCACTATCGTCCTGATGAAAATTTCAGACTGCCAAGTAACGTAGTTCTGTTTGAGATAGAGTTCATCATTTAACCATTTCTGTTACTATTATTTGCTTTATTTAAATTTATTTCATTTGTATTTATTGAGTAATACAAACTTACACTCAACATTTCTCTTTGTTATTTCGTTTACGGTAGTGATTCCGTTTTTGTTTGCCAACTATTTTATTAGCACACGCTTGTTAAGATAACTGATTAAAGGACCGAGTTTGCACAATTGGACTGGCGGTCAAATTTAGAAATAACTTCATTATTTTCTGTGGGTTAGTCAAAATTTTCGTGATACTGTTCGTTATCTTTGTTGTATATGATTTTTAATGCATGGTAAAGACTGTTCAAAATTCACGTAAGAAGGTGTATGAAGTTCCTTGTACAAGTAGCTTGTCAAACAATTGGCTTATTTTTCTAATTCCATTAAGATCGCGCGATTACGGTCACTTGCACAGCCGACTAGAGAGCGCTAAACGGCACAGGCTGTCAGCGCTTCGCTGCCTACAAAACATACAACTACTGCTAGTGTTTCCCACCTGCTAACGCTAACTATGCCATCTTCAAAACCCTCGAACGTCTTAGAGGTTATCTTTTCGTAGTCAAAACATAAATAAGAATATCCGTATCCTGCCACTCCACAGTTCGCTTTTAGTAGTCTTTAACATTTATCACGGGACATCATGCAATCGTCTGTCTTCATCCACCAATAAAAATAATTAATAGTTACACAGTATGATAAATTTCTGTACATTTAGACAGTTAGGTGTATACGAGGACGAAACAGAACAGGAAGACTAGCGTCCAAATCGGACCGACTTTTATGAAAAAAAATAGCAAAACACATGTCTTGTCTCAGATCACATACGGTTTATACGAAGTGTATTAATGAGCCGTATACGGCGTCACAGAAGGCATCATCTAATTTTTTACAGATATTAATAAGAAACTTAATATTGCAACCCATTAACAAGTTAGATAATATAAAATTATGACAATGTATGATAATTAGTCATCCACTGTCTTCGAACGTCTATTAACTAGCGCAGAAAATACCACCTCACTGTAGACACTGACAAATGGTGCTGTAGATGACAAAACTTTCCTCGCTTAAGCATCGTAACAATGAAAAAATATCCAACAATTGAAAATATTTTGCATGTAACAGATACTTATTACAACTTCGTCAACAAATAACCTATGAAACCCATTCACTTTTTCTGTGAGGTATTTCACTCATACCGACAGAAAAACGATACCCAACATACACACACCCAAAGAAGCTTTGCATCACCTCGGTTCCGTGTGTTCCGGAACCTGTACAGGAAATTGGAATAGAAATCAACATAAACATCATTTCCTCCCTTTTTGTTGCTCATGAAAACCACACATTTCATGTTGTACCACCAAACAGCGAGACCTTCAGAAGTGGTGGTCGAGATTGTTGTATACACCGGTACCTCTAATGCCTAGTAGCATGTCCTCTTGCATTGATGCATACCTGTATTCGTCGTGGCACTGTTGGTCCAGATTGTCTCACTCCCCACCGACGATGCAGCGTAGATCCCTCAGAGTGGTTAGTGGGTCACGTCGTCCATAAAAAGCCCTTTTAAATCTATCCCAAGCATGTTCGATAGGGTTCATGTCTGGAGAACATGCTGGCCGCTCTAGTCGAGCGATGTCGTTATCCCGAAGCAAGTCATTCACAAGAGGAGCACGACGGGGGCGCGAATCGTCTTCCATGAAGACGAATGCCTCGCCAATATGCTGTCGATATGGTTGCACTATCGGGCGGCGCCTTCCATGACCACCAGCGGCGAACGTCGACCCCATATAAAGCCACCCCACAACAGCAGCGAACCTCCACCTTGCTGCACTCGCTGGACAGTGTTACTAAGGCGTTCAGCGTGACCGGGTTGCCTCGAAACAAGTCTTCGACGATTGTCTGGTTGAAGGTATATGCAACACTCATCGGTGAAGTGAACGTGAAGCCAATCCTGAGCTGTCCATTCGGCATGTTGTTGGGCCTATCTGTACCGCACTGCATGGTATCGTGGATGCAAAGATGGACCTCGCCATGGACGTCGGGAGTGAAGTTGCGCATCATGCAGCTTATTGCGCACACTTTTGAGACGTAACATGACGTCCTGTGGCTGCACGAAAAGCATTTTTCAAAATGGTGGCGTCGCTGTCGGTGTTCCTCCGAGCAATAATTCGTAGGTAGCGGTCATACACTGTAGTAGTAGCCTTGGGTGGCCTGAGCGAGGCACGTCATCGACAGTTCTTGTCTCTTGTATCTCCTCCATGGCCGAACAACATAGCTTTGGTTCACCCGAGACGCCTGGACACTTCCCTCGTCGAGAGCCCTTCCTGGCACAAAGTACCAATGCGCACGCGACCGAACCACGGTATTGACCGTCTAGGCATGGTTGAACTACAGACAACACGAGCCGTGTACCTCCTTCCTGGTGGAATGGCTGAAACTCTTCGGTTGTCGGACCCCCTCCGTCTAATAGGGGCTGCTCATGCATGTTATTTACATCTTTGGGCAGGTTTAGTGACATCTCTGAACAGTCAAAGGCACTGTGTCTGTGACAATATCCACAGTCAACGCAGAACTAGCAATCACTAACAGTTCCATGTACTGGGAAAATAAAAAAAAATATCAACATTAAAGAATGTTTCTTATTTCTCATGGGACATCAAATTACAACCAGCATAAGTAGTGAATCAATGGACACAGTGGAATAAAGAGCCCACTGTTCTCATCGGCAGGGACAAAGGTAAATGTCCTCCATTCTGAGGCATATGTGTGACGTATCTTCAAGGTCAATGTCCTTGCCATTCCCTTTTCCCCTTCCGGAACCACCCCTTCCTAGGCCAGTTCTGTTCCGTTCAGCGTATTGGAAGGTTCAACATCATGAACGGCTATCACATGGACTCCTCACCAGTATTCTGTCTCTCGTCCCATCTCCACCAATGTTCAATACACACATATCTGACATGTGCATCAACCTTTTGTACAGTTTTTGCAATTTTCTGTAGAGTATTGGGCTCAAAGGCATTTTATCAGAAATTCCAATGTATGAGCGCCTTCTTCCATTGCTATATGTAGCTTTGGGGCTATTTGTTAGAAGAGACACTAAATGTTTAATAATCACTACAGTGTGTTCTTTAAAAAAATTTTACTGATATGTCAGGTTTCAACAATGGGTGATCGAATTTCAGATCTTATTCGAGAAAATTTCATACACTCTAAACGTTTTGTTATCTGAATAAACTGATAATAATCGTCAGGTGTTCTGGCACATATTTACATTTTAGTGTTTCGTTCAGTATCTGCAGTCAATATAAAGTAATACTGCTCATCGCCTCTTTAATACTATGCCAATTTTCCATGAAAACTGCCGGTTTGTTTCCTACTACACCAAAAAGACTTTAAAGGGGAATTTTATGCGATCTTTCGATAGTGTGTCACAAATTTGTCAAGTTCGATAACTGTATAATAGCTATGTATTAACAGGTAACTGCTTAAGTCTACCTCAGAGTCTCATATCTGATCCTCTAGTATGCAACCAAAGTTCTGTTAAACCATTATGACACAGGTTCCCACAATTTCACACTCCATGATGTATCTCCCAATCGACGTTGTTGTCTATATCGCAAATCAGATGTGCAATACCTCCTAATCACTTTCGAGTTTCTGGTGTAATTGCCCCTTCTGGTTATTTTGCGAGTCACGTCTGGTTCTCCTCAAAATGATCTCCATCGGATTACAACAGCAAAACCTTTCTGTGATACATAACGCGTTTCTTGTAGCGTATACAATAGAAGTCGCACAGACTTAATAATTGGCTAGCGGTGGTGGCCGAGCGGTTCTAGGCGCTACAGTCTGGAACCGCGCGACCGCTACGGTCGCAGGTTCGAATCCTGCCTCTGGCATGGATGTGTGTGGTGTCCTTAGGTTAGTTAGGTTTCAGTAGTTCTAAGTTCTAGGGGACTGATGACCTCATAAGTTAAGTCCCATAGTGCTCACAGCCATTTTTTGAACTTAATAATTGCATTAGTGTCACTCTTCGTCGGCCTTTATGTTGTTTCTGTTAATATGACCTGGTAAATGTTCCTGACTCGCGAGTAATACTTAAAAATCGGGCGAACAGGTGTTTTGTAAACCGTTCCTTTCACTGATGGATTATTTTTCCATAAGGGGGGGTTTACTATCTTTGGCCCGAAACAATCACGTTTTTTGAGAATTTTTTTCTCTGGATGTGTTATAGATATCAATGGCAAATTTGGCCAAAATGTTTATTGATATTTCCTTTACAAATTGGAATTCTGTCGACCGGAAATATCGAAGAGCAAAGGCGGAAGTGCCGTCGAAACGAAACAAAATTTCGATGTAGACCTCCACACGCGGTATGTCACAGATCAGCCAGCTTGTCTGATTCAAAATTGAGTTGACGTTAACGAAGTATATAAGATTCTTTAGTAGTTGTACCTCGCTTAAGTTGTTTGGACCATTTAAAAAAAAATGGCGGCCATTTGAAAAAAAATAGGGTTTCTTTACCGATTTTTCGACTTCGTTGGCCAAGAAAAAATATTTATAGCTGATGGATCGGAATAAAAGTGGTACAACTCCTACACAATTTAGCTTCGTCGGAAACAAAAAATCATGCCAATCGGTTCGGTAGATTTTAAGTTACCAAACCGCGCGATAAAAAAACATCATTTCGAGAAAAACGCGTTTGAAGTTTTGACTACATATAAATGCAATATTATGCAACGTACGTTCAATCTGCTATTCCGGGTCTATAAACTAGTCCTTCCTCTTCCTCATAGAGGGCGTTCTGCTCGATCCATCCTGCGCTGCTCCAGAGCCGCTCGTACGGCCGGTGACAAGCGGTTTTAGGCCGCTTGAATCCGGTGGTCGTCCGAATGCTTGGCGAACTGCGTCGAATTGAGTCCCAGGGTGACCTCCATCGTTGTCATGGTCTTCAGAATTGCTGAATACCCTTCGTTGAAGCTGCTCACTGCCAAGAATGCCGCAGTCTCCACAGTCTTCGCACCAGAATGCAAATTCTTGGGGGCTAATTTCCAAACACACGCGTTCAAACTTTTATTTGAATTTTGTGTGTTTCCTCCCAAGCACCAGTACATTAACTCGTCCTCCGAAAGAAAAAAACTGGTGCGTGAAAAAAACCGATTTCAGGCATGTGGATATTTTTGTTCAACCGCGAATAACAAACATTTCAGTTCCGTATTCGGGAAAACCGTTTCAGGGATCGATCTAAACACTTTTATGGATCCAAAAATACAATTTTTGAAAAATCGATGTTTCGAACCATAAGACAGGAAACCTACCCTTCAGCTACCTCACCGTCAGGCACATGCTTACACCTTCTACATCCATTCTACTGTACGTCCTCCTACGTATCTTCTATGGTAGTTTTCCAGCAATTGTGTGACAAGACAGTACACTATTTTTTCAACTATGTTTCATTTATTTAAATCTGGTCTCTTTACCAGTCATCAATCTCTCATGGGAATGCTATCTTCTTGGTACAGACAAAACTTTTGTACTTCACAACAATCAGCATGCATCAGTTTTGTACGCAAACTGCTACCTTACATCAGCAATACACTTATGGAGGGAGGACATTTTGTGGCATTTATGTATTAAAGCGACACATACAATGCATCCCTCCATGTTAAAGCAGTACATACTGCAAAAAAACGCTATCTAGTAGTGATGTTTTTCAGATAATTGTAATCCCACACAGCATGCAATGACTGACAAGTGTACTAATAGCTCGTTAGAGAAGTACATCCCTACTAATCTACACTTTCAATCCAAAATGTTCGCCGCCCGGGGTGGCCGAGCGGTTTTAGGCGCTACGGTCGCAGGTTAGAATCCTTCCTCGGGCATGGATGTGTGTGATGTCCTTAGATTAGTTAGGTTTAAGTAGTTCTAAGTTCGTCCGCAGCTCGTGGACGTGCGGTAGCGTTCTCGCTTCCCACGCCTGGGTTCCCGGGTTCGATTTCCAGCGGGGTCAGGGATTTTCTCTGCCTCGTGATGACTGGGTGTTGTGTGATGTCCTTAGGTTAGTTAGGTTTAAGTAGTTCTAAGTTCTAGGGGACTGATGACCTCAGGTGTTAAGTCCCATTGTGCTCAGAGCCATTTTCGAACCAAAATGTTCATTACAAGAGGTGACACCGAATGCATGCCGCATAAAGCTTTCCACTCGAGATGATGGTAATGGAGATTGCACCGAAAAATCAGGTGCCGCCATATGACAGGTTACGCACAAGTATTTTATAGTACGTACTGTTTCCAGCAGTAATGTAATAGAACACTACCAGATTTCTTCTATGAGTGCAAAATATGTTACCACCCAGTCTTTCTACCAATCGTAGAGTAGTGTTTTGTAAACCACTTCTTTCATGAAAGAGTTACATTTCATGCAGATTTCTCTTAGCAAGGCATCTGCTGCTGTTGTTTTATATACACATGACACATTAGGACCCTTACTCCTGGGTATTTTATGGTTTTACTGTCTCCAGCAGTAGTGTAATAGGACACCATCTCACTGCCACATAGCATAACAGTTTTTGTGGGAAAAGTAATAGTTTGTGATGCATTTTTAAAACCTATGGTATAACAAAATGTATAACATCCACCACATATTGTTCTACACAATCAGGCTGTAAAGCCCTCCCAATACTGTTATTTAAACAACTGGTGCGATAAACTAAGTTCATTAAGACTGCAGTTATAAGGGAACATTTGTTAAAGGGGAAGATAGATTAATAGTTCTCCGGAGTAATGATGAAATAGGCCTTGCGCTGCACCTCTAGTTATGAATTACTTATTATAGCCGACCTTCTCTTTATCCAATTTTAGTCTGTATTTATCCGTTATGTCAGATGTAAACGTGTTTCCAGCAGTAGTGTAATAGAACACTACCAGGTTTCTCCAGTTTTGTTTCTCCCCTCCAATTCCAGTTTTTTTTTTTTTTTTTTTTGCATACACAGAACACATAAACTACACTTAAAGAAGTATTCTCTTTAATAGGGAGAGTTTCAGTGAATTTGACACGATGTCTTCTTTTACTAAGACCTTATGAATACCCTTGTCTCTGGAAACCAATTATAATTTAGTTATATCTATGTTGGTGGTATTATCGAGAATAATGTCTTAAAGTAATACATGCTGCTAACCCCTCGTCTATTTGCAACGATTTTGATGACAATGGTTCAGAAGTAGAGATCTGTTATCATATGTTTCTCTTACGATTATCAACCTGCATCTGGTTTGTATGCACCCCACCACTTTACACCTCTGAAACACCTGCTTTATGAGAACATTTAGTGGTGTATTTTTATTAAAGTATCAGCCTTGGCACCTTAGCAACATAAGAAGGCACACCCTGAGTAAACGTTTTGTAGCCACTTTTCCTGCAATTTTTTCAGATGGTTCAAATGGCTCTGAGCACTATGGGACTTAACTTCTGAAGTCATCAGTCCCCTAGAACTTAGAACTACTTAAACCTAACTAACCTAAGGACATCACACACATCCATGCCCGAGGCAGGATTCGAACCTGCGACCGTAGCGGTCGCTCGGCTATCCCGGCCGGCCTGCAATTTGCATAATACATTATTTGCATTCATGGATCATCCCAGACGGGTTTCCAGTGCCAGTGATTCAACACTAACAGTGTAATAGAACAGTAGCGGGTCTCTTCGCATATTTATGTTCAGTAGTTACATTTATTAGAGTATAAGTTCCCGATCCAAGTCCATATAGTAATTATGCATCCTCTGAAATTGGTTACAGTCTTTCAAAGCTGCTATCTTCTATTGGATGTCCAGATACTCTACAATCATGCACAGTACAAGATACATGCTGCAAAACCCCAATCTACTTGCAATGATTTTGATGATTGTGATTCCACGCAGGAAACAGTGATTGCTTGCCTGAAGTCTTCTGATGACTCCTTAAAGAAACATACCTCCACCTAACCCATACTTGCAGTCCCTTATGTGAAGTCATGTCTCTCCTATATTGCTGTGCAATTTTATATGACAGCTTATGCATATATAGTTTTTCGAGCCATGCACTACATAATTTGATATATAAACTCAAAATGCTTTGTCATCTCTCTATTAAAGTATACTCGTATGTGTAATATAGTAAAGCTTCACATCTTCTTTTACAAATCCCAACTAATTCCTACATACACTGTTTTTTCTAAGTATCTGCAACGCCCTATAACCTAACTTTGGTATAGACAATGAATTCTAATTCTATGTTACAGTTATTAACAGAATCAGATATTTTTCCACTCAATGCACCTCAATTCAGCACTGAGCTGCTACTAGCTTCATGGAGCATACATTATGGTTCGGGGACGCTAATGACATGATAACAGATACTATATGTCAGTTTTCTGAAGGAAGTCTACAGAGAGTAGCCTTCATATCGAGATTTGAACCATCTCAGTATTACATGTCTCTTACTCGTAGAATGTTGATGCACTATATCCCAATTCAGCAAAAAAGGTTGCATCTCTTGGGCATACATAATTATGCAGAATTTTCTGCTAACTGTGCAGAATATCCAGAACATCCGCTTATGCTCCATGTCTCATATGTCCTGCGTACTATGTAAACTAGTGTACATTGCTAAATGTCACAATAATACCCTGTTTAATTACCAGAATGCTAAGAAGGTGGAGGAAATCTGCAAAGAGGTGGCGTAAACTGTGCTTATCATCGTATGCATACTAACACCTACTTCCTCTATATTTTCAATACGTGAGCCAAATGCATTTTTCTACTGTTATAGAACGAATACGTTACAATATTGCTAAAAATATTTTTGATACTCAACAGAGGGGCTGTTTTGAGCCATCTGATTTAGTAAATAATGTCTGTGTAGGACCACAGTCATCGCAAATGTTGCATGTAGGTGGGAGTATTGTAGTATGTGCAAGGTCATATATGATGCAGATGTCTGAAAGATGATAGCAGTGCTGGAAGGCTATGAGGAATTGTATAGGATGGATAATTGCTATAGGGACATTTATTCAGGTAAATCAATCTCTTGCACATAAACAGGCGCTGAGACTCACTACTGTTCTATTACACTATTGATCATAAATCACTGGCAGAAGTAAAATATCATCTGGACAAACAAAGTGTAACCACCATATAAGACAAATAGTAGGAAGAGTGGTTGGTCAGATTCATGTTCAATGAGTAATTTGCATGAAAATCGTAACAGTGTAAATTAGTCATTTTACATTCATACTGCCAACTGATATGTAAATATGACGACACACCGAACAAGAGATATGAGTTAGTATTCCCTCCCCCCACGTTTTACACATTATAATAATTGAGATTATTCCACAGAACAAAAGGAGCTGTCGAGCAGAAACTTTTTTACTTAGTTTTCAAATTTTACTTTGCTGTCTGTCAGAAATTTTACACCATCAGGTACGTTACCAAACACAAATAGTTACGGCACTTTGCACCCCTTTTGTGCTAAAGACAACCTTAATGTGGAGTACTTTTAATAAAAAGTCACTATTGGTTTCACGCCACTAGAAGACAGACCCTCCGGTGACGTTAATTTTTAATATGTCATCCCTGAAAGGTGACTGCCTTAGAGCCACTCCTCATCATCCACGTCATGTTGTAAACAAACAGCGTACTAAAGGCGGTACTGCCTTGCCTGCTGCCAATCAACCACCTTGCTGCTTGTGGAAAAACTCTGCTACCCTCTATGTTTTAAATAATGACTACTGCTTTTAGTGCGCTATTTTTCACAACATGCCGCGAATAGTGAGGAGTGGCTGTAAGATAGTTACCTTTCAGCGATGTGACGACCTATTGAAAAGAGTCTTTATCATTTGAGTATGCGTCTTCTGGCGGCGCGAAACCGGTTGTGACTTATCAAAGAGTACCCTACGGCCAATGTGGATTATTTCTTTCAAAATGTCGAAGTTTGGCTGTGATAGTCCATAATTTAAAGTAACATGCTTAATACGGAGTAATGCATTTAATTTTTCTCCTGGTGTTACAATTATGTACAAATTACACTTAAGAAAAAAATCATCACAAACTATTACTTTTCCCACAAGAACTGTCATTCTACAGGTCTCAACATATTGTGCAGATTAATTGAGGCGTATTAATTCCAAGAAACAGTGTTATTCAAAGGAACCAATGTGTCAAATCCGTTTAAACTCCCACTATTCGAAAATTGCTTTCTTATGTGTAATTAATGTGTTACGTGATTGCAAAAGAAAACTGTAATTGGAGGGGAGAACTAAAACTGGAGTATATGGAATAAACAACTATCATAACGGATGAGTACAGACTGCCACTGGATAAAGAGTAGGCCATCTGCACTACGCAATTTATAATCAGAATCGCAGCAACAAGATCTATTTGATCATTGCTCTGAAGACTGACTAATCCATCTTTCACCATATTTTCACCCTTAAAAATGTTCCCTTGTAACTATATCGTCTTTGTGAATTTAATTTATCACACCAATTGTTTAAATGACAGTAGTGGGAGGGCTATTACAGCCTAATTGTATAGGAAAATATGTGGTGGACTGGATATTGTACATCTTGTTATTCAATAGGTCTTAAGAAAAAAAGCATCACAAACTATTACTTTTCCCACAAGAACTGTCATTCTACAGGTCTCAACTTATTGTGCAGATTTATTACACTACTTCTCGAAACAGTAAAACTGTAAAATACACACGAGTAAGGGTCCTAAAGTGGCGTGTGTGCATGAAGCAATAACAGCAGATGCCTGGCTAAGAGAAATCTGCATCAAATGTAATTCATCCATGATAGGAGCGGATTAAAAAACGCTAATCTATGACTGTAACAAAGACTGGATGTAAAAAACGTAACATACTGTGCACACACAGAAGAAGAAATCCAGTAGTGTTGTATTACACTACTTCAGCAACCAGAAACTGCATTAAATTACCTAGGGGTCACCTATAGTATGGTAGAATCTGATTTTCGGTGCAAGCTACGACAGCACTGTCTCGGGTGGGAAACTGCATGAGGCATACATACAATGTTACCTATTATCTAAAAAACATTGCAAATAGATTTTTGGTGTGTAATATGTACCATTTTACCACACAAGTTCGAAATGTGAGTTTCAGTTTAATACATATACACTGCTATACGTCCTCCCTGCATAGGTGTTGAGTAGCACTGCGCATACAAAGAGATGAATGTTGATTGTCGAATAATGTAGTTAGACAAGATGACGACAGCAGTATCAATACAGATCGACAACTGCTACAGGGAGCAGATTTACATAAATGTAACATATTCCGCATACATAGTGGAAAAAAATGTTATTCTGTTGTTTTACACAATTGCTGGAATCAGTCACTACCACAGAAAATGCTTAGGAGCGACTTGAAGTTGAATGGATGCACAAGGTAAAAGCATATGCCTGGCTCTAAGATATCTTAAAGAAAAATAACAAAAAAAAAGGTTCAAATGGCTCTGAGCACTATGGGACTTAACATCTATGGTCATCAGTCCCCTAGAACGTAGAACTACTTAAACCTAACTAACCTAAGGACATCACACAACACCCAGTCATCACGAGGCAGGAAAAATAACACATCAATGAAAGAAATGGCTTACAGAACACCATTTTGTCAGAGTTTTGAGTATTGCTCAACAGTCTGGAACCCTCAGCATGTCAGAGTAACAGAAGATGCAGAGACGAGTTTATGAAGAGTGACATAAATGCAATCGTTAAGTCAGTGTGACTTTTGTTGTATATGCTGCGAGAGATTCTTGCTGTCCTCCGAACGAGGAAAACTTTTCTGCGGGTCCTGAACACACCGAAATTTCACTAATCTTTTCTCACTGTCCCTACTGAAAATATTTTATGAAGGCACTACCTTGCGCATAAGTTCTCCCAGTTTCACAGAATGACGTCGCCTTTCCGGCAATATCTGACATTTAACTTCTATGAAGTCTGTTATAAATTATTATTCGCGTAATACTACCTATCTGCTGCCATTTTAGCAACGCATCTATGAATTTGTTCTTCCTTCCGGGCCAGTTCGATAAGAACCTCCTACGTCGGCTACTCGATCCTACTCGAAGGGAATGAAATATATCTGTACATGGCGGAAAAAACATATCAATGATAATTAATTTCCGCATTTACAAACGAAGTTGCATATATTGCTGCAGAATACCTTCAGACCCAATGGATCTATCCTCAAGCTCCGTTTACGGTCAAACAAAGCTTACACAATAGCTTTCGACTGCTGCTTTATCGCAAACATTTGCAGGGGTTGAACAAACATAGCTAAGCACCAAAAATTCAACACACTGCCATGCCTAACACGATGTAGGAAACCCGTCAGAATTTGAAATGGATTCCAATTGTCTCGGAATGGATACATACAGGTCCTGTATGGTGTTCACAGGAATCTTATACCATTCCTTCTGCAAAATAGTGACACGTTCAGGTAACGACGATGCAAGTGTGCGGCCATCAGCCATCCTTCGTTCCAAAGCAGGCCACAAAGGCTCAATACTACTGACATCTGGTAACTGTAATGCCCAGGTGAGATTCGAGAATTTATCCTCGTACTCACAAAGCCACTCCTGCACTATGAGAGCTGTGTGGACAGAGACCGTGTCCTCTTGGAACGCAGTATCACTGTATGGGTTAGACCTGATCGGCCAAAAGCACTAATGCGACCTTGCAGAGTAGTCCCAATAAGGCTGCCCAAGTCATCACCGAACCCGGTGCAGATTTTGTGGCTTCAGCACCACGTTTTCATGTTACCGGCATTTGCATCACTGATTGGTGGTTTTGGATTTTCAGCTCGGTCTCCCGTTCCCTTCTGATGGAGCTTCCTTCGTGTTTTTTTGTCGCGACAAGTTTCGCGATGTGACATTCAGTTCTCCAGCGACTCTTCCAGCTGCCTTCCTCTTATTTCTCGTCGCAATTCTCTTCAATGGACGCCTCTCACAACCACTCAACACTCACTTTCGTCCGTGTGGTGACTGAGTGGATGATGTTTCCCGCTTTCCCTGTATGTAGTATGAAATATCGGTACGGTGTCCCTTGAAACACCAAACATTACGGCTATCTTGGTGACGGAAGCACCAACAATTTACGTACGTTCGAATCCACTTATCTCTGACATGATGCTCTGGCAACTACACATAACACTGTTCTGGGTACAGCTGACACTTGCAACGTATTGAGAACGTTGCACACGTGCCGTTTCTGGTCAAACACAGCAACGCAATATGCAGGATTACCATTTATGTTCAAGCATCCATTTTCGCTGTGTTTCCATGTTCTGGGACAACACCCGTACAATTAGTTTAGCAGCACAGGAAATAATCAACTTCACAAATAAATTTTGTCGTAAGTAACAAGTATTAACTGTAAACACTACCTGTAATTGTAACCATAGGGTACGGTGCTGCAAACAAACAAATGAATATCTGTGACTCACAAGTCTTTTTTAGATTAATATACATCCTGACATGGTAACTATTGTTAACATTTTCCTAAACGTACCACGAAATGTAGGTAATATCATTACAACGTGCAAAACTTGTGGTTCGTAATGTACAAAGATCCTTTCCGTAACCTGCATGAAGAAACTAGCGATTCCCTTTCCGTAACCTGCATGAAGAAACTAGCGATTCCCTGAAGTTCCACAACGGAGTGACCCGTTATCGTGCGTTGTTTATAATACGATGGACATGGGTAAACGAATTAGTCCTCCAGTACAGCGGAAAAACAGCGGGAATACATTTTGCTACAAATTTTTCGAAAGGCAGGCACTGTCCCCGCCACTGCTGCGGTCCCACCGTTCAGATATCACATACAGGTCTTCTTGTAAATTCAAAAAGATCAGAAAAAGAAGAATCTAGGTGGACGTCGCATCTTCATCATAACTGGAAAATGTATCTGCAGCCAACCAGCGTCGCCAGGCAAGACGCGGGAGCCGGCCGGCTAGGAGCAGAATGGAAGTTTAATTTTCCAGTCCGCTGGACGGCAGTTTCCGTGTGACAGACGTCCCGCCGCGGAGACAATAGCGCCCGCCGCAGATACGGAGCGCTCCTTCCCGCGAAACATTATCTCGATCCCTCGTTATACAACGCGCACAATTCTGGGCGGCTGCCCAAAGGATGCTGTTCCGCGGAGCGATCCACGACTACAGATATCTTTGAATAGTCTTTCCCTACCGCTGTTCCGAGTTAGCCTGGGGCCAGAGTCACGATCGTTAGATTGTAGTTACTGAATTTTTGAAGCCACAGTCATCGAGAAATGTGAAGAACGGAGTAGGAATGGCAAATAGCAATTTTAAGTTGTGGCTGAGAAATACATGTGGAACAGATCGCCTGTATTAAAATAATGATTAATTCATGTAAATTGGAAGACTAATTTCGCGGCCACTTGCTATGATTAAATTTCGACTAGCCTAGTCACCAGGATCCTAAGGAATCAAACAACTATCTTTCCTGTTCTTGGACAGTTACGATACCACATTCAGTTATTTCTAAGGTGGCGGACAAGTAATTCAAAAGATTTGTTTCTTTCATGGACATACGGTCGCAGGTTCTAATCCTCCCTCGGGCATGGATGTGTGTGATGTCCTTAGGTTAGTTAGATTTAAGTAGTTCTAAGTTCTAGGGGACTGATGACCACAGATGTTAAGTCCCATAGTGCTCAGAGCCATTTGAACCATTTCTTCCATGGACAGAAAATGGCACGCCCGAAACATCGTTGTGCGGAGGGATTTCCAGTTAGTTTCCGTTAAAAAATTGGCAATTAGGTGCTAACAATACGCTCCTCAGTTGCTTCGGATATGAGATCTAGATTGCGAAAGACAGGTATTATATCTATTCGGTACTGACCGACAAGACTAATGTGATTTTATTTCTAACATTAAAAATCGATCAAAAGAGGATAGAGCTTGGTGTACGGCTTTCGCACCTGAGAGGACTGATCTTTAGAAACTACCATCACCATACGAACTCACTGTGGCGCGTATATTGTACTACTTCGTAACTGAATTGCCACGTTATTGATAATATCAAATAAATAAAACGCTAAGGAATTACAAGGTGTCCGTAAGTTGAGAATTGTCGTTTGATGCGAGGCGTGCTACGGTATTCCGTACCATTACGATGACCACTGTGTGCCGGGGTCGAATCCCTGCCCAGCACGAAATTTCAGCTTTCCCCTTTGATTTCAATAGCCCACTTACAGGCAAAGTCAGTAACTCCTTTGTGTCTTAATTCATAATGACTGCTAACTCAAAATGGTGTATGTTGTTTCAGACAAGTCCAAAAGAACAGGCACCACATATAAATTAGAAGTTTATCAGAAATGCTACTTTAATTCGGATTAAGTATAAAGAGAGGGATTGTATTGTATTGTATGGAACTGGGGACCTAGAAACGACGCAGGAGCTTCGTCCCCGCCGTAGCCCGCAGCAGTACACAACTCCACAACAGGCTACAGCAGTCCACTCACCCCACCGCCGCCCCACACCGAACCCAGGGTTATTGTGCGGTTCGGCCCTCAGTAGAGCCCCCGGGAACGTCTCATACCAGGCGAGTGTAGCCCCAAATGTTTGCGCTGTAGGGTGATTATGGTGTACGCGTACGTGGAGAACTTGTTGGCGCAGCAATCGCCAACATAGTGTAACTGAGGCGGAATAAGGGGAACCAGCCGAGGCAGATGGAAAACCGCCTTAAAAAAATCCACAGACTGGCCGGTACACCAGAACTCGACACTAATCCCCCGGGCGATTCGTGCCGGGGACCAGCACGCCCTCCCGCCCGGAAAGCAGTGCGTTAGACCCCACGGCTAACCGGGCGGGTTAAGAGATGGATGCTTTTTGAACAAATGAGAATTATAAAACTTTATTCAGAAAACATACTTTTCCACCGCGGAAGTAAAAAGAAAGAAAATAGTGTTCCCTGGCGATTGAAGGGGTGACTGTCTGAACTCCAAAATACAATTATCAAATAAACAACTCAAGTAGACTCCTATTAATACATGAAACTTCGGAAATCAAACAACCAGTGTTTTCAAGATATGATTCATTCTGTAGAAAAATGTGCACTGTCGTAAAAAATTGTACAGCAGCACGACTCGAATTACAACCCTTGTACATATCAACATATTAAATACACACGGAAAACAAGAAAGCTAATTATACAAAGAAAAGCAGGAACCCAGAGGGCGCATAGTCGCAAACAAAGCTTATGAGTATACCCAAATATTGGATAAAACTTACAAGTCTTGGCGCTCGTGGTATTGGTGTTAACAGTGATAGAGCTACATATCTAAAAATGCAGTGAAGGATTTGGTTCAAACATTCGCTATTTACCTGTAGCAGCTGCAGGTTATCTACCTAACGGCTTCCAGGGCCAAGATTTGATTTTTCAGTATTTCGCCTAATTACGGACCGAATTTAAAAATTTAAAACGCTGTCTTAATCCACTGATTGAAAGGTACAATTTTACGCTGAAAGTTTAATACGATACCTGAAGTATTACAATCAGAAGCTGTGTGTTTTTTCTTGAGGCAACGTAAATGACGGCGCGCAAATGCCCGGTTTATTTTCAGCCAGTATTTAAGAATGGGAGCACTTAGCGACTTCCAACAAAGTTCACACATCATTTCAAAAATTTACGAAACACAAAATGATGAAATGAAAAAAGTTAAACCCTTAATGCATTTTCGCTGTTCTCGCAGTAAAACTGCCGCATGAACCACATAGTTTTAATTTACTGCTTCTTTAATACTACCTGTATTCGCGATAAATTCGGCAGTTATCACATATAACACTGAATGTACCAGCAAATTTTTATCATTGTAAGACACATAATGTGGAGACATGACGTCATAGAGGTTAAGCTGCGTGAAAACGAAACAGCATTCACTAGAGATACAGGTGGAATATTATACAAAGATGTGGGAAGTATGATAAATGGATATGTAATGTATGTGACATCTGCGTATGCAGGCAAACCCCTGGGTAAAGAGTTCCTCCAAACCCTGTATGGATTTCAGCCAAACTTTGCACGCATATTACTTACTATCGGGAATGTAGCACCGTGGGGTTAAAAACCAGCAATCGGTCATTTAGGTAGGGGTGATAACGTGGAGAGAAAAGGGAGGACGAGGAGGAGATGGATAGATGGAGAGGAGGAAAGAGGAGATTGAGATAGATAGGAGGAGAAAGAGATAGACAATCGACAAATAGAAACGGACAGAGAAAGGCATGAGGAGGAGATGGAAACAGAGAGGGGTGTAGGAAGCGATGGACTGAGAGATGAGAGAGGAGGAGGAAATGGACAGAGGGGAGGAGGAAATGGACAGAGAAAGAGGAGAGGAGGGCATGGACAGAGAGAGGATGGAGGAAGAGGTGGACAGAAAAAAGAAAGAGCAGGAGATTTACAGAGAGAGGATAGAGCAGATGGACGACAAGAGAAATGAGTAGAAAACGGACAGCAAGTGGGGGTGGAGGAGATGGATAGAGAGAGGGAGGAGGAGGAGGATATGGACGAAGAGAAGGGGTGGAGGAGATGGAGTTAGTGGGGGTGAGGAGGACATAGAGGTGGAAGAGGGGTTGGACTGAGAGAGAATGAATAGATGGTCAAAGGGGTCAGGAGCATACGGACAAAGTGAGGGGGAAGGAGGACATGAGCAGACAGACAGTGAGAGTAAGAGGTTGTCAGAAGAGTGGGAAGAAGAAGATGGACTGATAAAAGATGTAAAAAAATATATTTCCGAGCAACGTCGAGTATTCAGCTAGTTTATTTAATAAAACGTTGTCATCGTTTCTTCCACCAGCACTACTAGTGCCACGATTCGTAATCTTTACGCATTATTTCAGTATCAAACAATAAAAATTTCATAACTACACAAACTGCACAGAAGCTCCTGTACGTAACTTTCCCACTAGCACTCTTGGAAGAAAGGATAACGCAGAGAGACTGGTTAACCACAATTTCTTATCACTGTATAAAAACAATGTACGAAAGCCACACAAATAATAACTAATATCGCCGAACCTGGAGGAAACTGTCACAGAGAACAATAACTTTTGTCGGTTGAAAGAACAAAATCCTCATCTACAACCACAGTTTTCTAGAGCCATAGCATATAACTGCACACATCACAGAAGGAATAAATATTAAGGATTTAACGTCTCATCTCCAGCGAGGTCATTTGTGACGGAGTACAAGCTCTGACTGGACATGCATGGGGCAGTAAATCGGAATGGCCTTTTCAGATAAACCTGCCCTGGTTTCCCACAGTGTCAAAATCCGGATGAGCTCTGAAAACTACATTCCTGCTGAATGCCACGTCACACTTCAGAGCCTTAGCTACTACGGACTTCGTTCCGTTTCTGGTCTTAGAGACAAACATGAGACCTACCACCGCTATTACGATAGCGTTAGGAGAAAAAGCTTTTCAGCACAAACGCTACATAGTACAAAGCGTTTGAAGCAGTAGTATAGTCATCTGCGCCATCTATCTTCTTTCTGACGCATACTGCTAACGTCTAAAGGTGCTTATGCAGTGGACTACGTGTCTTCAACATCAGCGTAGAGACTGCTTCGTACCGACGCATGATATTCCTACCGTTTTGAAGTAAAAATTGTTCCGATGCAGTGCATTTAAGGGGCTCATGTACCTCTGTGGCCGCCACCGTACCTGCGGTCAGTCCGGCTGACTGCCATGTGAAAGATTCAACTTCGATCCCTAACGTCTAAAGGTGCTTATGCAGTGGACTACGTGTCTTCAACATCAGCGTAGAGACTGCTTCGTACCGACGCATGATATTCCTACCGTTTTGAAGTAAAAATTGTTCCGATGCAGTGCATTTAAGGGGCTCATGTACCTCTGTGGCCGCCACCGTACCTGCGGTCAGTCCGGCTGACTGCCATGTGAAAGATTCAACTTCGATCCCTAGTAATGCCACGAATTTTTCCCTGATGGAAACTGCGTGACTGATTGATTCATTGATTGAAAGAGGCTATGGGACTGAACAGCGAGGTCGTCAGTCCCGCAATTCAAACCATACGTGTGTAAGTGGCGTCCACGAAAAGTGGACAGAATCAGTGAGAGGAGTCAAACTATAAAGCGAGTAAGCTAAAAACACACACAGCAGAAGGCATAAAAGGGTGAGTCAAATCTAAAAACTGAAAAAACATGGATGAAAGAGCGATCTTTGTAGGGGAGAGTGGTCATGGGTTCCAGACCCAGGAAACACTAAGGGAGGCCCAGATCACAACCACCCGGCCCCTGCTCCAGGAAGAAAGGAAACCTTACAACTGAAAATAAAAACCACTTTCACGAAGGAAGCTGAGGGCCAGTTCAGCCATCAATGAATCGTTCGCTTAAAGACAAGGAATTTCGAAGGCCATATTTAGTACGAAGGGCCAACAGAAGCTGACATTCCAGAAATATATAGGGGATACCGTCAGTCTCACTCCACAGCCACAATGTGGGACTGGTGCGTTATGCAAGAGAAAACAATAAGTGCGCCTAGTATGATTGACGCATAGACGGCGTACGACAGTGAACACCTTCCGAGAGGGGCAGAAGGACGAGTGCCAAACTGCAATAGTCTCCTTTACTGTGCAGAGTTTATGACAGAGCAGTAGCGCACCAGATATCATTATACTTTTTGGGCAAAAAGAGATTTGATGTGAATCTGCATATCTGCACGTGGAATCGTAAAAGAGAATGGGAGGTAAGTATCTGCCCATCTAGCCAAACGGTAAGCCAGTTCATTCCTTGGAATGCCCACAGAAAGGCAACTGAGCAGGCAGCACAGCCAAGGGCAGAGAGGAGGTCATGGATAGTACAGACCAAAGGCTGACAAGTGTAGCATCAGTCTATAGCCTGCAGACTACTCGTTGAGTCCGTACACATTAAAATACTGTGGACGGAGGCTTGAATAACAACAAAATGGGTTCAACTGGTTCAACTGGCTCTGGCACTTAACATCTGAGGTCATCAGTCCTCTAGAACTTGGAACTACTTAAATCTAAGTGACCTAAGGACAACACACACATCCATGCCCGAGGCAGGATTCGAACCTGCGACCGTAGCGGTCGCGTGGTTCCAGACTGAAGCGCCTAGAACCGTTCAGCCACACCGGCCGGGCTCTGTTAATGGATAGCAGCTCTACTGTGAGTACACTACATGATCCCGGTAGTAAATGGTGTTCAATGCCAGTAGGAGAGGTAAAAGTGTATCCTGCCTTACCTATCGTTTTAGAATCATCAGTGTAGGAGATGGTAGCGGCCTGGTACTCCTCTAGGATCAAACGTACAGGATACTGGTATATCATAGGGCGACAAAGAACTTAGGACCCTGGAATAGGTCAGTTCTTACCCATGGTGTGGCACCATCTGGGGAGGGGGGGGGGGCGGGAATGTGAGAGGAAATATAACGGGTACATTCCAGTGACTGGAGATGGAGATCCCAACAGAGGGAAGTTAGATGCATTCCAACCAGCAATCCGACCCGAGGGTGGGTATCAAGAGGCAGACATCCCTCATTTGCAAAGAGGATGGGGTGCACAGTGTGGTCAGGTATCATCAAATGGTTATTGCGTAAGAAACCAGGAGTTGGCAATATCATATTCGTAGAGGGGGAATCCAGCATCTGCGAGGAAGCTGTAAACAGGACCACAGAGTGAAAGGCACCAACAGCCAGACACACCCCGTAATGATGAACAGGATCAAGTAGTTTCACAGCCACTGAGGCATAAACCTGACAACCATAACCTAGTTTGGACAAAACGAAAGCATGGTAAAGGGAGAAGAGTGGCACAGTCTGCACGCCAAGATGCATGGAGCAGGGAGCGGAGAGCACTAAGCTTCCACATCCATGTAGTCTTCGGGTGACTAATATGGGGCAGCCACATCAGCTTTTTACCAAAAGTAAGGCCCAAGAAATGAAACGGCGCTATACCTAGGCGCTGGTCGCCTTAATAAAGTTCTGGACTGGTATGTACTGTAGCTCTGCAGCTAAAATGCACAACCCGCGTTTTGGAGTGAGAAAATTGGAACCCATGGGAGAGAGTCCACCTAGAGGCCCATCGGATGACGCCATGTAACTTGTGTTCAGCAGATGCTACCAAGTGAGAGCTGCGCCAGATGCAAAAATCGTCGACGTACAATGCCAGGGTAACCAGACGCCAAACAGAAGATTCAAGCCCATTGACGGCGATTAGGAAGGGTGTGACACAGAACCCTGTAGGATACCGTGCTGCTGGGTCTGCAGGGTGCTGAGTAAGGTGCCAACTCGAAACCATAAGAGGCACTGGGCTTTCGCGTTGGTATGAATGGGGATCCAGTCACTAATAACATCAGTGTGAACCAAGGTGCAAATCACCCCAGTTGCTATATCAGGGCCGACACGGTTCTGACAGCCGCGCGGTCTAAAACGCCATGTCACAGTCCGCGCGGCTGACCCCGTCGGAGGTTCGAGCCCTCCCTCGGGCATGGATGTGTGTGTTGCCCTTAGCGTAAGTTAGTTGAAGTTAGATTAAGTAGTGTGTAAGCCTAGGGACCGATGACCTCAGCAGTTTGATCCCACAGGAACTTACCACCACCTCCTACAGAAAGCCCGATAACCAAGAAACGTTGCAGAGTGGTCGTCACGGAAGTGTGCTTCTCGAAGAACAAGACGGAATGCAGAATAGGAGGAAACAAGGTGTATTTCCGGTAGGTGACTATCACATCCGTTGTAATTCCACTGGATTATCGTGTGGCGGGAGTCCAGGGAAGGAAGGCAGAGCACAGAAGGAGAGTAGGCTTCGGCAAGATCCGCGACCGAGCGATTTGGGGCACAAAGACGGTACGTCTTGTGGCCGGGTTGTAGAAGAAAGCTTCCGGCCTGAGAGATGCAGGGGAGGGAACCCATCACTGGTGGGTGATGAAAAAGTGGGGCACTTCTTTGGTCAGAGAGAAATTAGTGCTCATACGGAGACATACAGTTGTTTCTCCCTCACTCTACTTGTGAGAGGAACAGGAATGGAAATAGCAAGTAGTGGTACAGTGTACCCACCGCTAGACACCATATGGTGGCTTGCAGAGTATGTACGTAGATGTAGATGTAGAACGGCACCCAGGGCGTGGGAACTGCAGGGGAGGGGTAGGGGAGAATGGGTTGGGACTGGGGTAAGGAAGAGGGAGAATGGGGAAAGGACGTAACGAACGCAAAAGTTGAAACAAGTGGCACTGGGCAGAGTCGGTCATATTTTTGACGAGCCTCAGCGTCAGACAAGCAATCCATGACCTTGTACTCTTAGATCTTCTTTTCTCGCTTGTAAGCTGGGCAAGCCGGCAAGCGTGGAGAGTGGCAGTATGACAATTTACAAAAAAAAATCAAATGTGTGTGAAATCTTATGGGACTTAACTGCTAAGGTCATCAGTCCCTAAGCTTACACACGACTTAAGCTAAATTATCCTAAGGACAAACACACACACCCATGCCTGAGGGAGTTCTCAAACCTCCGCTGGGACCAGCCGCACAGTCCATGACTGCAGCGCCTTTTGAGCGCTCGGCTGACAATTTACACATACTGATGGTGGAACACAAGGGCATCCCTCATGGAGAGGGTGGCCGCAGCCACCACACGTACAGCAAGAAGACACATGCCCAATATGCAAGCACAAAAAGCACACCATGGGTGGTGGGATGTACGGCTTCACTTTGCATTGGTAACATATTACCTTGACTTTTTCTGTGAGGGCCTTTCCCACAAAAGCCACAATAATGGCGCAGATATTGGTGCAGTTGTGTTTATGACCCTGCTGCACATGTTGAACTAAGTGGACGCCACTTCATTCCAGATTAGCTGGAGTTCCTCATCAGTTTGCAGGTTGAGGACCTGATGAAAAATCATTCTGGACGATATTCAGTGACGGGTGAGGCGTAATAGACACTGGGACGTCGCCAAGACCATCTCAAGCACGAAGGGCTCGAGACTGGGCAGCAGAAGAACTTCTGTTCAACAGGGAGCCTGACCGCGTCTTACAGAGAGACTCCACTTCGCCAAACTTTTCCTCGATATTCTCCACAGCAAACGATGGCTTTGAGGCAGTCAATGTGTTTCTGTCCGGCCTAGTACAGACCAGGTAGTGTGAAATGTGTTTCATCCCAAGACACCGAGCCTGGCCCTCTTCCCAGGGTGTATCTAGGGAAGGGAAGGCTGCAGGGTCATAAAAAGCAGCATTCAATGAACATTAGCCACTTAGAGAGAGGGTTGTTGGAAAATGGCCAGATCTTTGCAGCTTCATGCGCCAAGCATCTGCCATGGTATCTCCCACTCCCATCAGGGGCTCTCCCCATGGGCGCCACCCAACCACAGCAAGGGCCGCCATAGCGGGGCTTTCCAATGCTCCAGGACATGCAACCACTCCTTGGCATACATGGGGAGGCAACGGCCGGTTATCAGTAGTGTGATCCCAGTGTTGTTAATGGGCTCAGCCAGATGGGTACATAACAGCCCCACCACACAGACTGGTTACAAGTACTGGTGACCTAGTGGTCAATGGGGGGGGGGGGGCAAAAACGCCAAAAAGGATGAAAGAGAACAGACAAGAGGAAGAAAATTGCAAGGAATAAAGGGAACCAGGTGGGCAGCCAGGTCGCTATTAATCAGAATACCGAGAGAGGGGAGGGAGGGAGCAGCGGGGGAGGAGTGTGGATGGGGGAGGGAGGGGCACAGCGAAGGAAATGCGGCCAGACTTGGGGCCCTATGTCTGCAACGCACGAACTCACGAAAGAACCGTAAGCCTCCTGGGGGGTGGGGGTTTCCTTAGTGGAAGGACAGGAAACGGGTGCACTCAGCCTAGTGAGGTCAAATGAGGAGTTGTTTGACCGAATAGTAGCGGCTCCAACTCACGTGTACTGACAACGGTAGCTGACCGGTGCGCTTCGCACACACGCCCACCGATACCATATGCAATGACGCCTCGATAAGGCTTCACACAGACCTGCATCGGAATGATTTGACAGAAATACAGAGGAATTCCAAACCCTGACTGCACGCCTTTCCCACACTCCCCTTCCCGTCAGTAATCCCGTTTAAAAAATGTGGAGTACCTCTTGCCTGGTTTAGGTCAGAGAAAACAGTGGAAATTTTCTCTTCCATCATAGATGATGGGGCTGTAATTAATACCGAATGGTACACAATTTATAGGGGGAAAGAATGAGTAAGCTGCACATGTTCCTCGTTATATAGTCACAGCTGTGTATAAGATATCAAACACCATGATTAATATTTTAGTTCATGTAGGTTCCACATCTCCAGATTTCGATGACGTGTACAATGTCTGTTTGGGTCCTGAGCAAGTAGTTACATCTCTTCTAATTACTGCAACCTGCTTCCATTTGAACCTGATAACAGTACTTATGTTTTGCCTTCCTCTACAATGTTTGCTCCCCATACTTCCCTCAAATATTGAACTAATGATCCCTTGACGTCTAAGCATGTGTCCTATCAGCAAATACCTTCTTTTAGCCAAGTTATTTCACAAATTTCTTTTCTCCAATTCTATTCTGTACTTCGGCATTAGTTACAAGATCTTCCCATTTAAAATTTAGCATTCTTCTGTAGCACTAAACTTCAAAGCCTTCAACTGCCTTCTTGTCTGAAATGCTTCTCTTCCGAATTTCAGTTCCATAAAACGCTACACTTCCAGACAGATACCGTCAGAAAATATTTCCAACGACTTAAATTTAAACTATATGTTAACAAATTTCTCTTCTTCACAAAGGCTTTTCTTGGCACTGCCTGTCTGCATTTTATATATTCTCTAATTTGGCAGTCACCAGTTATTTTACTGCCCAAATAGAAAAATTCATCAATTATTTTCAGTGTCTCATTTCCTAATCTAATTTCTGCACCATCACCTGATTTAATTCGACCACATTCCATTATCCTGGTTTTGCTTTTGTTGAACTTTCACCTTCATTTCAAGGCAACGTCCATTCCGTTCAACTGCACTTCCAAGTCCCTTGTTGTTTCTGACACCTTTACGACGTCATCAGCAAACTGGGAATTTCTCCTTGCTTTCCTTTAAAGCTTGCTCCTTGTACGGATTGAATTATGACAGGGAGAGGCTACAATCCAGACTCACTCCCTACCTTCTCAACTACTACTTCCCTTTCATGCCTTTCGGTTCTTATAACTGCAATTTACTTTCTGCACACGTTCGTCAATCATGAACGCCCTAGTCAGAATTACAGACCTTTGTCACCTTCTTCATGTTCCATATTGAGACGTATTATCGACAAACTGCGCTCTCAAAATAGCTGTGACACACCTTACTGTATTGTGATTAACTAAATCAGACAATACAGTATTCCCTACTTCCGTCAAACACGCGTTGTATTGTCTCATTCCTCTGTTGTGTTTCCAGTGCCGCACAGGACAAGGATTCGTGCTTCTGATACCAACTGACGTGTACCTGGCAATCTATTATTTTCTTTTCCATACGTGATGCTTAAGAACCAGCAAATGGGATGGCTTCACATGTTGTCTGAGTGTACAGTGTGGACATGGTCTGTTTTCCTTTTTTTATGGTTTGAATCTGTCCTACATCTTGCCAAATTTTGTAACGAATCGCCGGGAATATATTAGTATTTAAGTTTCCTTGTTCAGAAATTACATAGCAAGCCTTTTCAAATATTCCATGTAGTGTTCGTAACAATGAAGTAGTCTTACTTTGTTTTCAATCGTAGTAAGGAGCCAACTTTGGCGTTAATCTTCATAGACTGTGCTCTGCGTTCTACTTATTATGAACACCAAAAAGAAGAAGGAAAAAATCAGAAGAATAGACGGAATACCTGTCTGTGTATGCATATCTTAATTAATACGTAATTGCTGAGTTATGGTTTACCATTGCAATTTTATGAAATTCTTGTACATTCGTGTAAACACAAAATACCCGTAATGCAATTTTTGCCGCACTCAGGGGAAAATACTATTCAGCTTCGTATGTTAAATTTGTGCCCTAAAATTTACTTCGAGTTAGCGTTTTGTCTCAAAATTCATATGCTGCGTAGTTAACTAATGTTTCGTCTTACTCAGGGTTCTTTTTATTGAGACATGTGGTTGGACTTTCTTTTTTCTAAATCTCTACTAAGACATGCACTGTAGTGAACAACATAGTCAGATACCGTCCGCTGCTGTGTTTGTTGAATGTCAAATACTTCGCGCTCCAGTCGCCACAGGCAGTGGGTTTTGGTCTGTTCCCCGTGTGCTGTGCGACGTTCCATGAATGTTACACAGAAAGATAATTTCTAATCAGTGACAAACACTCCTTGTAAAACATTATTCTAGCGCTATCTCGCCTCAGGTTCCATCGAATGGCTTTTTCTGTGTTTATTAGTGAACAAAATGTTGGTTATTCGTTCATGGTACAATCAAGTTTAGATTCCGCACAACTGGCTGTGTTTTTGGAACGCGCAGTTACAGCTATTTGGACATCAAGACCTTTGAAAACTGCCCTGATGACCCGCGGCATTTGCGAGCAGCATGTGTAGCAGAAAGCTGCAGTGACGTATACTAGGCCACCCCATGAAACGGGGCTCCGCGAGCGCGGATCTCGAAGTAAGAAGGCCGGCCGAGCAGCCGTTAAAATATAGCGCTGGCGCGCGGGCCACGGCGCCCGGGCTGTAAACATGTCCGCTCCGCAGATATACACTGCGCATCTCATCTGCGTGTTTTACGTAAATACCTTTCTGAACCTCGATTCATCATCGTAAACAATGGTGTTTCTTTCGCTGCAAAGCTTGCACAAGTCTATTCAGCTGACGGGTTTCCGAGAACCTATGTGAGTAACGAAGGCGAAATATTATTTCGATCCTTGACGTCTCAACTGCGTTGTTTAGTGATGCAGAACTACGCTCTAAAGCGTAGGCTATTCCGTTGTTTTATAACGCACTCGCCTCCTCAGACAAACACGAAGTTTATCAAAATATATTTCGCTTCGCAGAATATCTTACTCACCTAAAATGATAGATGTTGGAACGCGATAAAGCAGAATTATTGGACGTCTTTTCACAATCGCTGTTACTGTATGTCTTTATAGAAAAAAATTCTTGCGTTTCTTCGAAGTCTTGGAACAATGATGATTGTAAAAAATGAATTGATCATTTGTAATTGGTTTTCACGACAGATGAGTCAATAGCGTCCTACTTTTTTACTACGTGAGCAACATGGTTTAGAGATATAAAAATAATATAGACATATACCGTTTTATATTTATTTCCACAATGATTACAAAAAGACTGTTTCCTTGAAATTATCAAGTAACGTAAGTAAGTAAAGTCAAAGCTTAAACTATTACGTATACTGATGGGGAAAAAACCGCATCACTAAGGATGAAAAAGTCAGTATAAATTTGAAAACTGAATAAATCACGGAATAATGTAGATAGAGAGGTACAAACTGACACACATGCTTGGAATGACATGAGGTTTTATTAGAACCAAAAAAAATTCAAACGTTCACAAAATGTCCGACAGATGGCGCTTCATCTGATCAGAAAAGCAATAATTAGCATAAAAAGTAAGACAGAGCAAAGATGTCTTTACAGGAAATGCTCAATATGAGCACCATCATTCCTCAACAATAGCTGTAGTCGAGGAATAATGTTGTGAACAGCACCGTAAAGCATAAACGGAGTTATGGTGAGGCATTGGCGTCGGATGTTGTCTTTCAGCATCCCTAGAGATGTCGGTCGATCACGATACACTTGCGACTTCAGGTAACCCCAAAGCCAATAATCGCACGGACTGGCGTCTGGGGACCTGGGAGGCCAAGCATGACGGAAGTGGCGGCTGAGCACACGATCATCACCAAACTACGCGCGCAAGTGATCTTGCACGCGTCTAGCAATACTTTTTTTTTGTTCTAATATAACCCCATGTCATTCCGAGCATGTGTGTCAATTTTTACCTCTCTATCTACATTATTCCGTGGTTTATTAAGTTTTCAAATTTATACTGACTTTTTGATCACCCGGTATATGAAACCTGGCAGGCATGCTTCTACATCTGAAAGATACGAGCTTACGGAATATCGGACCAGGTTTGTGATTGGATTCAGGATTTCCTAGAAGAAAGAACACAACATGTCATTCTTAACGGTTCAAAATCTGCAGATGTAGAGGTAATTTCGGGAGTACCGCAGGGAAGCGTGATAGGACCTTTATTGTTTACAATATACATAAATGACTTAGTTGACAACATCGGTAGCTCCGTGAGGCTATTTGCAGATGACACGGTTGTCTACAAGAAAGTAGCAACATCAGAAGACTCGTACGTACTCCAGGAGGACCTGCAGAGGATTAATGCATGGTGCGACAGCTGGCAGCTTTCCCTAAACGTAGATAAATGTAATATAATGCGCATACATAGGGGCAGAAATCCATTCCAGTACGATTATGCCATAGGTGGTAAATCATTGGAAGCGGTAACGACCGTAAAATACTTAGGAGTTACTGTCCGGAGCGATCTGAAGTGGAATGATCACATAAAACAAATAGTGGGAAAAGCAGGCGCCAGGTTGAGATTCATAGGAAGAATTCTAAGAAAATATGACTCATCGACGAAAGAAGTAGCTTACAAAACGCTTGTTCGTCCGATTCTTGAGTATTGCTCATCAGTATGGGACCCTTACCAGGTTGGATTAATAGAAGAGATAGACATGATCCAGCGAAAAGCAGCGCGATTCGTCATGGGGACATTTAGTCAGCGCGAGAGCGTTACGGAGATGCTGAACAAGCTCCAGTGGCGGACACTTCAAGAAAGGCGTTACGCAATACGGAGAGGTTTATTATCGAAATTACGAGAGAGCACATTCCGGGAAAAGATGGGCAACATATTACTACCGCCCACATATATCTCGCGTAATGATCACAACGAAAAGATCCGAGAAATTAGAGCAAATACGGAGACTTACAAGCAGTCGTTCTTCCCACGCACAATTCGTGAATGGAACAGGGAAGGGGGGATTAGATAGTGGTGCAATAAGTACCCTCCGCCACACACCGTAAGGTGGCTCGCGGAGTATAGATGTAGATGTAGATGTAGATGATGTCTAAGAGTTTTACGCCAGTCGCATAAGAATGGCGCTGATCCGCCACTGTGAGGATGAAAATCTGGTTTGCATTACATACACGCTGCAACGGTCATGAGAGTTCGTTACCTTTGAGATCGGACGTAGTCAGTCAATGTCAGTCAGGAATGCTTTTAAGGCGACAAACACGCCTTTATCAACACCACACTGAGTTTGAACGAGTTCTTGTAATAGGCTTCCGAGAAGCTGTATATTCCTTCAGTAATGTTGAAGGAAGACTTGGCAGAAATGTAGCCCCTGTACGTGATTGCTGGCAGCTGTGCTCACGGGAATGCATGATCGCAAGAAGACCGCGCTCCGGAGGGCCACATGGCTCTATCAAGACAGAAGACCGTCGTGTTCGGTGTAGGGCTCTGGCCCATCTCACTGCAACTGCAGCAGTAGTATGAGCTGCAGTTGGCACCACAGTGACACAACGAACTGTAACAAATTGGTTCCTTCAAGAATAGCTCCGAGCTAGACGCTCCGTAGTGTGAATGCCACTGACCTCGAATGTTCAAATGTGTGTGAAATGTTATAGGACATAGCTGCTAAGGTCATCAGTCCCTAAGCTTACACACTACTTAACCTAAATTATCCTAAGGACAAACACACACACCCATGCCCGTGGGAGGACTCGAACCTCCGCCGGGACCAGCCGCACAGTCCATGACTGCAGCGCCCTAGACCGCTCGGCTAGTCCCACGCGGCCACTGACCGCGAACCACCACCATTTGCGAGTGCAGTGGTATCAAGCGGGAGCACATTGGAGGGCGAGGTGGAGGTCTGTTGTGTTTTGTACGGAAAGCTGGTTCTGCCTCGGTCCCAGTGATGGCCATGTGTTGGTTAGGAGGAGGCCAGTTGAGGACCTCCAACCAACCCGTCTGTGTTGTGGACACACTGGACCTACACCTTGAGTTATCGTCTACGGTGCGATTTCATATGACAGCAGGAATACTCTCGTCGTTATTCCACACACCCTGACTGCAAATTTGGTGATTCGACCTGCTGTGCTGCCATTGATGAACAGCATTCCAGGGTGTGATTTCCAACACAATAACGCTAGCCTACATACCGCTGTAGTAGCCCAGTGTGCTCTGCTGAGTATCAACATGTTACCTTAGCCTGCTCGATCACCAGATCTGTCTCCAATAGAGCACAAATTGGACATCTGTGGACGACAGCTCCAGCATCATCCACAAACAGCATTAACCGTTCCTATATTGACCGACCAAATGCAACAGGAATGGAACTCCATCGCACAATCAACTGGCACCCATACAACACAAGCCGGCCGCGGTGGCCGTGCGGTTCTGGGCGCTACAGTCCGGACCCGCGGGACTGCTACGGTCGCAGGTTCGAATCCTGCCTCGGGCATGGATGCGTGTGATGTCCTTAGGTTAGTTAGATTTAAGTAGTTTCAAGTTCTAGGGGACTGATGACCTAAGATGTTAAGTCCCATAGTGCTCAGAGCCATTTGAACCATACAACACAATGCATGAACGTTTACTTGCTTCCATTCAACATACGGCAGTTACACCAGTTATTAATGTACCAGCATTTCACATTTGTAGTGGTTTTTCTCGCTCTTACATTAACCTGCGATCTTGCAATGTTAATCAAATAAATATGTTACCTAGTCAAATGTATTCCAGAAATTTCATTACTGTACATTAATTATTTATTGGTGTTGCGATTTTTTTTTTTTTCGTCAGCGTAGATAACCGTAACTAGCCCATTACCAGTCTAGCGCGAAAAATGTCAAAGAAACACTCGTGGAAAGCATGAACGACATTAAAATACTCCAACACTTTGACCATCAGTCTCCAGAGTCCGCTAAACCTTAAAACATTCCACATTCGTCTTACAAAACGTGTAAAATACGAGTAGGTCATGGCATTATTTACATATATGCCTATTCACTCATAAAAACAAAAGAAGAGGTAATACTAAACTGGTAGGCTGGCTCCTGAAGTGACCTTACGCCAGAGGGCAGTGCCCTCTTCTTAAACGTGCTACGGATATTTCTCTTCCATCTGTGCACCAGGATGCGTCTGCGTTCTTGCTATGTAAAGGCTCAAATGGCTCTGAGCACTATGGGACTTAACATCTGAGGTCATCAGACCCCTAGAACTTAGAACTACTTAAACCTAACTAACCTAAGGACATCACACACATCCATGCCCGAGGCAGGATTCGAACCTGCGACTGTAGCGGCTGCGCAGTTTCAGACTGTAGCGCCTAGAACCGCTCGGCCACACCGGCCAACGCTATGTAAAGAATATAAGTTCGAGTCCCCACTTCTGGAATGGGAACGGGCTTTAAATGAGCTGCTATTGTCTGTACACTGTAAATATATTACAAAACAAATAATAATCTACATTTGCTACGGACTTTATTATCTGTGTCCTGTAAATACATCTGAATGTATTTCGTTGCATTCATTGCACACTGGATTTCAGTTGCTGAACTACTTATGATGGAAAATATTCAGAGGCCAAAAAATTAGAAATTAAAAAAAAAAAAAAAATCAACACATCCGTATTCCTTTTATCGTAAATGAAAAATTCTCTGTGAATCGCACCTCTGAAGAAGAACTACTGAATAAATGTGAAATCCATCACATTGACTTTCGTAGCAGACAGGGAATGGAAAGACAACAGAAAATTTGGGATTGCAAATAAATTTCCAAGAAGGGGTAGCGCGCACATGATAACTTCGCATATAAAATTTATTTTATTATTTTACAGTTGACGATTTACACGTGCTGGGATGATATAATTCCTAAAAACAGGGAAAGAGTAACTTTCTCGGTCGGTCTTCTACCGCATTTCTGCTGTGACCTGTCTGTATAAAGTTTCTATAGAAAAACAAAATTCTCATTGACTCCTCAAAATATTCTGCAAAAATTCGCGTTACTCGGTAGAGAGCTAGTAAGTGAATGAGCTCCGTACCTGTATCCCCAACGGCCGACGGGCCAAGTTTGCCTGCACCGAGAACCTATCGTTCGCGTGCAGCTGCCGAGGCTGCTCGACGGGCACAGTAAAACTAACAGGATATGCAGTTTTGTACGCATTAATTACAATCCCTTCTTAGAAACTTCTTGCAAAGTCCTCTACGATCTTCTCTTTGAAATTTAATAGCGGTCCTAAATTTTCCTTTGTCTTTCCTTTTCCCGCCTTTCATGAAAATACGAGGGTAATCCCAAAAGTGAGGTCTCCTATTTTTTTACAAGTTCAGAACTCTGTTTGTGTGACAGTTGGCCACACTGTTATGAAGAGTGCTTCACGCTCTGTGTGTAAACATGCGCACGCCGCGCTGAGGCGCCCAGTCTTGGCTTGGCAACCGTTGAGAATGTAGCTCCAGTTGGAAGTTACCGCCAAGTGCGAATTGCGCGCAGTTATTCGGTTTTTGAACGCAAAGGGCACTGCGCCGATTGAAATCCATCGCCAATTGACGGAAGTGTATGGTAAGACGTGCATGTATGTCAAAAATGTTCGTAAGTGGTGTAGCTGATCGGACCGAAATTCACGACGAACAAAGGAGCGGGAGCCCCACATTTTCTGAGGAGACAGTGTTGAAGGTTGAGCAAAGCATAAGTGAAGATCGGCGGATCACCCTGGATGATCTCTGCACGTTGGTTCCTGAGGTTCCCCGAAGCACAGCTCACAGAATTTTAACGGAAACATTGAACTACTGGAAGGTGTGCGTAAGATTGGTGCCACACATGCTGACTGAGGACCACATGGGGCAACGAGTTGATGCTTCCCGCGCATTTCTTCACCGCCTTGCAGCCGAACAGGACAACTTTCTGGATTCAATTGTCACGGGTGACGAAATATTTGGCCGGAAAGCGATTCAGCTCTGACGACAAGGTGAAGGAAGAGGTTCATAACTTTCTGAACAACATGGCGGCGAGCTGGTATGACATGGGCATACAAAAACTGCCACAGTGTCTACAAAATGCATTGACAGAAATGGTGATTATGTCGAAAAATAGCTAAATGTTCAAGCTGTAAACTGGTGTAAACCATTGTAGAAATAAACAGGTCTATGTACTTATAAAAAAATAATAGGAGACCTTACTTTTGGGATTACCCTCGTATGAACAAGTACAATAAACTGAGTGTTATTTCTGTCAATTTGCAGTGCAAGTAACGTGAAAATAAAAAGTTTCTGCTCATGAGACTCGAGCCCAGGACCGTCGCTGCCTACCCCAAGCGATAGGTGTAGCCGATCAAAATGGAGCTTTGTCGTAAGTACATCTGTTGAGTGTAAGTAACTGCCTGTGTAGCCGGCCGCGGTGGTCTAGCGGTTCTAGGCGCTCAGTCCGGAACCGCGGGACTGCTACGGTCGCAGGTTCGAATCCTGCCTCGGGCATGGATGTGTGTGATGTTTGTAGGTTAGTTAGGTTTAAGTAGTTCTAAGTTCTAGGGGACTGATGACCACAGATGTTAAGTCCCATAGTGCTCAGAGCCATTTGAACCATTTTGAACTGCCTGTGTAGTGCGCTGACATGTTAGTGTTGTATGAAGATGTGTGAAGGGGATAAAAGCCGGTTCCGGCACACATAGCAGCAAGAGAGCCGTCGAACTAAATGTCCAAATCCGACAGCCTAATCACCACTCCATGGGCCACTGTGGAAAGCTTTAGAATTCAATGGAGGATTGGCACAAAATCTGGTGATGCAGAACGTTATGACATCAACCTTCCTCCCTCTGCTGGCTTAATACTGATCGTGAAAATTTCCTCCATCATCGCTACTCGAGCCAGCCATCTTCTAATCGAGCATCAATAAGTACGCGTCAGCGGCAAGATGTTATCTGTCAAATTCCTAGAGCTAAACTACACCCTGACAAAGTCGAGTAATAAAATTATGGGAACACAGGCGTCCTTGGTGAAATTCGTTCACGAAATATTCTATTTTTACCATCTAGTCATTGGGTGGTGCTGTCGCAATGTTTCGAGGAATTTCCTACTCTCATCTTCAGGCGAAGTCATCGTCCGAAGATGAAGAATAGTAGACTCGGCGAAAACGTTGCGGCGACAAGACGCCACGACTCCGCTGATAACCCTAGAAGATTTCATCTACTTTAAAATAATTTCTCAGCTGGCAACTGAACGCAGCTTCTTTAAGGAGAGGGTAGGAAAAGCGGAGAGGGGGCTTCGAACGGTATCTCAAAACGCACACTAAGATTTAGAGCTCTCATGTCAAAAATACTTTACATCATTGATACACATTTTGTTGTAAGGTCAGCTGTTACGCGTTACTCATTCTCTACAAAAAGAGTGGATTAACATTGGTGTAGAAGGTCCGTCTGTCAACTGACGCAACAGCCTGTGGGCGGAGCCAGCAAACAGTGCCAGAGAGATAGACACATCTGCTGGAAATTAGCGCCCACAGTAAACAGCACGGTCCCTCCCACAAGCGCAGATATGCCCTGAGCGTCACGGGGCAGCAGTAAACATCGGTTGCGATTTCGCACCAGCCGCCGCCGGCCGACAAAACTGCGACTGGGGGCCGTTGCGTGGCTCAGTGACTCGGAAAACGCTTAAGACCAACAGTCTGGCATGCATTAACAACAGGCCGGATCTGTGCTACCGTAAGCACTGCAGTGAATCACAGAATACAAACACAGAACCGCACTGTTTCGACCACGAGGTCCACTGGAGCGTGATTGTATTTAACTCCTCTGCCACTACAGCGTCTCGGCGACTGAAGCCGCTTGGCAACGAACTAAACATGTGAACATGAGAATGCTCTCTGGCGATTTGCCCATCGCTCAAGAGAACACTGTCCGCGAAACGAGAGATCTCACTTAAAGAAACGGATCAAACAACAATATCGGAATAGTGAGTGCGCCTTAATGCAAAACACCTTGTTATTTGTTTACTTATTTATTTCTCAAATGTAGTTTCGGCGACAAATATCACCATCATCAGCGCGTTCTTTAAATCTAAACTATGCAGAAAATAGCACAGTTATACAACCACAGTAACAAATTATTACATTTTTACTGTTCGTTTTTTGAAATATAGTTTTCCATGGATACTTTCGTACTACCTTATTTATTGTATGTTATAGCATGTTTTTAAGACTTATTGTCGCTGTTTGCAGTGTATTTTCTGTGCTTTTTCTGTTTCTGCAAAAAATACACTGCAAACAGCGACAGTAAGTCTTAAAAACATGCTATAACATACAATAAATAAGGTAGTACGAAAGTATCCATGGAAAACTATATTTCAAAAAACCAACAGTAAAAGTGTAATAATTTGTTACTGTGGTTGTATAAATGTGCTATTTTCTGCAAATTTTAGATTTAAAGAGCGCAGTGATGATGTTGATAATTGTCACGAAACCAGTTTGAGAAATAAATAAAACAAATAACAGGGTGTTTTGCATCAAGGCGGACTCAAAATTCCGATGTTGTTGCTTTTCTATACAAACACGGACCAAATGGAAGAGTTCCAAGATAAAGTTATTGTTAAGGAAACGGATATTTATGTGGCAGGTACTGCTAAAGCAAATGTATATCGAAACAGTCATCATGGAATATAAAATTGCTATAGCATTTAATATAGTACATTTCTCACTCTCACATCAATGAAAAAATTACACAATATCGTCCTGCCTGACACTGATTGGTTCAATGGAAACTGATAACAAAAAATTGTTTCATCAGCACCGAAAGCGACTTTCGTCAAAATATACGAGTGTAAGCCAATAAATAAGCCGCCAAGGTCGGTTTACCTTATTCCCAAGTTTAAATCACGCTTGCACATGTAGGCAACACATGTATACTAATCTAAGAGGCTACTGGAGATCGCGTGGCAGTCAGTGCATAATCGCGGGTGTGCCTCATCAGTGTACACGAGTACAACAGTGCGCGTTCGTACTGTTTTTGTAGGCCAAGGGAATGTCCACAGAAGAATTGCATCACGAAGAGCGTCCGTTGTACCAGGTGTGTGAGAAACGTAATGAGACAGATTCTTTACCAACCGAAGCTTTTATTTTCTTCAAACAACGATATTGCCCCCTTCAAAGTAGTTTCCTTGGGCAGCTATATATCGCAGAGTCGTTGTCCCCATCCTCGGTAGGAGCGCTGAAAGGCTTCAACTAGACAGACCTTTAACGTGTCAGTCTTCTGAATGTTCTCTACAGTCCGAAAATTACGTCCTTTTAACACATTTTTCGGAAAAAGAAAAACCTCACAAGGACTCAGATCAGGTTAATAGCGGCTCCGCTGAACAACAGAAATGCCTTTTGAGGTCAAAAATACCGAGATGGAAATGGTCGTGCAATGTGGGGTGTTGTCATGATACTGCAAACCGCTTGTCTGCATTGTCCAGACCCACTCGATTCACACATTTCTTAAAGCCTTTCATAGACATCTTTGTGAAACACTTGGTTGGCAGTTAGCCCTGTAGGAACAATTTCTGTATGCAACACGATACCTCTACTGTAAAAAATGCAAATCAGCATTTTTTTACCTTTGATTTGCTCTTTCGGGCGCTTTTTGGTCGAGGAGACGTCTCAATGTGCCACTACTCACTTTGGCGCTTTTTTTTCTGGATCATCCTAAAAAATCCAGGATTCGTCACCTGTGGTCACATGACTGAACCATTGGCAATTCTCTCAAGAAAATCAACGCACACCTTCCTTCGGTGGTCCTTTACAGTTGTGGTGTCTTCCGAAATCATTGTTGCACAAACGTTTCGCAAGTGCAAAACATCAGTCAAAAACAGATGTACGGTGGAAGTGTTTAAAAGGTCACCTATCATCCTTATCGTTAAACGTCGGTCTTATCCCACAAGGGCATGCACATTA
The DNA here is from genome assembly GCF_021461395.2 of Schistocerca americana. Lineage (NCBI taxonomy): Eukaryota > Metazoa > Arthropoda > Insecta > Orthoptera > Acrididae > Schistocerca > Schistocerca americana. Next base: position 120,457,127 of record NC_060122.1, on the reverse strand, counting down.
TCGACGTGTTTGAAGTTGGAAATCTCCCTGAGGGAGATTCAACACAAAATAAACAGAATGGACCTGTCTTCGCAGCACCTCATTCGGTACTCTGAGGAAGCAACGGACATCACGACACGAACTGTTATAAAGCACGAGTTAAGAGTCCACCACTTTCTATCCGAAACCAGACGATCGTCCATGAAATACAACCCAAAACCTTCGCCAAAAACAAATCCAAGACTAATCCTTCAGACCAAAAAGTTATGTTCACCATCTTTTGGGACATGCTAGGGGTCTTGCAGATAAAATCCCAGCTTCAGGGTGAAGCCTTCGTATTGCACCATTCCGGGGGAAATTTGACAGGCCATAAGCCTCAAACGACCAGGCCTCCTGACATAGGGAGTGATTCTTCTCGATCCCAGTGCTCGCACTCTCACAGCAAGACGAACGCTCGTGTTGTCAAGAACATCTCACTGGGAACATTTGAAGCATCCTCCCTACAGTGCTGAGACAGCCTCCAGTGACTTTCATGTGTTAGGGCTCCTATAATCTCATTTTGCCAAAATAGCAAAACTAAACTATTACTTTCCGTGTCTCGTTTCCTAATCTAGTTCTCTCAGCGCCGTCTGATTTAAATCGGGTACTTCCATTACTCTGATTTTGCTTTTGTTGATATTCATCTTATATACTCCATTCAAGACACAGTCCATTCCGTTCAGCTGCTCCTCTAAGCCCTTTGACAGAATTACAATGTCATCGGCAAACCCCAGAGTATTTTTTCTTCCCCATGAACTTTAATTCCTTCTCCATATTATTCTTTGGTTTCCGACACTGCTTGCTCAATGTAGTCGGTAAGATTCCGATTTGCTAGCAGCGGTTCTTTTTTTGGAATAAGAATTATTATACTCTTCTCGAAGCCTGACGGTATTTTCTCCGTCTCATCCACCTTGCACATCAGGTACAGGTCATGGATGGCTCTCTCGAGCATATCAGCAGTTTTGATCAACTGTCGTTCAGCCCAGGTATTTTTTTTTTTTCCACGTAGGTCTTTCAATGCTTTGTCAGATACTTCTCACAGTATCACATCATCCATCCACTTTCCCCTCCCTTTCTCTAACATTGCCTTCACTTTTATTTCTGTTGTATAGCTCCTCTGTATATTCCTTCCATCTTTCAGTTTTCCCTTCTTTCCTTAGTACTGGTTTTCTATACGACCTCCTGATATTTATACAACTGCTGCTCTTTTCACCATAGACCTCTTTAATTTTCCCACAGTGGGTTTCTATCTATCCCCTTGCATTTGCACTCTAGCCATTCCACATTGGACATTTTTCATTTTCTGTCAGTCTCACTTTTAGATGTGTGTATTCCCGGCCGCCTGCATTTTTAATTTTGTTCTCTCGTCAATTAAATATAATATCTCCTGTGACATGCAAGGATTTCTACTGGGCCTTGTCTTTTTAACTATTGCACCCTCTGTTGCCGTTGCTATTTCATCTCTCACAGCTACCCATTTGTCTTCCACTGTATTCCTTTCCTTTGTTTTAAATCTATTGTTGTCTAATACTCCTTTTGAAATTCTCAACAACCTCTGATTCTTTCAGCTCATCCACATCCCGTCTGCTTAACTTCCTACCTTTCTGCAATTTCTTTAGTTTTAATGTACAATTTTTAACAAATAAATTGTAGACAGAGGTCACATCTGCCCCTGGAAATATCTTACAGTTTAAAATCTGGTTCCAAAATATGTATCTTACAATTATGTAAACGATCTTCAGGTTTCTTCCATGTTCACAACCTCCTTCATGATTCTTAAACTAAGTGTTAGCGATGATTAAATTTTGTTGTCTGCAAAACTCTACAAGGAAGCTTCCGCTTTTATTCTTTTCCTCCAGACCAAATTTTACAACAACTTTCCCTTCTCTTACTTTTCTTTGTATTGTATTCTATTCTTCATCACAATTAAATTTTCATCTCCCGTAACTATCTGAATTCTTTTATCTCATCATACATGTTTTCAATGTCTTCATCATCTGCAGAGCTGGATGGCATACGTACTTAAACTACTACTGTGGTGGATATTGAATTCGTGTCTATCGTACTGCGATAATACGTTCAATATGTTGTACATGGGAAGTTACACGCCTTCCTATTTTCTTGATCATTATTGGACCTAATCCTTCACTGTGACAATGAACTTCCCTAATTCCCACTGTAGCTAACTTCAACGTACTCACATTCCGCTTTAAATGATCTAAACCATCTACCCGATTGTGAGATCTAGTATTCGAACCACAGAATGAAGCATTTGGTTTTCCTGTTGCAGACATCATCCCAAATGGGTCTCGCCCGGAGATCCGAATGGGAACTATTTTGCCGCAGGAATATCACATCGAAGGGAATGCTATTATCATCATCTAACCACACAGCGGAGCTGTATGCCCTATGGGCTTACCCTCGTATATTATTTAAATATTCTTATGCTGTCACACGGGCACTGTTGAAACGGCATGCGTATTCTTAACCTCCGCAACTGTCAACTATATTTTTTTAAAGACAGTGTGACGGTACAGAACTCGGCCCAATTATTCGAACATAAGAAGCACTGCTCGTAAAACTGGTCAGAAACGTGGAAGATTCAACGAAATCTGCCGAAGGAGGTAGGGCAGTGGTGGTACGACACTTGTATACACGACAACAGTGGATTAATTCCAGTCCGACATCTATATTTAATTTTCGAGTGTCTTCTCTAAACAGCTCAAGGCGAATGCCCAGATGGTTCTTCTGAAAATGAGCAGCCGATTTTCCTTCCCATTCTTCACAAATCCTGCTTGTGTTCCGTTTCCAATGAGCTCGTTGTGGATGGGATGTTAAAACCGAATCGGTCTTCCTTCACCTAAACTGTGTTGACTATGAACGTAAACATGTAGGAAACAAAGGGGAAAAAAATTCAACATTTTGAGCGTGATGAGAAATACAAAATAGATACTCTTGACAGTACAGGTAAGAAAGTGAAACACACCGCTCACATATTTACTTGAAAATGTGTGTACATACATTGGCAAAAAACAACATACAACCGCATTCCTATGGAATTTATTGTCGGGGGGAACAGTAGTAGTAGTAGTAGTAGAGTAGTAGAGGGGTTTTTTTGGACGCACGACAGCAAGGTCTTCAGCGCCCGTTCAGTAACATAGTGAGACGGGTGTCAAGAAAAATCCCAGAACAGGAATAGAAAACGGAACACAAAACACGGGGAACAATCGTTGAAAAATATGTGCTCACCCACACCGAAGCGTGGGATGAAGCCGGGTGTCAGCAGTAAAACATGGACAACACAGGAAGAAAATGATAGTTTAGGCCAGAGTCCAGACACATCACAAAACTTAAAAACCCTAGACACACACGTCTCATCATTAGCTAAAACAGAAGGCAGATCCCCATCAACTTGTGCTTCCGCCCTTGCATCACGGTATAAAATGCAGTCTATTAAAATATGCTGGACAGAGATGTGCACACCACAAGCATCACAAAACGGAGGATCCTCCCGTCGTAATAAAAAGCTATGTGTGAGAGGACAGTGCCCGATCCAAAGACGTGTGAGGGCCACCTCTTCCCGCCTGAGCAACCAGCAGGAGGAACGGCACGGCCGAATGGTTGACTTTACCAACCGCAGTTTATTGGCCGTCACCGCCAGCCATTCGTCCTCCCACAACGCCATGCACTTCCGGTGGGGTGCAGCGATGACTGACTGCAAGGGGACTGGACCACATCCTGCTCTCTGCAGGCCTCCTTGGCAGTCCGATCGGCCTGTTCATTGCCCCATATTCCGACATGACCAGGCACCCAGCAGAAGGATACCTCTTTACCCCGCCGTTGGAGCAAGTACAGTTGGTCATGTATCAGCTGGACTATCGCCCCGGACACGATTCATCTGCTCTAGTGCCTTCAGGATCACGTGGAGCTCCGCTGCGAAAACGGTATATTCAGCATGGATGCGAATCCGGGTAACATGATCAGGGAACACCACAGAACAGCCAAGGAAATTCTCCTGTTTGGAGCCATCAGTGTAAACGACAGTAAAACCGCGATGCATATCTAAAATGTTAAAAAACAGAGATTGGAATGTAAAATCTGGTGTGCCATCTTTCTTAAAATTAGTCAAATCTAAAATAAGTTTGGGTCTCCGGAGGCTGCTCCAACCGCGACGCAAAACACGAAGACCAGCCATAGACATCGCACCGAGGCAATCCTGTGCGCGAATCCCATAGGGCTGCGTCGCACGTTGCCGGTTATGAAACAATCGTGCCAGAGGAGGCTGAGCAACGGTATGGTATGCAGGGGTGTATGGGGTGGACAAAGTTTTATACGCCTGGCGCACTGTAAGTAGCCGTCGCCGCATATGAAGTGGCGGTTCACCAGCCTCTGCACAGAGGCTTGGTATGGGGCTAGTTCGGAATGCCCCAGTGGCCAACCGAAGCCCTTCATGGTGCACAACGTCCAACATCCTTAAGTAAGAAGGCCTCGCAGACCCATACACCGTGCACCCATAATCGAGCCGAGATCGCACAAACGCCCTGTAAAACTGGAGCAGACAAGTCCTGTCAGCTCCCCATGTACTGTGGCTAAGACATTTTAAAATACTTAAAGCCTTAAGTGACCGCCGTTTCAGGTCTTTAAGATGAGGTAACCACGTGAGCTTTGAGTCAAAAATGAGCCCCAGAAATCTCACCGTGTCTTTAAAAGTAAGAATAGTGTCCCTCATCCTCAACTCAGGAAAGGTTAAAATCGAACGAGAACAGTGAAAAAGAACACATACAGACTTCTCGGTGGAAAACTTAAAACCACTCTTCTGCGCCCAGTCATCCAAACGCCTAATCGTAAGTTGCAACTGACGAGCTGTCGTTGCAAGGCTTGAAGAAGAGCAAAACAAAGAAAAATCATCCACAAACAAAGTACACTGGACAGGACTTTTCACTATGGACGTAATGCTATTAATAGGGGGGAACAGTGGGCGACTATTTTTCGTTGTGGTCTGCTTTCTTACTGTGTGACAAGTACCATCACGATTTATCAGTGAGAGTGGTAGTTTAGCACAGACTGCCTGATGGCAAATATATAGAAGCTCCTGTACACCCTAATGGAATGATAAGCAGAAATGCTCTGAATAGTGAAAGGAAAGATGGTAGACGTACTTAGGCTCCAAGGGTCCTCCTTCAAAAGCGTCCAACAGTAACTGAAGTTCGCCTCCATAGCTAGATGGCCAGTTTCCACGACTGCTCTGTGGAGGAACAGGTTTCAATTTCCGGTACTTTCCTCGGTGGGACGACTGGAACTGGGTGAAACTCAGCCTCGTGACACAAAATGAAGAGCTTCTTGAATGAGAAGTATATGCTCCACTGTCTGGGAAACTCACAACGGGCGAGAAGACAGTGTAGTTACCTCATGCCGCTACACGCAACTGGCAGAGGATGACACGGCGGTCAGTCGGTGTTGAATGGCCCGTCAGCGCCAGTACGCAGATCTGGTAATGTAATTACGAACTCAACATACTTCTTATTCGTCTTTCGCCCGTGTCAGCCTTTGTACAACATCGATGGCTTGACTGATTGTGGTGATTTTTGCCACAACATATGGTCGCAATTCTGAATCAAAAATACGCCACGACGGATAGTTTCATTTTGAACTGTACTGGCTTAAAGAACTTGATTCGTGATTATATCGCTACTTAGTACTATTTTTGTATTAGTCTGATGATTAAGAGTGGGGGAGGGGGGAGAGCGATAACCTCTACCAACAATATTCAACCTGTGTTTCGCTTACAGTCACTATGTTTCCTGAATTACAACAAATAACGAAAAATGCATAAAAATGTATTATCCAGGGCGATCTGAATTTCCCTCTACCCAAGAGTCCATTTTACTTACTCTAACGGTCTACCCAACAGTGGTATCTTACAGCTGCGCTCGCTAATCATTTGTTATTGTTTGTTTCGAACGCAGAGAACAATAACAGTGTCAGAGAAAGTACGTTACCGACCTTCATTATTCATTATATTTTCGTGACTTACGTGCAGGTTCGTTTTCTTTAGTCAAAGTCTCACATTTCATTCTTTATATCTGTGTACTGATTTTCAGATTAATACCGTTGAATTTCCTTTTGGTGGGAGTACCTGACGATAGTGAACTAGTTACATATGTTGGGAATTTTGACATTAAAAGAGGTTCGAGCGCTGAAATAGTCCTACTGCTCATATTCCCTCGAAATTAACCACAAAATAATTTAGCAACATTGCGATGTACGTGGAGAAAGTTTGGTAGCAAAAAAATTAACCCCTGATATATATGAAACATTAACACTGCTATAATGGTAGCCAATTTAATTACATCATGTACACTTAAGTCCCATCCTTTCAAAAAAAAAAAGTGAGAGGACAAGGGAGCTACACACACTCAATTGGTTTTGCACATGAGGAGCGTTGGTTATCACAAAGACGCATATTGACTCATCTTTTTGAACTGAAAAATTAGGTAAAATGTTACGTTACATAACTGAAATCCGATCTGGCGACGAATTTTGAATGTGAAGAGTGGATTTGCCATTTAGCTTACTTGGCGGATAATTTCCATAAATTTAAGAGTAGCTGCCGGTGATTATCTGCTAATGTGCTACAGCACACAGTAAATACCGTAGTAAAATCATGCTACTTCTCAGCGAATGCGAGCCGGAAATTGTACTAAAATTACGTCATTTCTCTTCGACTGCAAGCCGGAAGTCGCACTAGGATCACTTCAATTCTCTACGAATGCGTGCATGTCTGTCTGTCTGTATCCGAATCCCGCTCCAGCTACTGCCGGGTCTGGGTGCTGATGAGTCCTCTCCATTTGGCTCGGTCCTCCCACCACTTTTCTTCCTCCACGTGCTGCCAGGTCACACCTCTCCTTTCTACAGGTATTCTCACTCTCATTTTCCACCGTGTTCTTGGGCACCCTCTAGGTCTTTTCCCATTCATCTTTAGCTCTTCCATAATTTTGGGGAGTCTCTGCCCATGCATCCTCTTAACATGCCCATACCATCTTAATCTCTTTCTTTCAATTTCTTCTCTCTTCTTTAAGGTCCTTTCTAATCTCTACATTCCTTTCTCTGTCGATTCTTGTTTTTCCCTTAACTGCTCTGAGAAACTTCATTTCCCCTGCTTAGAGTCTGCTCCAGTCCCTTTCTGTCATTGTCCATGTTTCTCCACCATAGGTGACAACAGGGATGTAATAATTCTTATACATAAGGAGTTTTGCTCTTTCTGAAACTTCATTATTCCAAATCAGATGTTTTATTGTTTGGTAGAAATTGCCTCCCTTCTGTAACCTCCTACTAATTTCGTTAGTTATTCTTCCATCCCTAGATATTTCACTCCCTAAATAAGTGAAACTTTCTACCACTCTGAGGGGTTCTCCATTCAAGTTAATATTTCCGTTGATCCCTTTCTCTCTTCCAAATACCATTACTTCACTCTTATCTTTATTTATTTTTAATCCATACCTTTTCATTATTTCCTTCCACGCATCAAGCTGTAACGGTACATCTACCTCTTTATCGCCCCATACCACCATATCATCTGCAAAAATCATCTTTTTGTCTTTTTCTTTTACTATATCTTCAACTGCCCTATTCATTCCCTCCATCACAACATTAAACAGTGCAGGAGATAGAATACTTCCTTGCTTAAGTCCTTGTCTTATTTCGGAGTATTCAGAGTTCCCCAATGGTGTTCTAATTCTACAATTGTGTCCTCTGTACATTGTCTTTATAACATTAATATATCCATCTTCTATATCTATCTTCTTCATTTCTTCCCAGAGTCTTTCCCTGTCAAATGAGTCATTTTCTATGTCTATAAAAACCATTATCACCCTTTTGTTATACTCCCAACTTTTTTCCAGCGCGCATGTATGGAAAAAAATTATTGAAAAAAAGCTGTTCTGCGGTGCTGTCCCAGCTATAAACAGAAACCAGTGTCTCGTTCTGAAATGATGGTCAGCCACATTATGATCAACCAGAGAATTTTCAAGTGCACTTGCTCTGATGTGTCGTAATCGCTGCTGGCACTGATAGTGTTACGTTGTTCGTAACACCAGGTCAGTATTTTTCTTTGAGCACTGCGTGTAAAGTATTATGGAAGAGTAGAGTATGCGGGATTTTACAGAAGCATTTGTCATAACAGCACTGTGTCTGAATGGTTTAGCATACGGACTAGCAATTCGTCAGCTCCGGTTCGAATCCTGTTGCTACCAACAACTTAATCCTGTCACTGCTACAGACATGCTCTCTACATTCCATGTTGACAGCCAATTTGCTGTGTGCTGCTCAGCGAAGGCTCCTGCCATAGCTGCTGTGTTGTATCAGATTAACTAAAGTGTTTCACAACATTTTGAAGAGTGTGCAGAGGTGAAAACGTATTGCATAAACTTTGCGTATAATTGATTTTCATCTCAAACATTGCGGTATCGCCAGGTCCAGATGGAACACAAGTCGGTTTTTACGAAGAGTACTCTATGGCACTGTGCCCTTACTTAGTTTGTATTTGTCACGAATCTCTCGCCCAGAAGTTCCAATCGACTGGGGAAAAGTGAAGGGGACATTTACGCTATTTGTATACAGGCTGCATTTGTGCTATCACAGATCGATACCACAATCACCAGCGTCTCACAGTTAAGCAGTTGGCAACGGAAAGGCATATTTCTGACAGACGGTTGCGCGAGGAACCCGCAGGTCCGTGCCCACTGATCCACGCCTTTCAGCTCCTCCGACAACCGATACAAGATGTCCGGCGGCAGCTACATAGCCTAGCCCCAGTCGCAGTCTTCCCCAATCCCAGCTGCAATTTGCCACAGTCTACAGTCCTAGTCACCCTTCGAGAGTTCGTTCGTGCATTAGTAGCGGCAGCGTCTCACTGCACGATGCTCTTTAGTAATTGCATGACTTTATTGCTTTTTTTATTTTGTGAAGTTTGTTTGCAACGGTTGGAGAAAGCTATAAGCTAAGAAAGCTGCTGATTACTCTACAAGGGGGGAAAATACTACGAGGCGTGTTTTTTAAGTAGGTACCATTTGGAAATTAAAGAAGGACGTGCTAAGATATCTCAATAATTTTATTTTTACATGAAAGCCTGTACCTTAATCTACATTTCTACATAATTTCCGTCAATATTGAGGCACTTGTCATAACGTTGTACCAGTTTTTGAATAACCTCCTCATAGAAGTCTGCCGCCTGACTTGTTAACCACTGCATCACCACTGTTTTGACTTCGTCATCGTCTTGAAGACGCTGACGGGACAGGTGTTTCTTCAAGTGCAGGAACAGATGGTAGTCACTGGGCGCAAGATCGGGGCTGTACGGAGGATGATCTAGAGTTTCCCATCGAAAAGATGTGATGAGATGTTTGGTCTGATTCGCCACATGCGGACAGGCATTGTTTTGCTCAACTTCCATGGATTGTTTCTTTAATTCTGGTGTGACGTAGGCCACCCATATTTTATCGCCCGTAACAGTTTGGCTTAAGAAATCATCACCGTCGTTGTGGTACCACTCAAGGAAAGTCAATGCACTGTCTTAACGATTGGTTTTGTGTACATCAGTCAACATTTTCGGTACCCAACGTGTGCACAATTTTCGGTAATTCAAGTGCTCGGTCACAATGCCATACGAAACACTACGAGAAACATTAGGAAAGTCATCCCGCAAGGAGGAAATGGTAAAGTGTCTGTTTTCTCTCACCTTATTGTCCACTTTCTGCACCAATCTTTCATTAACGACCGAAGGACGCCCACTCCGTTGCTCATCATGCACATTTGTGCGGCCACCTTTAAATGCTCTCACCCACTTTCTTACCATTCCATCACTCATAATGTTTTCTCCGTAAACTGCACAGATCTCACGATGAATATTGATCGCTTTTAGGCCTTTAGCACTTAGAAATCTTATAACAGCCCGTACTTCACAGTCGGCGGGCCTCACGATTATCGGAGGCATCTTAAACACTCAGTACACAACGTAAACAAGGAAGAATCAGACTGTAATGGCGTCAGTGCGTAGATTAAGGTACAGGCTCTCATGTAAAAATAAAATTATTGAGGTATCTTAGCACGCCTTTTTTTTATTTTCAATACGGTAGTTACTTTAAAAAAACGCCTCGTTGAATAACATTGCCGTGGGCGGAGCTTGTGTAGTACGCATTTTTGCCGCTAGGCTTGAGGAGCGCAATTCACTGCCAGTTCGGTGCCGCCTGTGTTATAAACCTGGCTTGTTCTGTATATCTTTAGTGATTGTTTTTGCTAGCGCTATTTTGTTCTTGTCTCGTTTTATATGATGGCAAGCTGAACAACGTGCAGCTTGAAATTTTGTTTTCTTACTATGTAAAAACGCTAGTGAAACTGTTTTAACGTTGAAAACAGCTTACCAAGATGATCCTATGGGAAAAACTAAAGTGTATGAGAGGCTTGCTCGATTTAAAAATGGCGGCATGTCGATTGATAACAAACCTCGTTCTGGACGTCCATTAGCTGCCTGAATCGACGAAAATACTGAAACAATTCGAGAGCTTGAGCTCAGAGACCGTTGCAGACAATTGATCAACTGCCAGAGATTAGTTTGGAGCTCGGTTCAAAGCCAAATTTAATGGAAAATTTAGTGGCAGGCAGGAGACGGGTTCGTCCACCACAACAATGCGCATGCACACCCAGCCATCTCTATTAGTCAGTTTTTGGCTAAAAATGACACAGTTCCGCTGCCCCACGCACGCTACTCGCCTGACCTGGCTCCGTGCGAATTTTTCTTATTTCCACACATGAAAAGAGGCATGAAAGCACATTGATTTGACAACGTTGAAGAGGCTGTCAGCCATTCCTAAAGATAACTACAAATAATGTTCCGCGCGGTATTAGCATCATGGACTGTGCGGCTGGTCCCTGCGGAGGTTCGAGTCCTCCCTCGGGCATGGGTGTGTGTGTTTGTCCTTAGGATAATTTAGGTTAAGTAGTGTGTCAGCTTAGGGACTGATGACCTTAGCAGTTAAGTCCCGTAAGATTTCACACACATTTGAACATTTTGAACAAATAAAGTTTCGAACAGCGGAAGCACCGGCGGAACAAATGTATTAGTTATAAGGGAGAGTATTGTGAAAGGGATAAGGTTGTTTTGTGAACAATTTGAAAATATATAGTTTTTAAAAAATAATCCCAGTTGTTTTGGGTACCCCCCCCCCCCCCGTATTTACGTGTTATATAATCATTTCTGCTACTATCCAGCTTCCCTATGACGACAGTTGCTGCACCATCCGGTAGTCCACCTCTCCCTACCGCTTTGTATGAAGTAATGGTTCAAATGGTTCTGAGCACTATACCTACATACCATCCGTGGGTGAACATATACTATTCTTACTGCTCGCTTTTGTGCTATCAATACTTTCTTTCTGAGGCGTCCCAGAAAATTATTCCATACAACGTTATCGAGCGAAAACATGCAAAATATGTCAGTAGGCTGATACAGTTGTTTCTAAAATTAACAATTGTATGAAGAGTACAAGTAACTAACGTAACTCTTTAATAGGCTCAATAATATAGTTCCACTAGTTCAACTATTCATCAATATGTACACCTAAAATTTGGAGCATTCTACCATATTTACTGACTCCTGTTCATGTATTACATCAATTGTTGGTATGACTATTTGTTGTACAGAACTGAACGTAGAGTGCTTTTTCAAAATGGATCATTTTCAGAGATCCACTTAAAAATTCTTTGATAAGAACTAGGAGTGGACCCAGAATTGAACCTTGTGGGATTTTCCCAGTCACAAAAATTTTCTGTCTATCTGACACTGTCTTAATTATTCAGCACTACTTTTTGCATTTTGTTTCTAAAGTATGGTAGAAAACTGTTGTGTATAAAACCATCAATTCCACATAACTTGAGTTTTTCTAAGAGAGTATCATGATCTACACAATCAAATTCACTGGAAAGAGCACTAAAATACCAACTAGCTACATACCATTATTTAAGGCTTGCAATATTTGATGAGAATGTATAAATAGCATTCTCAGTCGTGAATGTATAAACAGCATTCTCAGTCTAGCAACCCTTCTGGAATCCACACTGTAATATGCTAAGCACATTGTTTCCCCATAAGTGTGCGATTCCCCATAAGTGTGCGACTACTCTTGAGTACATTAATTTTTCGAGCATTTTGGAAAAATATGTCTGTAAGGAAGTTGGACGATAACTGTTTAACTTGTCACCATTCTTATGAGGTAGTTTATTATTTGCATATTTTAACCTGCCTGGAAAAATTCTCTGTGCCAGTGATAAATTGCTTATATCACTAAGGACATTGCTTTTTAAGTTGGAGTTTTGGGTTTTTAGAATTTTTATGATTGTATTAATTTCAGTGAAGGATGTTTGCGCTACTTGTAGTTGCTACAATTTTGTGGAATGACATATTTAATGCATTCTCTTGCTTCTTCAACTGAACCATTGAACTGAAGACATGTAAATATGGTTTAAGGCAAATTTTTTGAAATTTTACCTATTGTCCGGATACCTACAACTGCGTCCTACGATATATGTGAAAACGACGTCAAACTATTAACACAGAACATTATTTAACAATGTGTCGAAATCCTAAGTTAAACAATTTTCGCAGTACATTATTTAACAACAGCAAACTGTAGGCGAGACATTAAATATTTAACCAACTACGTGGATATTCCGCATTAAATAATTTCTATGATGTATTATTAACAACAAATGGAATCTTCCAGAGGCTTTAAGTGTTAAATACCACAGTATGCCATATAAACAAATAAACTTCTGCTGTGTACCAAATCAACATTCTCCGTCCATTACTCTTGTGTGCGTGTGTTAAAATTAGCGCGTTGTCCAATTGGTAGACATTCTTTGATATAATGATGTCATAACATATCGCTAAATTTTAACAAAATTATGACGTGAACAGTTTGATAATACAATGTGTATAAATTAATGACGTCAACGCAAATTCTGTTAGCACTCCAATCATCCACTGCAGTTTACTGGAAACCAAGAGGACTCGGGATCGAATCCTGGTCGGGCCTTGAATTTTTCAGTCTGCGTTTTAGCCTAGCCTTGACGTCTCACCGATACGGGGCGTTGCCGTCAAACTGTAGCTCCCCTTTCCCCAATTAGATAACTTTCGTAGGTTAGGGGCACGCAAGTCGCTGAAGTGTCGTCTGATTTAAATGAAAAACTTTCACCAGGCCAGTGAGCCGCAACAAAATCTTATTACAATGAAGTAGGAGCAAGTTCCCTGTAGTCTAGGCTTGTTTTAGTAGTGCAGTGGTATTTGTTAATATATTATACTGTGCTACTTCTTATATGTACTATTTTTACAGGAGTCAATCTTGGTCAGTGGAAGGAAACCAATAAAATTGCAGTCTCGGTTGGAGTGCTCACAGAATTCGTTTAACTCAAGATATCAACATGATCTGTTAAATGATGCTATGCAGTAACTGCTTACCATTATATTTAAATATAGGGGAAGGTCGGATACAGTGAAACATGGGACACAGTGTAACATTTGGATTTATTTGTAAGTTATCATGATGGCAACCTTTTGTTTCACCTATTCACGATCGTCATTTATCACCGCTTCTGACCAGTATACTTTGGAAGTGAGCAGAATTTAGAAATTTTGTACGTAGTGAGGAAAACGTGTTTTGCTGTCTGTGAAGTAAATTTCTATCGCTAAACAATTTTTTTTGTTTATAATAACAAACAACTGCTTTAATTCAGAGTATTAATCACATAGTCATACACTTGTGTATAGTACAGCATATCGAAAATTTCGTAATATTTTGCCCTTTTTTTAAAACTTAGAAAACTATATAAAGTTGCTCTACAAGTTACAGCGTAATGTTTTATGCTGATAAAAAGTAGTTATCTGCCTCTAAAATTGTGATTATGAATACAACTGAGAACAGAATATAAATTAGCGCTCGTAAATTAAGATATTCAATTACAGATAGTTAACATGGTTCGTAAAAGACTACGAAAAACAGAAATAGCTCTCTTTACTGAGGACGATATGAGGGCGTTTGTTGAACTAGTGGTTTCTAAGACAAGTCTTTGCAAGGCACTTCTATTAAGAATGTGAATTTTGAAACCCTTTACAGGTGAAACGTTCATGGGGCATTTCTTTAGCAAATCAGCACTTAACGGGAAAAAACACAGAAAACAAATTAAATTTATATCTTTTACTTTTAAATATACCTGAGCGGTCCATTCGGCATGTTGTTGGGACCATCTGTTCCGCGCTGTATGGTGCCGTGGTTGCAAAGATGGATCTTGCCATGGACGTCGGGAGTGAAGTTGCGCATCGTGCAGCCTATTGGGCACACTTTGAGTCTTAACACGACATCCTGTGGCTCTACGAAAAGCATTATTCAACATCGTGGCTTTGCTGTCAGCCTTCCTCCGAGCCATAATCCGTAGGTAGCGGTCATCCACTGCAGTAGTAGCCCTTGGGCGGCCTGAGCGAGGCATGTCATTGACAGTTCTTGTCTCTCTGTTTCTCCTCCATGCAAACAATATCGCTTTGGATCACTTCGAGACGCCTGGACATTCCTCATGTTGAGAGCCCTTCCTGACACAAAGTAACAATGCGGACGCGATCGAACCGCAGTAATGAGCGTCTAGGCATGGCTGAACTACAGACAACACGAGCCGTATACCTCCTTCCTGATGGTAAGACTTATACTGATCGGCTGCCGGACCCCCTCCGCCTAATAAAAATGGTTCAAATGGCTCTGAGCACTATGGGACTCAACTGCTGTGGTCATAAGTCCCCTAGAAATTAGAACTACTTAAACCTAACTAACCTAAGGACATCACACACATCCATGCCCGAGGCAGGATTCGAACCTGCGACCGTAGCTGTCGTGCGGTTCCAGACTGTAGCGCCTTTAACCGCTCGGCCACTCCGGCCGGCTCCGCCTAATAGGCGCTGCTCGTGCATAGGTGTTCATCTCAGTGGACCGTGTCTTCGATACAATATCCACAGTCAACGTCTATTGTCAGGAGTTCTGGGAACCGGGGGAAGCAAAACTTTTTTAATCTGCGTATAACTGCCGGCGAATTTTCTTTGATGAACAAGAACATTCTTTGGTATACTACTTGGTGAATTGTTCTCATATTTGCTACGGCCTCGACACTGTAGAAGTAATGCGTTTGTCATTCCAAATGGTTCAGCACGACAAACTATAGATCCCGAGATACAGGAAAAAGAAAAATATGGGCTGGCATAGATTGGTTCTCTGCTTTTAGAGGACGCCATCCAAGCTTTGGCGTCCAACGTCGAGAACATGACGCCATCCAAGCCTTGGCCCCAACGTCAGTTTATCATTCTATAAAACTAATATTGAAATATTCTTCTGCAATCTAACAAATATTTTGAACCGTTATTCAGCATTTAGTGACGGAACGAGGATTTTCAATCTGGATAACAGTGGTATCTTAACAGTGGTCACTCCAAAAAGCAGTTGAACAACGTTACCAGTGGGGGAAAACGTACACCTGTGACCACAGTATGCGTAACAGGTATTTCTGGTATTGCTCTTCCTCCAGCAACGATATTGCATAGATTCAGTTTCAAGGGTCGCATACTTACAGGTGCTTCTCCACGGACACTGGAAGTTGCAGTTTCATCTGGCTTGATGAATAGTGAGTTGTTTCAACGTGTTAAGGAGCATATTGTGAAGCACACGCAGTCATCAAAGGAAAATCCTTCACTACTTATTCTAGACAACCACGAAGGCCATTCTGTTATAGCAGCACTAAATATTGCTAAATATGCTAACAGTTCCACTACACCGCAGCAGTCGAGTGCAACCTCTAGATGTTAGTGTGTTCATTTAAGGTTCATCACGATTCTGCTGTTGATTCAGGGCTAATGCAACACCCTGGAAAAATACTGTTTATTTATTATGCTGCTGGGTGTGTTGGCAAAGCCCACATTCGCTCAAGGACACCAACCAACATGACAAGTTTCATGAAAATGGACAGTTTTCCATATGACTGCAGTATTTCCACAGATGATGATTTTATGTGTATTTCTGTGACAGACCGTGTTTTCATCAACAAAAACGCCGCTCCAGGAGCTTCTGGTAATGCACTAACTGACAGCGCTCCCCAAGTCTCATCAAAGCCAAATTTAGTTCCTCTTCCCGTGACAGATGGTGACGTGGGCTGTGGAATCCCTGCCCTAGGAGCTGTTGACGGGCGAAGGTAGTCACAGGAAGATTCTTCTAACATGCTACCAGAGGATTCAAAATGGTTCAAATGGCTCTGAGCACTATGGGACTTAACTTCTGAGGTCATCAGTCCTCTAGAACTTAGAACTACTTAAACCTAACTGACCTAAGGACTTCACACACATCCAGGCCCGAGGCAGGATTCGAACCTGCGACCGTAGCGGTCGGGCGGTTCCAGACTGCAGCGCCTAGAACCGCTCGGCCACTTCGGCCGCCCTACCAGAGGAAGATCCACCATTGCAGAGTAGGCCTATAATTGGTCCTGAGATTTTAAGAGGTTATACTGATGCTGATGGAAGAGTAAGCAAGAGATACTCCATTTAAAGAGGTATTTAAGAACGTTCAAGATAGCAGAAGATGAAAAGGAAAAGAAGTGTACCGAAAATGTCAGAGATGTCTACTTTCAAAGCAGTCTGACTTAGTCGAGACAGTTGAAGATAAAATACGTGAACCTTTATTCAGGCAGTGAAGGTCTGAGAAGTCGAACTGCCGACGAAGACCCTCAGCTGTTCAAGATGATAGTAAGAGTTCCGTAGTAAGAACCCGGGTCACTACATAAGTAAAGTCATCAAGAATGAAGATGATGATAGGGACGATCAAGTGACGTTTCTCCACAAACGGGACAAAAATCCAAGGTGTTTCTATACCCATGTGTAGCTGACACATCTTATGTGTCACAAAAAAAGTGTAGTAATAGTCTTCACAAAAACCAAATCTACTAGTGTGGGGAAAACTAAAAGACAGCGTGAAGTTTTGAATCTGATATCATGTTTAAAAAATTTAATCTTCGGTGAATACTGTAAAAAAAGACCCTTGCTATTATTTTCGTAGATTCTGTATACACACATAAAAAAAGAGTTTTGCAACACCCTGGTTCCAAGAACTACTGAAAACAGACGTTGACTGTGGATCTTGTATCGCAGACACAGTCCCATTGACCGTTCAGAGATGTCAGTAAACCCGCCCGAAGATGTAAACAACCATGCATGAGCAGCGCCTATTAGACGGAGGGTGTCCAACGGCCGATCAATACCAATCATTCCGCCTAGAAGGAGGTACACGGCACGTGTTGTCTGTAGTTCAACCATGCCTAGAAGGTTTGAACCGCGGTCCGATCGCGTCCGCCTTGTTGATTTGTGCCAGGAAGGGCTCTCAACAAGGGAAGTGTCCAGGCGTCTCGCAGTGAACCAAAGCGATGTTGTTCGGACAGGGAGGAGATACACAGAAACAGGAACTTTCGATGACATGCCTCGCTCAGGCCGCCCAAGAGCTACAACTGCGGTGGATGACCGCTACCTACGGATTATGGCTCGGAGGAACCCTCACAGCAACACCACGATGTCGAGTAATGCTTATCGTGCAGCCACAGGACGTCGTGTTAAGACTCAAACTGAGCACAATAGGCTGCATGATGTGCAACTTCACTCCCGACATCAATGGCTTGATCTTTGTAACCACGACACCATGCAGCGCGGTACAGTTGGGCCCAACAACATGCCGAAAGGACTGCTCAGGATTGGCATCAGGTTCTCTTCAGCGATGAGTGTGGCATATGCCTTCAACCAGACAATCGTCGGAGACGTATTTGGAGGCAACCAGGTCAGGCTGAACGCCTTATAAACACTGTCCAGCGAGTGCAGCAAGGTGGAGTTTCCCTTCTGTTTTGGGATGGCATTATGTGGGGCCGACGTACGCCGTTGGTGGCCATGGGAGGCGCCGTAACGGCTGTACGATACGGGAATGCCATCCTACGACCGATAGTGTAACCATATCGGAAGCATATTGGCGAGGCGTTCGAAATCATGGACGACAATTCGCGCCCCCATCGTGCATGTCTTGTGAATGACTTCCTTCAGGATAACATCGCTCGACTAGAGTGGGCCAGCATCTTCTACAGACATGAGTCCTATCGAACATGCCTGGGCTAGATAGAAAAGGGCTGTTTATGGGCGACGTGACCCCACCAACCACTCTGATGGATCTACGCTGAATCGCCGTTGAGTGGGACATTCTCGACCAACAGTGCTTTGATGAACTTGTGCATAGCACGCGACGACTGATACAGGTATACATCAATCCAAGAGGAGGTGCTACTTGGTATCAGAGGTGCCGGTGTGTACAGCAATCTGGACCTCCACCTCTGATGGTCTCGCTGTATGCTGGAACAACATGCAATGTGTGGTTTTCGTGAGGAACAAAAAGGGCGGAAATGATGTTTATGTTGATCTCTGTTCCAATTGTCTGTACAGGTCCCGGAACTTTCGGAACTGAGGTGATGCAAAAGTTTTTTTATTATGTGTGTATTAATTTTGTCTCGCATTTAAATGTAGCCTATTCTCTGAATGTGTTGAAAATACTGGTTATGCCTACATCAATATACTTTTGCATGCTTGTTATACCGTACCCTACTACCCCACACTGGGTTACATTGTAACAGTCTGCAGTGATACTTAGTATTATTAATGAATACACCAGTTTCATAGCCAACCTGATTCTGTGAGTTTTAAATGATTGTTTAAGGGTCCTTAAATAAAGACATGCGTTTTCCAACAACATTTTTTGTTGTTAATTTCAAAAAACAGCTTTTCTGTTAGACTGTGCCCCACCTTCCCCTGTCTTAGGACGGAGATGTAGATTTATTGGGAAAAGCAGTAAAATTGCAAAATACGAGGGTTGGAACTTGAACAGTGGCAACTATTTATTCACAAACAATACAAAAGAGTTAGATGTTTGCACCTGTTACTGTCCTTCAAAGTAGTCACTAGCGTTGTGTAGAACCCGTTTCCAGCGATGTGGAAGGCGCAGTATACCGTTAGCAGAGCCTTTTCTGTTAATGGTGCGAATGGAGCGGTCTAAAGTTGTGGTGATTCTCGTATACGACTGTGATGGTGTTATCCTAACGCATTACGTTCCTCCACGGCAGACCGTCAGTACACAGTATTACTTTTCGTTTTTGGAGCATCACCTGCGACCAGCTTTGAGAAAGAAGCGGCGATACTTTCTGCACAACCCACCCATCATTTTGCACGACAATGCGCGGGCGCATACAGCGCAAGCTGTGGCTGCTCTGTTCGGTCGACGGGACTGGGAAGTACTGTACCATCCAACATACTACCCGAACTTAAGTCATTGTGACTTTGATTTGATTCCGAAGATGAAGGAACAACTTCGTGGTATTCGCTTCAGAACTGTTACAGAGATTCGATGGGCAGCAGACCGCTCCATTTGCACCATCAACGGAACAGGCTCTGCTAACGGTATACTGCGCCTTCCACATCGCTGGCAACGGGTTCTACACAATGCTTGCGACTACTTTGAAGGACAGCAACAGGTGCAAACATATAACTCTTTTGTACCGGTTGTGAATTAATAGTTGCCACTATATAAGTTCCAACCCTGGTATTAGCTAAAAACGGCAAAATAGCAATTAATTATGGGAAGAAGGGGTTAACTGTACTTACATGCCTTCTTACTCTGCCAGTGGGTAGTGGGTGGACCCTGACACCTCTCCCTATGGTACACAGACCTTGAATAACGCATTCCACGCTTTTCCTCTAGGATGAGAAGAGTGAAGGGAGCCTGTATGTTATTGGTCCACGGGGGAGGTGAGCGGGGGAAAGGAAATAGGAGTAGTGTGGCAGCACTATGTGCAACTTGATATTCAAGGTCAAGACCAACTAGAACTGGCAGTGGCTCAGTTGCATGGGCGGGCTGGGGGGGGGGGGAGCAGTATTGAATGTAACACATACAAGAGCATGGGTAGGCGTTCGGGAAAGGAGTCACCTTGAACGTACCTCACAATACTACCTCAGGTGTAATATGATACCTTCCTCACAAGGTCATCTTTATGCCCAAGTTCCTCAGCTACAACTGAATATGTAATCTAACCCCCGCTTTATCTTATCAGTGGAAAATGATGTGTTGCCCAATATTAATCTCATCCAGAACATATATTGTATAAATACTACTGGCCAGTAGTGCCTGTTGCACTAGGTACTCTTCAATGATAGTTTCAATCATGAGCTGAATTCGTTTCGTATTTCCATACTATTAGTCTCCTAGAGCATTCAGTTACTTGCTCATGCGAACCAGAGGGAAAGTGAAGAAGTATGGAGGTCTAAATACGTTTCAAAATACCTTCGCTGGTAGCAACTAATGTGTCAGTTGTTTTGAAAGTATCAGACTACCGAGCGTCATTGCCATGCCCAGCCATATTTTCAGTATAAGTCAGGCAATACACTAGGAATGCATGAAAACCAGTTCCAATCTACATCAGTTGTGGAATGTTACGGAAGACCGTCTACAATATTTGCAAAAACGTCAAAACCAGTTGAAAATACATCAAAAAAGAGGAAATGCAGGCTGTCACAGAGTGCTGTCAATGCTAATGGTGTTTATTATTTATACTTTGTCTACATCTACATCCATACTCCGCAAGCCACCTGACGGTGTGTGGCGGAGGGTACCCTGAGTACCTCTATCGGTTCTCCCTTGTATTCCAGTCTCGTATTGTTCGTGGAAAGAAGGACTGTCGGTATGCTTCTGTGTGGGCTCTAATCTCTCTGATTTTATCCTCATGGTCTCTTCGCGAGATATACGTAGGAGGGAGCAATATACTGCTTGACTCTTCGGTGAAGGTATGTTCTCGAAACTTTAACAAAAGCCCGTACCGAGCTACTGAGCGTCTCTCCTGCAGTCTTCCACTGGAGTTTATCTATCATCTCCGTAACGCTTTCGCGATTACTAAATGATCCTGTAACAAAGCGCGCTGCTCTCCGCTGGATCCTCTCTATCTCTTCTATCAACCCTATCCGGTACGGATCCCACACTGCTGAGCAGTATTCAAGCAGTGGGCGAACAAGCGTACTGTAACCTACTTCCTTTGTTTTCGGATTGCATTTCCTTAGGATTCTTCCAATGAATCTCAGTCTGGCATATGCCTTACCGACGATCAACTTTATATGATCATTCCATTTTAAATCACTCCTAATGCGTACTCCCTGATAATTTATGGAATGTCATGAAAACAGTCAATGACTGAGCCAAAATTCTAATGAGTTCGTCACGTATTACAGACCTTCTGTGAGTGTAAGGCGTGTCGAGATTGATGATCAGTGCCTATCCTGGCTGTGAAGATCTATATCACCAACTCTAACAGGGGAAGTATACCGGCTCCAACAACTACAATCAAATAGAAATTTTTTTAAATACGGAGATGTGTTCGCTTTTCTACACATCGTGATGATTTACCTGTTACACTCTGCATTTGTGTACAGTCGACGCTTGAAAGACTTCAGACCTCGGAAGTATAAATCGCCAAAGAAACATTACCGGATAACAGACAATTAAAACAAACAGACTCACAACAATCTTCAATGAGGTACTACTTGGCAGACAGCTAAATATTTGCATGAAATAATGTACATTATACCATTAAGTACTCACAATCATAATGCCGGAAATAGAGGTTGCTATGTTATCATACATTCTTCTCTTATTCTTCATCGAAGTGCAGGTCTGGATATTCAATGAATTTATGAAAACACGGGGTAAAAGAACAGTATGCACACTCGACAAGGGCAATATGTGGAATTGGTGCATTATTTTCGTGTATCTCTGCTGCAGTAGTCCAATATCAAAAAGCACAGTGACTAAATTAATGACATCTTTGTCACTCTTCACAGCAGTGGTAAATAATAATGTCGACCTATTAGGAAGGACGAAAGGAAGGTTAGGCTTTAGAGCCTCATTGACGACGAGGTCCTTACAGACTGAAGGCCAACCCGGACTAAGGGAGGATGGGGAAGGATCCTGGAATCACCACAGCATTCGCCTCAAACGGTTTAAGGAAACATCAGAAAACTAAATCTGGACAGGTCGTGATCCACTGACACGCCACTACGTCGCCTCGTCCGGTGCACAATGCAACATATGCTCAACGAAGACTGCATAGAGCAACGATTTGAACTTTAGACAGCACTTCCCTGTAGTACTGTTTCGTAATTTTTTTTACAACCTTCCAATAACAGATTACGAAATTGGAAGGCTTGTTTGCGATTTACTACTTTTATTCTGTACAGTGCCTCTCAATAGCAACACAGAGCCTTGTCTTTTAGTATAGTAGTCATTTATAAGCCCTACTGCAAACTTCTCGTTATTCGTGTTTTTTAATCAGCAGTATGAGAAAGAAGCATAAGAGCATTTTCTTTACGGTTGTTCCAGTCGTAGATAAAGCACGTGGTACACTGCCGCTCAGTGGTAGAACACTAGCGAAATGCAATCAGTCCACAAATGAGATTGTATATAAAAAGAATAAGAAATGACTGACTCTAAGACCAAGCAGTGACAGCTGAGAAAATCAGATGGAATATAAAAAAGTAAGTAAATGAAAAAGTAAGTTAGTAGGGTCACATCGGTCATTTGACGATCGTTGTCAGGAGGCTTCAAACATTAGGCAGAAACGCGATGGGTCTCATAAAATGGGTTGTGTCTTTTTATTAATACGTACAACGACTTTCAGCGTGTTTCTGACGTATTAATCGTTCGCTAAAGCGCGAAAACGTATGGCGATATGACATGTAACGATTACATAGTCACAGTTCCTCACCTACAGTCCACAAGCTAGCGTACGGTGTGTGACGGAGGGCACTTCTGGATCCACTATAGTTTCTCCCCTTCTCTTTTCCACTCGCAAATAGTGCAGAAAAAAAGATGAATGTCAATAAGCACCTTAAGAGCTATAATTTCTCTCATTTTCTCTCTGTGACCACTTTGTGAAACATATATGGGCTGAAGCAATATGTTGCCTGACACTTCTTGGAACATAGCTCTCAGAATTTCAACAGTAATCCCTCTCCGTAGTACAGAACTTATCACTTGAAGCACCTGCTAGAGGACTTCGTTGATCATCCGTTACTACGCCCTCCCGCTAACTACGCAGTCACGTGAGGAAACGTGCCGCCCTGCATTGGATCTATGTCTTCTATTAATCCAGTCTGGTAAGGGTCCCAGACCGACAAAGTACTAGCTTGTGTTCTGTAAGCCACTCCTTTCGGGAGCAAATTACATTTTCTTTACGGTTGTTCCAATCGTAGATAAAGCAGGTGGTACACTGCCGCTCAGTGGTAGAATACTAGGGAAATGCAATCAGTCCACAAATGAGACTGTATATAAAATAAGCGTGCGAGCTACATATATAAATGTAAATGTTCTTTTGTTCAGAAGCACGTATTAATTTCGGGATTTGTTGTAACGTTTCTCTGTTATTAAATTTATAAAAAATTATATATTAAAAATGTATACACAAAAACACACGCGTATTCCAAAGCAACGCTCTGTCAAAGTTTCAAAGCATTCGATCAATCACTTTCGGAGATATGCGATTAGGAACATTTACTGTTTCTACATAAGTACAGGGTGGGGCAAATAAAAGCCCCCGAAGAACAGAGTTCCAGGGTACAAAGAAACACAGCAAGGGAGAGGATATACGGTAAATGACCACCGTTCATCTCTTGGCACTTTTCGGCTCTGGTAAGCAAGTTGCTGAAGGCTGATCGAAGCTGGACTGCTGGAATTGCTGCAGTCTCATCCGAAATATACTGCTGCAGTTCTTGAAGACTACGAGGGTTGTTGCGGTACACCTGAGACTTGAGGGATTCCCATTCAAAGTAATCGTACACTGGCAGAACAGATGACCTGGGTGGCCAGCTAAGGCCGCGACCAGACTGACCTGTGCTAACGACTCTGTCAGGCGTGAGGAGTGTGTAAATGTGCTTCAACATTCGGCTGGTTGTATGGGCACTTGCTCCGTGCCTTGGATGCAACTGTACGTCTTTTTAAAAAAAAAAAAAAAAAAAAAAAAAAAAAAAAAAAAAAAAAAAAGGGGGCTCTGAGCACTATGGGACTTAACATCTGTGGCCATCAGTCCCCTAGAACTTAGAACTACGTAAACCTAACTAACCAAGGACATCACACACATCCATGCCCGAGGCAGGATTCGAACCTGCGACCGTAGCGGTCACGCGGTTCCAGACTGAAGCGTCTAGAACCGCAAGGCCACACCGGCCGACGTACGTCTTTTCCTCCTCCGGTAACGCTGCCACAAATTAACGTTCAATCGTATCCCCTCGACCAGGCTACATTTTATTTGCCCCACCCTTCATAAACGTAGAAGTTTGTTTCTTCAGAATGTCAAATCTCCGAAAGTTCTTCATGGATTGCTTTGAAATTTCGACATAACATTGCATTCCAATACTCACGTATTCTTATATACCTACTGGAGCGCCATATGGCACACATGTAATAAAAGGGGAAAGGTTATAAAAATGTAAATGTTTTCTTGAAAATCGCTAATCCCCGAAAGTTCTTGGTTGACATCTTTGAAATTTGGACACAACAATGAATTCTAATATGTGCCTATTTTTACGTTTTTATATAGGAAATCATCCTTACCAAAATTCTGGAACTGTACCTTTCCGATTTACTTCAAATTTTTTGTACGTTACTGTAAAAAGGATTAGACATATACGGAACATATGTTTTTAATACATAAAACACACAATGGTGAAATACCATTCGCAAACAGGGATTTTGTATTTATGCCTTATTGGTTAATGATTAGAATACTACTACAACACAATCCGAACTTGCAGTTACAGTAAACAAGGCTCGACGTCAGAGGGATGGGGGAAAAGGAGATAGAGGAGTGGAAGGAAACGGACATAGAAAACAGGAAGGAGTAGATAGGCGGAGAAAATGGGCAGGAAGAGATGGAGAGAGGTGGGGAGGAGATGAGTGACAGAGAAAGAGGAGGTGATCAACAACAAGAGGGGGAAGGACGAGAAGACAGACAAAGAAAGTGGGAGGGGGATCTGGTACCACACGCCGTGGAATTTGAATCCGCGCCAGACGTCATGGACGTCGAAGACCCATAGAGGTCTGTGCACCATTGCGCCGTAAGCTGTGGTGGCGCGGGCCTCCTGGCCCGCTTTTAGTGTGGTTCCAGCGGCCAATAGCGGCGCCCCGATAGAGTAATTGAGCACCTGCCTCTCGCTCAGCCAGCTCCTAGACCCTCCTTCCCCCCCCTCCCCCTCTCCGGACAATCCAAGCCAAGACATGCTCCCAACTCCATCTCCTCAAGCTCCTTTCTGGCCGTACATGGGGTCTGGACCCCTCCACCATCCTCATACCTATAAATCCCTCATCTGCCCTATCCCTTGCTACACTCACCCTGCCTGGATCTCCGCTCCCCCTACCTTTTACAAATCCCTTCAGATCCTAGAACGCCATGCTCTTCTCCTCGCCTATTGCATCCGTCTCCCCTCCCCCATGCGGATCCTGTACGACGTTATTCCGTTCCCCCACCTCCTCCTTTTCCTCGAACGGATACGGATTCTCTACACCTCCTGTAAACTTGATCCCCCTCACCCGCTTGTCTCTCCATCCTCTCCCACCCCCGTCTGCTGCCACGCCTGTATTCCTGCGTCCCACCTGCTCTCCATTTCTCCACTCTCCATACCTTCTCCCAAGGTGGCATCCACCAACTCCCCCTCCCTGATGATACCCTCCATCCCCTCCATCTACCCCTCCTATCAACTTTGATCCTCCTCTTCCACATCCTGTGTTTTTTCCTTAGGGCACCCACTCTGCCTTCTCTCCTTTCTCCCTTCCTCCCCTCTCCTCCCCCCGAGCTTCTCCTAGCCCTCATACCTTCTTTCCTCCCCCCCCCCAACTCCTCTGCCACTGGCGTCTACAATCTCCCCTCTCCCTCCTCCCCCGCCTTTCCCCTTTTGGCAGGTCCCCGTACTCGCACACGTCACGTGAACATTCGCGCGCCGGAGATCATCGCCATCGGTTCTGTGTGTGCGTGAGTGTGTCGTTGTGTTAGTGCTTGAGTGTTTTCGCCGCCCACGCTCCATCGTTCACGTGTGTCATCTCAATAATGAGTGTTCGTGTACAGTGCTGACAGTTTTTTATTTTTCTACGCCTGTGAAAGGCTTCCTGTTTTTTTCTCTTGTCTCTACTGTTATTGTTCACCGTTATGTTTTGTGTTTCTCTGTCTTCCTTGTTTCTATTTGAACTGTCTGTGGCCGAAGAGCGGCGTACTGTTGCCGCTACCGACCCACCTTATTATGTAAGGTGTTGAAATAAGAATAACGCGAAAAAAAGTTCAGCCAGCTAGCCTAATCTGTGGACACATCGCCTCGCGTTAGACAGTTTACTTACTTGTTCTGTGTACGAGTGGACGTGTTTGTTAGGTTTCCTTGTGACTCCGTTGTTCGATCTTGTTGTTGTTCGTTCTGTCCTCCGTTGGTCGTGTCCCTCCTCTCCCGTTGTGTTGTTGTTCGCGGGCCGCTCCGAGGGTCCTGCCGCGCTTTCCGTCATTTCAACCCCGCGACCGACCCGGTCGCAGTTACAACAGGGGAGACGGACAGAGACAGAGGAGAGAAGGGGATTAGGAGTACACTAATTTCCATACATATTAGAAACATGTGCTTTCCCTTTTTTTCTGACTGAAGCAGACTGAGTCACAGAAAAGCGTGGCCAGGTGCAGTTAGTTCTAGAATATTGCTGAAGTCAGTCTGACCTGCACTAAACAGAACTAATAGGGATAATGAATGACACAAGCAAGGGCAGCAAGAATGATCACAGGTTCGATCTATGAGAGAGTGTTACGATGATTATGAAGAAACTGAATTGGCAGACGCTTGGAAATAGACGAAAATTTTTCTGTCGAGGCAGGCTTGCTTGCTTACTTCCTTACTTCCTTACTAGAACCAATTTAAAAGATGCCTCTAGGAATATGCTACAACCCCTTACATGTCACTCCCATGGGGGTCATAAGGTAGAGATTAGATTAATTATAGCACGGCCAGAGACATTTGAACTATCATTCTTCTTACGTGATATACGTGAACGGAATGGGAAAAAGTCCTAATAACTGGTAAAATGGGACGTATTCTCAGCCATGCACTTCACAATGGTTTGCAGAGTATAGATGGAGAGGTGGTGTGTGAAAATTATCATATCGTGAGGCCTCTAATATTTCCACATTTGTGCAATATGACATTGAAATAAAGAACGATACTTAACAGTGATTTTAGTGTGTTAGAGGAGCCACAGGAAAGAGCCTGGAACGTATCTTGTAATGACAAAATCTAAACTATGCTCATTATGCATCGGATTGACATCAGTAGGTGGATGACTTAACGATTGTCGTAATCGAAGACACCCTCTCAAAGTGTCTAGATACTGCAAATAGCTCAATACTGACTTTGTTTGGCATCGTCCAACCATTTATCATAATCCCCTAACACGAAACGCGATGGTTCAATTGTCTGTCACGCCCAGCATCTTGAAGTCGGGTGTGGGTATTGAATGACGGGTTCTGGCAAACGGTTGGTACGTTCTTGGAACGTGCGTCACCGATAGGCCAGAATATGAACGGCCCTCACCTATATGTAGGCTCTTCTCCATTAACAAACTGAATATACCTTCTACTAGGGATAGGATAAACTATTAATTGATGTAATCGGACGCAACATTCAGATTCCAACTAGATAACAAATTTCATAAACCTATTAAATATTTAAAAGGGACCAGGTTGTGAAGCCCGCTGTAACCTAAGAAACATGAAAGTAAAAAAGGGAAGCATATGACTGCTGAACGATGACTCCGTATTACAATAGACAGCGTCTATTTGACCACAGACACATGGATTTTTAAAAACAATTAAATTTATGTGGATGTGACACCACATTGCTGAACAGGTTCCTCACAGTCGTTTCCAAACATAATGTTTAACTATAAATTACTCTGTACAATTTGTTACTTGCACTTCTTACTTAAAAATATCCTCACAAGTAGCTAGGTTTCTGTCCTTTGTTCACTGCCGACAGCCACATGCAACTACATACAAAACTGAATCCAGAATTTCTATACTTCAGTTTGATTTGGACTATTACATATAAATAATTCGGGAGGGCAAGACTACAATCATGAACGTCGAATACGTAGGAACGGTGGCACTGCTTGCACAGTGGAACGATTATCTACTCGGCAGTCCACCCCTGTTAACTGTTGAGGGAACGATTCACAATCTTCCTCGGTTGACCTATTAATGAGTCACGCTTGCAGCGCATGCAAAAACTAAGTCACTGGAGAGAACTCACCTGTTTGTGAACCACAGCCTATTAAAAATTTGTCAAGTGCAGCGTGAAACATATTATTTCGATAGTAGGTACGACTCAGCAACAGTGTTATTTTAGAAGTTGCGTTAAATATTGCCCATCCCTAGTCTCTAGGGTGACCGAGAGACATTATCTCGAAGACAGCAGCGAGAAAAGGGTAAAACGCGATCTGCTGTAAAACATCGGTTCCTTATTGCCTTTGTGCAAAAGGAATAATGCAGTGTAACAAGCCGTCTGCATGAAACATACTACAGCAAAATACGCTACCCGCAATGCTTCCGCGGCCAGCTCTCCACCGGTTTGGTTACGGCTGTATGAACCACCTGTGCTACTTTGTGGTTGTGGCACCAGAGGCGAATGTCCGCTGCCAGCTATCTAGCTCCTGTCGCTACTCCAGGAATCGATGGCCCACCCACGTCTAACGCCGACTGGTACAGTATCAGACATCGGAGCTGAGTGTAACTCCAGCCCGCCTGCGAGCGCGCGCGCGCGCACACACACACACACACACACACACACACACACACACACACGAGATCGGTACCCGAAACGTATCCGAACGAAGCGGACTGTGCTCACTGACTCAATTTTCAGCGCATTCCTGATTTCTTAAAGTATATACCGTATTTAAAATAAAGTTTTAGGTAAATGGTTGCATTTATTGTGAAAGAAGACTTTAAGCGTTATTCGCAGAAGGAAAAAGTAAACATACCGTCTCACGATCGTCGAGGTAATTTGAGACTAAGTACGAGCACAGCGGAAGAACTATGGGCGGGGTATCGACTGTGACTTTTCGAAATCAACCATTCACCCACAACTATGAAGGCGAACTACGGAAAAACATAAGCAGGAGTATCCTGTGTGTACTTCCAGTCCTTTCTTTGCGAGTTCAAGTGTATTACAGGAAAAGAATGACTTATTCACTTGTCTTATCCACTGTGACACAAAGGCTGTCGTTTTTATTACTGGAGGACGATTGTGGTCGTCTTGTCCTTACATAGGTACGAGTTAATAACGAGAATATTGTGTAAATCGTTCATTTTTTGAGAAAGTTACTGTTAACGGACGTGTTCGAAAATCGGTCATTGTTCGTAGGGGTATCGACATTCCAAGGAAAACACTCTCTTGCCTTTCTTAGCACCCTCTCAAGTGTTGATGCATTTAGCTCTGCCGGCTGAACATCTGCTAAATAGCACGTTGGTCCATCTTTGCAACACAGCGCAGCAGTGATGCTCCGTGGCATGGATTCGACAAGTCCTCACTACGTGGCACCACATGTCTAGGCAGAGGCTACGCATCTGCCGTAATGTATAACGGGTGGTTAGTCGGTGCTGACCTGGCGCCCCATACCACCCGAGATGTGTTCACTTAGGTTCAGATTACGTCAATTTGGTGACCAAGACATCAACAGAAGTTCACTATTATGCTCCTCAAAACAATGTAGCACGATTCTGACCACGTCACATGGTCAATTATCAAGCAGGAAGATGCTGTTACTCAGGTGAAACGCCGTCAAAGCTCGATGAGATGCAGGTGGTTCACAGTGATTTTCACGCAACCCGCAGCTGTCGGAAGTCCCACGGGAAAGTTGGGAGAAATCGGCCACCATCTCAGACGAATGGGCAAAGTCACTCCGACCAGTTCTAGCATAATTAAGACCTCAAAAATATCTGTGATCGCGGAACAAAAGAAAATAACGACGTAGAACAAGAAAGGAGCCAGACAGACGAATAGAAAATTCACTAAAATGCACAAAAAATGGGAAGCAGTTGATGTGGACGATCTGCTCCCTCACTACTTTAAGAATATTGGTGAAGATGGATAGAGTGGCTAGCATTCAAAAGTCTGGAGAGCACCTACAAGACTACATGCCGATTTCGCTGTTGTGACCAAGTCCTAGCCTTCACAACATATGTAGAGCGAGGTTTCCTAAACAATCGGCTTTACCTCACATCTTCCTATGACACTGTCTGAATTCAAACTCTTATCTACAAATTAATGAAGGCTCTGAAATGCAAGGAAATTGGGAAACTCCTAATGAATATGTGCAGAGAAGGGAAATTTACAGTAGAACTGAATGAGAGAGTAAGTAAACAGAAGGTTTTGAAAAATGGAATACCTCAAGCAATAATATTGGCACCAGCTCTGTTCAATCTCTACCTAATACCCAGATTTAAATTCACAGATATTTGCATACGCCGATGACCTCGCAATGACCTGTACAAGCACAGTCTTTCGAGAAATTAGAAGAAATAAATAGCGCTGATATGGAAACCCTTGCAAAACCCTACACTGGGCGATTTTTTACCATCAACCCAACAAAAACTAAGTATAGTGATGCACCTAAATAATAGGGAACGAAACAGAACTAAATCTGCCTTTAATGGGTCAAACGATTAGACACGCGACAACCCTAAGTATCCGGGAAATAAACTGGACCGTATGCTAACATGTAAGTATCGCTAAGAAGACGTAGCCCAGAAAATGAAAACAAGAAAAGGAAGCAGGAACAACGTGGGGCAGCTCAGCGGGGACATTATGCATTTCAGCACTGGTTCCTATATGTAGTGTTGGTGAGTACTATACTCCAGTGTGGGCCAACAGCATCCACACAAAAAAGGTTGACGTCCAATTCCATGAAAAATGAGGACAATCTCGGGAACACTACGGATAATCCCCATTCCCTGGCTGCCATATTGAACCTGCATACATCTGACGACAAGCAGCAGCTCAGAGGGTGACTATATCAGTCAGGGACAATTATACCCAATCCACCCACCAATATTTATACTCTACCCATCCAGCAACATTTTCGTACCGAAAACTATCCCGAAAACCTTTCAAGATGAACACACAAGAATGCGAAGACCGTATGGAGAGAAGAGTGAGAGCGGGAAGACGTAGAGAACAGCAGCCTCACGCGTGCCTCAAAGATGCAAGTGGCAGGCTTTGACCTGCCATGGCACAGCCACTGTGGCACTGGATAGACTACGAACCGGATTTGGGCGATGCAGACAATTAATGGCGAAATGGGAGCTTGCCGACGATTCCATGTGTTGCTGTAGAATGGAACAGACCATCGACCATATTTTAAGTTGTGATGTGTAAGGCTTTCCTAATGGACGTCTTAACGGCACCTACGAACTTACAGATAACGCCAAAGACTGGCTACAAAATTCCATGTTTACATTGCAATAATATGTATGTATGTGTTTCTTGCTCTTTGTTTAGTTTGAAACTTGTTTTCCGTAGTGTGGGTGTCGAACGCAAAATAAAATAACACCACGGAAGTTCAGATGTCACCAACAGCGTACTACTGCACCTACCGCCTCCGTCTACAGCACACAGCTTGTTTCTAGCTGCCGTTCCTCGTTTCATTTATCTGCCGTGCAATGTCGGGATCCTATGCCCAGTGCAACAGTAGGTGATGGTGAGTGAGCATGGGAACACGTAGAGGCTATCTGCTGCGGAACCTCATATTCACACGTGTGCTCCGATACACTTTTGCGTGCCCCAGCACTGCATTCTTTCATCAGGTATGCCACAGATCTACGACTACCCTACTTCAAAGAACGGGCAAGCCCTCGACTTCCATGTTTCGTGACGGGGCGCGGACGACCAACACAATATCTCCCACTCGTGACTTTACTGCCCTTGGCCAGCTGTCACAGATTATCACGACAGCAGCGCGCGAACAGTCGGCCACCGTCATCTACACCTACATGATTACTGTGCAATTCACACTTAAGTGTCCGCCATAATTTTCTTCGAGCGACCGTTAGACTATTCTCTCTACCGTTCCATTCTCTAACAGCACGTGCGAAGAATGAACACTTAAAATTATTTCCGTGCAGATTAGGATTCCTCTTATTTTATCACGATCCATTTCTCCCTATGTACGTTGGAGACAATAAAATGTTTTTACATTCACTGCAGAAAGTTGGTGATTCAAATTTCGAGATAAGATGTCACCGCATCGAAAAACGCCTTTATTTTGATTGCCACCGCAACTCGCTCTTCATATTCGTGTCACTCTCTCCTCTATTTCGCGATAATTCAAAACGAGTTACACTTCTCTATGTGATCGTTCCAATTAATTTAAGTTGATCATAATTGTAATTCCGGTATTTAATTGAACTGACAGCCTTTAAATTCGTCTATTTTTACTGTTACCGAAAATTAACAGATTTCTTTTCGTACTCATGTGGGTGATCTCACACTTCTCCTTATTCAGAAATAATTGCCACTTTTCGCACCACATATATATTGTGTTTAAGTCATTTGCCGATTGTTTTTGATCTTTTGTAGACTTCACTACATGCTAAATGACAGCATCATCTGCAAGCAATCTAACAGGATGCTCGGACTGTTTCTTAAATCTTTTATACACATGAAGCACACCAGAGGGCCTATAAAAGTTCCATGGGGAATGCCGAATATCACTTCTGTTTTACTCGATGATTTTTCGTCGATTATTATGCACTGTGACCTTTGTGAGTCGAAGTCACGCGTCAAGTCGCACAACTGAAGCGATACTCCACAGGCATGCAATGTGATTAGAAATCGCCTGTGAGGAACGGTGTCAAACGCTTTTTGGGAATCTACAAATAGGAATCCGTTTGAGCTTCCCCGTCGATAGCACTCATTACTTCATGCGAATGAAGAACTAGTTTTGTTTCACAAGAACGATATTTTCGGAATCCGTGTTGGCTATTTGTCGTTATGTCGGTAAATCGTTTCCTTCGCGGTAAGGCGTAATGTTCGAACACAGCATGTGTTCCAGATTCCTACTGCAAGCTGACGTCAGTAATATGGGTCTGTAGATCAGCGGATTACTCTTATTTCATTTCTTGAGTACTGGTGTGACCTGTGAAACACTGGTATGATCTGTGCAACTTTCCAGTCTGTTGGTACGAATATTTCTCCTCTTCTGAGAAGCTAGTTCCCAGGCGCCGGGCCATCGAATCTGACGTTTGTCAAAGTAACTTGTGTCAGTGGATTTTCCCACTTCCGGCCAATATCGCCACTAGAATGATTCCCCAACTAGAATAATTCCCCAGTCGCCTGGCTCCTTCATACACTTTCCCTACCGCGTCACGAGGCCGCACCAGGAGGCGCTCAGTCTCGCGGTGAGCAGTGGTCATAACGCTTTGACTCCAGTGTAGGGAAGTGCCTGTATGTTCCGCTCCATTCACATGATGCCGTTTATGTGGGCGATAAATCGGTAAGAAGATTAGGTCTTAACGTTCCATGGACGAAGAGGTCCTGAGAGTAGCAACACAAGCTCGGTTTTCGGATTGAATGTGGAAAGAAATAGTTTGTGTCCATAGAAAACCAACATTGCCCTTAAGTGGTTTAGGGACATCACAGGAAACCTGAATCTGAATTGCCCAACTGGAACTTCAACGAAGTCTTCCAGAATTTGAGTCCACCCACCCAGCATTTGGCCACTTCGGTAGCTACAGGTCGCTGCTGTAACAAGATTGCCACGTAACGTCGATCCTAACTTCCTGCTTCTGATTTGGTCTACTATGATACACAAGAGTAAACTCTGCTTTCCCTCTGTGTCTCTGTTTGCAGCTAGCGAGTGCTCAACGGTGGGGTTATCTGCGCCCTTGCACACATTAAAAGAAACGAATTTGGATAAAATTGCTAAAATTTTAACACGCGCCAAGACAACGTAGAAAGAGTAAATGTTACTACACATGAGATTAAAACACAAGTAAAACGACAAAAGGGTTAAGATAAAGGTACAGGGAAATGTCACTGGCTGACCACTTACAAGAAACATTGGTGAGCCAGTCACCCTGTTGACACATTAAAACCATCTCCCTAAAAACTTGGGAAATTGTTGGACAGTTCACAAAATTTTAAAACGCTAACCACATTCATTGGGACGTTACCTAAAACAGAGGGCTGATCCGTCGGAAAATCCGCGGACCGCTGGTCGGGAAATAAAACACAATCCAATTAAAATGTGTACACCACTAGTACCAACATTGGAGAGTCATCTCGCCGGGGCAAGAACCCTGTGGCCTATGCGAAGACGAGTAAGGATATAGCGCCCGTCGGTGTGGATCGAAGGAGTTCCTTCGTTTTGTTTTAGAGTGCAAAAACAACTGGGGTCATACGCGCCAAAGTCATAACTATGGAACACGAAGACAGAGAGGAGTTAAATAACGACTATAAATCAATCCCATTTGACCGAAGAGAAGACAGCTAAAAGCAGGGACGTGGAGAAAGGGCTACAAAACACACCATACAGAAAAGGAAGTCCAAAACCAAAAATTAAATGGCCTTCGCCGTACTGCATTGACAGTTAAAAAAGTAAAACGCTGTCGACAGACCGCACATCATTTGCTAAAACGGCCGGTAACTCAGACGGCAAACTCAAGCGGGAACGTAAACATGGACAGTCCGTCAGGAAGTGGCCGACAGTTAAAACTTGGGCGCACTGTGTACAAAGTGACGGGGGAGCGCCGCTTACCAAATGACGATGGCTAAAAAAGGCAAGGCCCAACATGCAACATAGTTAAAAAGGACCTCCTCCCGACGGGAGCGCCGAGAGGAGGTCGTCCAAGCCGCTGGGAGAGCCTTAATAATCCGGAACTTATTCCCACGAAGGGAGGAACAATGGCCAAGCCAAAGTGACACCACCTCCTGACAGACGGCAACACAGAGATCATTGGAGGGAATATACGAACTAGTGGGCTGAGGTACGAGGACTGCAGCCTTTGCAACAGCGTCAGCAGCCTCGTTTCCTGGCAGACCGACATGACCAGGAACCCACAAAGGCTAGAGTGGTGTCCTTAGTTAGCGAAAGAAGGCCAAGGTTAACACAGGCCACTTCACGAAGCCAAGGTGGTCCAGGGTTCACACCCACCGGGAAAGTTGCAGGTTGTGTAAAGTTAAGCCGCCGGAGCAAGTGCCGAAAGCGTATTCCAGGAGGTAACAGAAGAAGGACGCGCCCCATACTGGCGATCAAAGGAATCATCGGAGGAGGAGGCATAGGATGGGAGGCCACGCGTGGCAGACGAACGGCAGGCGTACCTGCTGAGGAGAAATTCAGGGCGGTAGGACAGAGGTAGTTCAGCAGCTTCAGCATACAGACTCTCAACCGTGCTAGTGTGAAAGGTGCCAGTGGGCAAACGGATGCCACGATGGTGGATAGCGTAAGAGGGACGGACGTGCAGACGCATAAACAAAGCACCCATA
Organism: Schistocerca americana; assembly: GCF_021461395.2. Taxonomy (NCBI): domain Eukaryota; kingdom Metazoa; phylum Arthropoda; class Insecta; order Orthoptera; family Acrididae; genus Schistocerca; species Schistocerca americana. Next base: position 120,421,405 of record NC_060122.1, on the reverse strand, counting down.
ATCCAGTTTCGAACGGACAAGGAACCGGTACAAAAGGAGGAGGGTGGTTCGATCGGCACCCAACGATGTACCTTTGACGACACGTAGGACATTGAGGGACTGCGTACATCGGGCTGCCAGGTAAGACACATGGGAGGACCAAGAAAATTTCCTATCGAGTATGAGCTCCAGGAATTGCGTAGTTTCAACGAATGGAACAGCAACAGGAGAAACCAATTGCGCTGCCAGAAATTCATACAGACAGTTTTGACAATGGAAAAACGAAAGCCACTATCGATGCTCCAGGAGTAAAAACGATCAAGACATCGCTGAAGACGCCGCTCAGTAAGACAGGTCCGTGGAGAACTGCAACAGATGGCAAACTTGTCTACAAAAAGGGAGCCGGAGATGCCCTGCGGGAGACAGGCCATGGCGACGACGCTCAAGACGGAACCCTGAGGCCCACCGGTTTCCTGGATAAAGGTGTCCGACAAGGCAGAACATATACCTTGAGAACTCGGTCTTTTAAAAATTCCTGAACGAAACACGGCAGGCAGAAACAGAAGCGCCACGTGTAAAGAGTACAGAGGATACCAGTTCTCCAGCAGGTGCTGTAGGTCTTCTCCAAATCGAGAAACGAGGCCACAGTCTGGGGTTTCCGCACAAAACCATTCATGACGTCGGCGGACAAAGTAATGAGATTGTCAACTGCAAAACTGCGCGCTCGAAATTCACAATGTGCAGTCTTTAGTAAATTGCGAGACTCGAGCCACCATACCTGACGGGCTTGAATTATACGTTCCATCACCTTGCAAATACAGCTGGTGAGAGAGATGGGGCAGTAGCTAGAAGGAACGTTTCTTTCCTTACCGGGCTTACGTTGGTATGGTGGTGGCTTCACGCCAACGTCTGGGGAATGTGCCCTCTGCCCAGATGCGGTTGTACATATTAACCAGAAAGTGCTTGTCCGCCACAGAAAGGCGCTGCAACATCTTAACGAGGACAGTGTCTGGTACTGGGGCGGAGGATCAGGATGAGCTGAGAGCATGATCTAGCTCCCTCACTGCAAAGGCAGCATTGTAGCACTCATGATTCTGAGAAGAGAAAGGTGTCGCCAGAGCCTCCTCTGCTCGTTTCCGATGGAGGAAGGCAGGGTGATAGTGGGAAGAGCTCGAAATTTCCGCAAAATGGCGGACCAAGGTGATGTAGATAGCGATAGGGACCACGATAACATCGTCTGCTACTGTCAGGACGGAAATTGGTGAATGGATCTTGATCCCAGAGAGCCGTAGGAGATTGGCCCACATGACAGAGAAGGCACGAAGGAGGTACGACAGTCGCATTGTGATCTTTACCAGCCGGAGCTTATTTCCTGCTACTTCCAGGAAATCATCCTCCCATCGGCGCAAGACTTGATCTCAACAGCGAGGCTGTAGGATGCAGAGGTACGGCGCAATGACATAACATAGGTTCGCGAAACGCCTCCTCGGCTGCTAGATCTGTCCTTTCGTTTACCGCAATATCTGTGTACCCTGGTACTCAGCAGAAAGGCACCTCCTTCCCCAGCCCGTTTAGTTGCAGGTAGGCGTCCTGGATATTCTGGACTCCTTTATATATTGGGTACAAACGTTGCAGGGAGTGAAGGGTACTCAGAGGATTGGAACAGACAAGGAATTTAGCACTGGAAGAACGTGTCATCTGCTCTCGCGCCCCCAAAACAAGATCGCACATAACTCCTGCGTCGAAGACAGTACAGAGTACCCTTGTTTAGACCCTTCCATAAAGACAGCTACGTAGATGTGGTGCGGACAATCAACAGTGTCTCCTCCCCCCCCCCCCCCCCCGGTTTAGACTCATTCATTAACACAGCTAGCTCATGTAAATTGTCAGAAAATATCGCACTAAAAACATAATCTCTCCTATATTGCATTAAATCTAAAATCACCCTGGGCTGCTACAGTAACCATGGTGGCACGTAGTTAAAACCCGGGATTTGTGGCTGTACGGGCTCCACACCAAGGGACTCCAGCACATGCTGCACACGGATCCAATTCAGCGCATTTAACAAGGTCTAAGATGACTGCCCTAAAAACCATGATCTAGAGTCAGGTCTTTCTTTTCGAGATCTAAGATGCAGTCCCCGTTACGATATGGTCTACTAGTGTCACTTTCATATACCATCACAGCAAACTTCATTGGCTACAGCCATCTGAACAATCGACTACGAAACTGCAACTTTAATGTACTGCCTTCGGCCGTATGGGGAGAAACGTTGACGTAACGATGGCATCAATTCTATATAAGGATATTAACTTTTCCCCACCTCTCATGATGCTCCCAAAACGAACGAGCATCAAATATAGAGAAGAAGCAAGCAGGGGATTTCCACTTCAAGCAGTTGAAGATGTCTGTCAATTAAGTGTCACCCTCTCACTATTACTCATCTTCGCAAGCTAAATATTTTTGTTTCTCCAAGGGCAGAAAGTGGACATTCTATTTGTTGATAACTGAACTGGAGTAAGACGCAAAGTTGGTCTACGGAGATATTAATGAAAGTCTAACACCAGTCGTCGTATAATAAAAGTAACAGCGATCCAACACATGAGAAATGCTCTTCAAAGCCCTTGTTCTGATACTAATTTACTCAGCAAAATGTGTACAATTCGATGGCAGTACAGTGTTCTTCTCCGCAGTAAAACGCTTCATGATTATACTGATATTTCTAAAACGGAAACGGATAGGGCAGGAAACGCTCCTGTACCAAAGATTATATTCCGTTTAGGTAAATTATACGATGCTTAATAATAAGCTACAGGGTCGGCGAGTGCAGTAATAATTAACACGCATAGAACCCGACCATGTGGTGGGCATGAAGAGATAATGATAATTAACACACTGCACACAGATATTATTATTGCTACAGGGACTAACTTCCAGCCCTATAACTCTCACTGTCTAAAATTAACCGTTGAACGCCACTGATCGAATGGCATACTGCAAGATTTATGGGACGAACCATAAACTCCATAACAGAGGAATACTCCGTCAAATAAATTTGCAAATCAGTAGTTGTTATTACTCTTGGTTAGTTACCCTGTGCTTTTAGTATCACTTGTACGGTTAAAACAGTCACATATGCATCGACATTAATACAATAACATTTAGAGGAGTCATTGTACGAGCTGCTCTCATCTTGTACGAATTAATTTTTGTTTCAGTTTCTTGGTATTTTGAGAAAATGGAAGGCTTACTTATGCACAAAGGCACAGACCGTAAGCATTTAGATGAATCGGATACTTCTTAATATCTGCACATCGAAGGCAACTACATGTTTTGAATACAAACACAGAGGTTTCCATCCGTCTTAGACCGAAAATTTAACTCCAACTACCATGACAGACATATTTAGTATTTACAGATAGACGATGAGTATTTTAAACATTGACAGATATTTCGAGGCATTATGTGCACATATCCTACCTTCTTTCCATCAGTCATTACACGAGTTCTTCACAAAGCTTTCATACACGCATACTTTAAGTGACTTCCAAATCAGGAACCTAGGACAACGCCAATAACGTCTACACAATACTTTCTTATTTCGGTGCAGGTCGAAATTACTTTCAATGTAAATTTTTTTCTGAGTCTATCACTGATTCCCGTGAATCTGCAACTGGTAGCCCATCTCACGCACGGTTGACGGTCGATAAAGAGTCCAGAGCGATGGGCAACGCTGGGGGAGCGCTGCTTCATGTGGATCGCGGGTCGCCTCTGGCTGTACACGGCTACAGTGCCGCGATATTGACGAGCGGATGACAGCCAAGTTATTAAATTCTTTGTTTCCCGGAAACCGCTAGCTATGACGCAGTTTCAGGAAGATACGCAGCCTGCGGGTCGAACTCGATATTCGCTATATTTAGCGGTTTTTAGAGGTTTTACAATCGAGTAACTAAATTGCAAATTACTTTCACATGTCTGATTTTTTTCGAAAGCGTTCATCGCGCTAAACTTGGAGAAATTCAAATCGATCGGGACGCAGTAATACCTGGTAATTGTTTGGACACTGCAAATAATTATTTCTAAAAATGTAAAACCATTTCTGAAACCTAGAGAACGATTTTTAACAGATTTCTATAAAGAAAGTAACATATACGAAGGCATCATCTGGTTATTTATCAGTTAATTTTCTAAATCTTTGGATTCTACAGTTTAGCTTCTACGAAGTTGTAGTACAAGCAGACCATACTGTTTTTCGTATTCAAAATTCTGTATCGAATACATACTTCCCGATTACTGTGTACATAGCAACGACAAACTTTTGTTGTCCTTTACTGCTGCTGCATACAGGTCCTTGGCTTGTTCTGAATATTTAGAGAAAATAATTTTCGTGGAGAATTGATCTTTGATATACCATAAAATTGGTAGCATAGGTCATTTTCAAATGCTTCAGTTCTGTTGCAATCGTACTGGTCTCCTATGCACAAGGCTACATGCAGATAATACAGTTCCATGTTAGACTGTTTTATCATGCGATCCACATCTTTTGTTAACAAATGATAATTATAACTCGCAGTAAGCAAGATGGATACATCCGAGTGACGATACAGAAAGTGAAGTACAGGTCTTCAGCTGGTATACACCACTAGTTGTTACTGAACGTACTCACAGATCAGTATTAGGAGGAGGAGATCGTTGTTTACGGTCCCGTCGAGAACGAGGTCAATTAGAGACGGAGCACAAGCTCTGGTTAGGGAAGGATGGGGAAGGTAATCGGCCGTGATCGTGCGTTTGTCTTAAGCGATTTAGGGAAATCGCGCAAAACCTACATCAGGATGCCCACACGCGGATTTGAGCCGTCGTTCTCCCGAATGCGAGGCCAGTGTGCTAATCAATGCGCCACCTCTCTCCGTCAGATCAGAATTCCTATCGTGGAATGTGGATTGCTGTGTTTAGGACACATATAGCAAGAAGGCGTAAAGTGATGCAACTACGAGGGCAGTTCAATAAGTAATGCAACACATTTTTTTTCTCGGCCAATTTTGGTTGAAAAAACCGGAAATTTCTTGTGGAATATTTTCAAACATTCCCGCTTCGTCTCGTATAGTTTCATTGACTTTCGACAGGTGGCAGCGCTGTACGGAGCTGTTAAAATGGCGTCTGTAACGGATGTGCGTTGCAAACAACGGGCAGTGATCGAGTTTCTTTTGGCGGAAACCAGGGCATCTCAGATATTCATAGGCGCTTGCAGAATGTCTACGGTGATCTGGCAGTGGACAAAAGCACGGTGAGTCGTTGGGCAAAGCGTGTGTCATCATCGCCGCAAGGTCAAGCAAGACTGTCTGATCTCCCGCGTGCGGGCCGGCCGTGCACAGCTGTGACTCCTGCAATGGCGGAGCATGCGAACACACTCGTTCGAGATGATCGACGGATCACCATCAAACAACTCAGTGCTCAACTTGACATCCCTGTTGGTAGTGCTGTCACAATTGTTCACCAGTTGGGATATTCAAAGGTTTGTTCCCGCTGGGTCCCTCGTTGTCTAACCGAACACCATAAAGAGCAAAGGAGAACCATCTGTGCGGAATTGCTTGCTCGTCATGCGGCTGAGGGTGACAATTTCTTGTCAAAGATTGTTACAGGCGATGAAACATGGGTTCATCACTTCGAACCTGAAACAAAACGGCAATCAATGGAGTGGCGCCACACCCACTCCCCTACCAAGAAAAAGTTTAAAGCCATACCCTCAGCCGGTAAAGTCATGGTTACAGTCTTCTGGGACGCTGAAGGGGTTATTCTGTTCGATGTCCTTCCCCATGGTCAAACGATCAACTCTGAAGTGTATTGTGCTACTCTTCAGAAATTGAAGAAACGACTTCAGCGTGTTCGTAGGCACAAAAATCTGAACGAACTTCTCCTTCTTCATGATAACGCAAGACCTCACACAAGTCTTCGCACCCGAGAGGAGCTCACAAAACTTCAGTGGACTGTTCTTCCTCATGCACCCTACAGCCCCGATCTCGCACCGTCGGGTTTCCATATGTTTGGCCCAATGAAGGACGCAATCTGTGGGAGGCACTACACGGATGATGAAGAAGTTATTGATGCAGTACGACGTTGGCTCCGACATCGACCAGTGGAATGGTACCGTGCAGGCATACAGGCCCTCATTTCAAGGTGGCGTAAGGCCGTAGCATTGAATGGAGATTACGTTGAAAAATAGTGTTGTGTAGCTAAAAGATTAGGGAATAACCTGGTGTATTTCAATGCTGAATAAAACAACCCTTGTTTCAGAAAAAAATGTGTTGCATTACTTATTGAACTGCCCTCGTACGTTTACTGGGAGACATGATATGCTTCGTTTGAATTCCTTCTCGTTGTATTACGATTTAGCGCTCATTCGGCATTATGATTATACATCAAAAGTAGAAAAAGAACACAGTGAACACGGTGAAATGTAACATACATGTGCGAGTTGAAAAAATCGCCTCAAAGTGTCGCTTTCTTCTCTTTTTTTTTCACTTTTCATTCTCAGACCGACCTGGTATGACACTGCGTGGCAGCCCACCTTGTTCTTTAGAACCAAAGCTCAGTGGGCTAAAAATACGGCTAAGGGGTCCCACTTGGAAATACTTCGGACGGAAGTAGCAGTCCCGATGCCCAGAGCAAGTTCCCTAAATGCCTGGTCAGAACTGGAGATGTATGACCTAAATAAATCTCTAACCTGTTAACGGCTACTCTGTAAGTACACATTGTGCAGTTCTGCCCTAAATGTATGTTCCGTTTCATTGTACGTTTCTGACTATACAACCAGTGAAAGCAACCAGTAATGACCATTCTTCTACCGAATTCGCTGTATAAAGATTGCGTTGAGGAAAATGTTACAAGATACAACGGGTGGTAAATATTGCTATAAGTTATGCCATATACTGAATAACGAAGATTCTAGAGTCCTATCGAGGAAAGCATATTTCAGAACTACTGAGTTTTCCAGTGGAAAAAGTGGTGGTAACTGAGTTGCTACATTCCTTTTAGAAAATTTATAGAACGCTGATACGTAGCGACTGAACCTTATGAACATGCGGGATGTCTACGCACGGTACTCAAAGATACCTATTTTTAAATTGCGGCAATGGAATATGAAGGAAGAAAGAGTTTAACGTCTAATCACCGAAGAGATTATGAGCGTGCACAAGCTCGGATTGTGGAAGGAAATCCGCAGTTTCCTTGAGACCAGAAAAAAATATTTTAGTCCTGAATGCGAGTCAAATGCCTTAATCACTGTGCCATCGTGTTAAGTGGCAATGGAACGAGTATAACAGAGAGAATTTAACATTTGGTAGGTGAAAAGGACTGAAGCCTAATGCCACGCATCGGCACATCGGTACTACGATTAATTTTTGAAAGTGTTTAGGAGCGTAAGACATTTATATGCCATTTTATTTGAGCGGAATACGGCCACATGTAGAAGTGATGAAAGCTACTGATGAAAGGTTTATACCACAAAGACTCGGTTAGTCGCCACAGCACAAGGCAAAATACGTCAACATAAAACATTCATGAACGTGACTGTTGCGTGTTGACCCTGTGGTAGAGGGCTGTCTGCACAGCTATTTGGATTCATAATGTATCAACAGCTACACCCTGTTCATCGTTAACTTTAACGTGGAAGTACACATTCCGGTGTTTATCCTTCAGCGTTTGGCTTTATCTTGTTGAAGTCTCCTTTTAGCGGAACGGAGATTACGTCTTGTCGAGTACAGTTGCGCACGTGCGATCATTACGGCACGTTTGTGCTGCAGCGTAGCAGCTTTACTGGCGCGTAACGTATAGCTCCGCAGCCCTCCCTGCCGCTGCGATCCAACCAGACGTGGATTACGCTACAGCAGCAATATTAATGTATAGCAACAACGAAACGTCAAATTCTCTGTATACAGGGTGTTCCCGTTATATATTTCTAAGATCTGCAGAAGAAAGTGAATGCATAATTTTATGAATAAGAATTCCTGACCGGAAACGTAGTGTTCGCGTTTTACGACGATTTAATTCAGATGTTTAATTCATCCACTTCTGCTTGAGGAATTTAATTAGGCGTGACGCTGTACAACTGCTATTAGGTAACGACTAATGAAGTCTTCTCGGGTTATCAGCCGAGTGGTGGCGTCGTCTTGTCACGTGATGATGGGTACGAAACTTATTGAAACGTGCGACAAGACGACACCACCACTTGGCTGATAACCCGAGAAGAATTCATCAGTGGAATACGCCGAGAAAGACTGCAATCACATACGTTAGGTAACGATTCGAAAGGAAACACATCGAAACACCCGTTTATCACTTGACCACAAAACTCATCGAAACGTTGCGACATGACGACGCCACCACTCGGCTGATAACCCGAGAAGAATTCATCAGTGGAATACGCCGAGAAAGACTGCCATCACATACGTTAGGTAACGATTCGAAAGGAAAACATCGAAACACCCGTTAATCACTTGACCACATTTCTTGTAATATCACTTAAACATTAGTGTTTACACGATTCCAAAACACAAAAGGATCACATTGTACATACAGAGAGTACTGTTGCTTTAAACAGCAATCGATATGGCGACCACCAACGTCGTGACAGACACTGTAATTACGATCGTGTTCTGGTACACACTCTCCAACCCACTTGGTGTCCCTTCGATTTCTAGTGCAGTGGCCAGAACTTATGTCCGCATATCATCGTCTGTCTCTACTGGAGTCTCATTCAAATGTTCAAATGGGTGTGAAATCTTATGGGACTTAACTGCTAAGGTCATCAGTCCCTAAGCTTACACACTACTTAACCTAAATTATCCTAAGGACAAACACACACACGCATGCCTGAGGGAGGACTCGAACCTCCGCCGGGACCAGCCGCACAGTCCATGACTGCAGCGCCCTAGACCGCTCAGCTAATCCCGCGCGGCCACTGGAATCTCGTAAATTAATTTTGCATACAATCGCACAGGAAATAGTTCACAGTTGGAGCACCTCGGCCTATCCATCTTTCATCTCATCGTCTATTGAGATGTCGCCGAACCCCAACTGAAAAGTGAGGTGATGCATCATCATACTGAAAACCAAGACGGACATTCCGTGGCACAGCTTTCCAGAACGGCTCCAATACGTCTTGTATGCAGGACCAGTTAGCATTAGCGGAAGGAAATATGGCCCAATCACATGACCGTCCAGAATACCGCCCATACGATAATACCAAACCGGTGCTTAAATACGTGAACACGGGTGGCACGAGGATTCTCGTCTGCCCAGACGTGGTTGTCTCGCGAATTCAGAACGCAGACCCTGGTGAAATTACCATCATCTGTGAACACAATTCGACGTGGAAACTGGGCTGTGTCGATGCAGCGGAGCAGGAACCATGTCCAGAAGGCAACGCGTTGCGGAAAATCGGCTGTATCCACAAGCGTTTACCCAGTAGGTGGTACGGATGTAACTGCCCACGTAGAACGTTCCAGACGCTACTGCGACTAACACCCACTGCTCACGCAATTGTTAGAGTACTCGTTGACGGGTTCTCTTCAACGCGATGTAGTACATCATCGAATTCTGGGGTGCAGCGTTGCCGTGAAGCACCACAATCCCGCCTCCTCACGGTGAACGTGCCCGTTTCTCGCAGCCGCTGCGTAATTTGGGAAAAACGTTTGTGCGATGGCGTCCTACGTTGCGAAAAACGTTCGTGGTACAGCCGACTAGCAGCTCTTCAATTACCCCGAGCTTCACCATACACAAGGAACATGTCTGTGTATTCCGAAAACGAGCACCGAAGAATGTTTACTGTCTCGGGGACGCACAGGCATTGAATATATTTGGCACCAAAGGAAGACGTCAAGTGACATCAGATGACCGCCTGACGTCACCCTGTATGCCCTCTCGCATACCAGACAAGCAATTCCGAGACTTTTCCCTTTCCCTCAGCAGACGTGGGCACTTACACATCTGAACTGAAACCGTCGTCGAGGGAAACGGTACGCCGCGCGGGATTAGCCGAGAGGTCTCAAGCGCTGCAGTCATGGAGTGTGCGGCTGATCCCGGCGGAGGTTCGAGTCCTCCCTCGGGCATGAGTGTGTGTGTATGTCCTTCGATAATTTAGGTTAAGTAGTGTGTAAGCTTAGGGACTGATGACCTTAGCAGTTAAGGGGGGTACGACGTCAAACTGGCCGACTTGGAGCAGGAGAGGCACCACAGGACATTTTAATTTCCACCGTCTATAATTTTACAAATAAATTCATAAAACTTTGTCACCATGACCAGGAAGGGTTCAGGATCCACGCTCATAGCAGTGGAAGTTCGAAAATATAACAAAATATATTTTTTACATCTGGAATGTCATCATTTTTTCACTTACTATTGGCTGCATTCGTTGCTATAGGTACACTTTTCTTCATAAGTAAGGGAGATCCTTCGATGCATTTTGCGCAGCATACAAACCATACTTACAGGTGTATGAAACTCTAGAATTTTCCAAATCTATTAAAAACTGTGCTAAAAATTGAGATAATTTTAGTTTTTTCTAAACATGAAGTTTAAAATGTAACAGCTCATTCATTTTATCATTAATCAAATAAATTCTAGAGTTTCATACACCTGTAAGTACGGTTTGTATGTTATGCAAAATTCATCGAAGAATCTCTCTTACTTGTGAAGAAAAGTGTACCTATAGCAACAAATGCAGCCAATAGTAAGTGAAAAAAATGATGAAATTTCACACGTAAAAAAAATTATTTTGTTATACTTTTGAACATAAATTGCTATGTGTTTGAATCCTGAATCCTTCCTGGTCGTGTTGACAAAGTTTTATGAATTTATTCGTAAAAGTATAGACATTGGAAATAAAATGTGTGGTGCCTCTCCTGCTCCAAGTCGGCCTGTTTGACGTCCTACCCCCCTTAAGTCCCGTAAGATTTCACACACATTTGAACGTGTTTGAAACGGTACGTTTGCACACATGGGTTCGCATTCAAAATATTGTACACTCATTCCCCTTTACAAGCCCTACAAATCTGTAACGGCATTATCTATACAGCCTGTATGTGATTCGTAAAGACAGGGAAACGTAGGAAAAATGAAATAATGATATGCGGCAGAACTCTGTAATGTGCTTTGCACGGGATATTGCGAGAATCGAAAGTTACGAGAGACAACGATCATCACCAGACGTCGGTAGTATCGCGTACGCAAGATATAAAAGAGCAGTGCGTTGGCGGAGCTGTCATTTGTATTCATGTGACTCAAGTGAAAAGGTCTGCGACGCGATTATGGCCGCACTTTGGGAATTAACGGAGTCTGAAAGAGCAATGGTAGTTAGAGCTAGACGCATGGGAGATTCCATTTCGGAAATTTTATGGGAATTTAATATTTCCAGAGCCACAGTGGTAAGAGTGTGCCGATAAGTTCGTGGACAAAATTCTGCTCCGGCATGACTTTCGCAAATTATGGCTGGCGATAGAGGCAGCATGGTGAAATATTTCTGCAGGGGACTGCCAATCATTTGTTGAGTGCATGCCATGCCACGTAGAGTTGTTGCGCCACGTTGGACAAAAGAAGGTCCGACACGGTATCAGGAGGTATCCCATGACCTTTGTCGCCGGCCGCGGTGGCCGTGCGGTTCTAGGCGCTCAGTCCGGAACCGCGTGACTGCTACGGTCGCAGGTTCGAATCCTGCCTCGGGCATGGATGTGTGTGATGTCCTTAGGTTACAAATAACTTCCGGGAATTCAGCCAGGTAACACTTTCATCGACCGCCGATATTTCGGCGGGAGAACACCCCGCCATTTTCAAGGCAAACTGCAACGGACAGGCGGCGTACATGCAAATTTAATACCTCGGTTCTCCGACAGAAGCAGGAAAGATAACACACACACACTGAACACTAGTGCCACCAAAGATGACCAAAGTCAGAGCTATCGATAGAGAGACTATGAATTCGCAGGTGGGGCAGCATTGACTCTGTTCCTCTGTTTTTTGACAAGGGAGAGAGCCGGATTCCAGAGTTTAAACAGAAACCTCCATCCCTGTTAACGAGGTTGCTCGCTAATTTAATCTCAACTGCCTCTCTAATGACACTGTCCCAACAGCTGGACGTGCATGCCAATATCTCGGTGTTATTATATAACATGGGGTGACCAGTATCCAAGCAATGTTCGGCAATAGCAGATCTATTTGGCTGCTGTAATCGTGTGTGCCGTTTATGCTCAGTACATCTGTCCTCCACGTCCTGATAGTTTGACCAATATATGCCATGCCGCAGCTACAAGGAATACGATATACACCCGCCTTACGCAGTCCAAGATCATCCTTAACGGAACTCAAAAGTGCTCTAATTTTAGATGGAGGACGGAAGACAGATGTGACATCGTATTTCCGTAAAATACGACCGATCTTATTGGACGTGTTTCCTACGTAAGGCAAAAAGGCAGTAGACTTAGGTGTTGACTGAGAATTATCATCAATCACCCGATGTACAGTTGGTCGATAGCGCAACGCACGTTCAATATGTCTATCACTATAACCATTTTGACGAAATGTAACTTCAAGATGGAACAGCTCAGCTGGCAAAGTCTCAGTGTCAGAAACGACATGTGCTCTGTGTACCAAGGTACGAAGTACCCCTTCACGCTGAGCCGAATGGTGACAACTATTAGCTTGTAAGTACAAGTCGGTGTGAGTACGTTTCCTGTAGACTGCATATCGGCGGTCGCTGAAAGTGTTACCTGGCTGAATACCCGGAAGTTATTTGAAAGTTGTATACGCCAGGAGAAACTCAGGTCTCAGTCCTTAGGTTAGTTAGGTTTAAGTAGTTCTAAGTTCTAGGGGACTGATGACCACAGATGTTAAGTCCCATAGTGCTCAGAGCCATTTGAACCATTTGAACCTTTGTCACCTCAGTGTGTAAAAGGGTATTGTTAATATTTCACCGTATTTCTGAAGACCAAAGCCACAGTAGACAATACTTGCATACAGCTGTCTCGTAATCTCTAATATCCTTCTGTGCCAGAATTCGAGGAATCCAATTCAGAAATGGTGCTGTCATCTGCTACAGTGATGAGGAGTCAATCAACAACTCCATCAAGCCATCCACATCCTACGCATTCACCTTGGACCACACGTTATTTTTCGCAATATCGTATTTTTTTAACATATTCCCTCGTTGGTAGGCTACCAGTTTCAAAGTTGCAGCTCTCTACCTTGGACTTGCAACGGAAAGGAATAGGAAAAGCAAGCGACGACGTAAATTATTCAACATTCGTATTGTGACATTTTTTCTCAGAAATGACGGTGGGGTGGATTACAGTTGGTAGGATAGCTAGACTTCAGTGACAGAGGTGGGCCATGCTGCTCTGGGAAGGGATGTGGACTATCTGGAGGCAAAAGGAAAGCGAGGTTTGTTTAATCAAGTTAATGGGACGTTATATCCTAACATTCCTTCTCTACGAACTACACAGTCTTGATCTAATGTTATCTTCTCTGATAGAGATAATTTGAATGTTATGTCCGCCAGCATGGTTTACAAATGGGCGAAATGAAATCGATAAAACGTACCCTAAAGCCTAATTTACACAGACACCGGCCGGCCGTAGTGCCCGTGCGGTTCTGGGCGCTACAGTCTGGAGCCGAGAGACCGCAACGGTCGCAGGTTCGAATTCTGCCTCAGACATGGATGTGTGTGATGTCCTTAGGTTAGTTAGGTTTAATTAGTTCTAAGTTCTAGGCGACTGATGACCTCAGAAGTTAAGTCGCATAGTGCTCGGAGCCATTTGAACCATTTGAACACAGAGACACCACACTGCGAAACACTTTCGAAACTTGCTGCTAGTCACTGCGCATGTGCTGCCAGTTGTGGCGCCTTTGGCCAAACTGTTCAGTCTCGTAGCATTCCATCTTTAACGACACAAAACTAACAGTTGCATTTGTTTTACTGTCTCAATAAATGCGGCATGGAGTGGCGATATGAGAAAAGGGTAAGGTTTTCGGGAGTTAACGCTACGCATAGCTGCTTCTGGGATGTTAATAACAAACATTACAAGAAAAAAGTGCTACAAGGCGCTGCACTTGGGACAATTTTCTGTGATATGAGCATAGAAGCATTACCGATGTCGGAGTTACTGATAAAAATATACTCTCGCTCCATTTTAAGCAAAAGTAAGTTTTTGACGAATCTCTATGTTTACGAAAGATCTCTTGAACTATGTGTCATACAGTGATGTCATTGTCAGGTACATTCCGTGGTGTATGTGAATCTGTCTACAAACTGTCTTGCGAATACAGTTAGTGGTAAAGAAGTAATAAACTAAAACTTCACGCCTGATGCTGAAGTTTTACTGCCCGAACAGCGAAAATGTAGTGAGCAATAATTTATTTTTCTTTCGTAATTGTGTGCGGGCAGTAAGCGAAAAAGTTTCGAAAAGATCTGAAATTATGTGTAAAGTTTGCTGGAAGCCGCTAAGTGCTCTCTTTCTCAAATACTGAAAGAATGTTATGTGGGTAATTGGACGCGTTGAGTTACGCCACTTCAACACATATACTGTAATTTACGTCTTACTGTGTTATACCTTTGACATGGCAGTATACCTCTTCATGTGTAAATTTTGCGAGCATGTCACATTTTAAAATTCGGTCAATAATTACGCGAAATACTGAAAATCAATTTTTTGTTGCCCCCGGACGTCGATAAATACGGAACCTGCAACTGCGTCCGTGAACCTTGAACCCGTACAACCGTTTATTCACAAAGCTTAATATGAAATCTGGCACGCATTAGTGTATCTTCTTTTCTATCTTCTTTCCGTATCGCACTCTGTTGCGATCCTCGAACTGTTCCGACGCCTCTTCGGTGGCTGAAGTACCTTCTGGAATAGCCCACAAAAATTTTATCTCTCTTTCTCCAGTCACAAAATCAAGTATGTTTATCAATTTCTTTTGTACTCAATTGAAGCAGACAAGCCTGAAATCCGCCACTACTCAGGGAAGAAACTGAAACGCCCGCTGATGTCGCACGGTAGACAGACATTTACGAAACTAATTTCCGCAACGCCGGTTTCAAGATACGAGTTTCTCAGCTTCCTGTCCCCGTGTAAACTAGGCTTAGCGCAACAACCAGCGGTGGACGCTTTGTTTTGATCCGTGCTGTACCGGCAGCAGCTGCGCATGACGTACCGATCTGGAAAGCGGCGTCAACAGGTGGGCAGGACACGGTGCGGAGTGCAGTCCTGCGGCCACACTCCATACCTGAAAGCTTGACAAGCTTTGCGTGCAACCGTGAGCAAACTCCCTTTACCCGCCACGCAGTACAAGCGCGCATGTTCAAGCACCAGTTTGTGCTTCGAAGACGTGGAGCTCGGACAATGAGGATTTGCCGGTTTTTCCTAGCTTGGAGGAAACGTGTGGCATAATGACTGTTTAATGAAACGAACAACTTACTCTCGCATTAAATTCATCTTTGGGTTGGAGATATATCCATACGATTGGTATAATTATTTCAAGATCAATGGAGTATATTATTTGAATTACATATAACGCTTAAAAAGTACGATAAAACATGGGAGGTTATACAGTGTCCAATCACAGTAATGTGACAACGGGTCAAAAGTCTGAATAACCACCTTTTGCAGCGTGCACTACTGCGAAACGTACAGCAACAGAGTCGGTGAGGTGCTGGAAAGTACTCACGGGATGTACAACCACTGCTGTGCTAGGTCTCTCGGTCGAGAATCCATGGCGCGAACAGCCCTATCTTCTCTGCCTCGTGATGACTGGGTATTGTGTGATGTCCTTAGGTTAGTTAGGTTTAAGTAGTTCTAAGTTCTAGGAGACTGATGACCATAGATGTTAAGTCCCATAGTGCTCAGAACCATTTGAACCATTTCTTTTGAACAGCCCTATAGATTGGATTAACTTTGGACAGTTTCATGGCTAGGGAAGTACGGTAATGCCCTTCAAACCGCCCATCTACAATGCGAGCTGTATCATATGTTACACTGTCCTGCTCGTATATGTCAGAAACTCAATGTAGCTGTGGACATAGTTCCCAAGGACAGATGCATACTTGTGTTGATCCATTGTCCCTTCCAGAACGACATCACCCACGGAATGCCCAGACCATTACGCTTCGATCTGGTTGCAGAGTGTGTACTTCAGACGTTTCACGCATACACGCCTACGGCCATTTGTCCGATGGAGCATAGGTCAGCTGCTCAACAGTTACACGTCTCCTCTGTTACATTGTCCTGCTCGTATATGTCAGAAACTCTATGTAGCTGTGGACATGGTTCCCAAGGACAGATGCATACTTGTGTTGATCCATTGTCCCTTCCAGAACGACATCACCCACGGAATGCCCAGACCATTACGCTTCGATCTGGTTGCAGAGTGTGTACTTCAGACGTTTCACGCATACACGCCTACGGCCATTTGTCCGATGGAGCATAGGTCAGCTGCTCAACAGTTACACGTCTCCTCGCCCATACCCATCTACGCAGCCGTCATTCACCATATTTGCCTCGGCAGCGGCTTTGGACAGAGCCAGTTTGCCATGCACGGTGTATTTTAACCACGGCGGCACGTAAGCAGTTTACAAACTTAGCTGTTTCGGACGTGCTGCCACCCTTGGTCCGAAAGCCAATGATCATTCCTTTTCGGATGCCAGACAAATCGCTCCCTATCCACATTACAACGGCTGCATTGTTTTCCGCATCACACTCAACATGGTTTATACACCGTCCACTTCTAGTGCTGCTACGTGCAGTCAGTGGGTAGTTCTTGCACATTGATTTCCAACATAGGCGGTAGTCACATTAGTGTGATTGGACCGTTTATAACACTACACGAAACACTTGTAGCAATATTGCGATTTCTCGCGAGATGAAGCGACAATGAAACCTCAAACACGCATCAATACGCACGTGTAATAGGTGAGTGCTGACGCATGTACATCATCTCCCCCTGATCTAGGTTAAGACACTGAAGGCCCACTCGTATACCCTTGATGACCGCACGACACAATGCTTTAGGCCTCGCGTGGGCCCGTCAATACCGACATTAGACTGTTGATGACTGGAAACGTGTTGCCTGGTCGGACGAATCTCGTTTCAGATTGTGTCGAACGGATGGACATATACAGGTATGGAGACAACCTCATGAGTTCATGGACCCTACATGTCTGCAGGGGACTGTTCAAGCTCGTGGGGCGTGGGACCCCTGATACGTTTAGATACGGTTCTGACAGGTGACACGAACTGTTTCTGATATGGTTACTTGCTTCCTAATTTCTTAAAAATATAAAATGTGCAACAAACATCTCGGGATTTCATGTTTCCAGAATTTTTGATGTACTCGAATAAGTTTTTCCAGCAATATGCAATTCAAATACTTCACATCAGTCGACATTACACCGCTGTGGAGGTTGCGTCCAACTGACGTGTTTGCCTGTACAAAGCTGCACACTGATGTTACACACATTCAGTCATGTGCACTTGGTAGATGATTGAGCGCACATTAAGCCGAACCCAATCGTTCTTGTTCACGAACCTGCGCTGTCCACCCGAGTCAGACAGTTTGCGGTCGTAGCATGTATAATTTTGCCTGGTTCCACTATTCGTGTCAGATGTTCTACTTGTGGTTCGCCTGCTTAGCTGGATGGTAACGAGCTTGCCTCCAATGCAAGCGGGCCATGGTTGGATTCCCGGCCGGGTTGGAGATTTTCTCCTCTTGTGGACTGAGTGTTATGTTATCCTCATCATCATTTCATCCTCATCACCGGCGCGCAAGTCGCCCATTGTGGCGTCGAATGAAATAAGTCTTGCACTTGGCGGCCGAACTTCCCCGAATGAGGCCTCCAGGCCAACGATGCCATTCGCTCATTTCCATTTCTACGAGTGCAACTAGAAGCATAAGTATTCCCTCGCAGCCATTGCTTATTGTTTGCTGAGGATGCTACGGATTGACTGTGCTCCTTGTTAAGCCCATTGGGCGTGCATGTGTTAGTGTAATACATCATAATCCATTGTGACGTAGTAGATTTTTTTCTCAGTTCATTCCGAAAGTGCATGGGTTTGTCTCCGTTCGATGCATTTAGGACATGCTTTGTCTGTCGGATGCAACGACCTTGCCGCAGTGGTGACATCGGTTTCAGTCAGATCAACGATGTCAAGCACTATTGGGCTGCACTAGCACTGGAATGGATGACCATCCGGTCTGCCGACCGCTGTTGGCAAGCGGGGTGCACTCAGCCCTTTTAAGGCAAACGGCGGAACTACTTGATTGAGAAGTAACGGCTCCTATCTCGTAAACTGACATACAGTCGGGAGTGCGGTGTGCTGACCACTTGCTCCTCCATATTCGTATCCAGTGAAGCATGTGGGCTGAGCATGACAAGGCGGCCGGTTGGTACCGTTGGGCCTTCATGACCTGTTCGGGCGGAGTTGTCCGTTGCATGGTGCGCATCTTTGCAGTTTGCGCTCGTGACCTTATCTGATTCACAGTCTGTCGTTCTGTGGCCAGCACCATGCATTTCACACCTGGTTCTGCTACGGTACTGCCTTCCTTAGTGCTCAAAACGTAACCAGTCAGAGCATATGGGCACAGGTACCGAGTGAAGTTTCAGTGAACATCGCGTACCGTAAATGTATGCATATTGGAGTAGTCTGACCGACAGCAGTTACAACACATGTGCCATGTTTCAAACTTGGAAATTTGTTATAAGTTCTATGGGACCAAACTGCTGAGGTCATCGGTCCCCAGGCTTACACACTACTTAACCTAACTTAAACTAACTTACGCTAAGGACAACACACACACCATGCCCAAGGGAGGACTCGAACATCCGACGGGGGGAGCCGCGTGAACCTTGTCAAGGCGACTTAAAGCGCACGGCTACCCCACGCGGCTTTCATGTTTCAAAACTGTTTTAATACTACTTTTTAAGATTAACAGTATAGTTATAAGATCGATTTATTGCTTGTCCGAACCTCCAGTACTTCCACTACGACCTTATTTCTTAAATTATTTCGTCTATTTCAAGATGATTTTCCTTGCGGGCCTGGGGCACGTTTTCTGCTCTATTCAAATCAGAGTTGCTACGGTCCTATTCCACGCCTGACCTCACCTGTGGCTCAATGCTTAAAGCTTGCACTTCTTCCTCGGCTACCGTTGATGACGTCACCGTGTCGTCTGCGGGGGCCGACCGGCCTGGTGGACTGCCGCCTCCTTCTGCGTAGCGCCCATCAAACATCACTTCCAGTCACAGTTTCAAACCATTCTGTTTAGTTGTTTAACCGTGTGTCCCGTTAGTCAAGATTCCCTTCGCGAGATACTGCACGCGAAGTGAGACACTTGCTTCCGGAGAGCTAGGCGCAATGCAACTGGCTTTCGCCTTCCTTATTACCATTATATTGCGAGATCGTGGTATACAACCTGGCTCGTTCGCGATGATGTTTGTAACTACATAATGTTCAAAAAATGGGTCAAATGGATCTGACCACTTTGGGACTTAACATCTGAGGTCATCACTCCCATAGAACTACTTAAACCTAACCTAAGGACATCACACACATTCATGCCCGAGACAGGATTCGAACCTGCGACCGTAGCAGTCGGTCGGCTCCGGACTGAAGCGCCTAGAACCGCTCGACCACATGGGCGGCCTTCCAGAGAGCGCTCGAGCCATGTTTACTAGACTACAAGTCAGGTAACGCCGAATTTTAAAAATATCAGGGGGTCGAACGAGATACATCGTATCTGATTTTACAAAACCCGAAAAATTATTTATGGCACCTGTCTCCGTCCTGTCGCCGTAGACGTCTTTTATCCTACCTTGGATTCCCCACCAAAAATGAAAATATTAAGTGCACTGAATCGTGAGGCAGATTTCATTGATCCCTAAAGAAACGATATTACAGTAAATCGTTTACGTGATGTTACTGGATGTATTACTTACGGATTTATAGTTAAAATATCATTACTATCGCTCTTTACTTTGGAGATGGGTGGTTTTCCGTTTTGTACACAGTGCTAAAAAGTTTTTCCAGTTAAAATGTTTTCTTTTTCAAAAACTGCTATCCTACAGCGACCAAATATTTACTGCTGTTTTATCACATAATAGCAATCACACAAATAATAATACAACCGGAAAAAAAGGGTGCTCATTTGGTCTCCGTTCAAACAAAATTTTTTTCCCGGTAAACTCGGTGGCAAAATTGGTCCGCTTGATTCCGCGATAATTCCCGATTGTCAACACTTAATCAACACTTACTAACTAGGATCCAACAGGAACAAGACAAGGCGAAAACGTATGCGCACTCAGAATTGATGTAAGTATTGCCAGTCGGGAGTTTCCGCAGGACAATACTAACCGATTCTACCACAGAATTTACTGCGGGAAAAAAGTGTTTGAGAGGCGACCAAAAGAGTAGAGTTTATTCCCGGATTTTATTATTATCTTCATGATAGCGCTGCAGCAAGAAAACGGCAATAAAAATTGCGTAGCTGTAGGGCTAGCAGTTTTAGAGAAAAAAACATTTTAGTCGATTTTAGGGTTTTTTAGCAAAAAAAAAAAAAAAAAAAAAAAAAACGAAGCATTAAAGTAGTGAAGCTTTAACTGAAAATCGCCTCCATCATTCAGATGTCTAATAACATCATGTAAAACACTGTTGTTGTAGAGACACATACTGATACGACATTTAGACCTGTCCCTGAACTTGAAGCACAATATAAATCGATAAAAAACGAAAAATTATTATCAAAAGACGATTGAATAGTTTCTTTATGACAAAACAAAAATATTTTCCCCCAGATTTGATTTGACAAGTTCCTTGACATAAATCCTTCGTGTCACGAAAGTGACAATTCGGTCAACACTAGTTAACCAAAAATGTTACAAATGATGCGACTTGGTAGGCGTCAGGCTCATGGAGGATTACAATAAATAATCTGCAAAAGAAACCACAGAACAGTATGTTCTTCAGGTTGTATCTGAGTATCATCATAAGTTTCCACAAGGTTTTATCAAAGAATAAGAATTTCTAAAATAAGATGTTAATTTCTTGTCGCATTTGCCTGAACAAAGACTTTTATAGATTGTATTATTAAAGTTAATTCGATAATATTAACAATTATATCGACTGTTATAGGTTACTGGTTAAGTAGTGGCCATGGGGGCCACCCTTCCTCTCTTCCTATTGAGCCCAGATTACACGTAATTCAAAATTGGTTCAAATGGCTCTGAACAGTATGGGACTTAACATCTGAGGTCATCAGCCCTCTAGAACTTAGAACTACTTAAATCTAACTAAGCTAATGACATTACACACATCCATGCCCGAGGCAGGATTCGAACCTGCGACCGTAGCGATCGCGCGGTTCCAGACTGGAGCGCCGAGAACCGCTCGGCCACACCGGCCGGCCACGTAATTCAATTTTCTGTATAGTGGAACCAAAGGAACAAACAGCATTCGAAAATAAGAGCCATCCTAAAGAAGACGTTGCTACTTTTGCAAAAGCTTGCATCAAATCTCATGCAGCTTGAACTGTACGAAAGATTGCACAAAATTACTTTGCAGACATTCGAGAACGTTTGCAGAAAGTGCTCGATCCTTCTCGCGTATCAAGCCTGCTGTTGCGTGTATAGCCGCCTTAAGACATAAGACGTTAAGCAGTCGACACATATTTTCTAGCTAGGCTCTCCAAATGTTGGTGTTAGCATTTCTGACAAGCCTTCCCATTTATCGCAAGCAAGAGTACCACCAAAAAGTTCGCTCCTAGTGAGTTCCAACGCTGTTCCGCTGCGATGAAATATCATCCTGTCTTAGCAGTTGGCATCTGTCGCAACCGCTTCGTGTATCGTGTTTCACTTCCATTAATGTCGTTGGTCCAGTGGACGTACACAGGGCTGGTTCGAAAACATTTTTCCACACAACCGACATACCATTTGCCGCCCTCACCCCACCACTCCCCTGAACGTCTTAGCGCTCCCTGGAACATTAGCTGCTTCTCCTTCGGCTCTTTTCTCGCTAAGACCTATTAAAGCAAATCTAAATCTAGGTATCATGGAAACCGTCTATTTTTTTCTTTAAATCTGGTTCATTTAAATTAAGTTTTATGTAGACATTTCTATAACAGAACCACATTTTTCAGTCTTATTCAAGTGCTAAATATCGAAAGAACAACAATTCATTTTCATTTACGATAATTCCAGAGACCTTCAGAAGCCCTCGATTCTATTCATCTCACAGATGAAGGACCCTTGGCGTAGTGACCATTTGTATACCTATCGGGAGACTGAGCATATAGTAGTATCCAGCAATATAAAAAAAACTGTGCAGTCCTCCAGCCAGCAATTTGAGCAAACAGGTTGGTTCTTTTGTGTTAATTGTGATCTAGGGTGGATACTAGTTGGTTTATAAAAGCACCATTTGTTCGTGGGCAGTTCCTGAGAAGATGAGAGGTACTGGCGGAAGTAAAGCTGTGAGGATGGGGCGTGAGTCGTGCTTGGGTAGCTCAGATTGTAGCGCATTCGCCCGCGAAAGGCAAAGGTCCCGAGTTCGAGTCTCGGTCCAGCACACAGTTTTAATCTGCCAGGAAGTTTCATATCAGCGCACACTCCGCTGCAGAGTGAAAATCTCACTCTGGAAACATCCCCCAGGCTGTGGCTAAGCCAAGTCTCCGCAATATCCTTTCTTCCAGGAGTACTATAGTGTCCCGCAAGGTTCGCAGGAGAGCTTCTGCGAAGTTTTGAAAGTAGGAGACGAGGTACTGGCGGAAGTAAAGCTGTGAGGACGGGGCGTGAGTCGTGCTTGGGTAGCTAAGATGGTAGAGCACTTGCCCGCGAAAGGCGAAGGTCCCGAGTTCGAGTCTCGGTCCGGCACACAGTTTTAATCTGCCAGGAAGTTTCATAATAAGTCATGTTCGCAGTTTCATCCACAATGCGCTTCCAATTTTCGTCCCGGGGATGAAATTCGGAACTATTATTAAAAGTTGATTTTATTTCCTATTTATTTGATATGGGAAAACTCAAGGGAAGAGAAATGGATTTGTTGTACGAATGCTTAGTTTCTAATCACGAAACATGCTCGTCATGTACACAGGCATACTGCTACATATGTGACAACTTTAGAAGACTGAAAGAACTCGATAACATTGATCATTCATGGTCTTCAAGTCATTTATAACAGTGAAAGTGACTGGCTATGTAAGAATGAGAAAATACATTTAAATTAATTGTACTTTTGATCAATTTTTATACGAAACGAAATTAGGAACACGGTCACTTTGTATTTTTGTTTTTTCCATGTTAACGTTTATGACAAGTACTGACTTTAGTGTGTTATAACAGTTTTACTGAAACTTGTGCAGCATAAATTCAGGAATCTTCACTAACTAAAAAAAAATTGTAACACCAACAAATACTAACGTAGCGTAACGAAATTTCTGGAATACATTTGACTAGGTAACATATTTAACTGTTTAACACTGCACGAACACAGGTTAATGTAAGCGCGAGATAGGCCATTGCAAATGTGAAATTGTGATGCATTATTAACTGCTGTGACTGCCAGAGTGTTGAATGCAAGCATGCAAACGTACATGAATTGTGTTGTACGGGCGACAGTTGTCAGATTGTGCGATGGAGTTCCACGCCTGTTGCACTTGGTCAGTCAATACAGGGACGGTTAATGCTGTTTGTGGATGACGCTGGAGTTTTCGTCAGAAGATGTCCCATTTGTACACGACTGGACGCAGTTCTGGTGATTGAGCAGGCCAAGGCAACAGATTGACGCACAAATTTGCAGCCATGGTGCGCGGAATAAACACGAGAGCGCTCCTGCTGACATACGAAATCGCACCATAGACCATAACTCGAGGAGTAGGTCCAGTGTGTCTAGCACACAGACACTTGGTTGCAGGCCCTCAACTGCCCTACTCCTAACCAACAAACGGCCATCACTGGCAGCGACGCAGAACCAGCTTTCATCAAAAAACACAACAGACCTCCACCTTGCCTTACAATGAACTCTCCGTTGACAGCACTGAAGTCGCAAATGACGGTGGTTTGCGTTCAGTGGAATGCACGCTGCAGACGGCCTGGCTCGGAACTGTCTTTGAAGGAAACAATTTGTTACAGTTCGTTGTGTCACTGTGGTGCCAAATGCAGTTGAAATGGGTGCTGCAGATGCAGTACGATACGCCAGACCACACGCCGAATACGACGGTCTTTCCTTTCCGTAATGCCACGTAGCCTTCCGGGGACCGATCTCCTTGCAACGATACAGTCTCATGTCTATCGCTGCCAGCAATCGTGTACATTCCTGCAAACCCTTACTGCAATATCGCGGAAGTAAGATCCGGTTTCTCGTAGCCCTATTACACGATCTCGTTCAAAATCAGTGAAGTGTTGATAAGGACATATTTGTGGCATTAAAGGCATTCTTGACTAATACCAATTCATCACGTCCAATCTCGAAAGTAACGAACGCTCATGACTGTTACAGCGCGTATTTAAAGCAAGCCTGATTTGCATCCTCATAGTCGCACTATTAGCGCCAGTCTCATGCCACTGGTGCGAAATGTGAATAATGTGAATAGACATGATCTTTAAGATGTAGAAACACGCCTGCCAAATTTCGCTGACATCGCACAACATTGTCTTGGTGTTGTGATTTTTTGTCATCAGTGTATATAACAGTTTGTAACCTTTTCCAAAACCTTTCAGGACTTACACAGGTCCTAACGTACTAAGGTGGTGATATTTGGGCACCCTGCCTTGTATAGATTTTAGAAAAATTTACATGTAAGTAACTAGAAGATTATCATTACAGTTCATAATTTTTAGGTGTGCAACATAAAATAATAACCTCAACTTCCACGTGATACAAAAGAGGAATTACATGAGGGACTTAGACTGGACTACTGGTAACAGCACTAATTTAAACTGACTCACCCTTCACTTATATGCTGTCAGATGAAAATATTTACACCAAATGCTGAGCTATACGACATTTATTATTTATTGGCCTACAAACATAAAAAACTTGTTATGTATACATGGCGGATAAAAATAAATACTGAAAATGTAGGATACCAGAAGCCAAAATATTTATCCTCTTAGCATGGGTCCACACGAGCGAAGTGTGCTTACTATCCGCCACTGACGTCCGTATCAGATACTGTCCTGGGCACTAGAAATGTTTGAGATGCACCATCTAATTCGATTCAAATTCCAATTGCAACAAAGTTTGATACTGAAGTCAAGGGAAGCTCGTAAGCGTACATTCGCAATTATCTCGCAGACCGTTCATTTGAGGATCCACGCTTCCTGGAAAGTCTTTGCTTGCGTTGTGCACACTTTCACCCGTGTCCGCTTTTGCAACTAACTGTGATACGCTATGTACAGAAATCCTGAAGCTGGGTCGCCCTAGCAACCCTTTTCAGCTTGGAGCCAGCGGCCGCTCGTGCTGCTTGGGCCTCAAGGTGGCCTGAATTTAGAAGCTCTTACTATTTCAGGAGAACGCGAGGTCGTCTCTTAGAGATTAAGAGACAGACGTCCCACCATGAGAAACTGCACGAAATCTTTATTAGTCGCTAGTGCGAGTAACAGCAATCAAAAAGTGATGCGTATCTTGGTCCTATTGCGAAATTCTACTGAGGGAGGTTCAGGTGCTTACTTTTGGCGAACACGTGAAATGAACGCTTTATCATATGCGCTGTAACAAAGAACTCTAACGCGCCAGAGCGAACTAAAGAAAATCAGTTACTACGACAAATGCGTTCGAACCTAAAGTACGTGTCAGACAACAGGCGAATATGAAGCAAAATTCGACTGTCCAGCAAGAGTCACGTTCTTGTGTGTGCGCAGTGAATCCGCGCAACTCGTCGCCAATGTGTTGAAGTATGAAGTGGAATGAAACCAAAATGATTGTTTTTACCACTGTTTAAACAAGAAAATTGGTTCTCAATCGTGGTACGAAACTTCACTTTCATTTGTAATTTGTGTCGTTTAAGGATGTAATGAGTTTCTGGCTTGTGTTCATCGATACTAGTTTGGGCTCACGTTACTTACAGTCTAAACTTTCGTTTTCAGCTATAATGTTGGTTTCGACACGGTACATGATTCGCGGATGTGACTTCCCTACAGTGCGTGACGCTATGACACATACACAAGCTTCCGCGGTCGGGCGAAGGTGTTACGTCATGCATGCCGGTGTTTCGTTCTGTAGAGGGGTATAATATGCCTATTTCAATTTCTCCAGAGAAGAGAAGACTTCGAAGAAAGGAATGGAGAGGAGCAGAAGCAGCGTTTCCTGATCGGTAAAAACAGAAGAGGAAGATACCAGTTTGGATTAAGCTTACGGAAGATTCTCATTTACCTGTTTCTCAGATTCATTAAGCACCGATTTCCATTATTTTCGGAAGGAGGGGAGTTCAAACCCTATTCGGTCATTCTGAGGTATTGCCTCTGTGATGTTCTAAATAGCCGACGACTTTTTACTCTTTCTTCTCTCTATCTAATGATTTCATCTCAGTGTTACGTTAAACGTCAAACCAGCATTTTCTTATGTTCCGCACATCAGGTGATATCGACTTCCGGCGACTGTATTAAGTTGGAGTCCGTTGGCTTAAAGGGTATTCCTCCAATGGATCCCAAATAATCCTTCACATTTCTTGCTGGCATAGTAAACACACAAGACCACATGCGACAATTAGTGGTAAGAAGATGTCCTGAACCCAAAAGCTGCATTACTTGTGACATATTCCGCCACACTAGGGAATTTGTTTCTCCCTGTAAATGTAATTCTTCGTGTCTGAAGACCCGCTTTACTATCTCCCTACCAGCGACAAGAGCAGCAGTATCTGGATATCAGCAGCTTGCCCGTGGTGATATTTGTGCGGAAGCACACTGGAAACAAGTTATAAATCGAATACGGTGTCCGTCGACGTATATGGCGCCATGGTGATCAACAGGATGGCGCTAAGAACTACTCACATGTATGCATAGAAAACGGAGATTCCGGTTCGACCCACTTTGGGTACCCATCTCTGCGCATAGTTATCGCTTTTCTGTCTTGTGTTAGGGATGGATGCTATCCGGAGAAGTTGGAACGTTTTACTTTATCGATGACACTCTCCAGTTACTCAGTCTGGAAGAGGATACTCCGCCTTCTTTAATATATTATCGCTTCTTCTTGTTCCATCTGCGTATTGTCACAAACTTCCGAATACACTCTTGATGAGAAACAGGTCAAGGAACGGAAAAATTAGGACATGTTGCACTATCTGTTAGCATCTACACTCCATCTAAGAGGAAACTGTTTCCGAATATAATGCTGTCAAAATTTGTAGATACAAAACTGTAGCTCACAAACACTGATTTGCTGTGAAATATGTTTCGCGCGACATTCGAATATTTTTGAAGACTCTAGTAATATGATCTTAATCACATAGATATACACTAATTTTAAGAACATGCTTGTCTGAACGAGAATACTACCGACAATATTTGAAAAAAGCACTAATATACTGACACAAATTATGTTTTGTGGGTAACGCGTGAACGTTTGCAATTAGTGGAAGATAACGAAGGAACTATACATGGTGGTATATATCCTTAGAGAATACAAGATACACTGAATTTAACTGACGAAAGGACAAAATGTAAAAATGCAAGAATTGAAGTAGGCGAAAGGGAATACGCTTGTCTAAAAATGAGACTTACATAAAGTGCAAAATGGCTAAGCAGAAATGACTAGTTAGCTCACGTAAGGCTGCAGAAGCATGCATAACAAGGGGAGAGACAGATGCCGCCTCTAGGAAAATTACAGAGGACTTTGGAGAAAAGAAGAAGCTGTATGAATGTCAAGAGTTCAGATGGCATGTAAGTACCAAGCAAAGACGTGAGAGCGGAAAGGCGGAAGGAATATATAGATGTCCTATATAAGGAAATTATATGAAATATTATACACAGAGAAAAGGAAGCAGGAGCATATGAGACGGGAGATATAATTCTGAAAGAGCAATTTGCCACAGTACTGAAAGAGTACAGCAGAATGAAGACTCCTCGTACAGGCAACGATCACTCAGATTTATTGATATCTTTGGGAGAGCCAGCCATGACAATAACATTCCACACCATGTGCAAGATATACGAGACAGATGAAATTCCCTCAGACTTCAGGAAGAATGTAATAACTGCAACTGCGAAGAAGGCACATGGTGATACGTGTGCACGCTGCCGAAATGCCTGTTTAATGAGTCGGTTTCAGAACACACGAATTATATACATAAAAATGGAAAATCTGAAAGAAACCAACGATAAATGTAAGAACAAGCGCGGTAATACTGATCCTGAGACGCCCCTTAGAAGAACGGTTTAAGAAAGGCAAGTCTATGTTTACAGCTTCTTTACACTTAAGAGAAAGGTTTCGACAATTTGACCCTACTACAATCTTTGAGATTCTGGAGGTAACAGGGGTAAAACATCGGGTGCGGGATGTTTTTTAAAACTTGTACATAAACCAGACGGCAGTTATAAGAGAGAAAGGGCATCAGAGGGAAGCAATAGTTGATCAAAGAATGCGGCACAGTTTGAGCTCCTCCCTGATGTTACAATCTGTACAATGAGCAAGCTGTGAAGAGAAGCAAGGGCAAATTACGGAAGGGACTGAAGGTCAGGGAGATGAAATTAAAACATTGAGGCTCTATCAGAGACTGCAAAGTACTTGGAAAAGCAATTGAACGGGATGGACAGGGTCTTGAAAATATATTAAAGGTATTATAAGAAGAACATCGAAAAAAGCAAAACAAGTATAATGTAATGTACTCTAAGTAAATCAGGCGATGCTGAACTAGCTAGATTAGTAAATGAGATTCAAAATATTAAATGACTTGTGTTATTTGGGCAGCAAAATAACTGATCATGACGGAAGTGGAGAGAATACAAAATGCAGAGTGGCAATAGCACGGAAAGAAATTCTGAAAGAGGAATTGGTAACCATCCAATCCATACATACTACACTGACGAGCCAAAGAAACTGGTACACCTCCCCAATATCGTGTAGAGCACGCAGAAATGCCGCAACACGACGTGGCATGGACTCGACTAATGTCTGAAGTAGTGCTGGAGGGAACGGATACCTTGAATCCTGCAGGGGTGTCCATAAATATGTAAGAGTAGGAAGGGGTGCAGATCTCTTCTGAATAGCACATTGCAAGGCACCCCAGATGTACTCAATAATATTCATGTTTGGGGCGTCTGGTGCCCAGTGGAAGTGTTCAAACTAAGGAGAGTGTTCCTGGAGCCAGTCTGTAGCCTTTCTGGACCTGTGGGGTGTCGCACTGTCCTGCTGCTGGAGTTGCGCACGTCCGTCGGAATGCACATCGGTAATGAATGGATGCAGGTGATCAGACAGGATGCTTACTTGCGTTTCACCTGTCAGTGTCGTATCTAAATGTATCAGGGGGACCATATCACTCCAACTACATACGCCCACAACATTACAGAGCCTCCACCAGTTTGAACACACCCCTTCTGACGCGCAGATTCCACTGATTCATGAGGATGTCTCCATACCCGTACACGTCCATCCGCCCAATACAATTTGAAACGAAGTTCGTCCGACCAGGCAACATGTTTCCCGTCATCAACAGTCCAGTGTCGGTGTTGACAAGTCCATGCGATGCATAAAGCTTTGTGTCTTATAGTCATCAAGGGTACACGAGTGAGCCTTCGGTCACGAAAACACATATAGATTATATACTTATATGCATGTCCGAAAGAGCAGACACCATTGATGAGCAGCAGCCGTCTAGAACGAAATTAGAATTACATATTAAAACCTTCAGCTGCTGACGGACGTTGATATATATATCAACGGGGACAGGTGAAAATGTGTGCCCTGTCCGACATGTCCGAAAGAACAGACATCATATCCATATAAGTATACAGTTCCGGCAATACCGGCCATGACCTTCCACTTCTGTGCGGATGAACACATATTACCCGAACTCTTACGGGACTCGGTAAGAATGTCTTCCATGAGTAATGAGTGTATTGGATAGGGACACTACGAATGTAGTGTGTGGACATATAAGGTGAGAATGTGGGTCTCGCGGGAGGCGTGCGCGAGATAGTCCCTGCACTCACAGGATCCTCTGTGCCCTCGGCGGCTCAGATGGATAGAGTGTCTGCCATGTAAGCAGGAGATCCCGAGTTCGAGTCCCCGTCGGGGCACACATTTTCACCTGTCCTCGTTGATATATATCAACGCCTCGTCAGCAGCTGAAGGTATTAATATATAATTCTAATAACATATAGATTATGTTTCGTTGACTATTTCCCACGCTGACACTTGTTGATGGCCCAGCATTAAAATTTGCGGAAGGGTTGCACTTCTGTCACGTTGAACGATTCTCTTCAGTCGTCTTCGTTCCCGTTCTTGCAGGATCTTTTTCCCACCGCAGCAAAGTCGGAGGTTTGGTATTTTACCGGATTCCTGAGATTCACGGTACACTCGTGAAATGGCCGTACAGGAAAATCCCCCCTTCATCGCTACATCGCAGATTCCGTACCATCGCTCGTGCGCAGACTATAACACCACGTTGAAACCCAAATCTTCATTACCTGCCATTGTAGCAGCAGTAACCGATCTAACAACTGCACCATACACTTGCCTTCTTATATAGGCGTTGCCGATCGCAGCGCATTTTTCTGCCTGTTTAGGTATCTCTGTATTTGAATACGCATGCTTACACCATTTACTTTGGCGCTTCATTGTATAAAAAGTGATGTGTTTATCTATGTATTTTCCACATCTCCTCCTAAACCACTTGCCCGATTTCAACCAACCTTGGTGTATCCCTTACTGCCAGATAACATCGCTGTGGGGGTAACAACTACCTATCTATCATAGTTCAGGAAATATGACGTCATAAGCAATGATGTGCGAGAAAAACTGCGGCGCCATGCATGACTTTTAAATTTATTACTTCTGTGCTTCTATCTATATTCGCAATATTTTGGAGACAGTGTCCACGTACGGGGCTAAATGCACCTCAAACGTTATTATCAAGTTGCCACACATAGATCAGGAGATACGACTTCACATAAACACTCCTCTGCGAGAAACAATGCCGCGTTATGCATGAAGCTTTATTACAGTTATTCGTTACCACTAAGACGCACCTATAGAGGAGTCAACTTCAGGAAATTCCTGACGCCTGGCAGCGCTTTTGACAGCTTTTAACAACGAAGCGTAAAATATTCTGGGCGAAAAGAATACCCGTTTGAAAAGCTATGAAGAAGCGTTGCCATAGAGACGTTTACAAACTCGCGTTTTAGACAATCGAAGAAGCCTCGCCCAGCGTACAGAAACTGTCTGGGATCAACTCACATCGAGCTTACTGTTGAATTTCAAAGGTATTTTCATGACTATATGGAAAAGGAAATTTTTTTCGATTTTACATTACAAACACGGTATTTTTTTTTTTTTTGTTTTCGTTTCTGATAGAAAATTGCCAAAATTAATACCCAAGTAGTGCCGGGTTTGTCGGCTAGTCTAATATAAATTTAATTGTTAGGAAGTCCTTTCTGAAAGTATTTATCAACACTGCAGCCTTGAATGGAATTGAAACGTGGACGATAAGCAGTTCAGACAAGAAATCATGTGCTTTTGAAATGTGATGCTATAGAGAAATGCATAAGATTAGACGGGTAGTTTGAATAACAAATGTGGAGGTACTGAATCGAAGAGGGGTCCACTGGAATCCAATTGCGGATTCGTATTGCTTAAGTAATAAAGTGTTCAGTGATGGTAGCCACGGGCCTATAACTCAATTAGCTAAAAAGTTGAGGGATTCAGTAGCCATTTTATACGCTCAAATTAATTCTTCCCGGCCACGTGAAACCACCCAACGGCACGCCTGAGTATGAGACCATCGATAGCCAACGGGGGGGGGGGGGGGGGGGGGGGGGGCGGGGGGGGGAATGCAGTTTCCATGTTCACTAATCACAGAATTCAGAAGAAAAGTCACAAGCTTGTGAGAATCTTTTTTAGTCTGGAGCCGTTAGTTTCAAATTCAAGATTCAGGACTAGTTGCTGCCTTCGGCCGAACTGCCGCCACCGCAGCGTCACCAACCTTCCGGCAGTAGACGCTGTTTGCATTGCCACTTTCAGTCAAGTGTACTACTGTTTGGCCACGATGACTCGACGATTTCACTAGTGCTACTAGAAGCGGAGAAAATCGCACTAGCTGAAAGACATTCATTTGTCTCGGAGCAACGCCAACGTTAATCTGCCCAAGACGGAAGTATTATTGTGCACATTGAAGGCTTGGGTGCACTAGCAAGTGACTTCTGCAAGCACTTGCTGAGGAGTTTATCTTAGCACAAAAACTAACTGAAGTCCACGTCTTCAAGCCGATGGGGCAAATTAATTTCAGGGACTTATTGCAGAAGCGCAGTCGTGTGTAAAAACCGGAGCAGCCGCCACCGTTGTTGCATTATTGTTAGTGAACAAAAATCGTCATGAAACACAAAAATAATGAAACAGAAAAAATGAAACGTTAGGTCGAAGAAAAGGATTCAGAGGAACAGTACTGGTGTTATAAAGAAACACTACCGAATGAACTAAAATCAGAGGACCTGACTTACATTTAAACTTTCTTAGGTTAGATTTAAAACTTTCTTAGGATGTAGTATGGAAATTTTCAACACATCTGGTCTACTGTACAATCAAATATTCGATAACAGCGTACAAAAATGAGGCAAACTACTTCATCAAGAGCCTGCCTTTTCATTGCTATTCGATTTTTGCAAGTGGTATTCATCACTTCTTTTTGTTATAATATAAGTACTCCGTCTTCAGGCCACGAGTGGCCTACCGGGACCATCCGACCGCCGTATCATCCTCCGAGGAGGATGCAGATAGGAGGGGCGTGGGGTCAGCAGACCGCTCTCCCGGTCGTATGATGGTATTCTTGACCGAAGCCGCTACTATTCGGTTGAGTAGCTCCTCAATTGGCTTCACGAGGCAGAGTGCACCCCGAATAATGGCAACAGCGTATGGCGGCCTGGATGGTCACCCATCCAAGTGCCGACCACGCCCGACAGCGCTTAACTTCGGGAACCGGTGTAACCACTGCGGCAAAGCCGTTTCTTTTTTTTTTTTTTTTTTTTTTTTAATAAATGAAATGTATTTATGTTTACGGTAACATAAAAAAAAATCCGCTAACATCAGAAGACGTCTGATGTGTGTATTGTGTTTCTACTTTTCCTTCTGGGGCAACAAATTTATTGGTAAATTCATTTCGTACTTTCTTGGCTGGTGGTACCAATTATGTGTGTTTATGGCTTCCAATGGTATATTCGTTTCGGTCCTGCGTCTCTGCGCCGTTCTCCTTTTCGACACTAGCATTTTCGCATCGGTGCTCGTCATGCACTTCTGTTAGTTTCAGAAAAACTTCCAGGAACTGGCGGATCCAGCAAGTACTTGCAGCAAGATGCAAGAGACTAGAAAGAAATGTCATCCTCCGCAATGATTTGGAGCTCCTGGTAGATTAAAACTGTGTGCCGGACCCAGAGTCGAACTTGGGAACCCGATCTGGCACACAGTTTTACACTACCAGGAAGTTTCATGCAAGACACTGTTTCCACTAACCTGTGGAAAGAACTTCTTTAAGTTTAAACTTGCGGACGTCGGCATGGTGTAGATTGGGAGGAAGGTTCACTTTAAAGAATTTTCTAAAGTAGCTACAATAGTACTGCACCACTGTTTACTGCTGTGTGATGCGTTGCTGTCGTGTTGTGTTTTGTTCGCGTGTCTTTACGTTATAAAATGGGTCAACAGGCCGTCCCTGGACCATCACGGCGTTCTTCTGGTTCACTGCTGATTTCTAAGAGGAAAAGAAACATGTAATTCGCAGCGGTGAAAGTAAAATCATGGAGAATATATTAAAGTACTTCGACGCAGAAAAGGAGAAGATGGGCCTAGTACATTCACTTACGCAGTCTCAGTTACGAGCTACTGTGTAAGTACGCAGGAAAGTACGTTTCCAGTTTTACACGGCTGAGGAGGTTTTCCAAATCTCGCCTAGTACCGCTGGAAAGAAAAGGCAACTACTCGTTATATTGTTATACTTCCAAATTTCCATTATTTACCCCTGTTTGTCAGTAATTCGAAATGAGTGCTTATTCGCAGTTGCTTACAGATGCATTTTTCATTTTCCAGCAATATGTATTATATTATTCCTAAACCTAGCAAAATCGCATATGTGAAGGATTACTGTAGGCGCACCGTAGTTGGTGCATCGCGTAGTTGTGTGAGAATGAATGTGCAGCCGCCTCCTATTCCTCCACTCGCACCATTCCCGTGCAAAGCGCCAAACTGCAGTGAGCGTATAGTTCTGTTAAATCTTTACTTTTGACATACTTTCAGTGAAGTCCAACTAGCTGATAAATATACTTTCTTCAACTCAGGATGAGGCGCGGCGATGTCATGTACGAAACAAGCGACTTCATTGGTCATTATATTCGAAAAACTCTTAAGGAGTTTTATAACGTCAGATTGTGTCCACCTCGCGGAAGCTTTTGCCAGTCTTGCAAGAGAGGACTGGATGGAGATGGGGACGCACATCCCTCGCAGATGTATTGAAATCAATGGGTTTGGTTTAACGTCGAGTGCATAACGAACTAACTACATTGGTGGAATGTCCTGACATTCACTCTTCGTTCCATTTTCCAAATGGCTCTGAGCACTATGGGACTTAACTTCTGAGGTCATCAGTCCCCTAGAACTTAGAACTACTCAAACCTAACTAACCTAAGGACATTACACACAACAATGCCCAAGGCAGGATTTGAACCTGCGACCGTAGCGGTCGCGCGGTTGCAGACTGTAGCGCCTAGAACCGCTCGGCCACCCCGACCGGCTCCACTCTCCAGGTACAGATGAAAAACATCAGGCAAGTTGCCCGTGAGGTGTTCAACTTCGACGAGTTGTGGATAGATAACAACGTGACGTTCGGAAAATGCTGACAAGCAGAATTTATTACTGAATGAGCTAGCACCTCAAAGAGACTGGCTGCTGCTAGCGTGGGATCCAAGAACAGATTAGTCAAGAAATCGCATCTCTAGTTCCGGGCGAAGGCCGAACATCCGCTAATTTTGAAAAACGGATTGCAGATATAGTATATAATATTCTGTGACTCCAATGTATAATGTGCCATACCACAGCAGGCAGATCGACAGCACGGCAGGCCCTTTTCACTGCAGTTCTTGGCTGGCTTCACTACATGATTAGTAGCAATGCGAGACTAACCGCCATTGTATTTCACATATCGGCTTCCATCAGTCTGGAAGCGACCGTGTGCAGATTCGATCACCTTCACTCTGGATGCATTCGCGTTACAACTATCGTGGCATCCACAGCCGTGATTACGATTCAAATACGGTATCTGCACCGCGAGCAACCAGCATCATGATTTTATCGATGTCAATACGGCAGACTTGGTCTCGTTGCACCTGTCTTTGCGTTCGCAGGTCTGTAGTTTTACCCTATCCTCTTCATTAAGTCAGCTATCCCGGAAAAAGAATCCTCTGCTGTAGATAATGAAGGCTGATGTCTCCACGCTACAGGGAACAGAACATTAGGAAAGGTATGTGTCTGATGAGAGCAGAGAGACAGTATATCTCATTTCCATCCCATATACCTACAGTCCAAAACCAAACGTCAAGGTTCAACAATATGTTCAGCAAGCTTCCTGCAGTAATGAAACAGACGGCAATCAGCCTTAAAACATAAACCGACTTCTTCTGAAATATGTCTTTTATTGTATATACAAGTTCAGTGGAGTAGTTTAGAGATATTAGTTAAAATCTGTTACCCACATGCTTTTTATTCCTGAGTCCCTTGTTCATAATGACGATTCTTAATCTGCATTTGCGACTGTTTCCGAGACGACGTACTTCTGGATCAGATGGACCCATGACATCTGGGAAAATAAATTACGAACGCAAGAATTATTTTCTTGTCGATGTACGTCAAGGAAATGCTCCTTTTTCCTAATTACTAGGGCGTACTGAAAAGTGACGCGAACAAATTTTTTTAAATTTTGTTCTCAATATCGCTTGAGATATTACATGTCAAGTTTCGTTGACGCAAATGCAACCCTCTGTCGCTAGAACTGTAGCGTATCATAGCGGTAACTATGTCAGTGCGTGCGAAACAGCGTGCTGCAATCGATCTTATATCCGCAGCGGCAAAAAACAAGACACGAATTCGAGCAGTT
The DNA here is from genome assembly GCF_021461395.2 of Schistocerca americana. NCBI lineage: Eukaryota > Metazoa > Arthropoda > Insecta > Orthoptera > Acrididae > Schistocerca > Schistocerca americana. The sequence continues at coordinate 120,385,111 of NC_060122.1, read as the reverse complement.
CGTCCACAAATGAAGCACCGTGTACTTCATCATCATAAGGTAGACCTCATACGAGCGCTGCGACACCTGTAACAATCCGACGCCGTGGGTTCATTGTCATCGATCATCCACCACACGATTTTCATCTGTTTCCAAAACTTAAAGGGCAACTTCGAGGGGTTCCCTTAGATTGATAGTGATGAAAGGGTGCAAGTGAAGGTGACGTTCTGATTCCCTCAACAAAGTCAGGCATGTATCTACAGTGATGTTATCAGCCATCTGGTCTCTCATTGGGAGACATGCGCTCGTCGCCAAGATGACTATGTTAAGAAATAAATACGGTGACATGAAGAATAAGGATATTGAATGTAAATTAATTTTGTTTAATTTAAAAAGCTTTAAGAGTTTCCACATAAAAAGACTGAGTTGTCTATGTTTTCACCATGCCTTCGTATTACCATGATCTACCAAGCGGCAAAGGAGAATACAGTTGACGTTCTATACTTTTATTCTTATTGTTGTTGTTGTTGTTGTTGTGGTCTTCAGTCCTGAGACTGGTTTGATGCAGCTCTCCACGCTGCTCTGTCCTGTGCAAGCTTCTTCATCTCCCAGTACTTACTGCAACCTACATCCTTCTGAATCTGCTTAGTGTATTAATCTCTTGGTCTCCCTCTACGATTTTTACCCTCCACGCTGCCCTCCAATACCAAATTGGTGATTCCTTGATGCCTCAAAACATGTCCTACCAACCGATCGCTTCTTCTAGACAAGTTGTGCCACAAACTTCTCTTCTCCCCAATCCTATTCAATACCTCCTCATTAGTTACGTGATCTACCCACCTTATCTTCAGCATTCTTCTGTAGCACCACATTTCGAAAGCTTCTATTCTCTTCTTGTCCAAACTGGTTATCGTCCATGTTTCACTTCCATACATGGCTACACTCCATACAAATTCTTTCAGAAACGACTTCCTGACACTTAAATCTATACTCGATGTTAACAAATTTCTCTTCTTCAGAAACGATTTCCTTGGCATTGCCAGTCTACATTTTATATCCTCTCTACTGCGACCATCCTCAGTTATTTTACTCCCTAAATAGCAAAACTCCTTTACTACTTTAAGTGTCTCATTTCCTAATCTAATTCCCTCAGCATCACCCGATTTAATCTGACTACATTCCATTATCCTCGTTTTGCTTTTGTTGATGTTCATCTTATATCCTCCTTTCAAGACACTGTCCATTCCGTTCAATAGCTCTTCCAAGTCCTTTGCTGTCTCTGACAGAATTACAATGTCATCGGCGAACCTCAAAGTTTTTACTTCTTCTCCATGAATTTTAATACCTACTCCGAATTTTTCTTTTCTTTCCTTTACTGCTTGCTCAATATACAGATTGAATAACATCGGGGAGAGGCTACAACCCTGTCTCACTCCTTTCCCAAACACTGCTTCCCTTTCATGCCCCTCGACTCATAACTGCCATCTGGTTTCTGTACAAATTGTAAATAGCCTTTCGCTCCCTGTATTTTACCCCTGCCACCTTCAGAATTTGAAAGAGAGTATTCCAGTTAACATTGTCAAAAGCTTTCTCTAAGTCTACAAATGCTAGAAACGTAGCTTTGCCTTTTCTTAATCTTTCTTCTAAGATAAGTCGTAAGGTTAGTATTGCCTCACGTGTCCCAACATTTCTACGGAATCCAAACTGATCTTCCCCGAGGTCCGCTTCTTCCAGTTTTTCCATTCGTCTGTAAAGAATTCGTGTTAGTACTTTGCAGCTGTGGCTTATTAAACTGATTGTTTGGTAATTTTCACATCTGTCAACACCTGCTTTCTTTGGGATTGGAATTATTATATTCTTCTTGAAGTCTGAGGGTATTTCGCCTGTTTCATACATCTTGCTCACCAGATGGTAGAGCTTTGTCAGGACTGGCTCTCCCAAGGCCGTCAGTAGTTCCAATGGAATGTTGTCTACTCCGGGGGCCTTGTTTCGACTCAGGTCTTTCAGTGCTCTGTCAAACTCTTCACGCAGTATCGTATCTCCCATTTCGTCTTCATCTACATCCTCTTCCATTTCCATAATATTGTCCTCAAGTACATTGCCCTTGTATAAACCCTCTATATACTCCTTCCACCTTTCTGCCTTCCCTTCTTTGCTTAGAATGGGTTGCCATCTGAGCTCTTGATATTCATACAAGTGGTTCTCTTCTTTCCAAAGGTCTCTTTAATTTTCCTGTAGGCAATATCTATCTTACCCCTAGTGAGACAAGCCTCTACATCCTTACATCTGTCCTCTAGCCATCCCTGCTTAGCCATTTTGCACTTCCTGTCGATCTCATTTTTGAGACGTTTTTATTCCTTTTTGCCTGCTTCATTTACTGCATTTTTATATTCTCTCCTTTCATCAATTAAATTCAATATTTCTTCTGTTAACCAAGGATTTCTATTAGCCCTCATCTTTTTACCTACTTGATCGTCTGCTGCCTTCACTACTTCATCCCTCAGAGCTACCCATTCTTCTTCTACTGTATTTCTTTCCCCCATTCCTGTCAATTGTTCCCTTATGCTCTCCCTGAAACTCTCTACAACCTCTGGTTCTTTCAGTTTATCCAGGCCCCATCTCCTTAAATTCCCACCATTTTGCAGTTTCTTCAGTTTCAATCTGCAGTTCATAACCAATAGATTGTGGTCAGAATCCACATCTGCCCCTGGAAATGTCTTACAATTTAAAACCTGGTTCCTAAATCTCTGTCTTACCATTATATAATCTATCTGATACCTTTTAGTATCTCCAGGATTCTTCCAGGTATACAACCTTCTTTTATGATTCTTGAACCAAGTGTTAGTTATGATTAAGTTATGCTCTGTGCAAAATTCTACAAGGCGGCTTCCTCTTTCATTTCTTCCCCCCAATCCATATTCACCTACTATGTTTCCTTCTCTCCCTTTTCCTACTGACGAATTCCAGTCACCCATGACTATTAAATTTTCGTCTCCCTTCACTACCTGAATAATTTCTTTTATCTCGTCATACATTTCATCTATTTCTTCATCATCTGCAGAGCCAGTTGGCATATAAACTTGTACTACTGTAGTAGGCATGGGCTTTGTGTCTATCTTGGCACAATAATGCGTTCACTAAGCTGTTTGTAGTAGCTAACCCGCACTCCTATTTTTTTATTCATTATTAAACCTACGCCTGCATTACCCCTATTTGATTTTGTATTTATAACCCTGTAATCACCTGACCAAAAGTCTTGTTCCTCCTGCCACCGAACTTCACTAATTCCCACTATATCTAACTTTAACCTATCCATTTCCCTTTTTAAATTTTCTAACCTACCTGCCCGATTAAGGGATCTGACATTTCACGCTCCGATCCGTAAAACGCCAGTTTTCTTTCTCTTATTATGATTGTGAAAGTTGGTCCTGTAATGAACTAGGGGTTAACATCACCTAATCAGCTGCTGTCCGTACTTGTCAGTAGAGGATAATATACAGCAGACCAATTAAACTGACATAAACTGCGTTACAGTATCTCAGAAACTGGAAGCTCATTGAACCTGAGTCTCACCGAAAACTTTCGTTTACGTAGTTTCCAAACAAGACACGTCACGCATTCCGTGGATTTAATTTTTCATTAAAATGTCGGTCCCTCCCGATAATACTTCTTCTAGACAAGAGTGAGTGGAATTACTTAAGCCACAAATTTTTGCTCAAACAGAAAGAATCGAAATTTTTAGGTTGACAGACGATACGTGTACACTAGAAATTCAAATAATGTTCGCACAGAACCCATATTACACGAAACCAGTAACTTTCTTACCGAAAATTTTTCTTTCCACGAGTAACAACTAAGAATAAACTACAGTCTTTGATTAGTGTTAGTGCTACTAACAAGTTAAATAGCCAACTTCATGCGTGAAGAATTTCACATCGTCAAAAATCTAACTTCATGTAATGAAACATCCGAACATATTTCTATCTATTTAAAAAATTACAAGTAAATTAGTTTACTTATATTTTGTAAAAAAACTCACCAGTCATTTCCAGTTTTTGCCATATTTTGCCTTTTCCTACCAGTCTGATGGGCTTTAGGCTCTGCAACCATGTTTACATCTGTAAAAAACACTGACAGTTACATGTCAGCCAAAAAATCTGCATTTTAAGGTGGACTCAAATACAAAACCAGCTTCTTCAAAATACAAAATAAAAACTGCACATTCCACTGTTAAGTTTAGAAAAAAACACTTTGTATGTTAACGGTTGTCTTCCTCTGCTGCAGCGGTAGCACCATGTAAAAATAAAATACAAAAATATTTCTTAAAAATTATGCACATGTTGTTAAAAACTACAGTTTTGTGTTAAATTAAGAGCTCAAAAGTCAAAAACGAAAATGTCTTCTGTACGTCTCCATTCAACGGAGCGGGTATAAGGTTGCCGAAAAATTCTGGAATTCGTCAAAAGTTCTAAAATCGATAGTTCTATCTCCGACGCAAGTGCGTGTTTCCCTGGTTTACAATCGAGTTAAGAAAAACGCCGGGCAATATTTCCGCGTCTTCTCAACAGGAACGCTGAACGCAGCTTGCGTGGCGAGCCGCTTCGCACGGCTAACACGGGGCGCTTATCGCCCGCTAGATGGAAGTCAAACAGAGATTGTGATGCAGACGGGCCCGCTGCTATGCAAATGAAGAGATCTGCCGCTGAAGCCGGTTCAAGGACAAGAAGCGAACTGCGGGCCGGCGCTTCTTGCGCTGCGTCAACACGCCCGCCGCCCGGCCTTCAGATTATCGGATTTGCGAAGACGTCGGCGAATTGTCTTAATTTGGGAACCAAATGACGGCTCCCCGCTGCGATCGTTACAATCGTGTGACATTAGTAGGTGCCTCCGCAGGGTCTGCCCCTCTGTTGCTTTTACTCTGTCCCGGCAGGAGCGCTATCTGCACCTACCTTCAGTCTGCGACGAAGCAACGACGAAGCTGAAAGCACAGGCACATCACATAGAGTACGTCAAATCAACTGATATTGTAGCCATTGAAAACTCATATGCGCTAAGACGGAAGTTCTGTGCTAACAATACTACTGCAGCAGGTATATAACGGTGTAAGAGGCAAGTCTAATTCATTCTTCCTTCTTTTCCCTAGCGTCCATCCTGTCTAAGGCGTGGGTCACTTCGTCAGGATTTGGTGAATTTTATTTTATTATTTAACTTTGTGGCCGGATGCCTTTTCAAGCGCCACATCAGGTAACCCTAAGGGGGGAAGTCCGTAAGTGAATCTATGAACTTTGTGTTCTATGTTACAGTATTTTAACAGTTTGCATATCGTATTTTCTGAAGCGTAATTTAGAGGCTATTTGCCTACAAGAGCTTTGGAAACCCTAACAACCACACTGAGGCTGTCCATTGTACCAGTTCGTAGTCGTTAATTCGCTGCGCGCCCGCGATCCGGGTGTTTGCTAACCTCCTAGTACCGCAAGCTAGCGCGTGTGCGTTACGTCGTGTTGTCTGTTTAGGACGCCCGACATCGTGGTCATCAACGACGCATTACACAGTACGGCTAGCTATAACGATCACTCTTGCAGCATTTTAGCGTGATGTCGCTACACCTAGAAACACACAGCACTAGCTGAAAAATCACTCAAATGATAAAAACCGACAAAATGTGCAAGTGCACCAAGATAAAGTGTGCTAGTTAATTCTTCGATAGGAACAAGAGTGTTTACAAAAAGTTCCCATTGTACTGCCTAGTGCTTTCAGCTTCATATTAGCGTGAAGAAGGCAAAACAGAAAGTGAAAGTCTGTGGGACGAAGAGATCTACAATTATTTGATAGGGCCTGAACACACAGGAAAAGCTACTGCGTCTTATGCAACAGCAAACGTTTGAAAGCGAAATTATGACATGATAATATTTATTCTGTGAATAAACCACACTACTTCCATTATTAACATAGATTCTTTCAAAAAATTCGTACAAACGAAAAGATACAACGTATCCACTTCAAACCTTAACCTTTTAATAGCAAGACTTTTCACTTATGACCGCAATCTCCTTGCTGTAGCCTGCTGCCGCCAGATACTGCTAGTATAGAAAGAGGCAACTATATCACAACAGAAAGTCCTTCAGTTAATAAAATTGGCCGGCCGAAGTGGCCGTGCGGCTAAAGGCGCTGCAGTCTGGAACCGCAAGTCCGCTACGGTCGCAGGTTCGAATCCTGCCTCGGGCATGGATGTTTGTGATGTCCTTAGGTTAGTTAGGTTTAACTAGTTCTAAGTTCTAGGGGACTAATGACCTCAGCAGTCGAGTCCCATAGTGCTCAGAGCCATTTGAACCATTTGAACTAAAATTGGCCAACGGCAAATAGGACAAGGGGATGAGAGATCCGTACAAATTTAATTATATCTATAGACGGTTCATCCATCCCGGAAATCGAAAATCTCTACGATTTTTGTCTGTTATCGATACCGATAGTGGCAAGTATGAGTCCTGCAAATTCCGAGACTATTGAGAATATTTTAAAGTTTCCAGTTAAATTTTTTGTGCAATTTCACTCTTGCTAAGGTAATTTTTCATCTACTTTAGTAATTCTGGAGTGATATTAATATGATGTGCTAATTAGCAACACCAGTTATTTAAACTTCTTTAAAATTAGTTATCGGATTTTTTTCCCTTTAGTTGTACTGTGAAATATTTCTTCTTGCCATATTTCACGATTTTAGGTCAATGGGAAGTACCCTGTAGGTTTTGATAAGTGGGTTGGTGAGTGTCAAAATATGTGACATGTATGGCCACACTTTTTACTGAATTCAGTATCCGTTCCTGAGAAAAAGGAGTCTTAACAGTGGGACGGACGGGCGATGAAGAGAACTTATAAGGGTCCTGTTACTACTGAGACACGGAACCTGATACTGCTCAACATGTATTTCGCGTACACTTTCACGGAGCCACCCAGCAGGGTCTTTATTTATGCCTGGCACAAAAAATTTGAACGGAAGGGCTGCATTTCCAAAGGCAGAAGTCCTGGTCGGCCTCTTATGTCGGAGCAAAATGCTAATCGCGTTGCAACACCATTCCAGCGAATGTTCACTGAAATTAATATGTCCAGAAAGTCGTTAGCTTCAGATCCCACACATAATTCTTTTCACATGAAAAGGTATGTATTAGTCTAGGCACTCATTCCAGGCCATTATGCTGCACGATGTGCCTCCTGTACAGAAATGTTGTTAAGGACGAGGCAAAACTTCACACCGACGGGAAATTTAACGGGCGCAATGGTCGTTTTTGGGGAATAGAGAATTCCCATTTTATCCATCGAACGTCAACGAGATTCGCCAAAGGTCAATGTGTTCTGTGCAGTGTTGAGTGAGATTTGCCGCTGCTGCTTTGTCAAGTAGAAAACCATTACAGGATTTGGTACGTCGACACGCTTTCTTTGAGGCTTTTGTCCCAGCTGCAAGAAAACTCCAACAGATTCATCTAGGAACAAGATGGCGCACCTTGTCCCACCGATTTGTCTGTAACGCAAGACACAAACACATGATGATGGCTCGACTGTGCAAAATTCGGACAAAGAGGTGAGGTGCACATGGCCACCACCATCATCAGACTTAACCCCTTTGTGATTTTTTTATGATGTCAAAGGCCAAGTGTGCGGCGTCCCTCCCCCTCCCCCTCCCCCCACTGCGAATCGCAACTGCGGTCGAGTCCATCACCACCAGTCTATCGCACAAGGTTTGGTGAGAGTTCGAATATGGTCACAACGTGTGCCGTGTAACCTGAGTCTCTGACACCTGTAAAACGAGGTACTCTGATTAACAGATAAGGTTTGAAGCTAGTAAATTGTATCGTTTCCTTTGCACGAATTTTTGAAAATGTGAAGTTCTTTTGCGTTCATCCTGTATAAATTATTTCAGTCTCGCAATAATAACACGAATTTCCGGATTTTGTAGAAAGCTGCGATGCTTTTGTGTTTTATTGTCAGTGCCTTGTCAGACGATTCGGTCAGTGTTACAGTCATGTGTCTGACCCCTTACAGCACGTCATTATATTTGATGTGGCAAATGTCTATTCATTTCAAGCAGCAACAATAACAATAAATAAACAAGTAAATAAAATAGAGCTTGGAAATTATCTCCGACCTTCGGGAAGTTCTTGAATATAATATTGAAATATATCCCATTTAATATGAACATAAATTTCCAGTGGAAAATAATCAGAAGTAATGGAACTAATATATTTTCCCCACGTTACTAATTCATTGATGAAAAACGGCTTCCATGTTGTTATAGTTTAAAGCGAGTGCAGAAATTCCCGTGTTGCATGAAATATTTACACTTTCCTTCTTACTACCGCATTTACCTCTAACTTTTTAGAAGAAATCTGATGTATACAGAGAAAATTGTGGTTTAAAAGTTCCTCATTTACTCGTTGCCTTCTACATTTGTTTAACTCGGAAATAATGAAGACCACTGTTATTAAAGGCACTGAAGGCTGATACACAGGCAAGTTCCACCGTTACTTCAGTTTACGAGTGGTTAGTAAAGCAAATGAAACTACGGATCACATCGAATACAATTACTTCATACTTCTTGTATGAGACAATGTACGTGACAAAATTAATTTCCAAGTGAAAACGAGGATTATATGATGCAGAATAACCCCAAGTAAGTAAGCCACGAATCATGCTGAATGTCAACAGTCAATATGGCTAGCTCGTCCATAATAACAGCATTAGCTCAATGATAGTTTAAGTACGCGAATTCTCTTCTCTTTTCATTTTTATTCAACCACTTTGCATGGCCAATGACTTGGTTATTTCTTCTTCAAAACAAGCATGGAAAAATTCTGTTTGTATTTGCGCTCGCAGTGGCGTATTATAATGAGGTGATGGATCTACTTTGTTCGACAACATTTATTGTGACGCCTTTCGTAGGATTTCGGTACTGCTCCTACACGGAACTGAAATGTATTTTACATTTAAACATAACGTACAACAGAGGTGAAATTACACGAACTTCCGGCTACAATGCATGTGCCCAAACTATGACGTATGTATTATTAATGCTGAATTACTACGCGATGAATTTGCTTTGTTCTGGTCCTACATCGCTTCGAGGAACAATCTGACTAGTTATAAATGAAGAATTTTCTAGCATAAAAGATCCAGAAAGAAAAAACTAAGCGTGTGAAATAGGAAACCATGATCAAAAGGTGCTAGAATCTGAAGCATCATCCGTACAAAGCTTTGAAGATAGTTTAGACGCAAATTATTGGAGGAGTGAGAGTCGAAGTGTAAGGAACTACAGTTCTGGAACAGGCATCCTGTTTGATTCAATGTTCAGTTAATGCAGGAACGCGGATATATAAGTATCTGTGCTGGCAACAAAAAAAGCGCAACGATCGATAAAGTCATTAGTTCTGATCTTCCTATTTCACATCGACGATATCTCTGCTCTGTTGATACGTGAAAACCTGATGTATCGTTTGGTAAACACTCTGCATAATACTAGAGATGTTGTGACCCATGTCGGACATCCTAGGAATTAGTCTTTTTAAATCCCGATATCTGTTAGATGCAATGGGCCGCTTCGTAATAAATAAAGCCATATAAGCCAGAGTGAAATTACTTCGGCTGAAATAACTGTGCTTGTAGAACGGTCCACTGAAAAGGCAATTTCGTACTCAATGTCCCTCGCAAAGCAGTAGTGGCTACCAACATTTCGCGCGTGTAGCAGATTACCAGTTGGAATACGCATACTGACATCTGCATGAATGCAGGTAACTTCTTATGTTACATTTTCAGATATTGCCAAATCTTAACAAAAAAATCTCAGCGTGCCCGGCGGCTGCAGACGTAATTCGCTTGTAATCAGTACATAAAACTGGATCAAATGCTGCCTACTATTCTGACATGCATCATGTCAAAGAGTTACAAAAAAGAATTTCGTAACATTTTTCACGACCGAGAAGGTCGGCAGTTGAGCAGCTACTTACCTCCTTGACCGTCGTGTGTTTGAGGGGTCGGCTCACCGTGACGGCGGACGAGCTAGCGCCTAGAACAAGTGGGAAGCACTCACCGAGAACTTGGCCCAGCACGGTGCGCGCGTCCTCCCCCAGACAGGCGCTGCGGGCGTCGAAGGGGTTCGTGAACTGCACGAACGCGTAGCCTTTGTGCATTGAGATGCCTGCAACACGGCAGACGCCAATCACGTTCGCTGAGACAATATCGTCGACACTAATCACACACAAACAAATTATTCGTGCAGTTAACACTGTTGCGTAAAGCGAGATAGTATATTGCAAAAAGCCAGAATCAAAATTTCAACAGTGAAATAATACCCTGTACATGTGTTACTCTGCAGTTTGCAATCACGGTTAAAAAAATATACCGGGTGATCAAAAAGTCAGTATAAATTTGAAAAACTGAGTAAATCACGGAATAACGTAGACAGAGAGGTACAAATTGACACACATGCTTGGAATGACATGGGGTTTTATTAGAACCAAAAAAATACAAAAGTTTAAAAAATGTCCGATAGATGGCGTTTCATCTGATCAGAATAGCAATAATTAGCATAACAAAGTAAGACAAAGCAAAAATGATGTTCTTTACAGGGCCGGCCGGTGTGGCCGAGAGGTTCTAGGCGCTTCAGTCTGGAACCGCGCGACCGCTACGGTCGCAGGTTCGAATCCTGCCTCGGGCATGGATGTGTGTGATGTCCGTAGGTTAGTTAGGCTTAAATAGTCTAAGTTCTAGGGGAATGATGACCTCAGATGTTAAGTTCCATAGTGCTCAGAGCCATTTTTTTTTTTTTTTTGTTCTTTACAGGAAATGCTCAATATGTCCACCATCATTCCTCGACAATAGCTGTAGTCGAGGAATAATGTTGTGAACAGCACTGTAAATCATGTCCGGAGTTATGGTGAGGCATTGAGTCGGATGTTGTCTTTCAGCATCCCTAGAGATGTCGGTCGATCACGATACAGTTGCGACCTCAGGTAACCCTTCAAAGCCAATAATCGCGCGGACTGAGGTCTGGGGCCCTGAGAGGCCAAGCATGACGAAAGTGGCGGCTGAGCACACAATCATCACCAAACGACGCGCGCAGGAGATCTTTCACGCGTCTAGCAATATGGGGTGGAGCGCCATCCTGCATAAACGTTCCAGCAGGTGTTTATCAGCCAGGCTGGGGATGATGCGATTCTGTAACATATCGGCGTACCTCTCACCCGTCACGGTAGCAGTTACAAAACCAGAATCACGCATTTCCTCGAAGAAAAAAGGCCCGATAACGGCAGATGTGGTAAATCCAACCCATACCGTGACTTTCTCGTCGTGCAATGGAGTTTCCACGACAGTTCTAGGATTTTCGGTAGCCCAAATTCTGCAGTTGTGGGCGTTGACAGACCCTCGGAGCGTGAATTGAGCTTCGGCGGTCCACAACACGTTACTCAACCAATCGTCATCTTCCGCCATCTTTTGAAACCCCCAAAACGCAAATGCCCTCCGCTTCACTGAATCGCCAGGTAACAGTTCATGATGCCGATGGATTTTGTACGGATAGCATCGGAGGGTACGCCTAAGTGCCAACAAAACAGTAGAGTATGGAATGCCGGTGCGACGTGCGACTGCACGAGCGCTGACTTCCCCGTGCATAGACGAACCCGCTGCAGTCTCCATTTCTTCCGGAACTGTCTCAGCAGCATTACGCCTGGTGCTCGGTTGGCCACTACGGGGGTCCATCGTCTAAACAACCCGTGGCTTCGAACTTCGAAATCATTCTCGCCACAGCTGCATTTGTCAACGGACCTTTACCCGTTAGAATCCCCTTCCTATAACGATAGGATCGTAACGCTGAACTAGCACATTCCCCATTCTGATAATACAGCTTCACTAAAAGCGCCTTTTCAGGTAACGTCAAAATGCTGCAACTGCTGGCGCATCTGATTCTCTCTCTCTCTCTCTCTCATTACAGCTCCTTTTATACACGATTGTCATGCGCAGTCACTGACGTTTTGCTATCCAGCGCCATCTGTCAGACATTTTGAGAACTCTGTTTTGTTTTTGGTTTTAATAAAAAACCATGTCATTCCAAGCATGTGTGTCAATTTTTACCTCTCTATCTGATTATTCTGTGGTTTATTAAGTTTTCAAATTTATACTGACTTTTTGATCACCTGGTACATCCCAACATAAGCTGCTCAACAGAGCGTCGTTTTATTTTTTAACATTGTTGACGATGTAGTACCAGGCACATACCCATCATTAACGGTATTTGCATCAAAGAAGCCAAAACAGTTAAAGGCTTAACTCTGCCGTTTAGCGTTGTGTATGAGCTGTGCGACTGACTTCTTATCAGATGACGTAATTTCACTTCCTGTCTTACACATATAGATAGGATATATTATCAGATCCCAAAAATATTTGGTGATAATACAGACCTACGTTTTCAGTCATATCCTGATGAGTACAACATATTTTTTTCTGGGCTTTGGGCAGCAAAGACCGTACAGCCAACAACAGTTACAAAAGTGCCATATTAACATGACTGCAATGTCCATAATAGGGCAATAAAAAAAAGTTCGAGTTCGGCCGCTATTACATTACCATATTTTCTCGTCAAAGCTGATACATCAAACATTTATGTCAAATAAATTTGATGGTGTAGTGGGGAACTTTGTCAAATCTCGCCGATCGTCAAATAAATATGATCAAGTACAGGGTCTCGCAGCAAATTTCATCATAAAAGTCGTTCGTCTTCTGTTCACTGCAATGTGAAATGTAACCACTTCGAGTGCTGGCGTCGCTACAGCTATTTAACGTCCCTGAATTGTGTTTGCAAACATGGCTTCAAAGTTGGTTGGTACCTTCGACTGGTGTTTTCTTTTAATAAACTTGCTTCGAACAGGGTGAGGGGTGAACAAGGGGCACAATGCATGCTATTAATTGTGTGTTGATGGGCAGCTGAAATATGCTACAAGCGACTTCATGTTCACAAACACACCTACAGCCATCCAGCTATAGCCATCTGGAAACATCCAGGCAGCTTTTCAGCAAGCCGGGATAGAGGATGTGATCAAACTCTAAAACCAAAAATTCTTTCTTAGCTTTCCATCCTACTTTATCTATTTTTGAACTCTGGATGCCACAAGTTTAAAGCGCTTCATCTGTTTTGCACTTTTAATTAATTTTATAGTTGTTGGGACACTAATCCATAAATTATATTACTCAAAATTAAAAATAGTTCTTATTGCCGATATAGGGTACTAAACAATTATCTACCTTCACACATTCTCTCTTAGGTGCTTTATAAATCGCTTCACATGGGATTACTTTGGTTAACGTGCAACGTGATATTAGAGTGCTGTGTCGTCAACTAGAGTAGCTGTTTTATGTATCAAGAAATTGCAGTGTCACTGTTTGCCTGTCTTCCCGCACATATAGCATTTCTCAAGAGAGTATTCTGTTTTGTAATATGAGAAGACTTGACTTCCTCCACTTGCAGCTCTCGTAACAAATTTTGGTGAATGCCTTTATTACCTCGATGTAATCTAAATACTTTATCTAAGTATGTTTCCTTTTTTAGGCTGCATTTTTTCCAAATACACAAACAATGCAATTGTGGTACTAGAAACTGCAGCGCATAATAACCAAGTTGTCGTCCGTGATCTTGAAATATGACGAAAAATATGACGACTGTGTAATACTCCTTTCTAGCGCCACGTCAAAGATCTTTGTCAAAGAAATTTGACGAAAATTTGATCGTATTTTTTGTCAAAGAAATATGAAAGTAAAATGTCGGTCTTATGCTAACAGTGTGAAGTACAAAGGTAGGCTCGTTATATAAATAAAAAAATAAAAATAAAAAAAATTACGACCCAGATTTTGAATTGGGTAGGTTCCAGAGGAGAATGACAGACACAGAAACTTACAAATGAAAACTGGGCAACGGCGTCGTTTTCAAAAGAAAGTTCTTACTGCAAGCCGGCCGCGGTGGCCGTGCGGTTCTAGGCGCTTCAGTCCGGAACCGCGGGACTGCTACGGTCGCAGGTTCGAATCCTGCCTCGGGCATGGATGTGTGTGATGTCCTTAGTTGCAAAATGATTTAGGTAAGATATCTGTATGGTGCGAAAAGTGGAAATTGACCCTGAATAAAGAAAAGAGCGAAGTTATTCACATGAGTACTAAAAGAAATCCGCTAAATTTTGATTACGCGATAAGTCACACAAATCTGAGGGCTGTAAATTCAACTAAATACTTAGGTATTGCAATAACAAATAACCTAAACTGGAACGATCACACAGATAATATTGTGCGTAGAGCAAACGAAAGACTGCGATTCATTGGCAGAACACTTATAAGGTGCAACAGGTCTACCAAAGAGACTGCTTACACTATGCTTGTCCGCCCTATTCTGGAGTGCTGCTGTGCGGTGTGGGATCCGCATCACGTGGGACTGACGATGACATCGAAAAAGTACAAAGAAAGGCAGCTCATTTTGTATCATCGCGAAATAGGGGAGATAGTGTCACAGACATGATACGTGAATTGGAAAGGCAATCATTAAAACAAAGGCGTTTTTCGTTTTGACGGGATCTTCTTATGAAATTTCAATCACCAGTTTACTCCTCCGATTGCGAAAACATTCTGTTGGCACCCACCTACATAGGGAGAAATGATCATCACGATAAAATAAGAGAAATCAGGGCTCGCAATGAAAAATTTAAGTGCTCGTTTTTCCCACGTGCCGTTCGAGAATGCAACGGTAGAGAGACAGCATGAAGGTGGTTCATTGAACCCTCTTCCAGGCACTTTATTGTGAACAGCACAGTAACTACGTAGATGTAGATGTACATGAGGGCGTAGCTCCTCGCAAGCAATCTTTTGTACATGACTGTTTGTGTGGCCGAGTACTTGGTACACAATAATGTGACACGGTTCAGATCCGTCATCGTCATTAGGTCCTGATCAGAGTCCAGAAGCGATGACTTTCGACCGATGGCAAATGAGAGAGGGGGACCACGGCCGAGAGAAAACATATCCGCAATATAGACGCCAGGTGGCCGCCCTTATAGTGCTGGGGTACATTCCATCCATAATTCTTGTGATAAGCAGCTTTCTCGAGCGTGGAGTTGAAATTCGTATAAAGGACAGGTGTTGGACGGCACTTTCCTACGGTAACACTCCTATTAGAGAGGCGGTCAACAGATTCACTATGGAGAAAGCCTTGATGACCTTTCATCGAAAGTAAGCTAACGTCAATGCCCACTGTCCGCTCGACTATAATGCCCTCCAAGACATCCAAGGGATATCTGTTAGACTCTTTACCAAACGCAGGATGACGCAGTTCCTGAAACACGCTTTGGGAGTCCGTGAGGATCAATAAGAACCGGAAAGTATGCATTCCATAATAAATAGACGCCCTGATGGTCTGTAATTCCGCCGCGTTGATAGACGATTCAGGCGGAAGTGCAAAGATAAGGTATGTCGCCAGAGGAGCTGAAGGAGGCGTATCCCACACCCAGCTCATTCTTACAGCCATCCGTATAGATGCGAGCATACTGTGGCGAATGTCGGGCAAGCAATCGCTCCAGGTAGTCATTAATGTTCGTCCCCGTCCTGATTTCGAATGCTAATGACAATACCGCGGCTGAGGTGAAGAAAGTACCAAACGGATAGCGAAAGCAAAGGAGTTTCGAGTCTTGTAGGGCTAGTGGATGTCGCCATTTCTCATAGATGCGAATTAGTGAAGGAATTTCCTCCATCCTTCGCCTGCGAGGTGCCTGCGTGAGCCACCGTCTTGAGGAAGGCACAATCAAACATGGAAAACCGACCGAAGGGAAAATTATCGGACAACATCTACCAACGATGGTGAGCGGCGCTGCAGACGCTTCCACTAACAGTGCGTTCGTGGCTGTTGATTTCATGGTTCCAAGAGCAAGACGAAGCACCCTACAGTCGAGGACTTTCAAGTTTACGCGAAGTCGATCTCGTCGCGTTGCCACAGACGATGCAGCCGTAATCGAAGACAGAGCGGATCAAGATCATGTACATAGTTAAGAGGACTGCCCGTTCATCTCCTCTCCAAATTCAGGCTAGCATCCGCAATATATTTGCAGTCTTTTCCACCTTGTCTACGAGGTACGTAACGTCAGATCGCAGTCAGATGCCAAGTAGCTTGGCATGTGAGTGAAAAGGAAGTTTGTACGGTCCAAGTTGAAGACCAGATCAGAAGTAATTGCGTCGTTTACTCTTGAATACCACCACTTCAGATTTTTCGCGCGACAAAATTTCATTTCCTAACTCTCATCTGGCCAGCTTGAAACATGCGTTGTGAAGGCGTAATTTTGTCATTCAAAAGCAAGGCGAATGGGTGTAGTACAAAGGTCGTCGCGTACTAAAGAACTTTGTAGATGGGGTAAAATAGACGTGCGGTTACATAAAGAGTGTACAGTAAGGGACACTTACCTCACCCTGTGGAAGGCTACGGGACACTACCAAAGCCCGTATAACAAGTTGTCCAGGTTACAGACACAGACGGCACGACAATCGAGCAACCATTGATGGGCCGTAAAGGCGATATTGGAAGATCTACTAGTTTCAATTTGTTAATGAGCCCTCGTATAATAACACTGTCATTTTTCAATACCCACAGAAAGATATTTGATACTGTCAATAGTACTTCTGCCCTTAAGAAAGTGATACTTTGTCTGGGATGGCCAGTCCTTGTTTTCAATACCATTCTACACAAAACTTGGGTAGACGTTCAAAGGTCTTGCACATACATGACGACAAGGCAATAGGGCGATACGACGTCGCTCTACCAGGGTCCTTTCCAGGTCTCAGTATGAACACCAGTATTTGAGACGTCCAATCTGCTGGAGTGTTCCCGTTATTATGAATGTCACTGAAGATCCTCATAATAACGTCTATGGGTTATCCGACAAAATGCAGATCATGGAATAATGGATATGGTCGTATCCAGGTGACGCGTACTTTGAGTACTTCAGAGCCCTTTAGAGTCGGCACTCTCATCTGTGCAGGTCTGCAACAGCTTGGGAGGCACTAGTTTCCGTTTGCAAGAGGAAACCATGCCCATATTCGCCCAACGGGCATGTTCGTGGAGAGATATTCACAAAACTGACTCCAGCGTTCTTCTCAGCAAGCCTTGAGAAGGCGGTTAATAGCTGCATCCGCCTGTCTGTAAGCAACGTAGTTCTCATTCTTGGTCCCACCAGGGAACTGTCTGTCTGTTGGTGCGAAGGATAACCCTCTTCTGTGGGACAGAAAGCGATGCTGCTACGGAGAGATGATTCCCAAAAATAATGTACCTCATTTGCGAGGGCGTCTCGGTGGGGAACGATGATAGTTATTCACCCATTATTGCGCCATAAAGGGACCAATCTGCCTTAGTCACGCCCCTTTTATGAGGCTGCCTGTGGACTGCTACAGAGATCTGCTTGAATGTTGATACAAGGAGCGTAGTAGTTCAAATGTTGAAATGTGTGTGAATTCCTAAGGGACCAATCATCGGTCCCTAGAGTGTCACACTACTTAATCTAATTTACGCTAAGAACAACACACACACCCTTCCTCCAGGGAGGGCCCGAATCTCCGGAGGCAGGGGAGTAGTGATTACACCCCATAAGATACGGAATAGTGGTCCATGAAAGAAGCGAGGAAATGGAGACCAAACACAGGTTTGAGCCGCCAACAGAAGTAATGTAGAGAAACTTATCATTGAAGACAATGAGAATGAACTGTCGAGAATCTCCAGAATACCAGCACCCAATCTCTCATTGAACGCGCAACTCCACAGTCAGTTGCGCGCGTTATAATCCCCATAGAGTACGAAAGGATGTTCCAAATACTGTATCAAAGCTTCGATGAGCGATTTAGGGAAATCACGGAAAACCTAAATCAGGATGGCCGGACGCGGGATTGAACCGTCGTCCTACCGAATGCGAGTCCAGTGTCTAACCACTGCGCCACCGCAGAAGAGCCTGACCACTATCGTTCGAAAGCTGTCGCTGGCGTCGTAGGACATCGGTACTGGGTGTAATACAGCACATTACTGATGGAAGGGCAACTCTTCCTCAGCTGTCCTCTCAGTCTTGTTGGTATACCTGATAACTTCAAAGGCGGACAACGGTATCTGGTTGAAACCATAAAACAAAGATGCACTAACTTACCAAACGAGAAAGCGATGGCATGTTGATTTTTTTTTAATTGTGTCTACCAACATACCATCGCTTTCTCGTTTGCTAAGTTACGGCATATACAGGGTGGTCAGAAAATGTGTGAAATGGTTGTAGGGATGTTACAGGGCAGGTTGTAATGAGACATAAATGTTAAGAAAGAAATTCGATACGCTGCTCCGTTTTCGAGTTATTTAGCATAGAATTTAGCCAATCGGGGCGTCGTGCGCGTAAATTCAAGTTTCAGCTAACGAGACAAAGCACTCGTTGGGCAACACCGCCCGCTTCCTAGGGACTTGTATGTGTGTCTTTATATGTATCATTCTGTCCAATTTGCTAAAACACTTGATATTCATTGTGAAAGCATATATAATGTTCTGGAAGAACGTATATTATCATGATTGTCAGGGGATTGTTGTCATAACAAAATTATGTACAGGTGTTGAGTTAGATGTTTAATCAAGAAATTTAAGTGTTAAATATTTGGCAGCAAATATTGAGACGCTATGAAAATGTTGGCATAAGTGGATGGCGCCTCTAATTACCTTAATTGCAGTTGATTGGTTGGGTGACACAGAGAACCTCTTTATCTTGATAAACGGCTTTAAAGTTATTACCTGGCGGTGTATTTTCATTTGTTATCTAATTTTATATCCTCCTCTGTAATTAATATCCTTTGTAATCACGTTTCTAATTAACTCTGCAACTGTTTGCACCACACAACTTTCTTATTTTCAGAATTTGATGCCTTATTTGTAAATTTTACATATGTAGGCGGATAAAGTACGATATTTGCTCTGTCACTGAATGTCAGTAACCAAATCCCAACTGTAATGAATTACGTAACTAAAATAATACAAGAGACATTATTTAAGTAAAGTTCAGATCGGTTTCCATATTTAAAACTAGTGATGACAGTATAAAAATTATGTCAATTAATATTATATTTTATACCTTATTCGGCTGTAACATCAGTTTCTTTACGTTCTGCAAATTTTAACTATAACATCAAAATTGTACAAATTTAATACTGGGTTATTTTGAAATTTATTGTTAAAATTATATATAAAAAAACAGAGATGCTGCGGGAGAATTGGTTGTTGAGTTGTTTTGTCAGTCAGTCAAAGAGATCTGTGAAGTATATCAGTCAGTGTTTTGTTAACGTGACGAGTATGCAGTTCAGTTGTCAATAAATTTCGTTAAGTTGGAAACTATTATATTAATTTATCACATGAAGTCCAAGCAACAGAAAGTTAAGTTAAATGTAACGATCCGAGAGGAACGTTATAAAGTTCCAGATGGCTGTGTCTTCATGTCTTCAAGGAGGTGTAAGATAAACCAGATTTTTTTCTTTTGATGGAATACTCGCTGCGGTGGTGGTTGTTGAAGGTACTGAGGAGAATATGGGTTGTGTGGTAGAGGGACTTGTGGCAAATGGTGAGAGACAGAATATTCTTGACTAATTTCTGAAAAACTTCGTCGCCAGGCTGGTCTGGGAACGCGCCATTTCGATGAACCTCTCGTCGCGGAGACGGCACCCGATCTGTCTATTGACTAAAAGTCATTCTCATTATGCCCCATTTCGTGAGGAAGAGGAAACAATTGGCGTGATAGCGGCGGTAGCGGTGCTTGTGTAATGACTGACGTTTGTCGTGACAATCTTGAAGGTGGTGGCGGAAAATCCATGAGACTTTGGGGACAAGGAAGCTGTCGTAGAGTAGCTCAATATGTGTGCTGTGAGCAACCAGTTACCCTTTCCTAACTGCCATACATTCTTGCACGCTGTAGCTCTTGTTGATGGAGAAATACCGCGTACGATCTATGTGTAACTTGGTAAAGACCTGAGAATTTCAAATTAGTTCGAACCGTCGCCGTGCACGAATCAGTTGGTTGTTGGCCGCCGCACCTGATGCAACGAGTATGGCGTCTGCACTGGTTCGCCAAATGACGAAAACGCCAGCAGTTTCTACATTGAATGACTGGGGCGATGCACGGTTCCACCGAACGGCAAGTATCCAAGATAGTAACACGTAGCGGTAAAGTTTGTGAACGAAAAACTACCATGCAGACTGGAATTAGCACCGTTAATTCGGGATTAAAATTATGTTACTTAGTAAAGCGTTTGAGAACTGCCACAGGCGCAAGCTCTCCATTTCTTCGACCATCTCATTATCAGTCAGATAAATGTCAACATCGTGAAAAATGCCACACGTGTGGAGCAGGACGTTGGGGATATAGACGTCAAACCTATGGTCTCAGAGAACGGACTATATTAAATTGTCGGCAGCCGCAAAGCACTTCCTTTCAATCTTGTCTCACATTCTGCCCAACAGGCTGATGTTGACAATATCGTGCTTTAAATGAGAGCTAAAGGCACAGCACAACGTGCCCACCGACATACACTACTGGCCATTAAAATTGCTACACCACGAAGATGGCGTGCTACAGACGTGAAATTTAACCGACGGGAAGAAGATGCTGTGATATGCAAATGATTAGCTTTTCAGAGCATTCACACAATGTTAGCGCCGGTGGCAACACCTACAAAGTGCTGACATGAGGAAAGTTTCCAACCGATTTCTCATACACAAACAGCAGTTGAC
Organism: Schistocerca americana; assembly: GCF_021461395.2. Lineage (NCBI taxonomy): Eukaryota > Metazoa > Arthropoda > Insecta > Orthoptera > Acrididae > Schistocerca > Schistocerca americana. Next base: position 120,364,332 of record NC_060122.1, on the reverse strand, counting down.
CGACGTTGCCTGGTGAAACGTTGTGATGCCTCGTGTAAGGAGGAGAAATGCGTACCACCATGTTTCCAACTTTGATAATGGTTGGATTGAAGCCTATCGCAATTGCGGTTTATCGTATCGCCACAATGCTGCTCGCGTTGGTTGAGATCCAATGACTGTTAGCAGAATATGGAATCGGTGGGTTCAGGATGGTAATACGAAACGCAGTGCTGGATCCCAACGGCCTCGTATCACTAGCGGTCGATATGACAGGCATCTTATCCGCATGGCTGAAACGGATCGTGCAGCCACGTCTCCATCCCTGAGTCAACAGATGGGGGCGTTTGCAAGGCAACAACCATCTGAACGAACAGTTCGACGACGTTTGCAGCAGCATAGACTATCAGCTCGGAGACCATGGCTGCGGTTACCCTTGACGCTGCATCACAGACAGGAGCGCCTGAGATGGTGTAATGGTGTACTCAACGACGAACCTGGGTGGCAAAACGTCATTTTTTCGGATGAATCCAGGTTCTGTTTACAGCATCATGATGGTCGCATCCGTGTGTGGCGACATCGCGGTGAACGCACATTGGAAGCGTGTATGCGTCATCGCCATACTGGCTATCACCCGGCGTGATGGTATTGGGTGCCATTGGTTACACGTCTCGGTCACCTCTTGTTCGCATTGACGGCACTTTGAACAGGGGACGTTACATTTGATGTGTTACGACGCGTGGCTCTACCCTTCATTCGATCCCTGCGTAACCCTACATTTCAGCAGGATAATGCACGACCGCATGTTGCACGTCCTGTACGGGCCTTTCTGGATACAGAAAATGTTCGACTGCTCCCCTGACCACCACATTCTCCAGATCTCTCACCAATTGAAAACGTCTGGTCAATGGAGGCCGAGCAACTGGCCCTTCACAATACCCCAGTCACTGCTTTTGATGAACTGTGGTATCGTGTTGAAGCTGCATGGGCAGCTGTACCTGTACAAGCCATCCAAACTGTTTGACTCAATGCCCAGGCGTATCAAGGCCGTTATTACGACCAGAGGTGGTTGTTCTAGGTACTAATTTCTCAGGATCTATGCACCCAAATTGCGTGAAATGTAATCACATGTCAGTTCTAGTATAATATATTTGTCCAATGAATACCCGTTTACCATCTGCATTTCTTCTTGGTGTAGCAATTTTAATGGCCAGTAGGTTCTTATCTAAGCTCTCCACGAAAACAATGTGCAGTCCTGCATCAGATCGATTGTACCAGTTGTTGACACTCGACCGCGCAACCGCATCGTGAGGGGTCGAGGGGTGATCCTGAGAGTGTTCTGTTTGCCTGCACTGTGCCGCCAGCAGAAGGGGGACCCGCACACAGCATCTCAAGCGTACCACAGTCCGCGACAGTATTAGAGTCGACATAGAGTCGTTTGTTAACCGGGCCGCTTTGCTGTTGCTGATGGTGCAGCTGCATCGGCGTCATGGCTGTCTTGCTCACTCCTGATGTAGTTGCTGTTGTTGATGATGATGTAGTAATAGTTGTTGTTGTCGTTGTTGCAATTGCAGCTGCTCGAGCTGTTGCTGCTGGGCCACTTGTTACTGTTGAAGTTTTAGTTGCTGATGATGTTTTAGCAAGAGATGCTGTTGCGCATGGTGTAGTAGCCCCCTTTGGTGTAGAAACTGCAGGTTCAGGGACAGGTGTTGACCCTGCTGGATTGCAAAAGGAGTTGCAGACATCGTCGACAACCGGACATCCGACAATGCATTCTTGATGGCAGATTTCCATCACCGACAGCATGACCGGACCAGTGTCAGGAGGACTAGTCGTTTGTGAGGTGACAAGTTAATCACTACCGCCCACACAACGATTATGATATGGGTACAAATACACTTACAAGAATATGAGTACGAATCGACACATTCGTCCGAGAAACGTAAACAACACAAGACCTTGCGGAGCGCACCAGGAAGTACTCGCTACGAGAGCTCGCCTCAACCTGAGGCAAAACATTATGACCACCGCCCTTGAATGACGCCTGCTGACACTGCTGACACGTGAAGCATTCAAGAGATCTAGAGAGTAACACCAGATTTAGGGATGCTGCCCGATTGCGAATTCTGACACGACAACAATGACTAACTACAGTCGCACGTCATCTACTTAACACTGCCAGCTCACTAATGACTGGTCAACTGCTCATCTGTTGTTTATATTTGTTACCTCTAGCTGCCACCGTAGTTACTGGTGTAGCGTCTCTTACACAGCAGTAATAAAAGCAGTCTCGAAACTTTTTCGGCGGAAGGTGTAAATAAGCGGAGACGAGGCGAAGGGGGGAATCGTTGAAGCGACGATGTGTTCAGTAGTCGAGGGTGATTCAGATTCACCGCCTAGCCCGAGTATCGCTAAAGAGGACACGTCAGAGATACCAACCAAGAAGGCGCGGCTAGCGCCCACACTGGGCGCAACAGGCGCGGAAAGCACGTTAGGTGGCGCCGCCCTGTGACTAGTGTTTACCACTAAATACCGCAGCCGACGATTGCTAGTCAGCCTTTCGCTAGTCACTGAAGCCTTACGTACGTGCCACTGGATAGCAAAATGTTCTGACCTTGTCTGACTTAACGTTTTTGTGATTTGGACTTTTCGCTGAATTGTAGTATATTATTAGATGACATTGTTACGCTCTGGACTTGTCATGGTTAACTCACACCGTAATCTCTGCTATCAGTCCCCAATGGGAACCGCATGTTTTGTTCCGGGGTTTACCCCGTTACCCCCCCCCCCCCTTGCAAGAATCATACACTGTGTTTCCTACGAAGAGCGGGATAGAAAAATATGGGCCACAAATGAGGAAATCCACTGGCATAAAGGAATCTCACAAAAGGGCAGATCGTCATGGCCCGGCACCTGGGAAAGAGCACCTCGAATACCTCGAAGCTGATCGGCTGTTCGCGTGCTGCAGTAGTAAAGCATCTACGAAAAGTGGCTGAAGGACGGTGAAACTAGTGAGGGTCGACAAGACATGGGACGTATACATCTCATTACTGAACATGGAAATGGGAGGTTGGTTGGTTGGTTTGAAGGCGGGAGAAGAGACCAAACTACGAAGTCATCGGTCCTTGTTCCTAATAAAACAGTGCCAAAAGTTTGAGAAGAAAGCGAACGCAACATATAACACAAAACGGAAAGAAAGGAAAAGCCATTTGCACGAAGGGAAGGCAACGATCACTAAAAGGAACATAAGAGGACAAGAAAACAGAGACGCTAGAAACAGAAGAGAGTAAAACACGAAAACAAATTACAGTGGCTGGCAAACCACGAGAATAAAAAGAGAAAGCCAGCCATTCTGCAACACATTAAAACCTCCACCCAAATAGCACTAGGGTGGAAGACACAGAGGGACAAATGACATGCGCTAAAACTTACATAGAAGTATAAAACCCATTCTCATGGATAAAACGTAAAACTAAAGGTGCTGTGGAGGCACTGTCGCCCAACACCGAAGGCAGGGTGCTGGGAAAGTTAAAAGTCTGCCGCAGAGCGGCTAAAAGTGGGCAGTCCAGCAAGAGGTGGACGACTGTCATTTGGGAGCCACAGCGACACTGCGGTGGGTCCTTACGACAGAGTAGGTATTCATGCGTTAGCGACATATGGCCAATGCGGAGCCGGCAGAGGACAACTCTTTCCCTGCGAGAGGACCGCATGGAAGACTTCCACACATTCATAGTCTCCTTAATGACACGCAGTTTGTTATGCGTGCTGTTATGCCATTCTGTCTCCCAAGCCGGAAAACCCTGAAGTGGGGGCACTGTCCGCTCTGTGAAACAGGGCTGATTCTGATTTATGGCAGATCTGACGACAGAGTACAAAGCTGGTGCCGGCACAAATGTTTTGGAGCAGACTGTTCGTGTACACTGGTGAATACTGAGTTTCGCAGCACACAATCTGCAGTAGTTGTCATATTGGTCCAACGACATCATCAGTAGGCACAGTATCATCAAAACTGGACCCTAAATTAGCAGATACACCGAGCGAGGTGGCGCAGTGGTTAGCACACTGGACTCGCATTCGCATCCGCGTCCGACCACTGATTTAGGTTTTCTATGATTTCCCTTAATCGCTCCGGGCAAATTCCGAGAGAGTTCCTTTAAAAAGGTCACGTCCTATGTTCTGCCCCATCCTTTCGTAATACGAGCTTGTGCTCTTATGACCCCGTTGTCGACGGGACTATAAACTCTGACCTTTATTTTTCTCGCCACCCCCCTCCTCCCCCCAATAGATGCGTGCCGTCTCCTCAGATGAACCACGTTTCTTTCTACACGGTGTCGATGGTAGTGCCCGGAAACGCTGTCATCCAGGCAAATGGCTGCTCGAAACACGCACCACTACATGAACGCAAGTCATTCGAGGCAGTATTATATACTATACTCTAAGGGCACTCACTTTGGATCCTGGAACCTGTTGTGATCTAGGGTACCATGACAGCTGCGAACTACGTTCACATTACCGCGGGCCTCCTGGATGCCTTCATGCTCCATGTCTTCCCCGACAGAGATGCCATCTTGCAGCACAACTGCCCGTGTCATAAGTCCAGAATACTGATAAACTGGATTGACTACCATCATAGTGAGCTCAAGCCGACAACTTTTCACCAGATTTGAGCGATGGCACATATCTGGACCGCTATCGGCCGCCAGCACCACAAACACAAGCGCGTAATTTACGCGAACTGCACGACTCATCTGTAGAAACGTAGACCTACCAAAGGCTTTTCCTATCTATGTCACGCACAACGGTTCCTGTATTGCGTTCAGAAGGTGCTCCAACACGCTATTATGTAACTGCTCTTAATGTTTAGGTTCAACTGTGTACGTGCGATATTTCAGTGCCTATGATGCTATGCTCCTTCGTGCGGCGACTACAGTTTTTAGGATATAGGTGAAATGTATTCGCAGTTATGAATATGGTCAACTGTCAGCTTTGTAATGAAGTGACGACAATGAAAATTTGTGCCGGATCGGGACGCAAACCCGGATTTCCCGCTTATCGCGAGCGGTGGCCTTACGATTTGGCTATCCGAACACGCCTCAGAGCCAGACCCAAGCTTTCATATGTCGTCAACAATTGGTCTACATGTGCATTTTCAACTTTTCGCGGCGCAGTGGATAGTCCATTAACTTTCAGCCATGCAGCCGCGCATCGCGTATCGTCCGGTCATCCTCAGAGTGTGTCGCAAGACTGATGACAAGGTACCAAGCGCAGCCTTACATGCTCCACCGCGGCGATACGCGCCTCGAAGGCAAAGTCTTATTTGCGCAGCTGCATGCCCGAAATTTACTGGAAAATGCGTCTACATTCTGTACTCCCACATTCATTATGCATATTTCCGCACAGGGAAGACATTTTAATTGAAAGTCGCTTGCCAGGTGTCGGTGGATAAATACTACATTTGAGATATGCATGTCCGAAGAAACAATGTATCGTACTTCTGGACAGCACAGTCACTGCAATATCTTATTTATCCGCCAAGACCGAGCAAGAGATTCTCAATTAAAATGTCTCCCCTGTACGAGCATGTACGAGGATCATTCAATAATGATAGAGACAAATTGATCTGAAGAAAGAAGCGTTTATTTTTACAAAATAATACTTTTTCTGAAACTTCCTGGCAGATTAAAACTGTGTGCCGGACCGAGACTCGAACTCGGGACCTTTGCCTTTCGCGGGTAAGTGCTCTACCAACTGAGCTACCCAAGCACGACTCACGCCCCGTCCTCACAGCTTTACTTCTGCCAGTACCTCGTCTCCTACCTTCCAAACTTTACAGAAGCTCTCCTGCGAACCATGCAGAACTAGCACTCCTGAAAGAAAGGATATTGCGGAAACATGGCTTAGCCACAGCCTGGGGGATGTTTCCAGAATGAGATTTTCACTCTGCTAGTCTTCCCAGCCCATTCTGTGGACGGTTTCACGGGTTAGTCGAGCAATATGAGGACGTGCGCTCTCTTGCTGGAGAATTACACCTCTCCTCTGAGATCCACAACGTATCTCTCTCATGGCTGCCTTCACAAGAAACTGGACCTTCAGCATTCCAAAACAACGTCAACATGACTTTTCCTGCTGATGCTTGGGTTTTGGATTTTTGCTTTACAGGTGAGTTGGTGTGCTTCCGCTCCATGCTTTGTCGTTTTGATTCTGACGCATAATAGTGAACCCAAGTTTCATTACAAGTCCAAATTTTGTTGAGGAAATGCTCAGCTTCTCTTTCATAACAGACTCCTTGTTTCCTTGTGTAGCCGCGTCAACTCCTTTGGGATCAATCTTCCACATGTTTTGCGATACTTCAGCTTGCTACATACAATGTTATGAACTGTACCAGTACTAACTTGAACTTTATCAACTATCATTTCCACAGTCACATGGCGGTCGGCACGAATAATGTTATCAATTCGACTTTGAAGTGGGGGGAGTCGAAACTGTAACTGGTCGGCCAGAACGATGTTCTACGAATAACAGAACGTTGTTCAACTAAGGTGGACGTTTCAAGCGGACTCGCCATCTTGAAATGTATTTTTCAGGTCATAAACAAAACAATGTTGATACATCAACTGATCAGGGCTCATTCCAGCGATGCCAACTTAAAGCCATAGAAGTACCAAACTTGCCCTACTAACAGTTTTTTCCTAAAACCAATTTGTCTCTTTTAGTTATTGAATGACTCTCGTATATAATGAATGTACGAGTGCGGGTTGTCGACACATTATTGACTACATATGGAAGTTTGAGTCTGTCTGTGAAGCGTTCCTGGATAGCTCAATGGTAAGGCGACCGCTCGCGGTAAGCGGAAAATCCGGCTTAGAGTGCCGGTTCGGCACCATTTTTCACTGTCGTCATTCTATTATACTGCTGATCGTTGTCCGTATTCGCAACTGCGAATACATTTCATTTACACGTGTAAACGTTTGATGTTACGCATTAGGTGAGAGCTACGTGATTTACATCCACAGATAACGACTGTTTTGTGGTTACTACAGATTTCTAATGTGTCTTATCTGTTCTCCGAGCACTTGAAACGAATTACAAGATAGCAGTGACTAGCCCCACACAACACTGTACGCCCCGGATAATTGTATTTTGCCTTCTGAAACGCAGATGCCGTCGAAGATCGGCATATAACCGACACTAGCAACAAGACAACATCAAAAAGTTACAATATATTGAAGCTTATGCCAGGGTATGTACAATAATATGACATTTCCTTAACTACTGCTTTTTCTTTTTTTACATGCAACTTTCGACACCGCATGATGATCTTGAATTTTATGTTAAGAATCAATTCTGAAAAAGAACCAAAGACAATGAAATACTAGACAGTCGCAGTACAGAAAGAATCCCTCTCCAAACCAAATAACAAAGAAAAGAAGGGAAGTACTAATGAACCCGACGGATCAAAAGTGTTTACCGCATACAATCGAACCCGAATCATTGCCAGTCCCGCAGAATCCTCTTATCAATTGAGCTATGCAGGCAAGACCCTAGCTCCGCCTTCGCCGTTGCAATTCTAGGAAGTGCAGGGAAGCTAAGACGAAATGGCTACATGAAACATATGAAGAAATCGAAAAAGAAATGACTGTCGGAAGGACTGTCTCAGTATAAAGGGAAGTCAAAAAAACCTTCCGTGAAGTTAAAATCAAGGGTGGTAACATTAAGAGTGCACCGGGAATTCCACTGTTAAATACAGAGGAGACAGCGGATAGGTGGAAAGAATACGTTGAAGGCCTATATGAGGGGGAAGATTCGTCCGATGTGATAGAAGAAGAAACAGGAGTCAATTTGAAGAGATGGGGGATGCAGTACTATAATCAGAATTTAAGAGAGCTTTGGAGGACTTAAGTTCAAAATGGCTCTGAGCACTACAGGACTTATCATCTGAGGCCATCAGTCCCCTAGAACTTAGAACTACTTAAACCTAACTAACCTAAAGACAACACACACATCCATGCCTGAGGCAGGATTCGAAGCGCCTACAACCGCTCGGCCACACCGGCCGGCACTGAAGTTCAAGTAAGGCGGGAGGGGTGGATAACATTCCATTATAATTTCTAAAATCATTGGGGGAAGTAGCAACAAAAAGAGTTTTCACGTTGGTGCGTAGAATGTATGAACCTGGCGTCATACCATCTGACTTTCGGAAAAATGTCATCCAAACAATTCCGATAACTGCAAGAGCTGACAAGTGCGATAATTATCGCACAATCCGCTTAACAGGTCATGCATCCAAGTTGCTTACAAGAATACTATGGAGAAGGCTGGAAAAGAAAATTAAGGATGTGTTGGATGATGATCAATTTGGCTTTAGGAAAGCTAAAGACAGCAGAGAGGCAATTCTCACGTTGAAGTTCATAATGGAAGCAAGAGTAAAGAAAAATCAAGACCGTTCTTTGAATTTGTCGACCTGAAAAATTGTTCGATAATGTAAAATGGTGCAAGATGTTCGAAATGCTGAGGAAAAAGGGCCACCAAGAACGAAGTTGCTCGAAGGGTGCAAGATAGGAATGTCTTCTTTCGCCCCTACTGTTCAGTCTACACATCGAAGATACAACGATGGAATAAACTCAAACGTTCAGGAGTGGAATTAAAATTCAAGGTAAAAGGATATTATCAATGATACGACTCGCTGATGGCATTGCTACCCTCAGTGAAAGTGAAGAAGAATTACGTGATCTGCTGAATGGAATGAACAGTCTAATGAGTACAGAATAGGAGCTGAGAGCAAATCAAAGAAAGACGAAAGTAATGAGAGCTATCAGAAATGAGAACAATGAGAAACGTAACATCAGGATTCATGGATGAAGTTAAGGAAGGCAGCAAAATGACCAATGACGGACGAAGCAAGGAGGACATGAAAAGCAGACTAGCACTACCATTAAGTGCATTCCTAGCTAAGGGAACTCTACTAGTATCAAACACAGGCCTTAATTTAAGGTAGCAATGTCCGAGAATGTACATTTGGAGAACAGCATTGTATGGTAGTGAAACATGAACTGTGGGCAAACCGGAACAAAAGAGAATCGAACTATTTGAGATGTAGTGATACGGACAAATGTTGGACATTAGGTGCAGATAATAAAAATTATTTTCAATAGAGCGTTAGTGACAAAGCAAATGTATACACCGCTTCAGAGGGGGTTACCAATTGTGGCTAAGTTCTTTATAATCTGAAGATGACTACATAAGCATTAAAACCTGTAACCAGGTCTCTAATTAATAAATCTTAGATCAGTAAAATATAATGCGAAAAAGTATCCCAAAAATAAACACACAAGATGTAAATTGGAAATATTCCAGTCTATGACAAGTCCCAAAGTAAACAATAGGATCCTTTCTTAAGATTTAACGAGGTACGTTTAAAAGAAATTGTGCTGTTTTGATTTTAAATGGTACAAGCTAAGTAGTATAATTAGCTAACTGTCCAATATATCACATTCAAGATAAACGTTACTGATTTGATAATGTCAGCGAAACTAAGGCTGCACGATTTTTAAAAAAATAAATGTTCGTCTGGTTATATATTTGTAATTTATTACATATATGGCTCTGAGCACTATGGGACTTAACATCTGAGGTCATCAGTCCCCTAGAACTTAGAACTACTTAAACCTAACTAACCTAAGGACATCACACACATCCATGCCCGAGGCAGGATTCGAACCTGCGACCGTAGCAGTCACGCGGTTCCGGACTGAAGCGCCTAGAACCGCACGGCCACCGGGGCCGGCATTTATTACATACTTCGAGTCAAATATTTCTCTGTGATGTACAAGGAGCTGTTAAAGAGATGCAACTGTAATCTACATTTCAACAAACTATAACTGTCTGTCAGACATTTTATTTCTACGAGAGATTACGATTACCAAAGAGTACCAACGTCAAGTTCGCCATAAAAGAACGTATATTTTACTTGGGAATATCACTACTATACAACGTATAAGTGTTGTGTTCTCTTGAACTACAAGTACTCTGAGCGTTATTGGACAGTGATTAACTTGTCGGTGGCTAACATACCCAATCTGAAATCAGTGACTGAAACGGGCTTCACCAGAGCTATGTAAAAGCTTCCCCGACCGCCACTTGTTACCCCCCCCCCCCCCAAATTTGTAATGTTTACCCTCTTACTGAATCATGGTCTTTCTAGCTCAGTGGTGAAGTAAATGAATCAGGGCCTCCCATACGATAGTTTGCAGGGTAAGGAGAGGGAGGCTACACCGGAATTTGGAGTATTTTTTAATATTTTGGAAGGCGACTGCGACTCTTAAGTATCCGCGAAAAGTTCCAGTTCCGATCCTGTTGAAAAACTCCGTAATACCGACTTTTAAATCATTTTCTTGAAAGAAAAACACCTGACTACACTATATTATTCCTTTCAATGAGAGTTAGTGGGGTGGTCCCCCCCCCCCCCCCCCCCCCCCCGGGTATGGGGGAACTGAATGAAGTAGGGCAGCCTATTCTGCAACAATGCGGATCACTTATGCTTGCTTCACTTCAATATATATCAAATCGTTGGACATAATTCCTCACACCTTCACAACCTGCAGCTAACATTTCTTTCTTTGCTTTACAAGTGGAATAAACTGTTTTGGGATCGTCTGTCCGATTTCAGAAGTGGGTGCATTCCCTGAATGACTTGTATTGCGCTATGGGAGTTCGTGTTGCCGCTTTTGGGAGTTCATGTTGCCGTTTTCCTTAACCAATGTTTGGATTAATGCCAATTTTCGTTCCTTCTGGGGTCTTCCCTAAGAGTTCATCATAAATTAAATTTATTGTACGATTTTTTGTTGATATCACTTTAAAAGCTCAGTCATTATCGAATATCCCCCACAAGATTGTCTGTTTTTTGGGTTTTAATTGCTACCTTCATTTCATCATCATCTCCTATTTGACTGCCTTGAATCTCTGAGAATTCTAGCTTAAAACATTGTTGTGGAAATCTAGAAGCTCATGTAAGTAATTAGCACATATGTCACACTTCTCTATAATGTTTAAGCTAATTATAGGTTTTTCTGCTACGCATATAATGAGTAGTGTTTGAGAGCTACTGTGTTGTTAAATATTATTACCATCACTTTTGAATCTGAAACCATACAAAATATGTTTTTCTTATGGACTTCTGTAGTCCTATTAAAACTGGCACACAAGTAGCAGAGTGTTTGCAAATTAAATTGCAATAACTAGGGGTGCTCAAAATCTGCCCTAACTGTCATTCGTAACTAACATTACGTAAAACATAAATGCTACATTTAACTGCCGTCAGAACTGTTGTATATGAGCTTGTCGCACGTACACAGGAGATCCATACCAGTTGATGTGGCTACTAGCTTTTCTTTCCGCAAGCATGGTGGACGAGTAAGGCAATTTTGTTATTAGAGCACGCACTAGAAAAACAACATCGCTTCAAGATCCTGTTAAAAACGGAAGCAAATATTTGGACATCTCTCTCTCTCTCTCTCTCTCTCTCTCTCTCTCTGTTAATTTCCAGTAATTGTTTCAAAAACAATGTTCTGATTAAAATTAGAGCTAAAAACTTTGAGTGTTATTTAATTTTTACTTGCAACGTACGTCTACAACGGACGGGAGGTGATTTCAGAGAAATATCAATTAAATTTTTTACTTAACTTTCAAATAACTCAGACATACGTGTGGAACGACGGAAGTCTAGAACTACTACATATTGGTTAATGTGTTAGTTGCCGTTTTCATTCCTTATAGTACATCTGCGAAAACGAAGGTGCGAACAGAAAGTCGATCGAAAATAACACCGACATTGTGACCTTTTTTTTCTAAAGCCAATCAGAATCCATAAGTTTAATTAATGTCATTTTGCGCGAATCAATGATAGTATTACCAACGACAAACGTGCAAAATATTTTGTATTTTTTCAAGTTGAATGACTTATTTAGCGTAAAATGACGCGTAGAAAGAATAGAAAAACGGAACTAGTAGCTAGTAAGATTGAATTGATCAAAAATTGTGTGTCAGATCCACAGAAAAAGGTCTCTGCTATCCATAAATCTTAGTTGCATAATCTAAATAGGGGTAATCTTTAAAAAGAAATGTGAATTAAAATAAGTGTGGAATACGAGCAAAAAAGACCAGGCCCTGTGCATTACCTATGAAAAGTCGGACCAAACGCTGCAAGGTCAGTGCTGTGTCTTATTGTAGTCTGCTCGAAGAGTGGCACAACTGTAACGCTGACTTAACTTTTTTCATGCGTCGGGCGCTTCTGCTTACTGTGATCAAATCTCATTTCCTTCAACGTTCTCGAACAGCCCACGGAAATTCTGAACATTGTCAGCCTGTTTTCTGAACTTACTCTGTTAAAGACGTAAGGATACTTATGCTCCTACCAAGTTCGACAGATGTTATACTCCGATTAACATTGCTTTCTGAATGGTGTTTCAGCGCGTGGAGTAATAGCGACCACCGCCACCCAGTCGCAGTCGTTTGTCGAGCGTCACGTGCTCGCCGTGTTGCCAGTTTGGTACGTCCAGTATGTCTTGTGTAGCGGACTGGCAGCAGACCGGCAACGCTGCTGCCCGCCACTACGATCTGTCGGTCACTGCTCATTTTAATCGCCGCGTAGGCTGGAAATTTTCCCGTTAGAGCAATGGACAGCAGAAAGGTGGTAGGAGTACATACAGAGTCCATATAAGGGCCTGAACTTGACGACAATATTATGGATATGGAAGAGGACGTAGATGAAGATGAAATGGAAGGTATGATACTACGTGAAGAATTTGACAGAGTACTGAAAGATCTACGTCGAAACAAGTTCCCAGGAGTAGACGACATTCCATTAGAACTAATCATTGCCAGACATGACAAAACTGTTCCATCTGGTGAGCAAGATGTATAAGACAGGCGAATACCCTCGGATTTTGAGAAGAATATAATAATTCCAACCCCCCCCCTCCCCCCCACAGAAAGCAGGTGTTGACAGGTGTGAAAATTACCGAACTATCAGTTTCATAAGTCACGGCCGCAAAATACTAACACGAATTCTTTACAGACGATTGGAAAAACTAGTAGAAGCCGACATCGGGGAAGAACAGTTTTGATTCCGCAGAAATGTTGAACACGCGAGGCAATACTGACCCTACGACTCATTTTAGAAGATAGATTAAGGAAACGTAAACCTACGTTCCTAGTATTTGCGGACTTAGAGAAAGCTTTTGACAATGTTGACTGGAATACTCTCTAATTCTGAAGGTGGCAGGGGTAAAATACAGGGAGCGAAATGCAATTTGTACAGAAACCAAATGGTTCTTGTAAGAGCACAGGAGGCATGAAAGGGAAGCAGCGGTTGAGAAGGGAGTGAGACAGGGTCGTAGTCCATCCCCGATGTTATTCTATATGTATATTGAACAAGCAGTAAAGGAAACAAAAGAAAAATTTGGAGTGGGAGTTAAAATCTATGGAGCAGAAATAAAAAGTGTGAGGTCTGCTGATGACATTGTAATTCTGTTAGATGTCAAAGGACCTGGAAGAGCAGTTGAACAGAATGGTCAGTGTCCTGAAAGGAGGATGTAAGATGAACATCAACAAAAGCAAAACGAGGGTAATGGAATACAGTCGAATTAAATCGGGTGATGCTGAGGGAATTAGATTAGGAAATGAGACACTTAAAGTAGAAAACGAGTTTTGGTAACTGGGGAGCAAAGTAACTGAAAATTATAGAAGTAGACATGTTATAAAATGTAGACTGGCAATGGAAAGGAAAGCGTTTCTGAAGAAGAGAAACTTGTTAGCATCGAATACAGATTTACGTGTCAGGAAGTCGCTTCTGAACGTATTTGTATGGAGTGTAGCCACGTATGGAAGTAAAATATGGACGATAAACAGTTTAGAAAGGAAGAGAACAGAAGCTTTCGAAATGTGGTGCTACAGAAGAATGCTGAAGATTAGATGGGTAGATCACGTAACTAATGAGGAAGTACTGAATAGAACTGGGGAGAACAAGAGTTTATAGCACAACCTGACTAAAAGAAGGGATCGGTTGGTAAGACACGTTCTGAGGCATGAAGGAATCACCAATTTAGTACTGGAGGGAAGCGTAGAGGGTAAAAATCGTAGAGGGAGACCAAGAGATGAAAACACTAAGCAGATTCAGAAGGATGTAGATTGCAGTAGGTATTGGGGCATGAAGAAGCTATCACAGCATGGAGTAGCATGGAGAGCTGCATCAAATCCAGTCTTTGGACTAAAGACCACGACACAGCAACACAGTACTGGTTCAAATGAATCTGAGCACTATGGGACTTAACTTCTGAGGTCATCAGTCCCCTAGAACTTAGAACTACTTAAACCTAACTAACCTACGGACATCACACACATCCATGCCCGAGGCAGGATTCGAATCTGCGACCGTAGAGGTCGCGCGGTTCCAGACTGTAGCGCCTAGAACAGCTCGGCCATCCCGGCCGGCAAACACAGTACTGGATTTTGCAAAAAACCAAAAGAAAAAATTGTCACTGCGGTTTTATAAATCTACTACCATTAAGACATTATTAAACAGCAACCACTGACAACTATGAATTTTCATCTCCTCGTTTTAAAAACACGATATAACATGCGTTGTATTCCTGAAAATACAGGATGATGTTATCTGTCGCGTTTTCGAATTATCACACGCTGAAAACATGCGGATCCTGCTTGAATATGCTCCCAACTACATAACCTGCTGTGTCTCATTGTGCATAAATTGTTCGTCTTTGAACTTTTTTTTAAGCTTATAATAAGTAGCAACCCAAAATATGCTCTTGTGGGATAGCACTTTATTCCGTACGACCCCTTCAAACTGGATGCTCACGGTTCATAAGAAACGAGTTGTACACTGCAACACAATTTCAAATTTCTGAAACCGCTACATGGAATACATGTTGGTCTATTGGAAATCTATTACATGTATAATTTACTAATGTGAAATAATTGTATAGATGAAATATAAACTGTATTTGTCAACACAGACACAGTAATCTTTCGATTCAGCACATCACTGTGCAAACCAATCAGAGGAGTAACAAAAGGGCGCAGAGACCTGTAGCCCAAGTATCCGTCCTGTATATTAAACACTTTCAGGATTAGAAACTACGCGAAAAACACATACTTTATTCATTCTTGATTAACTTCAATTAGCAAACAAAATATTGCACACGGATTTTGAAAAAATTGACAATCACTGCAAAACAAAAGAAGACTGAAACTAGATTTTAACATAATAGGACGAACCATTCGTTTGGAATTATGTAGTTGGGCTGCTGTTCATAACCCGTAATGAAAGGAGAATACATCAACAGACTGGTTCAATGTTTTCGTTACATACAGCTGTATCAATTTAAGACAAACCATTCGTTTGGAAGCATGAAGTTGTGCTCCTGTTCATAACCCGTAATGAAAGGAGACTACATCAGGAGACGGGTTCAATGTTTTCGTTACATACAGGAAGAGTATCCGTCAAAAATCATCAACATAACAGCGGATGGACTGAATGGATTTTTCATATCACTGCTTGGCTGATCTGAACTGACCCCTAGAAGTTGTGATTCTTTTAGGCGAGAAAGGTACGAATGAATAATAAAGGCATTTTTCTTGTACTGATGCTCATTCCACATGCTGCGTGGTTGAGCTGAACTGCCACCTAAGTTGATGTGCTTCTCTTCGGGTAGGAAGTTAGATAAGAATGAGTAATAAAGCCATTGTTCTGATACTGATGCCCATTCCACAGGCGTGCATCCTTTCCCCTTGGGTGCACTTCACATAGCATAGGGTATGTCAAATCCGTCTTTGCAACTACAAAAATGCGTACTTTTCTTTCCGTATACGTTTCGTTTCGTTTACTGCATCTTCATTCCTGTCTGGTTTCTCTTCACAACAACACGTAGTCCGCATCCCCATTTTCTACGCATTTTAGCGTTTGGCACTAATGTTAGTGGCTTTGATTTCCTTGATGCAAAACACAATTATATATTGGACCACTAATTTTTATTTGTGGTTCTTTGACTAATTGCTAGCACACATTTACACACATTTTAGTAGTTGCAAAGGCGGACTTACTCGTCTTATTTAATTGTATTACTTATTTGTGCCATCGGCGTTTCGTCACTCTCGTAGTATCTCAGCTGTCTTCCTTCTCTCCAATGGCGGATCAGTATTTCTACCACATGGTCAACAATATATATGCTTTCGTCAGTCGTATCAACTGCCGCTTTGTTTCGCCCATCTGAATTCCTGCCCTTACACTACTTGTTCTTGTTCTGGTAACTGACCTTTATTAAGTATGGTGTAATATATTCATTAATCTCTCTCTCTCTCTCTCTCTCTCTCTCTCTCTCTCTCTCTCTGCCCGTCTAACAGGAGGCCTGAAAACCCTAATCTTATTAGTTAAAATAAAATAATTATACACAACTATGTGTGCACAAATTAAGTATTAAAAACGCGAAATACACGGCAAGTTTTGCCACTAAAATAACTTCTGTTCTTTGCAGCTTACCTGCGATTCTGCCATATCGTTGGAACATTCGTTCAACGTCTGTCTTGGAGCACTGGAAAGTGTTGAGGTTGCCCACAAATACCCGCGAGTTGACAGCTTGCGGGTCTTGCGAATTTGTCTGGTTGCCCACTTTGCTCATCTTCATAGCGAGGTCGGGAAGTACGGCCTGGAACAGGACAATCAGTTCTAAGTTACATGCTTCCGGTTTGTGAAATCAGCCTCAGCTTACTGAGAGGAGAAACGTTGACATCGGAAACTACAATGACATACATCGAACAAGGCAGTGAATCTGAATAAGTCAGCGGCCATGACAATGAAGAAAGAACCATAATTTGTTACTCCATAATCGCACGATAACGCACGCAACAGCTACCACACATAAAGGTGGAGAGCGAGGAAGTTACACAGTGACGCAAGCTAACACAACAATAACACAACAGTATTTTTACTAGACGTGTTTGTGTCTGAGGTGGCGCACCTTTCCTTCTTTCCTTCGCCTGATCTTTGAACGCTTACGCACCACTTAAAGGGAGACGTACGGTTTAGAACGGACTCTGAATAACAGTGTAATACGACCTGAAACAAGTAAGTGAGAGGAAAAGGTTACGGCTGACATGACTGCCCTCCGAACCTTTGGCTCTGACATCTGGCAGTTAACCCACTTGGTCACCGAGTCATAGAAACAACTTTAAAAAATTGTATATACAGCTATAAAATCAGATGAATTGACAAACTTACGAGCACGAAAGAGATGCAAAAAATGTATGGGTTTATGGGTTTTGGGATATTTTTGAGTACCATTAAGCTAAATAGTGGACAGCGAGTGAAACAATGGGTTGCATTGTCATCCATCACACTTGATGGATACATCCACAATATTGGGTAGGGACTTACGAACGTCTCGACTTTTGTGGAGGAATTCGCAAGGGTGGTTACGAAACTGCACTTTGCCTCACTGGCTCGAAAGAAATAAACATTAGCCAGTTCGCGAATTCAGAGGTCGCAGAATGTTTTCCTTCACTTCCATTTTTCCTCCCAACGATGCACGGCCATGAACCTCGTAAAAGACGGAACGATGGAAGATTAATGTTTAAGGTCTAATCGTCAACGAGTTTGAGAACAACAGAATCTCGAATTGGGATTTTCCAAATTTGAGTGCAGTGTCTTGAATACTGTTACACGTTTCTAGGTATAAACAAGGAGATTTTATTGCATACACTAAGGAAATACGCACGGTGTTACAATTTCTCCAGCTGTACTACTTGAGAAATGAACATTCGAGATTCCTTACAAAAAAGTTTGTAATCCACATACACGACGGCAATGTTGCTTCTTGGACTTAATACACGGCTAATGTATTCTAGCACAGCAGAAGATAATTTGCTGTTAGGGACAACGAATTTTACATCTCACGAGCAGAAAGCACGCATAGATATGGAATAATTCATTAATAATCCTCTTTAGGAAGGAACTTAAATAATTGTAGCAGTAATTAAATTTTTCGTCGTACGTGGCAGAAATGACTGCAATAAGAAAATACAATTTTAAGGAAACAGTCAAAGTTCAGAGATTAAAATCTGATTTTATTTAGACACATTTAAAGTCATTAGCGCAATTAAATTATCTAACGAAAATTGAGTATAATAGAAAAATGACTCGTTAGTACTTCAGTTTGAATAGTCTTAAATCAACTAATTCAGCAGCAGATTCGGTTCTCACTTATGAAGGAAAGATTTAACAAGCATTTAAGCTAAATATTTCGAACACACGCATGAAGATTATCACTTACGCGAACTGTATTCACGATGTCACTGAAACTGTTGATAAGATATTTACCGTATCTTTCAGGTGTGCTTTAGGACATCCACAGAATACTCGTACAAATGGGAGATGGCGTATAGCGGCACTCGAGCCGCTAGCCTAGATACAAAATTCATTCAAAAGAAACTGAGTTATTCTTTACGCGGATTCAAGAAAAAAAATCCAAATATTACATTGCCAACTGAAACTACCTGAACAGCTCTTCACAGAACTATTTAATGACCTGAAAATTCTTGGCAATGAGTCGACATTGGTCAAAGTATCACAATTTTTTCTTGATTGCTATATAGTTACTTGACGCACAACTAATAAATTCATATAATATGCATGCAGATTTACCTAGTAAACAGTCTTTAAGATGCGATAATTCACTGCAAACTCTAAATGGTTTTAAATACTATCGTTTCAGTTATTTTAGTGCAACCCTTGCAAGCGCCAACAATGAACTAGCATTGCTGTTAACAATCACACAGGAGCAGCACAATTAGAGCAGCAGAAATACCATAATTTGAATGCCATTCCCTCGTCTCTCGAAATATTTGGCTGTAGTGACAGATTGATCCGCAGCGCAGCTAAGTATCTGACGTTAACTTATTATAAACGTAGAGCACATTACTTGGAATCAGATTCGAAAAACTCTAACTCATTGCTAATCGACGAGAAGTCACACAAATCAGGTTTTTAACACCAGCATTGTAAACAAGTTATACATTAGGCACTACCATACCAATTGAACAGTAACAAAAAAAACCTGTACAGTTTACGGGAATCTGTGGGTGGGTTACGTATCCCGACTCCAATGAATGACATAAAAGGTACTGCAAGTTCAATTTAAGAGAGATAATGATATATAATAATAACACACACGATTCGTAAGTAGGGGTTGCGAAAAACTGGCACAACTAAGGGAATGGGCGTTCATTTACCACTCCTACACGTGAATCTTTGTACAATATGCTTCATTGAAAGCCACAGAATCGATTAACCATGTAATAACAATAGATTGCGCTTCGTAAGCCTGTAGCAAAATATGGCAGCAAAATATACCCTAGTGAACTGTTGCACTAAATAACCAGTACGAAGACAGAATTGTATGACGTTAGGGCGCACATTTGACAATTAAATTGGTAATCTCATGACAATGAAGAAACAAGGCGGGATTAATACATGAGGAAATGCGCTTGTGAACGCTCATTATGTAGTCAAGATAAATGGCGTAATTTGCTTACCACGTCTGTCCCAAATTTGGAACAGAAGCTTCCCAAAGCGATGTAAAAGCCTTACGCTGAATTGGCCGCACAACAACGCTGAAATTCGCCTGTGGAAAGAGCTGTAATAAGCGTAATATTTCCGCAAAGGCTAATCTCAATTAATTACAGCGGGCAGATATCCAAAAGAATCTACACTAAGCAGAGATTATTCTTAGTCTGCAAAGGTTAGCTTTTGCTAAGCGGTACTCAGTAAATTCATTGTTATCTGAATGTCATTTGTTGGACAAAGATTAATTATTGTTTCGTTGAATTCTACAACCGTAATTATGAGGCGATCAAAGATAATTATATCGTGTGCATGATAGAAGCATGAATAGATATCTTCCATAAGCAATGTTTCCTTCCTAACAACTAACGGCATTTTTCGAGTAACCCGTAATTAACACATCTTCAAAAATCAAAGAAGAAAATAGTGTTTTGTTCACTATCGCCTCTCAATGTATAAGGTGGCTAGTACGATTATTACAAAGATGTTTTTATAGAATTAAATATTTTCGGTTCACAGATGACTAAACTTGAAACAGAAGAGGTCAGCAAGAACAAACAAAGTATAATGGAACTTCTTCATTTAATTTATTCGTGGCAATCACGAGAGAGAGGCAGTATGAACGTAGCAATCACGGACCAAGTACCACATTTTTGCAACTTTAACAAGCAGGTCAATGTGAGTGACGGTACGACGAACCGTGATAACTTTCTGGATGTATTCGGCATAATCTACGTGAAAAGTCATATAAATACGAGCAAAAGTTATTGTTCGGTTAGTACCAATAATATCAGTGAAATCAAAATATGAAAGAAAATCAATGTGCTAAATTGCAGCAACCAATTGTGAAGCGCCCGCCTGTGGTGAAATTTTGCTATTTCGCGTGATTCTTGTAAAGCATGCCCTTTTACTATATTAACATAGGCAAAAGCATGTAAATTAATTATTACTTCGCACTCGTCATTATTTTATGGAGTACCGACTTCTCGGAAGAAAACAAATCAATTTTTATAGTTTAACTCATTTCCTGGAAACAATTCGCTTTAAATTCGAGGCTACGACCGGTAATTGACTTCCAGGAACCGCTTACCGAATTCCATTTCTTTTTATCGTGGAGGGGTACCTGATGCATAATTTGTGGTTTTTCGGTGGACCAATAGTGATTAGTGTGACTGTTGACGTCAGCAGAAAGGGGCAATCCAACTGGTTTCAGGTGTAAGGACATAAATACAGAATTACAGGATGTGCTTTTAACACCTCTCTGTTGCGAATGAGGCCTAGATGATGTTATTATTATCATTTTCTAGTAATAATTTTCCCCACGACGTTCCCAACCATTTCCGGAATTCGAGGAATTATGAATACGATTAATATTAGAAACATGGCCAATGGATTGCCATGTTCCATTTTGTTACCAACTTCTAACCACTGATTTATGTACAGGCAAAATTATTAATACAATTAATATTAGAAACATGGCCAATGGATTGCAATGTTCCATTTTGTTACCAACTTCTAACCACTGCTTTATGTACTGGCACTTTAGTTCAGGAGTTGTTTGTTAATGGAGAATTTTACGAGAGATTTTAAATATATCATTATGGATGTGTCAACTGTACACGCTCTTTCATTCACGGGGTACGGCATACTTTACCTACAGCGTTCGAACAAATAGCTACAACTAGCGGCAAAAGAGTAATAGCCCACCACACAGAAGGAGAACCATGGTGAACGGTGTGCAATAAAATGTTCGCAATACAAAATTGTACTTATGTTTCGGAAATGAAGTGGTAGTACGACCTCCAGAGCAGATGAGAGGAAACACAGATGGCAACAAACTATCCCACTGAAGATTCAAAAAAATGGCTCTGAGCACTATGGGACTCAACTGCTGCGGTCATCAGTCCCCTAGAACTTAGAACTACTTAAACCTAACTAACCTAAGGACATTACACACACCCATGCCCGAGGCAGGATTCGAACCTGCGACCGCAGCAGCAGCGCGGCTCCGGACTGGAGCGCCTAGAACCGCACGGCCACCGCGGCCGGCCACTGAAGATTCCTCAGAGTAAGAAAAAGGCGAAACACCTCTGGGAAAAATAAATTAAGTTTCAGCAAGAAAAGGCGGTTATATTTACAAAACAAGTATTTCTGTGCTTGCTGCGGAAGACGAGCACGCAAACGAACGTTTGTTCCACGGTTCCCTTCAGCCTAGGGAATAGAAAGAAGTCGCAAGGTGCCATGTCCAGCGAATGCGGTGACTGAGGCAACATAACGATTTTATTTTTTGCCAATAAATCACGAATGACCATTGGAGGTGTGAGCGGGAGCATTATCGTTGTGCAATTTCCACAAGTAGTTTTGACACAGTTCTGGTCGTTTTCTTACGATTGCTTCACGCAAACGGCGCGTCACTTCCTCGTAGTATTCCTTACTGACCGTAGGACCAAAAGGCAGAAACTCATAATGCACGGTCCCACTGTAATCGAAGAAAATACCGAGAATAACTTGTACACGTGATCAAACCTGTCAGTTTTTTTATCCCCAGTCTTGGGCTCTTAATGCAGTTTCCATTGAGACGATTGGGCCTTGATTTCGACGTCATACCCGTATACACACGTTTCGTCACCTGTTTTGTCCTTCTTTAGAAGTTCTGAATCGTTGTCGACCTTATTCAACAAAACTTGAGCGATGTCTACGCGACGTCGTTTTCGTCTAATTCAACAGTTTCGGAACAAACACTGCTGTTGCACTTTTCATGTCGAAAACATCCGAAAAAATTGCTTGGCATGAGGCAAAGGATATGTTGACATCATTAACAACCTCCATGATAGTGATTCCATTTATCAAGCAACATCTGTTGCAAATTCTTTGATCGATTTTTTTCGGAAGTAAAAATTTGCCGAGCACTAGAAAACACGCAAAATCTTTTCGACTGTCAACAATAAACCAAATATTCAAAACAGATGAAAATGTAAACATAAATCAGGAACATGTGTTGCGAGGTTCTAAATTTTTTTTCTGAAAATCGAATGTATAAAGCCCTTTACTTTCTGATCACGCCTCGTACGTTACTGCTTACGGAACATGGACATGTTTCTGAGTTTGGAAATGCAATGTTACTGTTGTTGACAGTGAACATAATGATATTAGCTTGACATAACCCACCTAACAAGCGACTGTCACAGTCTAGCTTCGGTATCCGGGGTTATACCGAATATTTGTTAATCGACGATTTCTGTAATAAAAACCGAAATCTAAAGAGGTAGGTGTTGGGTTGGAGGGTGGTTTCAGCCAGTGCCCGTGACTACGCTCGCCTAGTTTTACCTTCATCCGTTACGCCCAAGGCCCTATCACGCCCTAGTGGAGAAATGAGCCACGTGTTCCCGAACTGAAGGCCCCCATTTGCAGCGATGAATATGATACTTAGTGAGTATAACGTACAGCGAAAGGAAACCGAAGAACAACGTAAAAGTATGTTTATTTCACAATTCCTATTGAGAAACCAAATCTGTCTTAAATGAATGTAGTTTCCTAATTTTCTCTACTAGGTCTACACCAAAAGTCGGGGCGTAACAGAATGTTCAAAAAAAGGAGGATTCTGTTCATATAAGGAGGAGCGAGAACGCGTCAAGTGACAGGTAGAAGACTGTTGCACGAAAATTGTGGTGTCACCGCCAGACACCACACTTGCTAGGTGGTAGCCTTTAAATCGGCCGCGGTCCATTAGTATAAGCCGGATCCGCGTGTCGCCACTGTCAGTAATTGCAGAACGAGCGCCACCACATGGCAGGTCTAGAGAGACGTCCTGGCACTTGCCCCAGTTGTACAGCCGACGTAGCTAGCTACAGTTCACTGACCAATACGCTCTCATTTGCCGAGACGATAGTTAGCATAGCCTTCAGTTAAGTCATTGCCTACGACCTAGCAAGGCGCCATAGCTTTGATAATTAATATTGTGAAGCATGTATCATCAAGAGCGATGTTCTACAAATGTGGATTAAAGTTAAGTATTACAGCAACTGCGTCCATTTTCTAAGTTCTCATTTCCTTTTAGCTGTTCCAGACCTCACGCCAATCTGCGTGAGCTTAACGCGTGCCTTTCGGCTTCCTCTCGTTGTGACTTGGCTGTCTTGCTAAGTCACAACAAAAATTATGAAGTAGCAGGCAGTGAGATTATTTTATCATTAAGTTTTTCACTTTGGATTCCTTGAACATATTCTGCGTCTGTCATCAGCGCTTATGTTTCAGTCTTTAATTTACTTTTGTATGGAACAGTGAGCCGTGGTAAAAGTTGCTGTTTTGAACAGCGCGCCGCAGCGCGTATTGTGAAGCAGTCGCCCTCCGTTTCTGGCGGTGGAGCCGCTGTGGCAATCGCGGCTTTGGTGTCACCCTCTGGTGGGAAAGGGGAAAGGTTGCCTGTTCACGTGCATTTAAGGGGCGCTATGCTATAAGTGAGTGAGTCGCCAGTGAGTCAGTCTGAGTCAGTCTCTCGTCCGCATTTGTTAGGCAGTTAGTGTCTGTCATTCGGAGTGCTAGTATGTCTGTGGTTCGGATCAACCTTTAAAGCCGGCAAAATGAGAGTCTTTCCACTCCGCCAGTTAAGAGAACTCTGCGAGTGGTCGTCCGGTCGGGGCTTAATTCCTGCATCTGAGTCTGCGCGTTAGGCCGCCAGTCTGCTCGAGTTTGCGCAGGCAATGGTCATTGGCGGTTGGATCGATCGGTCGGTCGGTCGCGCACTGGGACACAAGATAACTTGTCCGCCTTGAGAGTCGGCGCATGTGAGATCGCCACGTGGGTCCAGTGGGCCGCGGCGTATAGCGAAAAGTGACTTCACGGTCGACACGAGAGCAACAGGAGTCAACCCACGACATCAGTCTGGCCGATGCGAGCTGCGGCGCCGTGAGACGGGAGATCGGCGCGCCTTCCTGCGTCCGTTGATGCTGCTGCAACGGACGGTTCGGGAGAGCGATTTGGGGGTACTGCGCCAGGTCTTCTCGAGAAATCGCAGTTTATTAGAAGTTAAGTGATTGGTGATATGTTGTTTGATTCACTCTTGTTAAATTCTACTCGTTTTGTTGGTGAGGTCACCAGCCGTTTTGCTTTGGGGTCGTCCCACCATTCTTCTCTGTTTGCCCACCCGCGGGAAGGTGGTTGTTTATAAATTGGGTGGTCTGTTTTTCACTTGTGGAGTAGGGGCGGGTTAGAGCAACCAGCGGTTCGTGTTGTTCGGTAATCTCCCTATCAATCTACCGTACGTTAGTAGCTGCCTCTGTCATGTTTGTCGGATTTGGTGTGTTAACGAATTTATTGCTGGGTGTGTAACGGCCTAATACCTGAAATATGTTTTGATCTTTGGAAACTTTGATATTATTGTCTATGACCTTGAGAGGCGGTATCTGTGTACTGTAGAGCATCTCAACTATTGTTTGGCCAACCTTGTAGAATTTTATATAAGATTCCATTTCATGGGCTTTTATTTAAATCATCATTTTAGTATATAAAGTTGCCACCATTTCACCGTAAGACTCTTCTTAGAAGTTAAAATCGAGTTGCACCTTCGGTGGCAAGGTTAATATTTTAATTGATAGTGTTTTGTACCATTTCCATCCCTCCTACGGGGGGTGCATAATTTGTGTGCTTGTGCAAATTGTTAAAACTCTTAGTTTAAAGTAATCTGGTGTGTTGCAGATTTGCACCAGTGTAGTCTTTCAGAGGCTGTTGAGAGCAGTCGTAACTACGGCCGTGTCAAAAGGGAGCAGTAAGGTTCTCTCCTGAAAGCTCATACAGTCAAAACTTGTTTCTTTCTGCATCTGAATAAATTGTAACTTTGATATTTAGAGGGTGCTTTCTGATTAAAATTTTAAATCTCTTTTAAAAAATGCTTTTAGGTACCCTCCCTGGCAACTACTTCCATGCTTACATAGTGTGATTAAATGTGTTCATGTTCTTGATGAATCACTAGTAAATAAAATATATTCTTAAGAATGTTCTTTGAAAATAAAGCACGGTTCAGATTTATTATCTTCCTTTCCACAATTTAATCGTACTTTTTCTTCCAGTAGCTTCGACTTGAATAATTGTAATCTCCAGTATAACTAACTATACATTTCATTTTCACACTTCTTTCTAACAGCAAGGTACAGAGTCCTTATGAAAGTTGTTTGCATCTTCTATGTCATTCTGTATACAACGTTTCGCCCTGCAAATGGTGGCTTCAGTAATGGAAGGCTACACTAGTGCCAGTGCAGGTCTAGTTATTTGTAGTACGTCTATGGTTACATCGTGCCCGCACGTGAACGTGAAAGGCAGTACAGCTTTTTCCAGCGCGCTGGAGGCGTGTGCCAGAAACCTCGTCACTCGCCTCGCATTCATGAAGCGCTCACATAAGCAGAGTTCTACGCCCATCTCGTCCGTATGTTACGTCTGCTTATGATTGTTAACTATGGGGATACTTAAAAGAAATTGTGTACGAAAATAACCCTGAAACGGTAGACCAACTGTAACAAAACGAACGCCTGAGTCCAGAAACCATCTTCCAGAGTAAAGTGAGTTCGAATGTTGTATTACGAGCGCAATACTTTAAGGAAGAGGGAGACCTATTTCAACAGTCATGTGTAATTCGTAAATTATTGTCTTCAAATAGCCGGCCGCGGTGGTCTAGCGGTTCTGGCGCTGCAGTCCGGGACCGCGGGACTGCTACGGTCGCAGGTTCGAATCCTGCCTCGGGCATGGGTGTGTGTGATGTCCTTAGGTTAGTTAGGTTTAAGTAGTTCTAAGTTCTAGGGGACTGATGATCTCAGTTGTTAAGTCCCATAGTGCTCAGAGCCATTTGAGCAATTTTTTTTTTGTCTTCAAATAAAATGTTTGCTACGAAAGAATATGCATTTTAGTAATGGCGGGTAAGAGTGCATTGATGTTTCTCACGTAATCTTTGGTACAATGCAAAATTTAATCAATAGGATCCCACAACACGCCAATAATTATCTATGTTATGAAACACAGGACGCACGATCCAAGCTGAAGGCTGCCTATGTACCGGCTTCCAGAGGCAACAAAAATTTGACATTCTGTATTTCATACGCGTATTCACCAAATTTTAAAGTTTGAGATGTTGTGAAAGTTTCTTCATTAAGAGGTGCAATCTTGCTTTAAATGTTTACCACAGTAAGTAAGTTAATGTTAGAAACTCTGCGTATGTCTTGCAGCAGCGAAATCACCGTGCGCGAAATACCCTGAAACGCCAAAGAAACTGGTATAGGCATACGTATTCAGATACAGAGATATGTAAACAGGCAGTGTACGGCGCTGCGGTCGGCAACTGTGACGTAGTTATTAGATCGGTTACTGCTGTTACAACGGTATGTTATCAAGATTTGAGTTTGAACGTGGTGTTATGTTCGGCGCATGAGCGATAGTGCACAGCATCTCCGAGGTAGCGATTAAGTGAGGATTTTTCCCGTACGACCATTTCACGAGTGTACCGTGAATAACAGGAATCCAATAAAACATCAAATCTCCGACATCCCTGCGGCCGGAAAATTATCCTGCAAGAACGAGACCTAAGGCGACTGAAGAGAATCGTTGAACACGACTGAAGTGAAACCCTTCCGCAAATTGCTTGCTGGGGCATCAACAAGTGTCAGCGTGCGAACCATCCAACGAGACATCAGCGGTACGGACTTTCGGAGCCGACGGCCCACTCGTGTGCCGTTGATGACTGCACGACACAAACCTTTACGCCTCACCTGGATCCATCAACACCAACATTGGACTGTTGATGACTGGAAAGATGTTGCCTGGTCGGACGAGTATCTTTCCAAATTGTATCGAGCGAATGGACGTGTACGGTTATGGAGACAACCTCATAAATCCATGGACCCTGCATGTCAGCAGGGGTCTGCAAGTTGGTGGAGGCTCTGTAATGGTGTGGGGCGTGTGCAATTGGAATGATATGGGACCCCTGATACGGCTAGACGCGACTGACACCTGACACGTACGTAACCATCGTATCTGATAACCTGCATCTATTCATGTCCATTGTGCATTCCGACGGACTTCGGGAATTCCAGCAGGACAATGCGACATCCCACGCGTCCAGAATTGCTACAGTGTGGCTCCAGGAACACTCTTCTAAGTTTAAACACTTGCGCTGGCCACCAAACTCCCCAGGCATGAACATTACTGATGCTTTGCAACGTGCTCTTCAGAAGTAGTCTCCACCCCCTCGTCCCCTTAGAGGTTTATGGCGAGCCCTGCAAGATTCACTGTGTCAGTTTCAAATGGTTCAAATGGCTCTGAGCACTATGGGACTCAACTGCTGTGGTCGTAAGTCCCCTAGAACGTAGAACTACTTAAACCTAACTAACCTAAGGACATCACACACATCCATGCCCGAGGCAGGATTCGAACCTGCGACCGTAGCGGTCGTGCGGTTCCGGACTGTAGCTCCTTTAACCGCTCGGCCACTCCGGCCGGCCGGTGTCAGTTTCCTCTAGCACTACTTCAGACGTTAGTCGAATCCATGGCACGTCGCGATGCGGCACTTCTGCGTGCTCGCGGGGGCCATACACGATGTTAAGCAGGTGTACCAGTTTCTTTGGCTCTTCAGCGTGTATCAGCGATCGTCAAATTGCGGCCAGTGTGCTGCATTCGGCTTGAATCAAATTTTCGTGCGGCTCGTGGTTTTCGAGTATTTTATAGTAATAATATCCATATAGCAATTAGCAGCCGAATCCAAATCGTCAAGTAACGTTAAGAGCTTTCTAAAAGTGTGTTTTTCTTGTTCAGTAACAAACAAAAAATACAGACAGTAATATTTTAAGATGTGCTTCATATTAATTAAAGTCGGTGATTTTGGCCATGAACCAAGCAAAGTCGACTGCTTACCTCAGCGGCTGCATGTGCAGTAGCCCGGCCCTGCGGAGAGAGAGGGAGGATATTTTACTGTCTATCAGTGCTGTCAATACACGGGCGTGTATAACTCACACTGATTAGCTGCTAGGACACAGATTTCAAACGGAAGTAACAAGGATTCGTGAATGCGAATTATAGTGTTGGTCATCCTCAGAAGATGCGCGTATTTGTAGCAAGAAATATGAAATTAAATTAAGGCTGTCTTGATACAACACAATCAGTAGAAGAAAAATGACATTCGTGATTCTTTACTGTTATTGATCAGTTAATTACTCGTTCATACAAACAAAACATTACCACTTCGTCAGGCAATTACAGTGTCCCATTTTTTAGGCCATTGAAGGTGGTAGCAATCTGTAACAGAAAACAGTCGACACTAAGTGCCTTAACGATCAGTGTTTGGGGGCAAGAACGGGGGTCAGGGGTCATATTATCTTGTCCATACTATAGCTAGTCTATTAGGGGCTCAGAACGGACTAATTTATGTAGGTTGCCAAATAATAATAAGATCGGTACAAACGAAACCACACACGGCACCCACAGCGTAGGTATTGGCTCCTGAGCACAGTGGTATGACGCCCACTGGTATATACGAGCACGGTCCGTGCCAAGACATCTTCAATAAGATGCAATAACGGGCCAAAACCAGTTCTCGTTAAGTGGGACCAATGAAAATGATTGGACTGCTTCAAAGAACCTCAGACAATAAACGTCGAGAACGCATCTCAGAAAGACACTTCCTGTCTATTAGCACAGGCAAAAGAATTAGCACGAAGAAAATGACCTACACAATAGGAAGCGTGTACCAACAACCACTGTAAAAGATCAATGTCATTTCAATCTCATTTCAAACAGCTATCCTGGTTTATGTATGAAAGACGTTTATCTGGTTAGCAGTATCACGGTATTCCGTTGACGCTGCTTTTGCTCTCCAAGGTCAAGAAACAAGAGGAAAGTTGTGAATGTGGGCACGTTCGTTCCCGACAGCGATTCACTTGATCGCAGGGCCACATTTTATACCATTAGCTCTATTCGCATCTGGAGAAAAACGGCCTCGCGCGCACAATTTCAATTCAGTGTTATTCAGTACCAAATTCGGATTTACGATAAAAATGAGAGTGCAAGTTATCGCAAATTGTTCATTGAATCGCAAATTTTACACAACCTGCCTACAAGCAATGCAGGTAAATGAACTAGTAAAATGCATTGGAAGCTCTTTAGCGCTGTTCGCAGATGATGCAGCTATCAGTAAGTAGGTAGCAAGGGCATAGGCAGTAACGATTTGCCGAAGGACCTACAGAGAACCGATGAATGGTGCCGGGGCTGGCAGCTGATCCTGAACTTCCGTGGGGAAAGAAATCCACTTTTGTACAACTACACTATTGATAAATTTCTGGAAACAAAATATCTACAGTATGTATCCAGAGCGACCCTAAGTAAAATGACTACATAAAACAAATACTAGCAAAAACAGCTAAAAGAGATTGGGACTGATAGGAAGAATCTTAAGGAAATGTAATTCATCCGCTAAAGAACTGGCTTACAAGGCGCTTGACCGATTCTTCAGTAATGTTCATTATCTGGGACCTTTACCAGGTAGAACTGGTGGAAGACATAGACAAGATCCAATTAAGACGCGACGGCGTTACACAGATGCTGAAGTCCAGTGACAGACGGTACACGAGAGATGTTGTGCATCACTGAGAAGTTTACTATTGAGCACTTTCCGGGAACAGTCAGACAATGCATTACTTCCTCCCACATACGTCTCGTGGAATGACCAAAACGAGAGAATTCGAGAAATTAGAATTAATACATACGTTTACCGCCAATCATTCTTCGTGCGCGCCATTCACGAATGGAACAGGGTAGGGAGGATCAGTCAGTGGTACCTTCTAAACATACCATACTCACTTGAACATAAATTGGTACGAAACTACGAAGCCTGCTCAAAAAATTCCGGAGCAGTCGCAACTTGGCGCCAATGGTGTGTTGGAGCGACATGAGGTTTGCATCCCTGCACACGCCTGTGTTTAATATCAGTCGGAAGTTTAATTGTTCTATGTCTGTTAGTTATTGTTCAGTGCTGTATTCAGTAGAACAGTTTGCAAATTTCGAGATGGGGAGAGTTAGAGGAGCAATACGTCTGCACTAAGTTTTGCGCGAAACTCAAGAAAACCTTTACATAGAGACACCGAATGGTGCAGAAAGCCTACCGTGATGAGTGCTTAATCCGTACTCGGTGTTACGAATGGTACACACGGTTTAAAATGGCCGGAAAGAAGTTAAAGATGACCCTCGTTCAGGATGCCCTTCGACGTCTAACGACAATGCTTGCTTCAGGAACGTCAACTGTGTTAGCCAATCGAAGACAGACTGTCCGAGAGATTGCAGAAGAATGTAACATTTCAGTTGGATCATGTCATGAAATCCTGTGAGAAGGAACCGGCCTGGAATGTGACGAGACAATTCATGGCTTTGCATCACGATAACGTACCCGCACGTCCATCCTTGTTGTTTCATTATTGCACAAAAACGAAGTCACTGTGTTGCCTCATCCTCCGTTCTCTCCAAACCGTTCCCTGCAGACTTTTTTTTCCAAAGTTGAAAACCCCGTTGAAAGAACGTAGATTTCCAACGATAGATGAGATACACTACTGGCCAATAAAATTGCTACACCAAGAAAAAATGCAGATGATAAAAGGGTATTCATTGGACAAATATATTATACTAGAACTGACATGTGATTACATTTTCACGCAATCTGAGTGCATAGATCCTGAGAAATCAGTACCCAGAACAACCACCTCTGGCCGTACTAACGGCCTTGATACGCCTGGGCATTCAGTCAAACAGAGCTTGGATGGCGTGTACAGGTACAGCTGCCCATGCAGCATCAGAATGATACCACAGTTCATCAACAGTAGTGACTGGCATATTGTGACGCGCCAGTTGCTCGGCCACCATTGACCACACGTTTTCAATTGGTGAGAGATCTGGAGAATGTACTGGCCAGGGAAGCAGTCGAACGTTTTCTGTACGCAGAAAGGCCAGTACAAGACCTGCAACATGCGGTCGTACATTATCCTGCTCAAATGTAGGGTTTCACAGGGATCGAATGAAGTGTAGAGCCACGGGTCGTAACACATCTGAAATGTAACGTCCACTGTTCAAAGTGCCGTCAATGCGAACAAGAGGTGACCGAAACGTGTAACCAATGGCACCCCATACCATCACGCCGGGTGATACGTCAGTATGGAGATGACGAATACACGCTTCCAATGTGCGTTTACCGCGATGACGCGAAACACGGATGCGACCATCATGATGCTGTCAACAGAACCTGGATTCATCCGAAAAAATGTCGTTTTGCCATTCGTGCACCCAGGTTCGTCATTGAGTACACCATCGCAGGCGCTCTCCTGTCTGTGATGCAGCATCACGGGTAACCGCAGTCATGGTCTCTGAGCTGATAGTCCACGCTGCTGCAAACTAGTCGGACTGTTCGTACAGATGGTTGTTGTCTTGCAACGGTCCCCATCTATTGTCTCTGGGATCGAGACGTGGCTGCACGATCCGTTACAGCCATGCGGATAACATGCCTGTCATCTCGACTGCTAGTGACACGAGGTCGTTGGGATCCAGCACAGCGTTCCGTATTACCCTCCTGAACCCATCGAATCCATATTCTGCTAATAGTTATTGGATGCCGACCAACGCGAGCAGCAATGTCGCGATACGATAAACCGCAATCGCGATAGGCTGCAATCTGACCTTTATCAAAGTCGGAAATGTGATGGTAAGCATTTCTCCTCCTTGCACGAGGCATCACAACAATGTTTCACCAGGCAACGCTGGTCAACTGCTGTTTGTGTATGAGAAATCGGCTGGAAACTTCCCTCATGTCAGCACGTTGTAGGTGTCGCCACCGGCGCCAACTTTGTGTGAATGCTCTGAAAAGCTAATCATTTGCGTATCACAGCACCTTCTTCCTGTCGGTTAAATTTCGCGTCTGTAGAACGTCATCTTCGTGGTGTAGCAATTTTAATGGCCAGTAGTGTAAAAGAAAATTCACAAACGGCGCTTCGCACGATCCACCACGAGGCGCACCAAGACTGCTTCCGGACGTGGAAACGGTGTTGGGAGGGGTGTATCAATTGTGGAGGAGAGTATTTCGAAGGAGACCATGCACTGTAAATAAAAGGTAAGCGCAGAAAAATTTTGTGGCTAAAGTTCCGGAATTTTATGATCAGACCTCGCACAGTTGATGGTGAGCTATCACAGGTTTTAACTTTACCTAAAGAGCGCCTCGCAGAAGCAAAAGAACTGCCAACGCTTAACGATGCGACGCGACCACAGAGGTGCTGACGATGGAGTCTTTCTCATCTGAATCCGATTGCTTTTTATGAGAATTCGGCCATTAGAAGGCAAGCATTCTCCGAAATGTAATGCAATTGTTTGGAACGACGAAATAACAAGCAATTCCGAACATATGGATGGTCTCCGTGGTGGAACGGTGATCACGGGAGGCCGCAGGATTCAGTGCTACGGACCTCGCAACCTGATTTATGGGCTAAAGATAAGGCGTTCGGGCCGACTCGCCGAGCACTTGTTTCGCAGGCTTTTGCTGGCATTTCAGACAGTCACCGCCCGCACATTTTCGAACTTACTTTTTTTTTCGTCTGCTGGGCTCCCGCCCAATTTATTGCCCTCTTTCCCTCTCCATCGCCATCCCTCGCCCGCTGCCTCCCTGTTTCTCTATCACGGCTCTGGTTTCGTGTGCATCTCGTGTTCGCATCGTCGGCAGCCCATCCGCCGCGGACCGGGTAGCTCTGCTGCGCGAGCGAACGCCCTTATCTGCGCGCTACCGCGAGGCCGCCCACTCTCGTTAAGTCCAACGGCTGCAGCAAACACGGCAGCCAGACAGCAAACAGCCTCATAAGTCACTCGCGTTACAGATTTACATTCCCACGGCCGCCGCACTGCCTGCCTGCGTCTCCGCGCTTGTTCGCGGCAGGACTTCACACTCCGAAAGCACGATCTTCCGGCGACACGGACGCCCTCATGCTTGAAACCAGACTCTTCATCACATAGTATATCGCTTTTATCTTCTCTGGGGTTTGCTTCACAGTCACGTAACACTTTTTGGGAACTATCATTTCGCCGTAGCTTGTTAAAATATTTTTATTGATGATGTCCACGATTGAAATTGCACTCTTCTGCGAATTTGTGTTGGGAATCTGTTAAGAGTTAAAAATATCAGACAATTTATACACGTTGTCATCACATGAACACGTATACAGGGTGGTCCATTGATAGTGACCGGGCCAAATATCTCACGAAATAAACGGCAAACGAAAAAACTACAAACAACCAAACTTATCTAGCTTGAATGGGGAAACCTGATGGTGCAATAGTTGGCCCGCTAGATGGCGCTGCCATAGGTCAAACGGGTATCAACTGCGTTTTTTTTTAAATACGAACCCCCATTTCTTATTACATATTCGTGTAGTACGTAAACAAATATGAATGTTTTAGTTGGACCACTTTTTTCGCTTTGTGATAGATGGCACTGTAATAGTCACAAACATATGGCTCACAATTTTAGACGTACAGTTGGTAACAGGTAGGTTTTTTAAATTAAAATACACAACGTAGATACGTCTGAACATTTTATTTCGGTTGTTCCAATGTGATACATATACATTTGTGAACTTATCATTTCTGAGAACGCATGCTGTTACAGCGTGATTACCTGTAGCCGGCCGAAGTGGCCGTGCGGTTAAAGGCGCTGCAGTCTGGAACCGCAAGACCGCTACGGTCGTAGGTTCGAATCCTGCCTCGGGCATGGATGTTTGTGATGTCCTTAGGTTAGTTAGGTTTAACTAGTTCTAAGTTCTAGGGGACTAATGACCCGAGCAGTTGAGTCCCATAGTGCTCAGAGCCATTTGAACCATTTGATTACCTGTAAACACCACATTAATGTAATAAATGCTCAAAATGATGTCTGTTAACCTCAATGTATTTGGCAATACGTGTAACGACATTCCTCTCAACAGCGAGTAGTTCGCCTTCCGTAACGTTCACACATGCATTGACAATGCGCTGACGCATCTTGTCAGGCCTTGCCGGTGGATCACGATAGCAAATATCCTTCAGCTTTCCCCACAGAAAGAAATCCGGGGACGTCAGATCCAGAGAACGTGCGAGCCATGGTATGGTGCTTCGACGACCAATCCACCTGTCATGAAATATGCTATTCAATACCGCTTCAACCGCACGCGAGCTATTTGCCGGACGTCCATCATGTTGGAAGTACATTGCCATTCTGTCATGCAGTGAAACGTCTTGTAGTAACATCGGTAGAACATTACGTAGGAAATCAACATACATTCCACTATTTAGATTGCCATCGATAAAATGGAACAATTATCCTTCCTCCCATAATGCCACACCATACATTAACCCGCCAACGTCGCTAATGTTCCAATTGTCGCAGCCATCGTGGATTTTCCGTTGCCCAATAGTGCATATTATGCTGGTTTACGTTACCGCTGTTGGTGAATGACGCTTCGTCGCTAAATAGAACGCGTGCAAAAAAACTGTCATCGTACCGTAATTTCTCTTGTGCCCAGTGGCAGAACTGTACACGACGTTCAAAGTCGCCGCCATGCAATTCCTGGTGCATAGAAATATGGTACGGGTGCAATCGATGTTGATGCAGCGTTCTCAACACCGACGTTTTTGAGATTTCCGATTCTCACGCAATTTGTCTGCTACTGATGTGCGGATTAGCCGCGGCAGCAGCTAAAACACCTACTTGAGCATCATCATTTGTTGCAGGTCGTGGTTGACGTTTCACATGTGGCTGAACACTTCCTGTTTCCTTAAACAGCGTAACTATCCGGCGAACGGTCCTGTTTGACATGTGGCTGAACACTTCCTGTTTCCTTAAATAACGTAACTGTCCGCGAACGGTCCTGGCACTTGGATGATACTGAGCAGCATACATAGCACATGCTCGTTGGGCATTTTGATCACAATACTCATACGTCAACACGATATCGACCTTTTCCGCAATTGGTAAACGGTCCACTTTTAACGCGAGTAATGTATCACGAAGCAAATACCGTCCGCACTGGCGGAATGTTACGTGGTATCACGTACTCATACGTTTGTGACTATTACAGCGCCATCTATCAGAAAATATGGTACAACTAAAACATTCATATTTCTTTATGTGCTACTCGAATTTGTAATAAAAATGGGGGTTCCTACTAAAAAAAACAAAAAAAACCGCAGTTGATATCCGTTTGACCTATGGCAGCGCCATCTAGCGGTCCAAGCATAGCGCCATCTGGTTTCCCCCTTTAAGCTAGACAAGTTTCGTTCTTTGCAGTTTTTTGGTTTGACGCGTATTTCGTGAGATATTTGGCACGGTCACGATCAATAGACCACCCTGTATACTGTCTGGTATTTTGAAATTTTCACATTTGTCATAGGACAATTTTTTCGTATTGTTCCACTTGAAAATGGCCTAAGGTCAAAACTGAACTCGCGAACAATTAGATGATTTTAATAGTCGAAGGCCTCCACGATCCCCTTTAAGAAGTTTAAATGGTTCAAATGGCACTGAGCGCTATGGGACTTAACTTCTGAGGTCATGAGTCCCCTAGAACTTAGAACTACTTAAAGCTAACTAACCTAAGGACATCACACACATCCATGCCTGAGGCAGGATTCGAAGCTGCGACTATAGCGGTCGCGCGTTTCTAGACTGTAGCGCCTTGAACCGATCGACCACTCTGGCCGGCCCTTTAAGAGGTGTCACCTTAAAGATTTACAGATACGCCCAACTGAAAAGGAGACCTTCGCTGTAGTGGCGTTGCATGCAACCCCAGGGTATGAATGTGTTTGCCGAAAAATGGATGGCATGTTGGTACTCTCGCAGTTCAAAAAAAAGGAGCTGACGGCTTCGCAGGAATTCTCTCTTTTCTAGAGATTTGTTTCCGCAGTTCGTTGCGTTATGTGTTCCTCCAGATCAGCATGAAGTGTGCTTGTCCACTTTCTACACAGAGTGAGGTGGCTCAGTGGTTAGCACACTAGACTCGCATCCGGAAGGATGACGGTTCAATGCCGCGACCGGCCGTCCTGACTTTAGGTTTCCCGTGATTTCCCGAAATTGCTCCGGGCAAATGCCGCGATGGTTCCTCTGAAACAGCTTGCCCTATTTCCTTCTACATTCTTGACACAATCCGAACTTGTGCTCTGTCCCTAATAATCTCGGATTCAACCTTCCCCCCTTCCATTTTCTACGATTTACAAATGTATCGCAGAATGAATGAAGTACACACAACTTAATGTCTCGCACTGTCCACAATATGCCGGTTGTGTCAGCATCACGTGGTAGAAGGTGTAAACGTAAACGACGTGCCACGCCCTGGTGAGGCGCTCATCAGCAGTGCCGCGATTTCGGCTGAGAAGGAGCTCATATTGATGAATCGTCGGACCACTATATGTGACACTGCTGTTGAATTGTCGATAACCAAAGGAAGTGTACACCATATAACCCAGGAGAAGCTTCACTGTGGCAAAGGTTGTGCACAGTGAGCGCCCAAGCCTCTTTCGGAAAATCAGAATACGGCAAGAAACGGTGTTTGCCTCATCCATACGTTGAGATACACATAGTAAGGAACGGATTTCCTTGGTTATCCTATGGTATGGATGAAACGTGGTGTCATCACTTCGACCCTCCTGCAAACAGATGAGCATGGAGTGGCGGTAGCACTGCTGCCCGCGTCGAAAATAAAGGCCACTCTGCCTCCAAGGGCCGAAAGGAGGTGCTCGCTTTCTTTTCGAACGAAGAAGGACCTGCACTCATCGACTGGCGACTACCGGACATAACCGTTACAGCTGAGCAGTACTGCAACACGTTGCTGAGGCTCGGTTTTGAACGACGGCAGGGGTAAACTGTCGAATGCGCCAGTACCTCTCCAGCACAAAGCTAGGTCACACGACGCCATGGAGATCCTCAAGCTCCTTCAGGAATTTCGGTATGAGGTCCTGGAACGTCCATCTTACAGTTCCGATACATCCTCACGTGACTAATATCTTCAGCCCCTTTAAACAATTTCTGTAAGGTCACAGGTTCGCCTGTGACAAGTGCAGCGCACCATGGAAAACCAGGTCCCTCAGCAACTTAGGACTTTCGGCACTAAAGCCATACACTCCCTTCCTACGCGTCTGCACTAAGGCCACACACTCCCTTCCTGCGCGCTGAAAACAATGTATCCATGTGAATTCCAATTATGTATAGTTGAACTGTTCCACATGACCTGTAATTCGAATATTATCATTAAGATTCTTCTACATAGAACTGTAGTCCCCTTTTCACTTGGGCACACCTTTCACAACACTGTCTGTTACCTACCTTACTCAATATTTACGCTGA
This sequence comes from Schistocerca americana, assembly GCF_021461395.2. NCBI lineage: Eukaryota > Metazoa > Arthropoda > Insecta > Orthoptera > Acrididae > Schistocerca > Schistocerca americana. The sequence continues at coordinate 120,326,359 of NC_060122.1, read as the reverse complement.
AAAACTAGAAACAAAATACTAGAAAAATCGAGAAGTATAATAGCAGGAAGAGAAAATCTAAAGGCAAATAAACACGTCAAAAAAACTTTTACATCACCCCGATTTCCAGAACTCCTGTAGACAGACGTTCACTGTGGATATTGTATCTCAGACACTCCCCTTCACTATTCAGAAATGTCACTAAATCCGCCGAAGGATGTAAACAACCATGCCCGAGCAGCCCATTAGTTCCAGTCATTCCGCCAGGAAGGAGGTACTCGGCACGTGTTCTCTGTGGTTCAACCATGCCTAGACGGTCAATACCGCGGTTCGATGGCGTCCGCATTGTTACTTTGTGCCAGGAAGGGCTCTCAACAAGGGAAGTGTCCAAACGTCTCAGAGCGAACCAAGGCGATGTTGTTCGGACATGGGGGAGATACAGAGAGACAGGAACTGTCGACGACATGCCTCGTTCAGACCGCGCAAGGACTACTACTGCAGTGAACGACCGCTACCTACGTATTATGGCTCGGAGGAACTATGACAGCAACGCCACCGTGTTGAACAATGCTTGTCGTGCAGCCACATGATGACTTGTTACGACTCAAACTCTGCGCAATAGGTTGCGTGATGCGCAACTTCACTCCCGACGTCCATGGCGAGGCCCATCTTTGCGACCACGACACCATGCAACGGGGTATAGATGGGCCCAATAACATACCGAATGGACCGCTCAGGATTGGCATCACTTTCCTTCACTGATGAGTGTCGCATATGCCTTCAACCGTACAATTGTTGGATACATATTTGGAGGCAACCCGGTCAGGCTGAACGCCTTAGACCCAGTGTCCATGGAGTGCAGTAAGGTATAAGTTCCCTGATGTTATGGGGTGGCATTATGTGAGGCCGACGTACGCCGCTGGTGGTCCTGGAAGGCGCCGCAATGACTGTACGATACGTGAATTCCGTCTTCCCACCGGTAGTGTCACCATATCAGCAGCATATTGGCGAGGCATTCGTTTTCATGGACGACAACTCGCGCCCCCATCGTCCAAATCTTGTGAATGACTTCGCTCAGGATAACGACATCGCTCGACTAGAGTGACCAGCATGTTCACCAGACATGATCCCTACCGAACATGCCCGGGATAGATTGAAAGGGGCTGTCTATCGACGACGTGACCCACCAACCAACCTGAGGAATCTACGTCGAACTGCCGTTGAGGAGTGGGAGAATCTGGACCAACAGTGCCTTGATGAACTTGTGGATAGTAAGCCATGACGAATACAGGCACGCATCAATGCAAGAGGAAGTGCTACTGGTTATTAGAGGTACCAGTGTGTACAGCAATCTGGACCACCACCTCTGAAGGTCTCGCTGTATGGTGGTACAACATGCAATGTGTGGTTTTAGTGAGTAAAAGTTCCGTAAATAGCTTAATCCAAATTTTGGGACAGTTCTCCTTGAAAAGGAGACGATTGATTTCCTCAGTCACTCCTGCCCAGTCCAGCACGTGGTCCATTTCTAATGACCAAGTCATCGACTACACATTAAACCGCAAAATTTCATCGGTTTGGAAACTTGATTACTTTCACGACTGTGCCACACACCTAGAGCCGGTTAGACACCATTTTTCCATACAAGAGGCAAATCATTTGGCGGCCATCACCCTCCCATCCCCGAATTCCCTCCTTCAGAAGTAATTTGCCTATTCTCGCGTAACACTTTTCAAATAAATCGAAATATAGAGATAATAGAAACTGGTTGTTTTCTAAGTACTACTACACATCAATTTTGACTCTTATCTAAATGCTGAATATTAGAAGAACACAATTCCATTTAACGTAATTCCTGTGATCTTGAGAAAGCTGTTGCGGAAAGCAGAAGTAACAAGACAGGAGTCTGTAAAATCTTTCAAAATATAATCTTTATAAATTTTTCAAAATATAATCCATATCTACTGACTTCAAGGTATCGGTTTCAATTGCTAAAGTTAACAGTCCATACAATCGTTTCTGACAAAGAGTCGACCAACTGTACGTCTTTATCAACTTGAGTTTTGAAGAACTTTTTTACCACTAGCTACAGATATGGGTAGAATCAGGACGAATCATAAGCTTACATAACTATTCGGAAGAATACCAACAGAATCTCTCATGGTAATATAAGATAATGTCCTTTGTGAAGAACTACCATCAGAAAAAATGTGCGCTAAGAACAAAATATCACCGTTTGCATGGGGCTTTTAGTTTTCCACCATCCATTTTCTGCAGATCAAGAAAATCGTACACAAAGCTGGATCTGTTACTATGTCTCTCCATAAACTCTTATCTGACTTTTTCGACAATCTATCTTTACCGACAATAGTGGCTTTAAGGAACCTAGTAATTTACATTCACCAACAGCTTCATCGTTAGACTCATAAGTAAATTGCTTCTTCACTCCACTGGGATGAATTTTAATTTCATTTTCAGTTCCTGTCTGCAAGCACTTTTATATCCGTTATCACACTACTGAAGCTCTCTTCTGGTCTCATCTTCTTAAGAAAAAAAAATGCCTAAACACTTTCAACTAGATGCACAGCACTCTTAAGTTCAGCGTATCCTTTTGAAGTGCTTTTCGACCTGGTCAATCATAAACGTAATATCATAGCAGACCACTATACACAAAGAAATCTGAATTTCGGCAGCCTTTTCAGCATGGGGCGCGACTCTGTGTCGCTTGGGCCTTAAACAAGCCCTGCACACACCAGTGCAAATGCATGGAGTAAGGAGTACATGTGAAGTTAAGGCAAAAATGAATCCATAGACTTGTAGTGCTCGCAATTAACAACGAGATTCAACGTTCACTTGGCTCTGTGCCCCCAGATTCAGCTCTGACAATGATAGACACAAAGCAAATGCATCATCTCGCATTACTAAAGAACTATTTACCGTCGAGTATTATACTGCTGCGCAAGTAAGAAGGCACGTGCGTGATTTGTTCTACGCACAACGAGAGATAGAGACAGGAAATACGTTGCGCTGGGATGGGGAAAACCAAGCGGTATTTTTCGGCATTTGTTTGGTCTCGGTTATTGAAAGACTTTTTTTTCATTTTCTACTAATAGCGGGGTAAGGAAACGGATATCAATACGCCGTAGCAGCAGTGTTAAAACTTTTTTTTTAAAAAAAAGTGTAACTTTATTCGTAAAATTCCCATATCAGGTACATCTCTGCAGAGAGAATGATGTGCCTTTTGTTTTGTGGTGTGGTCTATTAGACGGTACGCGTGTACGCGCAGAGCCGGCCGAAGTGGCCGTGCGGTTAAAGGCGCTGCAGTCTGGAACCGCAAGACCGCTACGGTCGCAGGTTCGAATCCTGCCTCGGGCATGGATGTCTGTGATGTCCTTAGGTTAGTTAGGTTTAACTAGTTCTAAGTTCTAGGGGATTAATGACCTCAGCAGGTGAGTCCCATAGTGCTCAGAGCCATTTGAACCATTTGTACGCGCAGAGTGTAAAGACCTGTGCCCTACCTGATCTATACGGTAGTTTCTCGCTTTTGTCCACGGACATTAGTTGTATTGCACAATGGTACCATCCATTGTTTGCGGACCTATTTTAGGAAATGCGCTAGCACTATGTTCCATTTATTTTAAAAATAGGGATGGTAGTTATAGCTGAAACAACCGACTGTCAGTTATACCGGTTTGTTTCACCTTCAGTTTAACCTGACTATTAAAACCGTGCAATCTCTGAAATAACCGATTTCCGGCTTTTTGTTGGTATTATTTTGAGTAATAAACGCAAACCCGACGAGATTTTCAAGACTTATTTCGCCGGGAAAGCCTACGAAGTCACAGCCTCTTTAAACTGTTACAAGTTTCATCAAAACTAATGAACTTAGCAGCAGTTGATTAGCGGTTTAATACAGACGTGTCTTGTGCTCTGCGGAAAACGTCGTGAACGAATTATCACGCAGAAGGAAGGAAGGAACGATGCGTGCTTAGGGTTCAGGGCTTCGTAGACGGCAAGGTTATTACAGACGGAGCACAACCTCGGAGATGGCAAGGGAAGGGGAAACCTATCTCGGTTGATGATATGGTAAAGCAACTGTTGCGAAGAAACCATCTGTTTCATCATTATTGTAGCACTGTGGAACTTTCTTTCGGAGCGAAGCACTCTGGACAAAGAAATGCTAATACGAAAGGAACCACGCGCTATCTCGTTCTAGCAGCTGTAGTCACGTGTTTACCGACAGAGTGATTTGATCATAGTGTTTTGTGCAGTATGGAAAGGGGGGGGGGGGGGCTTCTACGAAAACTGTGATCGAATAAAGTTCACTTGCCTTGAAGTACTAATTTTCCCTGCTGATTATCGGATCCAGCATGCTTAAATGTGTCCGCTGGAGTTGGAATTTCTGATTAGTTTGTGCTGTGGGTTAAGCCAAGTGAATCAATTTTGTTATGCCATAATATTACGAGGTGTGCGAGAAGTAAAGGACTTTTTCTACTGGAATGCTGCAAGCACGTGCAGTTGGCAAAGCTGTGGGGCAAGAATCGTAGGTTTCAAACTGCGTCGCCGTGTAATTCTGGAACAGTGGAACGCGATTTAACCGTAAAAATGTTTTAGAAAAACAATAATGGCTTCGAAGTTGCGTTGATGAAGTTCTGGCGTCGTTTTATTTTTCATTTTTTCCCCGGTTACGGTTTCATGGTCCGGTGCCCAAGAAACAAACATTAAATTTATTAATTTCAAACTCTGAAAACCAGTTCGTGCTCTCAATGGAATATTGAAGTTGTACGCATTTCAAATATACGGGGCACAAGCAAGCATTTGTGGTCATGTTCGCCCGAGTGATTACACGGCGAATTCTCCGTGAGATTCAAAATTTCAGCTGTGAAAACCGCACATCATATAAGAACCTAAGAATAAATATCATCTATAATATTAAATACTTCGTAACACGTCACTGAACATAAATACTTATTAATTATGACATGTTTCGAAGACCTTGCCTGTCACCAGGTCATACAAACTTAGCAGGAAAATTCTTTTAATCTGCATTGTGTTAATTTCCTCGAGGGCTCTTCACGGGAAAGTAACACACACTCAGACGAACTTCTTTGGTACAATTTGTGTTCAAAGATTACGTGTTACGTTATAATTCTAAGTTGTCGAGGAAAACTAAGCAACGAAGAAACTACTACATTACATAGTTGTTTTCCAGCTGTTGAGCTAAAGTATTTACCTTACGATGCTCAATCTCTGAAACACTTCGTTAACTAATACTAAAGTTTACTAACTTAATGTTGTGCTTCAAGTATTTAGTTGGTCCCGGCGGAGGTTCAAGTCGTCCCTCGGCCATGGGTGTGTGTGTTTGTCCTTAGGATAATTTATGTTAACTAGTGTGTAAGTTTAGGGACTGATGACCTTAGCAGTTAAGTCCCATAAGATTTCACACACATTTGAACATTTTTGAACCTCGGTTCTGAGAGCTCCGGAACGAGTACAGAAAATTGGAATAGAGATCAACATAAACATCATTTCCGCCCTTTTTATTACTCATGAAAACCACAGATTGCATGTTGTACCACCATACAGCGAGACCTTCAGAGGTTGTGGTCCAGATTGCTGTACACACCGGTACCTCTAATACCCAGTAGCACGATCTCTTGGATAGACACAGGCCTGTATTCGTCGTGGCGTATCATCCACAAATTCATCAAGGCACAGATTCTCCCACTCCTCAACGGCGTTGATCCCTCAGAGTCGTTGGTGGATCACGTCGTCCATAAACAGCCCTTTCCAATCTATACCAGGCAAGTTCGATAGGGTTCGTGTCTGGAGAACATGCTGGCCACTCTAGTCGAGCGATGTCGTTAACCATGAAAGAAGCCATTCACAAGATGTGGACGATGGAGGCGCGAATTGTCGTCCATGAAGACGAATGCCTCGTCAATATGCTGCCGATACGGTTGCACTATCGGTCGGAGGATGGCATTCACGTATCGTACAGCCGTTACGGCGCCTTCGATTGCCAACAGCGGCGTACGTCAGCCCTACATAATGCCACCCAAAAACAGCAGGGAACCTCTTTCTTGCTGCACTTGCTGGACAGTGTGTCTAAGGAGTTCAGCCTGATCGGGTTGCCTTCAAATACGTCTCCGACGATTGTCTGCCTGAAGGCATATGCGACACTCATCGGTGAAGAGAAAGTGATGCCAATCCTGAGCGGTCCATTCTGCATGTTGTTGGGCCCATCTGTAACTAGCTGCATGGTGTCGTGGTGGCAAAGATGGACCTCGCCATGAAACTCGGTAGTGAAGTTGCGCATCATACTGCCTATTGCGCACAGTTTGACTCGTAGCACGACGTCCTCTGGCTGCACTAAAAGCATTATTCAATATGGTGGCATTCCTGTCAGGGTTCCTCCGAGCCATAATCCGTAGGTAGCGGTCATCCACTGCAGTAATAGCCATTGGGCGGCCTGAGCGAGGCGTGTCTCCTCTCTGTCCGAACAGCATCGCTTTGGTTCCCTCCAAGACGCCTCGAAACTTCCCTTGCTGGGAGCCCTTCCTGGCACAAAGTAACAATGCGGACGCGATGGGACCGCGGTTCTGACCGTCTAGGCACGGTAGAACTACGGACAACACGAGCCGTGTACCTCCTTCCTGGTGGAATGACTGGAACGATCGGCTATCGGACCCCCTCCGTCTAATAGGCGTTGCTCATGCATGGTTGTCTATATCTTTGGGCGGGTTTAGAGACATCTTTGAACAGTCAAAGGATATAATATCCACAGTCAACGTCTATCTTCAGGTCTTCTGAGAACTGGGGCGACGCAAATTTTTTTTATGTGTGTAACATCTCTGTGACTCTTGTGCGCTTACTAAATGAGACTGTGACACGGCTGCCGTTCTTCGGATCTTTCACTATTTCCAGTATCTCGTGAGGGTTCAAATGGCTCTGAGCACTATGGGACTTAGCATCTGAGGTCATCAGTCCCCTAGAACTTAAAACTACTTAAACCTAAGTAACCTAAGGACATCACACACATCCATGCCCGAGGCAGGATTCGAACCTGCGACCGCAGCGGTCGCGCGGTTCCAGACTGACGCGCCTAGAACCGCTCGGCCACACTGGCCAGCCTCTCGTGAGGGTCCCAGAGAGACGACCAGTACTCTAGAAACGGTCGACCGAAGGTTTTGTAAGTTACTTATTGCGTTGATGGAATACACTCTGTGACAGTCATCCCACTGAACCCCAGCCTGGCAATGTCTTTCCCACGATTAGTTTCATATTGTCCATCCATTTTAAATCGTACAACACGCTCTCCCAGATACGTAATGTGTGTCACTGCTTCGACTGATTATTCGGCAATGGTGTAAGCATACAACAACGCGTATTTCCACCTATTTACGCGCAGTCCGTTACTTTTGCTCATGTAGTGTGTGACGGTCAACTACAAATACCTGCAAAAAACGTGTATCCTCTGATGGTCTCCCAGTATTTCTCTTCAACTGTGTAACGTCGCTTCTTCTCTCTACATCTTATATATAGCAGCAGCATCCGCTAACAGCGTCCTGTATGTATCTTCCGGCGTTATCCGCTACGTCAACCAGAGGGGGTGTTAGAGGTATAGTACAGATATCGTGATAATTGGTACCTTAATATACGCCCACCTCAGTGTATTAGTGGTTTTTATCTGCGTCTAACAGTTTTCCCGTACAAATACATTACAGAAGTTTATACCTCATGTTTTCTGTATCGTCATAACTGCGCCGTTAAGTCTACAATGTCTATGTTTATAGACTAACCGTTCTGTGTTCACACTTTAATACCTCACGTGGAATACATGGGACCATAAACATTAATGACTTGCTTCCCCTCTCCCCCTTGCTCCGCGGTACTAACCAACCTAAAAACATACTCCTCTTATTAGCTACAATTATTAGTCTGCAACTGAACTAAACACATATGTAATATTGTTCAGTACACTGTCCTGAGTCATTTGTATTCTATTTGCTAGGAACTTCTCAATCCAACCGATCTGGTCTGATATTCCGCGCACTCGTGATTTTGTTCATTTGGCGACCGAGCGGACCAATTCTTGTAAACACATTTATTTGTAATGATCTATAATTATTTCGATTAGCATTTCACTCGGAAATATAGACAAGGCATACAAGTTAACAAAGGATTTGCGGACAAGGGGTAGAGACTGTAAGATCCATCCGTCCATTCCCATCTCTCGGATACAGTAAACAAGCACAGGTACCGTTACCGGACACACATGAGGGCTAATGGAGTTCATAACTGCCCTTTTCTCAGCTAGACGGTGATGGAGTTTCGTCACTGCGATTATTCGCAAATGAAGTGCAGATTTCACAAGTTGCCACCGTTAGTAAACGCGCCGAGTTGCTGCAATCTCCTGTCATGCCTGTATTTCACGTCTTTACAGGACTTCACGACAACCATATTCCACAAAATGGCATTCGGGCTCCCTCTTCCTTCTCTATATTGATGATACGTAACGCGGACGTCTTGGGTCACCTGCCTAAGAACATGGGAGTGGGTCTTTTCTACGCCCCGGTTGTGCAAACATGCGTTACAGAAATGGCTGCTAGGGAACAAACCTATTTGTACTGGACGTGAGCCGATGAAAACTGCCCTAAGCGTAAAGTATAAAGGCGTGTCCATCTGCTCCAGCCAAACTACGAAATAGTAGTTTGGAGCTTGTGGGCGTTCAGCGGCGAGAACATCGGCGATAGTGAGCAGTGTGCTATTCTTCGAAGTGTGAATTTTTACTCAGCACGAAGTATGTATCATTGACAACAGCTCTACTCCACGCGGTGTGGGGCTGTTGTAAATGATACGCACTTTTTACTGGCAGTGTGGTTTCAGTTGCTTGAGACTATAGTCGTGTGTGTGTGTGTGTGTGTGTGTGTGTGTGTGTGTGTGTGTGTTGTTGACAAATGCCTTAATGGCCCAAAGCTATAATTGTAAGAATATTTTTGCTCTGGCTATCTGCAACTCAGCATCTCCGCTATATGGTGAGTAGCAACTTTCCTCTCATAATATTGCACTTCTTACTGAGTAACATATAATCAGTGAGACCAGGTGTTCTCACTCTGTACCCGTTAAATCGTTTCGTTATTAGCACGTTTTCTTTCGCGTCTACTACTCGTACCCAACTCGAGCCCAGGCTGTACCTCTCGTACTCCCATTCGTTAAGATATACTAAATGTACACGTTATGGCAAGCTCGACATCTTGCATGTGCAAACGTCTTGCAAGAGGATGCACAAACCGTCCTTGCCGCCCACACAGCTGAAGCACTGATTACACAGTTTGTGTAATCAATAAGTCAAACCCAAGCGGACGACACGACCGATCTGCTCGCGTTTGTACTTGTAATGGAATGACCGGGGAACAGGAAAGACGTGATATCTGGTCATAAGAGTAGCCAACGATACGAAAAACGTATTGGCTCTCTCTTAATTTAGTCACTGAATTGAAAATATATTCATGAGGCTGGTACAATTATCTAACGATGAATAAAGGGACGTTCAAAATGGTTCAAATGGCTCTGAGCACTATGGGACAACATCTCAGGTCATCAGTCCCCTAGAACTTAGAACTACTTAAACCTAACTAACCTAAGGACATCACACACATCCATGCCCGAGGCAGGATTCGAACCTGCGACCGTAGCGGTCGCGCGGTTCCAGACTCAAGCGCCTAGAACCGCTCAGCCACCAAGGCCGGCTAAAGGGACGTGTCTGGAAATTAAGTCACTGTTATCTCTCTCCACTGAAGAGCTATGTGCAGCTACGAGAGAGGCTGTAATTCCACACACAAGATTTGACAGCAACATTGCTATTTTTCGCACGAGAAGGAGCTACAAACACCTCAAATCTGCAACTGTCAGTTCACCACAGGCAATAAACTGTTAAATTATCAATCAATCTACGACGTCTTGAAAAATAAGTAATATCACAGCGTGGTTTTATATACCCTATCCATGCCACAGGCGTGCTTCTTTCCCTTCCTTTCCTTAACACATGTCCTAAGGGAGTCGATTTCCCTTAATGACGGCATCTTTGTCGGCAGTCGGATCAACTGCTTGGTATCGGCAATCAGAAAAAAGTATGCTTGCGCAAAATGCTTGTACTGACTTGCATCTCAAGCTTGTAGTAACAATCATCGCGCTTTATCGATACTGACTCGGGTTAACGACCGCGAGTATGTCTCGTTACTCGCGCGTTTTCTTTACCGCTTCTATTCGCGTTCGACTCGCGCAAACTCAGAAAACTGTCACAACTTTGCCTTGCTAGTTTACTTCGTTAATGGTTTTACCTCTTCATACAGAATAATTTTTTCAGACCCAGGAACCACCCTCTAATACGACTTAAGTATTGGCATGTAAGAGTGTTTCCTTCAGGATCTACAAAGAGAAAGTGATCAAAATGGAACACTGGTCTTGTTAAGACTCTCATCTTCAGGGATCTCCAAACTCGGTCTTTCCCATTTTTTTGTGATATTCCTCTATTACGTTTCCCTATTGTTTTGTAATCTTGCATTTTTCAAGGATATTTATTATTGGACATTCATTTAACCATCTGATCTGATGTCGTCTGATTTCTTCCAGTGTACTCTTTACAGTTAATTTTCTTCTTATATCTCCATGTGGAATCCAGTCAGCTTTTGTGCATCCTAAAGTCTAGAGAAGTACAATTAATTGTGCTGCATAGTTTCCTCTGTTTTTCTTTTCTGTCGTGGTCCAACACACTGCTACATTATGGGCTGTAGGGACAATCATCGTTCTTCTAAGAATTTACCATTGCATCAACGCTGTCTTTGTAATTTCAGGTTCTTTTAATTTTGTCACATGAAATACAAAATTATATGATTTTGCTGTCAGTATCACTAGAATTGTTTAAACTATGACGAAGGTATTGAAATACAATGAAGCGCTCGACAGGTATGTCCTCTATTAACTTTTTGATCTTGTCAATTGTTTCCCAATTGTACATTTTTATGCATGGCGTACATTTCGTGAACTGGCTACTGATGTTGTTATGGTTTGGAAAGCCAGTCTCTCTGTGCCACCACCCAGGACAAGGTGGGAATAATACAGGAGTATTATTACGTCCTTAGAAACAGTCCAAATGGACCGTCTTTATGTACCGTACATTGTAAGGACACCTTGTCGGAGGTTAAGAGAAGATCTCAACGGCAGATCTGGTTGACATTGACTCCTTTGGAACGGGGGAAAAGGCATAAAAAGTAGGGAGGGGGCGAGGAGGCGGGCAATACACAAGCAAGCTTGCAGAAGATCCTCCAAACCTTGTTACTGTGCCTAACGCAGGTGACGTGACCGTGGTTTATTTATAGTATGCTTAACATTCAAGGAAGGTTGAAAATACGATGTACACGGTTTAGAGTGTTACATAAACATAAAAAGTAATTTTAGATGTTTCTTGTTCCTTCGTCGCTTCTTAATTATTGTTATCTCAAAATAAGACAGCATTTTTTCCCTTTAACAATTAAAGCACGATAATGAGTTTCGGTTGCTTTCTGCAACCGTCTTCAGGTCGCTCAAATCGTATAAAAAGCAGTGTTACCTTATGTAGTTACAAACATCATCGCTAACGAGCCAGTTTGTATACCACGATCTCGCAATATGACGGTAATAAGGAAGGCGAATGGCCAGTTGAATTGCGGTCCATCCACTAATGTAATTTACGAAACAAAAATTTTTTAATTCTAAAAATTTTTAAGGCCGCCGTCTTCACACTGACGTTGTCAGGCTTTTTTTCACCTCCAAAGAAGTTTTAACCTTGGTATTTGACAAAAACTTCAAATTGATACCTGTACCCGTTCCTGAGATGTGGTGGTTTAACAGACAGGCAGACGGACGGATGGATGGACAACAAACGGCAAAAAACATTTCGTAATGGGATGTGTTTAAAAATTTCGGGTTTTTCCCCTCTCCTTGTACTGCGAAACCTTGCTTCTTGCGAAATTTTATGATTCTAGGTCAACGGGAAGTACTCTATCGATTTTGACGAGTAAGCTTGCGGAGTATGAAAATACGAGAAAATGACATAAAATGGGTGTCTTCTGATTGTACTGACAAGGGTAGGCCGCCAATTGTGAAATTCAGATTCGATTCATACTGCGCATAATACAAGCTCATGGCCAGAGGTGTAATGTGGCAAAGCACCAAGATGCACTTCTCACTCGTTGTCGAGAAAATCGACAGTTAAAGGAAACCGTTGCCGTGAAATACTCTCTACGACTAATAATTTTCTACAGCGTCGTGGCACAGCGGTAAGCGCTCGGGATCGTCAGTCTGCTTTCGGCCGGTGAGCGGCGAGGACGTCTTGTTTACGTCCCGTCCGCAGTGTCGCGGTCCCGTCGGCAGAGTCGCGAGCGCGCGTAGTTTGTTTACTTCCTCGCCGCAGCTAATACTCGCGTCCGTTAACACTGAGTCGCCATGGCTCATTCGTACAGAAAAGCTACCATCAAGATCAGCTTCCAGCCCGACTACGCACGACCACGAGCCTTTGAAGTCGAACGATTTATCCGTGACGAAGTTCAAATACCAACACAGCACATCATCGGTATCCACCTATCCATCACAAGCAGCGTCGTTTACGTCAAGATGGTCGATGACGAGTTATGTCACGCAGTTGTGAACAGATGCGCGAACACTCTCAAGTTCAAACACTCCGATGGTCACATCGGAGAGGTTACTGTTGACCATGCTGGACTAGGATTACGCACACTAAGAGTCTTCCAACTCCCTTTCGAAGTACCACCGGACGTCGTTACCTCAGCTTTCCGCCCTTATGGGACGGTAATTAGCCACGTGGCCGAAAAATGGAACACCTTCGAGACGTACCAAGTCCTCAACGGCGTCCGACAAGTGAAAATTGAATTAAAGAAACATGTGCCGTCCTACTTAGTCATAGGTGGCTGTCGAGCAATAATAATGTACGACGGCCAACCTCGTACTTGTTCTGGATGCGGCCAGGAGGGTCATGTCCGCTCGGCGTGTATTCAACGTCGGATTACACAACTTTGGCCATGACACGACACCACCTCCTACGCTCACGGCCCTCCCCCTCAATTACGCAGAGGTGACACGATCGACCGTCATGACAGACGACAACCCCCCCGGAAGACAGGAAGCGTTAGAATGCGCACCTGTCGCCGGTCCTGGATTGACCAACACCATTACGGTGTCTGCAGGGGTTGAAGAACGCCGCCCATCGACTCCACAAGAAGGTTCGGACGAGAGAATGGAACTCGACGCTAGGGTTGTACCGACCTCTGCCTTTCACCCTGAGGGGGATGCTATACGGGAACCACAAACTCTTTCGGACTCAGAAACCCACGTCCGCAAACAAAGGTCACCGAGAAAACATAAAAAGCGACGTCGCACACCCTCAGACGATTGCCTCCAGCGGACGTCTTCTCCAGTTGACGACCGGACGGCCGACGAAACGACGAGGAGAATGGATGACACGAGATCGCCCTCACCTGTCACTTTGTCTGATTTTGACAAATCCGTTTCCGCTCCCTCGGACAAACGGATGGCCAGCACAGCGCCCGCCGTTGGTACACAACCGGAAACAACTGCGGATTCACCCTTAGTCACTCAGCCCACAAGTGTTCTGCCGCAGCCACCGTTAACTTGCGGACCTTGGGCGGATGACATTGAAGGCGATTCTACGGCCGCTGTGGTGGATGAGGAGAGGAGTCTCTCCTCCCACACCTCGGCCCCTCCCGAGTAGCAACAGATGACGGCGCGGACGCGGCCAGCAGATCACAGGCCCCACCTTTTACGGCGACACTGACGGCAGCCCCCACCGCAGGAGACGATCTACAAACCTATCGCTTAACGACCATCAACATTAACACCATTCGGACACGTACGAAGTTGTCGCTGCTCCAAGACATGCTCAATGCAGCAGACGTTGACATTGTCTTTCTCCAAGAAGTCTTCGTCGAAGATTTCCCGGGTATGTATGGTTATACGGCTCATGTGTCCCACGCCTCGCCAACTAACAGTGGAGTCGCCATTCTCCTCAGAGAGGGCCTCGAGGCGGACGAAGTCCGATATCTCCCCGACGCTAGAGGAATGGCCGTAACGGTGCAAGGCGTCCGGTTTATCAATGTGTACGCCCCTTCCGGAACGAATCGCCGTCGTGACCGATCGCTCTTCTTCGCAGAAGGAATAGCACCGCTTTTTCAGGGCAGGCACGATGACTTGATATTAGGGGGCGATTTCAATTGCACCCAAGCACCTAAAGATCAGCTGCCACGCCATTCACCGTGCCCCGAACTTGGGACACTCATCGGCGATCTCCAGCTAGTAGATACATGGGAACATGTCCGAGGAAATAGACCGGGATACACCCATTTCACGAGTCACTCGTCTAGTCGCATCGATAGGATTTACGTCTCCCGTTCTCTCGCGGCAACGGTGAGAGACGCGGAGGTGTGGCCAGTAGCCTTCTCTGATCACGAGGCCTATATATGTGCCGTCACCCTTCGTCGCCAACGGGTGTGGCGCAGCCGACATCCCTGGAAATTAAACCTTGCTCATCTCGCTTCTCCGGATTGTCGACGCGCCATCGAAGACACGTGGAGTTTGTGCGTCCGCCGCCTCCCAACGTATCCTACGTCGATTAGTTGGTGGTTAACCTGCGCCAAGCCGGCCCTACGGCGAACCTTTATTACGTATGGTCGTGAGACTGCTGCTTGGAGACGGCAGACCCTTGATTTTTATTTCACCGTCCTTCGCGAATGCGCCTCCTTGCCACCCACACCGGAACGACAGCTGACAGTTCAGCGTGCGAAAGCACAGATCGTAGCCCATATGCGCCGACACCTCGAAGGGACGATCGTCCGAGCGCGGACACAAGACAGACTCGCAACGGAACGACCCACCATGTACCACGTCATCCGAGAACGTACACTGCGAAGACGGGCGCTGATACATGCCATCACCACTGAGGACGGCCTTCATCACACCACACAACGCGATATTGCTGCAGCCTTCTTCGACCATTACGCACGACTTTATTCTGCTCAGTGTTCCGACCCGATAACGGTGACAGCAGTCTCACAACTGGTTTACGGCATTGTCCCACAGGATTTACAAACTGAATTATTGAACGACATTACGGAAGATGAAGTTATCGACGCCATCGGTAAAGGAGCGGCGAATAAGTCTCCTGGCCCCGACGGGCTCCCTGTGGAGTTTTATAGAACTTTTCAGTATTTACTGGCTCCCAAGTTAACAGACATCTGTCGGGAGCTTATGTCCCCCGCGGTGCCGCTCCCTGCGACCTTCGTAGAAGGAATAATTATACCGGTTCACAAGCCTAAAAGTGGGGCTCGAATACAAGATTACCGCCCGCTAACACTCGTCAACTGCGACATGAAGATATTCACCAGACTATTAGCAAACCGTCTACGACCTACCCTACCTTACGTCATCTCGCCAGATCAGACTTCCCTAGGGGGTATCAACAACATCCACACAGCACTGTGTCGATACCGTGACTTAATAGCCCTAGCCAGGGCACGCCGCGTCCCGGGAGCGCTGGCATCACTAGATTTTAGCCAAGCGTTTGATCGAGTGGATCACGCATACCTAACGTCCGTTCTCCAGCACATGCAGTACCCACTCCAGTACCCTACTCCGAGGAGCGACTTCCAAAGTGTTCGTTAACGGGCGTCTCTCGCAGTCCTTCCCGATTTTCCGCTCCGTCCGTCAAGGCTGCCCCTTGTCGACGATACTATATGCTCTGGCACTGGAACCGCTCCTCTGTGGTCTCCGTCAACGCCTCACCGGTCTTACCCTACGTGACGTCACATTTCGCTGTACAGCATATGCAGACGACCTGGTTCTCGTGTTCCGCAATCGCGATGAAGTCAACAGAGCACTAGAATGGATTACCACGTACGGTGTGGCTTCCGGCAGCTGTCTCAACGTCGCCAAATCGGTCGCCATGGCCATAGGAGACGGGTTGACCCCAGCGTGTGTCGAACCCCTACAGCTTCGTGGCACTATCAAATGTCTCGGGATAGAGTTTCACGACGACATACGGCGCACCGCGGCTCTTAACTACCGCCGCTTATTACAACAAATTCGGGTCCAGATCTTCAACCTTCGTCTGCGGACCACGACATTCTCCAAAGGACACACTTCGTTAATGTTTACCTCGCATCGCGCCTTCCACACATAGCGCGTGTTCTCCCAATACCGTTACTGATGGCTCGACGTCTATTAGCGGCATTCGGAGCCTACGTCAGTACAGGCATGCTCTTCGAAGTCAGTTATGAGTCACTGACCCTTCCCCCAGAAAGAGGAGGTCTTGGCCTAGTCCATGTCCACGACAGAGCTGTGTCCCTGTATGTCAGCTCACACATCAAGCTGTGGCGCCACCACCCGGAAAGTTTGACAGGTTTGCTGTTGGAGTCCTTAGCTCCGCCGTCCATTATGCCCCCACTGACGACGCAAGACATACCCCCACCCTTCTACTACTTCGGGAACTTTTATATTGAACACAGCTATTTCCGTATCGCAGTACCACCGACGAAACAGGCGTCGGCGCGGGATATATATCATGTCCTACAGCAGAGGCGCCCACCAAACATCGTGGAGACGAAAAGCCCTCAGGTTAATTGGAAGGTGGTGTGGAAGACGATTCACGCAATTCCATTGGACACAGCCGTCCGATCCACGTGGTACATCACAGTCAATGGTAAACAGATCACCCGATCACGCCTCCACAAGATAAACATGGCGGAATCGCCTCTCTGCGTAGACTGCAGGATACCAGACACGGACGAACACCGTCTCACATGTGGCGCGGCAGAAGACGTATGGCGCTTGGTGCGACAAATTTTGTCGTATTTTCTACGAGTGACTCCGGAACACATTACACCTCGGTTTCTACTATTTCCGGATCAACAGTATTTCCCGCGCGCCAAGACCAACGCTGTCACGTGGATCCGTGCGCATGCAGTACACTACTTATTTCACGATGGACCTAAAGATGTATTAGACTTTTGGAACTACCTACAAGAACGTCATTGCAAGATCGTACGGAACCCAAAATACAGACAGTATTTTTCTAATTACTTAGGGAGTGCCCTACGCGACCCTCCACGCAGCTGGATCATCAACAGGTAGGAGAAGATACCCATTGAGTGAGCTGACATGACTAAGTTCGATTCTCGGTGGAACACCATGATATACGTGAAGACGTACCTGGATGATGAAGCGTAAGGAGAGTAGCGACACACCCTTCTGTATCCTGTATGAAGCACTTTTTTTTCGTTTTCCCCATATACATTACCTCGGTGTAGGAACGTGCCGAGATATTGTTTTCTTTTTCTCAGAGCACGATGCGGTGCTAGATACATTTATTTTTGTTGTGGTATAAAGTAAAATCACATTAAGAATGTATTAAAACAGTAAATAAAATAAAAAAAGGGGAAAATTTCAAAAAAAAAAAATAAAAAAAAATAAAAAAAAATAAAAAAAAAGATCGAATCTCGCGCCATGCAACCCTTTTTTTTAGTATTTGTTTTTTGTAATTCAAATATATATATGTAATTCCCGTCAATCACTTGCAACAATTCTGCATACAATAAGCTGCTGAAAGTCGTTTGTCGTGGAAAAACTGGCGACTTTGAACATCATTATGTTTTCCGCGAACAAAGTTGTATTTCACAAATGTTATTAATTGTCTTCATAATGTTAACCACGTATAGTTAACGGAAGACGTAGAAACGGTATTCCGAAACGAATAAGTACAGTGTAAGTCAAGCGTTCGAATTAGAATAGAGACCCCACGAACACAAATTTGCTGCGGCAGGTATGAAATATAAACTCCGTTACTCGCTCGTTACACTTGAAGGACAGATGTTGAATGGGCCGAATAACAGCGGAGTTGCCTGCTAACTTCGAAAGAAGGTAGATGCGGTCCCTAGCGCAGCTTATAACATCGTCGAAAATCAGTGCGGACGGGAGAGCTTTGGTACACCCTGTTAAAAAAACGGAAAAATGGAGGCGGTACAATTGGAGAGCGATCCGCCTTCACCAACATGCATAAGCAATTCATTAATTGTTTATATATATATATATATATTTGAATTACAAAAAACTAATAATAAAAAAATTGCATGGCGCGAGATTCGATCCGGCGACCTTCGGATTACGAACCCGAGCGCTTAACGCTGCGCCACGGCGCTGTAGAAAATTATTAATCGTAGGCAGTATTTCGCCGCAACGGTTTCTTTTAAGTGTCGATTTTCTCGACAACGGCTGAGAAGTGCATCTTGGTGCTTTGCCACATTACACCTCTGGCCATGAGCTTTTATTATGCGCAGTATGAATCGAATCTGAATTTCACAATTGGCGGCCTCCCCTTGTGAGTTAGAAGCTTAAATTTCTTACACCTCAGACCATAGACCTTAATATTTTATATAAATTTCAACTTGATACCTCTACCCATTCTCGAGGATAAGATATTTTGGCAGACCAACTGACATGCACACAACGAAGAGATCCCACAGGAGTTCCATGAGGTGCGGAATCCTGAAACTCTGGACTAAAGAAAGAGAAACAGCTCACAGTGAGATGAGAGCCACGGATACTAGTAACCGTGACGTGTACCATATGGAAGGGCAAAGAAAATTAATCTAAAATCAAACTACTATACACTCTTGCTCGCAAGGATTTATTACAAACTAAAAATCACACGCCAAAAAGGTAACCCATTTGGATTTTATCAAAAATCGGCTTAAACCACGTCTCCTGATGGGGTGGGCGAAGAAGACGGCGGATCATTGGGAAGTGTCGAGGACAAAACTGGTCACTGCGTCAGAGAAACAAAAGAGCACCGTCAGAAACACCGAAGAAAAGTTTCTCCCTAATGTCCAATCGCTCATTCAGTAGGGCAGATGGCTGTCTTTTTTAAAGGGTATAGATTTCGATCTCTTCCAGGGCTACTTCGAGGTAGTGTAGGCAGGATCTTCGTTGCAAATTACAGGAGGTATCAAAAAGAATTATCCGTAGTGGCGCGTCTATATTTCTGAAACTAATAAACATATAGAATGACTTCTGTTTTTTGATGAATGGGAAACTCTCAAAGTTCTTTTTTTTCATACCTTTTCATAGGTGTTCAAAGTGCCCACTACTTATGGAAGGCATCCTGGTGAAACTATGGCGGATGCGTTCGACGTCTGCGTCAAGACACTCGGCGACGGCCCGGCGATTTACCTTAACACAAACAACCTGTGTCTCTGAATTGTTCATGCCATCATCTAATGCTCTGCGCTACACGAGGATCCACACCATACCTAGTACGAAAGTCACGCTGAACAGTTATTACTGACCCGAACTGCGCAAAATGTGCAACACACAACGCTTTCTGTTACCGCAACGCCATTTTTACTACAACTGCAGTGGGCGCACATTGCTGCTATCTAGCGGGAACCATGTAAAACTCGAGAGTTTGCTCTTTCCAACAGTACGTTTTTCACGCACAAATCTCAAATAATGCAATAGTTACTATTTTTTAAATCGAATGATTCTTTTTGAAACACTCTTTATTGAGCTGCACTGAAACCGTTAGCTGTAGCTGCAGCCAACAGTGTTGTCCGAGACTTACTAATGCTCTGCTGTTGACTCTGCTCATCACCACCCGATGAGACAAGATCTGAATATGATTTTTAGCAAAATCCAAACCGGTTGCCATTTTGACGTGTGACTTTTAGTTCGTAATAAATCCTTGAGATCGAAATTTATTAGTGTTTTAATCATCAATCAGATTGCTGTTACTTTTCAATGATGTTTTCAAAGGTTGTGGATCTAAAATCACTGCGAGATCCAAGGTTCATATCCAAACAATAACAATAATAATTAATAATAATAATAGTAATCGTTTTTTGCAGCTGTAGAGTTACGCTGCGAAAGAAAGAACTCGCCTGCCCGGTTTTTCGCTAAATTTTCTCGCACCAGTCGTCACAACTGTCATTCAACCAGCAGCTGAATTCCTCTCGTGGGAGGGGAGAATTTGTATTTAGCGACTTCGCGCGGAATGACCAGCGGAGATTCCTGCCGTAATGAATTGCGGGCGTTTAACAGCGGGAGTGGCTCGCCGGGTCACGGCGAGCCGAGGGCGGCATCCGGGCAGACCAGACCCGTCTCGGCGAACGGGGGCAGTAGTCGGCAGCAGAGGGTGCTTCCGGCGCTCGATGACGACAAATGGCCCGAGCCGAGGCCGGCGCTGCGCCGCGCGGCGAAATTAAATGAAATTCCAGACACGGCGCCGCCAAAGTTTTTCGCCATTGACCGCTAAGGAATTCCGTAAAAAACGGCCGCCAGTATGAGATTGCGCCGCCGGTCGGCATTCCTGCAGCAACGAGTGTCACCCCGCTCCGGATCTCACGCTCTTGCTGCGAGTGGAAAAAAAAGAAAGAAAGAAAAAAAACTTCTACTTTGGTAGGTGACCCACAGCCAAAATGGCTCCCATACTACTTTTTTTCCATCCGCGAGAGATTCTTCGGACGTACATATGAGAGAGCACTAATAAGTGAATCATATCTTATCTCTTTAGTAACATGGCCACTGCTATGTTGACAATGCGAGGTTCTTCATTCGAGTGCGCACGTTAATTCAGACAAAGCCGTAGGTCGCTTGAACGGAGGCAGTTAGAAATTTTGCGTTATTCACAGTTACATTGCTAATGGATACGAAATATTAGAATATGTAGACAAGAAGTAAAACAGGGAAAAGGTGATGAGAGAAACAATATTAATTACTAATATTGAATAAAACATGGTGAAAAGGAGCCCTTATAGAAGTATGAGTAATAATTAGCCACCGAAAATATTAAAGTTAAAAACCGTGTGTGAATAATAGGAAATGGTATTCGTCATGTACGGGATGTAAACAATAGTTTAGTCGCCTTCGTACGGAAAATCCACAATGACACTAATCGTATTGAAAATGCAATCTTAACAGTAGTAACGAAAGCGAACTGTAAATATTAGGGTTGAATTGCTTGTCGAATAAAACGTTAAATGTTGTTCAAATGTGTGTGAAATCTTATGGGACTTGACTGCTAAGGTTATCAGTCCCTAAGCTTACACATTACTTAACCTAAATTATCTTAAGGAGAAGCACACACACACACACACACACACACACACACACACACACACACCCATGCCCGAGGGAGGACTCGAACCTCCGCCGGGACTAGCCGCACAGCCCATGACTGCAGCGCCTGAACCGCTGGGGTAATCCCGCGCGGCAAATAAAACGTTAATGAATGTATTTTGTTCGTTTTGAAGTAGTGAGTATAGACCGTTCGCGTACTATTAATTATCTGAATTTTAAATTAATAAACCATATTTAAATCGAAGCTGGGGCACAGTATGAGAATTCGCCGCATATTCCTGCGTTTACCTATATGTGAGTTCTATCCTCCAATTTAGTTTCGATTGCCAGTGATTAAATTTGGGACCGATAATGTCCATCGAAGTCCACCTCCGTAGTTGACTAGCCACAGAAGCTGGCAGTCACTGGGTTTGATTCCCAGTACTTCTACGAATGCGTCTTAGGGGGGAGGACTGGAACCCGACAACGACCGGGAAGACAATGTGTTGAATACATGCCGCTCCGTAGCACATTCGATGACTCCACTGGCAGCAGATGAGACGGCGGTCAGTCGGGCCATATTGGCCCGACTAGGCACAGAATGCAGAACATAATTTTGCGTTAACGTCCAGTAAATACAGGTCAGACTAGGGGTTTCAAGCTGGCACGGTTCAAAATAGATTGTACCTAGCAGCAAGAGCAAAACGACGTCGACTAGTACAGGGTGACAAAGAATAACGGGAATGTTTGAAATGAGTAGTGGCAGCCATGGGCAGGTGGCAGCACTGCGGGTTCGTGACAGCGAGTAAAGAGTCCGCCATTTCAGTAATCATGGATCAGTGAACCGGACAACAGCGTGCGTTAGCCATGAAAATATTTTATAAAAACAATGAATTTGGTAGGTGTGCAGAGGGAGTTTCGACGTTTTTGTAATTTAGAACGACATGATGCCGTTCCGTCGAAACACGCGATGAAGTGTTGGGTTAATAATTCTTAAGAGACTGGATCTGCCCTCAAGAAGAAACCAACAGGACGACTAAGAAGTGCGTGTACAACAGTCTGTCTTACGGAGCCCACGGCGTTCAATTCGTGAGCGAGCAGCCGAGGTTGGGATGCCTCGAGAGAATTTTCGAAGAATTCTTCATCTTGGTTTAAAATTTCATCTGTACAAACTACAGGTGTTGCAACAATTGAAGCGCGACGATTACCGGTTACGATTACGATTCTGCAACGAATGATAACAAAAATAAACAATGACGATGAATATCTAAACAAGTTGTGGATGTCAGATGAGGCATATTTTCACCTCGCAGCTTATGTGAATTAACAGAACTAACGTTAGTGAGCAAACGCAAATCCTGATGACGTTCATGAGCGTCCTTTACACGCTAGTAAAGAGACAGTATGGTGTGGCGTTTTATCACATGTGATTATCGGAGGGTATTTTTTCGCAAATGAACAGGGAAACACAATAACTGTCAATGCCGATCGTTTCGTGGGCATGTTAGGAACATGCACTGAGCAACTTTCCATGCATTCAAGAAACCTGGTTTCAACAGGACGTAGCGACATCACACACTGCACGGCAACTAATGGCATGTATGCGAGAATTTTTTGGCAACCGTGTGATCTCACGATTCGGTAACGTTCCCTGGCCTTTTAGATCGCCAGATCTATCAGTTTGTGAATTTTTTTCTTGCGGGGCTACCTCAGGAGTAAAGTCTACACGACCCGACCAAGAACCCTGGATGAGTTAAAACAGCGCTTTCGGGATGCAATTCACAGTATCCCAGCTGGGATGTTGCAGCGGTCAATGAAGAATCTCAACAGCAGATTTCACGAATGTATCAGTACAGGAGGACGCCGTGTAAAGGACGTAATTTTTTTAAAAATGATAAATGTCATTAATGTTTTCTAAATGGTAAAGTTCTAAGGTTTCAGTTACTATGAATGCAATTTCTTTCCTTCATCACTTCTAGTTTCATTGGATTGTGGAAATCACGTTTTTCTGTGTCACCCTGTACTTACAGAACGCGTAAAGGGCGCCTCAAGCGAAGTATCACTTCATACATCTAAGACCTTCATTAGACCAGTTTTCGACTATGCAGTGGCCGTCTGGATGGCTAGCCATCAGCTCAGAGAGAAGAATCCCAAGAATAGCTAGCAAATCTAGCGGACAGACGCCTAAAAACGCCACATACGAGACTACCAGTATAAAACCGGACTACTTAAGGATAGAGGCGCGAAAAATATTCATACGAGGGCAGGATGTGTGCCTGTATTGCCCAATGGTTGGTTCAAAAGTCTGGCTGACGCCAGGTTGAGGAGGCATTGTCAACGACGACCGCATCCAAGTGATTTGTGAGTACTGTGGTCCCTGCCCACTTTGTTTGCGCAGGCCTGAATCTGACGGTCACCTCGTCTAATAGAGGAAATATCTAAGTAAAGATAGAGCGGCACCGGGATCGATTCTCGGTACCGGAAATTCACCATTTTGTTGCTTCTCTTTGGCGACTTGCCCCGACTAAGCTCGTCTGACGCTGAAATTCACCATTTTGTTGCTTCTCTTTGGCGACTTGCCCCTAAGTGGGACAGAACTCGCAGACATGGACAATCGGCATAAACTTAAAGCTGACACACTTGGAAGTACTGTGTTTACAACAGGACTTCACCGTGAATGTGGTCTACTAGCTAGTGATAAATGATGCGATTTGCGGTGGGTCAAGAAAATGTCGCCATGGCACAGCGTAATTCTTTTATCGAATGTGTCGTCGTTAATTTTAAAGTTTCAGATCCATAGAATGGAATTAAAGAAATGAGAATGTCTTAAAGAAACACATCTTGATCATTTCCGTCTTGTTAACTAAAATGGTTCTGAGCACTATGAGACTTAACATCTGTGGTCCTCAGTCCCCTAGAACTTAGAACTACTTAAACCTAACTAACCTAAGGACATCACACACATCCATGCCGGAGGCAGGATTCGTGGTGGTGGTGGTGGTTAGTGTTTAACGTCTCGTCGACAACGAGGTCATTAGAGACGGAGCGCAAGCTCGGGTTAGGGAAGGATTGGGAAGGAAATCGGCCGTGCCCTTTCAAAGGAACCATCCCGGCATTTGCCTGAAACGATTTAGGGAATTCACGGAAAACCTAAATCAGGATGGCCGGAGACAGGATTGAACCGTCGTCCTCCCGAATGCGAGTCCAGTGTGCTAACCACTGCGCCACCTCGCTCGGTGGCAGGATTCGTACCTGCAACCCTAGCGGTCGCGCGGTTCCAGACTGAAGCGCCTAGAACCGCTCGGCCACACTGGCCGGCATGAAACTTGGAAGTAAGTAATGAACTCATAGGTGAAAATGATGAGTTTTTGTATTTATCGCATCTGTAATGAACTCATAGGGCAAGCTGATGAGTTTTGGTATTTAACGCATCTGGAGATCACTACTAAATCAATAGAAAAAGCCACAAAGCTAAAAGTACTCTCGAATATTTTTGCTGAAATAAAAAGCGTTTTCATAACAACGGGAAAAGTTGACAGTCACTATGTATTGTAAGATTCGATTTTTGAGAACTACATCATAGTCTTTTAATGAAATTTATTCGTAATCGTGGAATATTTCTGACATTGAAACTTCCTGACAGATTAAAACTATGTGCCGGACCGAGACTCGAACTTGGGACCTTTGCCTTTCGCGGGCAAGTTCTCTACCAACTGAGCTACCCAAGCACGACTCACGCCCCGTCCTCACAGCTTTACTTCTGACAGTACCTCGTCTCCTACTTTCCAAACTTTACGGAAGCTCTCCTGCGAAACTTGCAGAACTAGCACTACTGAAAGAAAGGATATTGCGGAGACATGGCTTAGCCACGGCCTGGGGGATGTTTCCAGAATGAGATTTCCACTCTGCAGCGGAGTGTGCGCTGATATGAAACTTCCTGGCAGATTAAAACTGTGTGCCGGACCGAGCAGGAAAGCTTCTGTAAAGTTTGGAAGGTAGGAGACGCGGTAATGGCGAAAGTATAGCTGTGAGGACGGGGCGTGAGTCATGCTTGGGTAGCTCAGTTTGGTAGAGCACTTGCCCGCGAAAGACAAAGGTCCCGAGTTCGAGTCTCGGTCCGGCACACAGTTTTAATCTGCCAGGAAGTTTCATATCAGCGCACACTCCGTTGCAGAGTGGAAATCTCATTTCTGACATTAGTTGCATCAGGTATAAATTTATTAAGTATTGGTAACACTTAAAATTTAGTCCCATAACGAGAATCGAACTTCGATATCCCACTTGTGGCGAGTCGTCGCCTTAGTCTTTTGGGCTGTCCGAATACACATGCGGTACCAAGACGGACTTCCACAGGTCGTACTGGTTACAACCCATCGCTCGATTCCAAGGAGACAAAAATATGCAACGCAACGTTAGTACTGCGATCGTCATTTTGCCAGTTGAGCCCCGTAACACTTAAGCCATGACGGGACCGGCGCCGGTAGTATCTCTGACATGAGTACGATCGATTTCCTAGTAAAGAGGTTTGTCTTGGGGCTTGGACCGGCTCGGGATATAAGCGAGTGCAGTCGGCGATTGGGTGGCGGGCAGAAGCGAAGACGGCGTGCGGGCGGCGGTTATCATCACCATCAATTCTGAAAAGACGCAGGCGATGCTGATCACCCGTAGGCTCGGAAGGCGCGAACCTCCTCAACGCCCCCCCCCCCCTCCACCTTCACCTAAACGGAACCCAACTCCCCTGGCGCAGAACCGCCAAGTATCTTGGCGTAACCTTGGACTCTCGTCTTACGTGGAAACCCCACATAGACGAGGTCCATAGGAAGGTCTGCGCCAGAATGTCCATCCTGTACCCAATCCTCAACTCATCCAGCTCCCTTTCCTGCTCAGTAGGAGTGAACGTATACCAGGCCCTGATCCGGCCAGTCATGGAACACGCGTGTCCTGTCTGGGGATACGCGGCGAAGCAGCACCTGGACAAACTCCAGAGGCTGCAGAACCGCGCCCTCAGGAGGGCACTGCGTTTACCCCTTGGATTCCCTATCGACGATTTGCATGCCGCTGCGGAAATCCCACTCCTGAGAGAGCGTTTTCAAGGCCTGGCAAGGGCCTTCTATGAAGGTACTTCCAGGTCGGGAAACGCCCTCATCCACTCCCTAGGTCGGTATGACATGTCCCGCGATAAACACAATCGCCCCATGACGATCTTCGACGACTAAGTCGAAGAGAAAAATCCCAATATTCATTCCCAAATCCTGCTCCTACCCAAATTACTACAATTATCTCGCCAAACCTCAGGCAAGTACCAGACTCACACAGAACAATCATCACAGTTCACAGACACCAAAAAAGTACAGAAATAATCACACACACAAGTACACAGGGGAGTAAAAGCCGAAAGGCTACAAACTCCCCCTCACACTTCCCCAAAGAGGGGAAAGTACTAGATGAAAGCAGCAGCGGCGGTTATCACGTGGTTACACTGGAGGCGGAGGGAGTTGGCCGGCGCTGTGCATTCTCCGGCAACCTCGTGAGCTGTGGATGTGCCCGCTTCCTTTGAGGTACATGCTGTTATGGTATTGCAAGTGATGGTCTGACATCTTCGAAAAATCGCCCCAGCATCAAGACACCCTATTCACTCTTAATTAGTAAGGGCGCTTAGTTCACTGTGATTGTGATCGCTCTTAGTGCAGTAACACGTTGCCGGGCGCGTGATGTTATGTGTGTTCGATTTCATTTGATGCCTCTGATTAAGTGTGTGCTCTGCTTCCGCATAATATTGATGAATTTGCAGAATGTTAGTTCATTAGCTATTCTTAGCAAGTGTTTAATTTGCTTACGATATCGGTTAATCCATGTCAATATGTCCTCTGCGGGCAATCTGAGTTTTTATTTCTAAAGGTTACGGTGTTGAGCTTTGCATGTGTACTTAAGGTGGCCAATATGTGTACCATTAAGTTCTAGTGAGTGTCGGTTCTCGTGAGCCAGTTCATTTGTTTATCACGTACTGTTTCACTTAAGAAAGGACTCGGTGTTAATTTACTGATCAATCTTGAATGTTAAAATTAAGAAAAGTTTTTTGGCTTCCTGTTGTCAGTGTGGTCTGTGTTTCAGTGTGATGAGGCAGCGGGCAACCGAAGCGCAGAGCTTCCCTTTAGATTACAAGTTTGGCTTACGGGCGGTGGACTTCGCCTGAGCTCGTGTGTTCCTCTTCGGTAGCGTTTGCTGGGTTCACATTTCGGTGACCTACTCGATGTAGGGTTGCAAACGGAGCCACGTCTTGGTTCGAAGTTAAGTATTACTTCCCTCAGTCGGTTCCACCGTTCGTGGTTCAACTTCGGCCTTACAAGTTTGGGCCTTGCTTCTGTTGTTACACATTTATGATTTACAGCCCATCTTACAAGCAAATGGGCATTTGAATAATTTCGTGGTTTGCTCTGCAAGGTTCTCTAGTAATTTGCAAGACTGACCAAGTGTTCTAAGTATTCGTGTTAAAATTGAGGCTGTGTGTACACTGTTATTTTACATGTAATGTTGAAGTATTGGAATTGAAAGGGTCTGAAATAACGTGTCTTAACTAGAGTTGTTTTGTTAAAATTATGGTCAGATTCTGCCTTAGTGGCTTCTGTCAATTTTTGTATGAGATCGTTGCTAATGGTTTATTGGTTTATTGAAGACTTCATGCAATGAGAGATCCTTAAATATTTTGCCTGAGTGGCGTTTCTCAGTGTTTATGGGAGATCGTTGGCAAATGATTTATTAACTTGCCTACGATTTTATGAAATGAGTGTTTCGTAAATAATCTTACCTGAGTGCCATCTGTCAGTTTTTACGTGAGATTGTTTTTTGTAGTTAATAAACACATTGGAATGGAAATGTCCACTTTATTGGGTCAGCCATTCCACTCCCTTTAAAGGTTAAACAAAGCAGGTGTTAAGTAAAAGCGTTCCAACACATTTTTAATTTGAGGACGATTATAATACTAACGATGAATACGTTTATCTCCGTGTCAGCTTCGCTAATGTAGAACACATCTCCTCTCTTGAACTAGTGCTCATAGCTCTCAAGATACGCGTTTTAGAGCCCATCTTTCCTAGACTTATTTCCTATTTTGCTCCATACTACCGCTTCTGAAATTCGCATACCCTCAATTCTTAGCAACAACAGCACAGGTACATGCACTCAATTGTCAGAGGTATCAGAACAATTTTCGCTTATCGCTTTCGACTTGTTCGTTTACAGACCACGGACCCTTACGTCAAACTGATACATTTCTCCCTCTCCATCCTTCGAAGTTTGTAACATCATCACGGAACCAGCGGGTTTATACATACATTTACAGGAACCGGCGCCTACAACTTTGACGCTCTGTAGCGTCGCTGAGTGACGTTACTGGATATGGGTTCCTTTTCAAAATATTATGTACTCACTACCAAGTCCTAGAAGTTTGTAATGGAAATTTCCGAGCACGCTGTACAGTTTACTGACGTACGATGCGTTGACTTGCTATAGGTCTTCTGTTGCCTTTTCGGGGCACCAACACACAATGTCATCTGCGTATAATGCTGAGACCTCGTTCCAGTGAGCTGGCCGAAATACACTTAAATGATAGAAGTAACGGGGTAGCGATATGCACATATACTGATGGCGATAATAACGCGTACAGAAGGTATAAGACCGAATTGCTATGGTGAAGCTGTCATTTGCACACATTCAGGTGAATCAAGTGGAAAGGTTTCTGACGTGATTCTGGTCACACGACGGGAGTTAACAGACTGTAGACGTGGAACGGTAGTTGGAGCCAGACGCATAGGGCATTCAATTTTGGAATTCACTAGGGAATTCAATATTCCAAGATCCACAGTGTCAAGAGTGTGCCCAGAATGCCAAATTTCAGGCATTATCTCTTGCCGTGGACAACGCAGTGGCCAGCGGCCTTCACTTGAACGATAGTAGCGCCGTTTGCGTAGAGATGGCAGTGCTAACAGACACACAACAATGCGTGGAATAACAGCAGAAATCGATGCGGGACGTACGACGAACGTGTCCGCTTGGACAGTGCGGTGAAATTTGCCATTAGTGGGTAATGGCAGCTGACGACCGACAACATCGCTTGCAGCGCCTCTCCTGGACTCGCGACCATGACAGTTGGACCCTAGAGGACTGGAAAACCGTGGCTTGGTCAGATGAGTCCCGACTTCAGTTAGTACGAGATGATGGTAGGGTTCAACAGCGGCGCAAACCCAATGAAGCTATGGACCCACGTTATCAACAAGTCACTGTGCACGCTGGTGGTGGCTCCATAATGTGTGTGCGCTGTGTTTACATGGAAAAGAATGTGTCCTCTAGATGTTCGGGTAGTTTGAGACCATTTGCAACCATTCATGGGCTTCATGATCCCAAACAACGATGGGTGCAATCTTTATAGATGCCATGTCATCTGGCCAAAACTGTTAGCGATTGTTTTCAAGAACATTTTGAACAGTTCGAGCGAAAGGTTTGGCCGCCCAGATCGCGCGACATTGAGTCCCACGAATTTCTCTCTAAGGAACAAGATATCACACTGGACTTGAATTCGGGAGGACGCCGGTTCAAATCCGCGTCTGATCATTCAGATTTTGGGGTTCGGTGCGAACCCTAAAAGTACTTTCCTTTTATTTCGGTATGTGTTAAGTTCAGAGTCACTTGCGTTCTTATTGTTAGCTGGTACTTCCTGTCTCCCTCTGCACGATAGAAGTAATGAACGTTCCTGTATAAACGGTAATATACTTTCTATGATACGGGATGCACTACAATGAGTCATTTGCATTTACTGTGAAAGACGCGGAACGTGACGTAAATGATGTAGCTGCACTGCTTAGCCAGTAGGATCAGCACTTAAGCGACCAGATAAACGTTTGACCACAGCAAAACATAATGCACAAATTTGCGGCACGGAACCCTCATAAATGCGAAATTTTACTGTTTAAGGTTGGTTAAACAGTCAGTGAAGTCTACCATTTTAAATTAGGATGACTGAAAGTAGATGGAAAGGTTTCTTGGAAGTATGTATCACGTCAAAGATATTGTGCGGATACTGAGTGCTGTGGTGTCAGTTCGCGAACTTCTTGTGCGCCGTTATACAGATGTCTAGAAATTCTATCCATGCCACCAACGTAGATATATTCCCTCATGGGATTTGTAGTTGGACAATACTGACTTGCTGAGAAGAAACTGCATATTTCTTTTTAACAGGTTACATGTTTCGGTCACTTAGGATAATTTTCAGATCTAAAACAATGTAAATATAATTTGTACCATCTTTTACAATACGTAGAAAGACATATAGTTATTACCTAAGTAGCTGCGTCAGCAAATCCTCTTACCCGAACCGCATATCATTGAACCGCGTTTTGTAACCGCGGTCAGTGTTTTGAATAGGTGTATGTTGGAGCGAAGAGGGGAAGCGGTAGGGGAATGAGGATGATCAGGGGAGGAGAAAAGAATCAGGGACATTGACGACAGTTGTGAAACACCGTAGTCTAATACGTCGTTCTGAGTTGACACGTCCAGTTGATGACGCAACTACTTAGGTAAATTCTACATTTACGTTAATTTATCTTCACCAACTGCGACATAATCGCTTACACAGTGATCCAATACTGTCAAATGTTTTTTATTCCAGTCTCTGATCACAATATCAATTCTTTAGACGATGACCGGTTTCAGTTCGTAATGACCATCCTCAGATCTTTTTTACACCATTATGGCCTTATCACTTCAGGACATGGTGTAAAAAAGATCTGAGGATGGTCATTACGAACTGAAACCGGTCATAATGTAAAGAATTTATATTGTGATCAGAGACCGAAATAAAAAACATTTCACGTTAATTTATATTTTCTATTTATTATAAAATATTTGATGATACATGCTTACTTTTACTTCGTTTTAAATCTGAAGACGACACTGAGTGATCAAAACATTTTATCTAATTAAAAACGTGCAACTGAGGACGAACAATAAATGAGACGAATCTTAAATATCAACATAGCTACCCAAGTAGCTCAGTCGGTAGAGCACTTGCCCGCGAAAGGCAAATGTCCCGAGTTCGAGTCTCGGTCCGGCACACAGTTTTAATCTGCCAGGAAGTTTCATCAACATAGTTGTACTCTCGCGACTATGGTGACTTCTTTATGCATTGTACAGTAGGTCTTACACTAGTCAGCAGGCTCAACTTTCAATAGGCTGCCAGCAGAACTAAAAATGTGTAGTACGGCACTGGTAGTCCTACTCAAGTGGAAAGATCTACTTGTAGCATATTCTTATTTTTTACTGAGTCCCCCGCAATGGTTGAAAACATTTCTCTATAATATGTAATTATTCCTATGCTCTCACAATATTGTTTGTGTTTTAATAATTTTCTAATCAGCAGTTTGCAAAACATTTGTCGACACGTTGCATGTCAAATAGCTTTGGCTCGCATTGTCTCCGCACCGCCAGCAAACCAAATTTGATCGGCTGTGGTAGGTAGTCAGTATGTCTACTGCTGCTTCATTTCGAAATTGAAGCATGGCATCGATGTTTCGTCGATTGTGACACCTGATGAAAAGAAGAGAACGATTCACGCAATCGTCACACGTCAACATCACCTGCGAAACTGCCTCCCGTACAACCTTGCGATCGTTGCTTAGCATTCGTCGTGAAACCATTTCTTTGCATTATCGGTTACTCGTGCAGAATAATCTGCACTGGATCGTTGGAAACACTCTCTTTGGAGGAACATATCCCACCCATAACGAGCATTCCCACAATACTTCTCTCTCCCTGTACAATAGCACTGTCACTCCGGCTGGTTACTGGACCCTCGGCTCCGGTTAGTTGCCCGACAAGGTTCATCCTCCTCAGTGTAGTCGATTACTTTTCCAGGACAGTAACTCTTACTTCGAGAGCAAGCTCTCTGAAGGCAAAGAAGAGGAGCTTCCACTGGTACACTTACCATATGTAAAAGGCGTCAGTGAACGGCTAGGCAACGTCCTCCACCGACGAGGTTTCAAACCGATTTTTCGAAGCAGTCACAGGATCCACGAAATGATGGGTTCCACCAAGGATGTAGTCAACAATCTTAACACTGCAGGGGTTTGCGAACTACGGTGCGAGTGCGGAGCTGCCTACATAGGATAAACAGGGAGACCTGTCAGCTTACGAGTAGCAGAACACGAACGCTATGTACGATTACAACAACATAATAAATCGGCGATAGCGGAACACCACCGTGACTTTGGACACCTATCAGGTTCCAGGAAGCCCGAGTATTGGCGAAAGAATCGTGGATGCGACAACGCAAAATACGGGAGGCGATCGAAATTATTAAGCAGCCTGACAACATCAACAGAGAAGATGGCTGCAAACTCCCGGCGTCCTGGCTGCCGGCCATCCCGGTCCAACGGGCCGCCAGCGGTCGCGGAGCAGAAGCTACACGGGACACGGAAGTATCTGCACAAACAGCTGTACAGCAACTGTCAGTCCAATTCCGCGCACACCAGGAGGAAAACTTGCCGACCAGAAGCCGAACGCTGATTGGCGGACAGCTACCAATCGTTGACGACATAGACATCCACGAATAGCCTCTTTCCTTCCATCTTCCCTTACGTCATGACTAGCCAATCATATTAGAGGGCCAATTAAAAGTTTTACAACAGTGACGTCAGACGTCGATAGTCTGTAATAAATAGAAGCACCTACCCCAATGCAAAACCAGTCGTGCTCTGAGGAAGGCCGTTGCAATTAGGCCGAAACGTCGGTTTTAGTTTATTATTGTTGTTAATTTTTAGCAATGACGCGGCATAATACCCAGAACCGTTTTAATCACTATGACACCGGCCACGGAAACCCACGTTCTTATATCAAAGACAGAGATATTTGAACAGGCGCAATACGGCGCTGCGGTCGACAACGCCTATATAAGACGACAAGCTTCTGCCGCAGTTGTCTGATCTGTTACTGCTGCTACAATGGCCAGTTATCAAAATTAAGTGAGTTTGAACGTGGTGTTATAGTCGGCGCACAGGCAACGGGACACAGCTCATCTCCGAGGTAGCAATGAAGCTGGGATTTTCCCGTACGACCATTTCACGAGTGTACCGTGAATATCAGGAATACGGCAAAACATCAAATCCCCCACATCGCTGCTGTCGGAAAAAGATACTGGAAGAACAGGACCAACGACGACTAATCAGCATTTTGCAAAACATTTGTTGACACGTGAAATAGCTTTTGCCTCGCATGGTCTCCGCACCGCCAGCAAACCAAATTTGCCAGACAAGCATTCAACGTGACAGAAGCTTCAACCCTTCCGTAAATTGCTGCAGATTTCAATGCTGGGCCATCGACAAGTATCAGCGTGCGCACCGTTCAACAAAACATCATCGATATGGGCTTTCGGAGCCGAAGATCCGCTCGTGTACACAAAGTTTCACGCCTCCCTTGGGACCCTCAACACCGACATTGGCTTGAGGATGACTGGAAACGTGATGCCTGGTCGGACGAGTCTCGTTTCAAATTGTATCGAGGGTATAGAACGTGTACGGGTAAGGAATCCAAGAATCCATGGAACCTGGATGTTAGTAGGGGAGTGTTCCAAGCTGGTGGAGGCTCTATAATGGTGTGGGGTGTGTGCTCTACAGAATCGTTTCATTAAAGCCAGCCAGTGCATCTGTGAAGTGAATGGGAGTTTTTCAGAGTGTGCCTGATTCGTAAAGACGTTGGACATAAAGCATGCCGTACTACAAAAAAATGGTTCAAATGGCTCTGAGCACTATGGGACTTAACAGCTGTGGTCATCAGTCCCCTAGAACTTAGCACTACTCAAACCTAACTAAACTAAGGACATCACACACATCCATGCCCGAGGCAGGATTCGAACCTGCGACCGTAGCAGTCGCGCGGTTCCGGACTGCGCGCCTAGAACCGCGAGACCACCGGCCGTACTACAAGGCATGGCTTAATTTCGGGCCGGAACGCGTTCCGGCACCTCCCAGAGACCCTATTTTTTAATTGTTCATCGCCGGAGATTTGAAACAGTACACGTGTATTAAATCACAACATAACTATAATTTGGCGCCTGGCCAGCAGAAGTGAACGTGACAATGGGTCGCCAACGTGATGTGACGGGCAGGAGGTACTGTATGCAATTTTTACACGTAGAGTCTCATGTCAATTAAATGGTTAAAGACCTTCTTCTTTGGCGAGTAACATAGACACTACTTTTTTATTTTACGAGTGTAAAAGTGACTCATAGATATTTTTTATTCTATTAGTTACTTTTTACATTTAGATGCGAATTTATTTACTACCTGTATAAATAAAACTTGTGATTTCTTTTTCACTCACTATCGTTAAAGTTTCAAATGACAAAATCTGACTGAAGAACATCACATATTGTCTTTCGCCATGGCAGTGTAACATGATGTGGGGAGGAGAGGAGATGAGTAAGATCACGGCAGCCTCAGGGTGAGGAGGGGCTAGGAGGAAATGTTTTATCTTTATCTTGCATTGTTATCAACTCAGGCGCGATGCAACGATCAGTTGCTATGGTACAAAATGTACACGGAATTAACGTTTCGTGAAGACGTGAGAAATCGGAACTGTACGAGACCCAGATGGAAGAGGAATATCTTCATCGTCACTAACTGCTAAATGCCTTGTTGATAATACTGAACACACGTTCATAGAGCAGCGTCAAAGCAACTGTTCGAACGTTGCGACTGGCAATATATTGAAGCAAAACTATGGAGCAAAGTGACACTGTTACGGCGGCAGGCGGTGGCAGCTGTATTGGAACCTTGTGGTGTTATGTTTTTGTTTATAAGATATTATGGTTTAAGCCCTGAATTTCATAACAGTATTTTCTAAAAAATGATTTCTCATTGTAAGTCTTACCACAAGTCTCTCTCTGTGGCCAGGGGGGGATGGGGAGTTTAGAAATTAAACACTGCTATAAGGGGTACTCAATAAATAAAGCAACACTTTTTTCTCGACCAATTTCGATTGAAAAAAATGTGGGAACTGTTGTGAGACACTGTGGAATATTCCCGCTTCTGCTCCTATAGTTCCATGAAGTTCCGATAGGTGGTAGCGGTATGCGTAGCCTTCAAAATGGCTTCTGTAACGGAGGTGTTTTCCATGCATAGAGGTGTCATTGAGTTTCCTTTGGAGGAAAACTAGAGCATCGCAGGTATTCATTGGCGCTTCCAGAATGTCTATAGAGAACTGGCAGTGAACAAAAGTACGGTGAGTCGTTGGGCGAGGCTTCCGTCATCATCGCAACAAGGTCGGGCAAGCATGTCTCAAATTCCGCATACCGGCCAGCTGTACACTACACAGTTCCGTCTCGCGCAGTTCTGGAACGTATGGACGCACTCACCCGAAGAGTTCGGCGGAACACAATCAGACACCTCGCTACACAACTGGACTTCCCTGTTACAAGCGCTGAGACAATCGTCAACCAGATGGGATACCTAAAGGTGTGTGCCATCTGAGTTGCTCGTCTTCTAGACCACACACATAACGAGCGATGAAGGATCACTCCGACGTTGACAAGTAGCCTGGTACCAGGAGAACATCAAGCCCTTCCTGTGCCCTGGAACTTCCGGACAGTTTCAACGTAAAAGAATTTGTCTTTTAGTGGGGAATTACGTTGCAGATCAATCAGAGCTATATGCAAATGCAGAAGGGCGCCCTCAAATGAAACGGGCAAAAAGTCTCGAAAACAGCTCAAAAGCAGAACCAAGATAGGCAGTTTTCTCAAAACGCTTAGAAAACTACCCTTGAAATTCTTTCACCACCGCAATGAATTCTTCAAAATTCGCATTTTCTTTAATGCCAGTGAGCTTAGGGGAATGGATGGTGCTTCCTGTGGGACGATGTCACTCCCACAATGCGAATTTCTTTTTAAATGCATTCCCACCGAATCAGAAATAAGTTGTTTCTCACCTTGAGACGTGTTACTGTGGGCACTGTGCAGTCAAGTTCACTTAAAATGTCAGGTCTGTAATCCATTATAGACGTTGGAATTTTCGTTCCAACTTTGCTTTTTTCCTTCAGAAATTCAACACTGGAGGGTCTTAATTCGACAAATCGTTCCAGAAATGCCCGTTGACTTAAGTGATATATAACGTGTATAACTCTTCATACATTTTCATCAAAACTGTTGGAACTGACAGTGTAATGGCGCATGCGACATTAAAAAATTTACTAATCGTACCACCAATTTAATTACGTGCTCCATGCCTGCAAATTTCGTTCAAAGTGATTCTTGAAGTACATAACAATGAATACCATGCAAATCTTCTATCGATCACTTTTTTTTGTCGCCAAGTAAATCTTTAGTTTCTTTTTGTATGACATTCCATAGCAAATCAGCGTTATAGATACTGAGAATTCTCTTTCTTCTCTTGTGTTATAACTATAAATTTTAATAGCTTGTGGCGATAGATCGCTAGACTGCCTTTTTCGTGTATACAGCCACTGACACTGTGAACTTCCTTTATACTATGAACGTATAGCGAAGGATAAACGGCGCTGATACCATGATTCTCCAAACTGTAGAAGTTCTGCCTACTGAAAAACGCCGCACCAAATGCCGGCCGGCCTGGGTGGCCGAGCGGTTCTAGGCGCTACAGTCTGGAACCGCGCGACCGCTACGATCGCAGGTTCGAATCCCGCCACGGGCATGGATGTGTGTGGTGACCTTAGGTTAGTTAGGTTTACGTAGTTCTAAGTTCTGGTGGACTTATGACTTTAGAAGTTAAATCCCATAGTGCTCAGAGCCATTTGAACCATTTTTTGAACCAAATACCGGAAGAAACAGCGTCGCATCGCACTGTGAAATGAAACGTCGCGCTTCTCCGAATAGTGCCGAGACACGTCGATCTACGGGCCGTAGCGATGGCGGTTATCGTTCAAACAACAGGTTTTAGGTTATATCTTTTTTTTTCATGCCCGTTTAACGTGAGTGTTAAAACCGCTCAATATAACGAGTTTCTGAAATAACCTGTTTTCTGTTTTTATTCGTATTAGTACCTGTAATAGACGTAGAAATCGAACAAAGATTGAAAAATTTTCACTCTGTCAGTTTCAAGATACAGAGTCAAAACATTAAATTAAAGAGGCAAGTAACATGAAACGTAGTCCGTCCACTATTCGCACTCTTCTCGTAAAGGGATAAGCGGTCGAATATTACAAAAAATCTCCAGCATTCTCGTACTGGTCCTAATTCTATGAAATTCCGCTCAAAAATCGTCTGGTAATCCGGCATTATAGCTCTTTCGCACATTCAAATACGCGAGCCGCGACTTACGCCTTAGCGTTTCCTACAGTCTTCACCGCGATGCCACGAACGAATACACCGCTGCCAATGAGATCGAAGCATCCCCTCTCCGGAGCTCCGGTGGCGGGTGTACTTAAAAGTTCGAACATTCATGCTCTGACCTCTTCTTGTGTGCTTACCAGCTGAATAACATTTACAGACTTCCGTAGTGACCAGGGCCCGACATCTTCTGAACAAGCATGGTATTGAAGAGTGTATATTTGTACATTCAAATCTACTGTTGGCAACTGACGCTGCTAGTTCAGCAACTAAGTTATGTATTTTTTCCTATTTGATATTACATGTAGAATAATTAACTTCTCAATTCTCTGTCATGAACAGCATCTGTTCCTCCCTCTTATTCACTATAGAACCGCACAGCCTGTAAAGTAAGGCACAACAAGGGTGAAAACTGAGGTTATGTGGCGGCCGAAGTGGCCGTGCGGTTAAAGGCGCTGCAGTCTGGAACCGCGAGACCGCTACGGTCGCAGGTTCGAATCCTGCCTCGGGCATGGATGTTTGTGATGTCCTTAGGTTAGTTAGGTTTAACTAGTTCTAAGTTCTAGGGGACTAATGACCTCAGCAGTTGAGTCCCATAGTGCTCAGAGCCATTTGAACAATTTTGGGGTTGTGTCACTTTGTCCGTTTGGGTGGACTGCAAACAAATGCATATTCCCTTAGACACGCAGCAGATTAGTTACTTTCTGTTTTTATCGTATACTATGAATGAATTGTTAAGTTTTTAATTTATTGCTGTTATCATAATTTCCTTCCTCTTTTAATATTTAATAGAAATGGCAGACAACTCATTTCAGGGAGGTAGGACATCAAAAATTTAAAAAAAATCGATTTTTCAAAAATATGCCTACTTTGTAAGGCACATTTTTCTGAATAGTTTGATGTATAACACATATATATTTGAGAGATTATAAGACTCGTCAATCGGTCTTAAATGTACCAAGATGCAGCGCCACACCCCTTTGCCCAGCATTCTTCTATTACACATAAGTGTATTTCGCTGTGTAGAATTCGAATGTTTATATTTGCGCCAGAGGTGGTCATATATGCACCAAAGGACTACTGATAACGATACTTTCTCTGCTGCTGTCGACGTGCATTGTTTTGATCGCTGATTCTGTTTGTTCCCTGTTTTGAAAGTCTTGCAGTGTGGTGTTCTGAATTCCCGAACGACTTTCATCTGGCTGTGTTTTGTGTTTGTTTGTGACATATTATCACACAAGTTGCTTCAACCGTAAACAACGTCACCAGGGCAACAGATATGCAGTAAAGGGTGCTACGACAAATGTTACCCAGTGGCTCAAGACTGCGACCTCTGAGAGCCGGTAAACAAACCACTGCCGAGTGCTTCAAGAAGGAAACTTGTTTTTGGTGCTAAAGACAATGGAGGCTGTGAATCTGAAGGTTCCTCTAATATTACTGTTATGTTAACATATTGCCGGCCGGTGTGGTCGTGCGGTTCTAGGCGCTTCAGTCTGGAACCGCGTGACCGCTACGGTCGAAGGTTCGAATCCTGCCTCGGGCATGGATGTGTGTGATGTCCTTAGGTTAGTTAGGTTTAAGTAGTTCTAAGTTCTAGGGGACTCATGACCACAGATGTTAAGTCCCATAGTGCTCAGAGCCATTTGAACCATTTGTTAACATATTGTCACAGTTAATGTTGGACAATGTTATGTGCAAGCGTTGTTTTGGTGTGCGGTGTGTTTCTGTGTTGAAAGGTGGTAGTGCCAGGAAGGGCCTTGCTATGAACTTATCTGTGATAAACTGCAAATGCAACATTGGCGCGTCTTGCATGACATCTAAAATCGTAAACAAGAGTTATGATCTGAGTTTGAGGGTGGCATATGGCGCGCTGTGTTGGTAAGGGACAGAAGGCAACAAGAACACTTTGGCAGTGATGAATCTTCCGCCTCCTCCAGCAAAATTTGAGAGATATTATGTCTTACTGCTTGGGACTGTAAAAGAAGTTCCATAATCGTCAATGAAAAGTGCCGCAGAGGAATCTATTATCGAAAATGGTGACAGGGACATAGTGGCCGCTTTTTATGGATGCTGGAGAAAAAAGAGGGCATTGAATGGTGTTATAACAACATCTGTTGACACTGGCAAAGTACTAGATGTTTAAGTGTTGAACACATTTTGTCATAGTTCTGTGAAAGGGATTCCAGATCACGCATGTAATATGAACTATAAAGACTCAAGTGGAGATATGGAAGTGCAGGGAGTTGTCGGCTTGTTTACCACATTTGTTACCTCCAGTGGCCTGCGATATGTGAAGTACGTTGGTGGCGGTGACAGTAAAGCTTTCCTTGAGGTTCAATAATGTGCTCCATACGGAGCTGAGACTATTGTGTAAAAGCTAGAATGTGAGGGACATGTACAGAAAAGATTTGGCACTACACGTAGAAGACTGAGACAACATTTGTCAGGAAAAAATATTATCTGATGAAAAGGAATAAAAGGGAGAGGGCTACTGACGGATGCAGAAATTGACAAGCTACAGACATATTATGGCTTGGCAATAAGAAGGAACACAGGGGACTTAAAAAAATGAAGCAAGCATTTTGGACCTTAAATTTCCACAAATTGTTCACAGAAAATAACCCCACCCACAACTTGTGCCCAAAAGGAAGTGAATCATGGTGTGGCTACCAAAGGTCAACTGATGGTGGTGAAGAACATCGTCATAGGATTCTCTACCAACTGCTGTAACGGAAGCCATTAAACCTATATTCCGGAACCTTGCAAATGCAAACTTACTTTAGAAATGTCTTCATGAAGGTACCGAAATCCCAAATGAAAGTTTTAGCGAATGTGTATGGGAAAACAAGTTTGTTTAGGTGGATATCCTCCGCAACAAACATAAAATACTTGTTATGCAAATAAAATCGCCTTTTTCTGCATACACTTAATTTATTCATCCCAGACGCGTTTCGCCTTTTCCTTGTTCTAAGGCATCATCAGTGGGACGATTTGCTGATCTGTGTTTCCTCTCATCTGGTCTGCACGTCGCACTACCACTTTATTACTGACATGTAAGTACAACTCTGCGTTCTGACCTCCTTCACACTGTTCACCATGTTCCTCCTTCCTTTTTTTGGTATACTATTGTTCTTTTGCCACTCGATATAACTATTTCGTCGGACACCGGTTATAAAAACGTAAATATTTCAACTCCATTACGTGTTACGTGTTAAGCAATGCTCGACCAATTCTTATGCCATGTTTTGTTGCTCATTTCTGTCGACATTGTTAATAAAATAAGACTGATCGCTTTTTACCATATTCATATTTCAAGCCGATGCAAATTTTACGAATAAAAATTTCAACTTTCTTAAAAAGAAAGTTTCTTTAAAAACGTAAATTTTTAGAACTACTGCTATGGCTAATTGATGTTTCGGTTCCTTTACTTGGTTATTAGTAAAAAATAAAGACTTATTACAACTCAGACCAAATAAGTACGAGTTATTCGGAACTAAAACAGCGGTATCGGTTTTAAGTGGTCGGTTTTTCCCACCCCTATGGAGCTGCCCACCTGCAGCGCGTTGTTTAGTTTCGCACGCTGTGGCCGACCCCCTATAGAGAG
This sequence comes from Schistocerca americana, assembly GCF_021461395.2. NCBI lineage: Eukaryota > Metazoa > Arthropoda > Insecta > Orthoptera > Acrididae > Schistocerca > Schistocerca americana. Next base: position 120,285,254 of record NC_060122.1, on the reverse strand, counting down.
GGCGTCAATTTATTTATTCTCTTTCGCCACCTTTACGTCGCCTCGTAGTCTCAGTAGAGCTGTACCACGGGAAACAAGGAGAGGCTCGTTCTATAACACAAACTGCACGCAATTAATATCTGGATTCTTTATTCATAAACAAAGAGCTATTTAACTTGAGATTCTATGTACTGTGGTACAAGCTTTCTTCCGTATTGTCCACGTAGTTCAATGCTGTTGAAATACAAGGCCGGTCTGTTCACTATAAGGTCGCTATGTGCTGCCTGTCTCTGTTTGGATCAGAATAGATTAGTTTTTCGTTCCATAGATCCGTACTGAGGAGATCCTTGTGGATGTTGGACATGTCAATTTTTTTAAGCTGAAATAACAATAGTAATAGCATGAGTATATACAATACACCATTTGTTTCCATTAAAAAATTCGTCAATTGAGTAGAAGGAGTTGGCCACTAGTAAGTCTTTCAGGCTCCTTTTAAACTGATCTTTATTTGCAACTAAATTTTTTATGTTTGCTGGTAAATTATTGAAGATGAGTGTTCCTGAGTAGTGGACCCCTTTTTGAACTAAAGTAAGTGCTTTTAAGTCCTTGCGCAGATCATTTTTGTTCCTGGTATTGTATGTATCAACTGAGCTGTTTGTTGGAAAAAAATATATATTATTTAGGACAAATTTCATTAAGGGGTAAATACACTGAGAAGCAGTAGTTAGTACACCCAGTTCTTTGAAGAGGTTTCTACAGGACGTCCGTGAATGTACTTCACAAATAATACGTATTACACGCTTTTGGACTCTGAAAACTTTCGTTTGACTTGAAGAGTTATCCCAAAATATTATACCAGATGACATTACGGAATGAAAGTAGGCGAAGTATGAAGCTTTTTCATTTTTATGTCGCCTATGTCTGCTAACACTCGAATTGCAAATACAGATTTGTTAAGGCGTTTATGCAGTTCTGTGGTGTGCTCCTCCGAACTGAATTTATTATCAAGTTGTAATCCCAGGAATTTATGAGTGTCAGCCTCTTGTATCTGTTCTTCTTCATACTTTATGCATATGCTGAGTGGAAATCTCTTACAGGTTATGAACTGCATATAGTGAGTCTTTTCGAAGTTTAATGTCAGTGAATTGGCTTTAAACCATTTATTAATATCCATGAAAATATCATTAGCAGATCTTTCTAGAACTACACTCGATATACTATTTATTGCAGTACTTGTGTCATCTGCAAACATAACGAACTCTGCTTCTGGCAGTGTAACTGATGAGAGATCATTAACGTACACAAGAAAAAGCAATGGCACTAAGATGGATTCTTGAGGGACACCACATATAATTTCTTCCCATTCTGATGATGACTTAATTCACTAGTCCCTTGCACTGACATCCTTTGTTTCCTGTTAGCGGGGTATGACTTTAATCATTTTGCAGCACTGCCCGTGACACCATAGAATTCTAATTTATTTAAAAGGATGTTGTGGTTCACACAATCAAATGCCTTTGACAAATCACAGAAAATACCTGCTGCTTGTTATTTGTTATTTAATGAATTAAGTACATTTTCACTGTAGGTGTGAGCAGCCTTCTCGATGTCAGAACCCTTCAGAAATCCAAACTGTGTTCTTGATAATATGTTATTTGTGGTCAGATGGTTGAGAAGCTGCCTGTACATTACTTCTTCTAAAATTTTTGAGAATGCTGGCAAATGTGAAATCGGTCTGTAATTTGATGGTATCTCTTTATCCCCTTTCTTGAATAGAGGCTTAACATCTGCATATTTCAGCCAGTCAGGAAATGTCCCAGTTATAATTGACTGGTTACACAGGTAACTTAGAATTGTACTAAACTCACAAGAACATGCCTCAATTAACTTTGTTGATATTTCATTGTAACCAATAGAATGCTTTGTTTGTAATAGAATGCTTTGTTTGTAAAGTTTTTACTATGGAAATTATTTCTTTTGGTGAAGTGAGTGACATATTCTTATGTACCTGAAGCTGTTTGTAAAAGTCTAGTTTCAGATATTCAAGGGCATTATTTACTGATTCTGACAATCCCATTCTATCAGTAACGGATATAAAGTACTTGTTAAATAGATTTGCCAGACTATGCCCATCTGTTACTAACGTATCATCTACCATTAATGCTATTTGCTCCTGTTCCTTTCTGGTTCTATCAGTCTCCTCTTTCACTATATCCCATATGCTGTGCTAGAGGCCAAGTCTAGGCTCCGTCACAGTGACACGCTGGAAGTCCACGGCGTACAGACTCGAAATGGCGCAACAGGCTCAAATTGACTGGCTAAACTGGCCCTCCGGTCCGCGGCGGTCCTAAATACTGGCGGCTTGAGAAGACATCGACGGCGCGATTCCAGCGAGTCATGTCGTTGTCCTCTATCGATACTGTCGTAACACCTACACCGCATGATGTGCTGGTGCCAGCGTACGCCAGCACAAATTTTAATGGGTGTTTCGCCTTCGAATGGCAGTAGAACCGAGTCAAATTGCAGCAGTAGCTCTTGCCGGCACAACAAATTGTCGGAAAAATACTGTGCACCAGCCGGTCACTCGTTCTCGTGTTACCGAGAGGCAGCCAAGGCGCTGGCAGCTGGTGCGCTAACGAGCGCGCGGTTACGGCTGCGGCCCCACTGAGACCCACTTGGCGAGCGGCGGCGCGCGCGTGGGCGTCGGCGTGCGGGAGTAGAAGGGGACGGGACGGGGCGGGGCGTCTCTCTCTCTGGCCGCCGCTGGCCCGCCGCCCGGCTGTGACTCACCCGCGGGGCGGGCGGCGAGAGAGGCCTAGTCGCGCAACACCGCGGCCGCCACAGCCGGGAATGCAGCTCTGTGGCCACCTGCTGCAACTGCACAGTGTAATCGTGGCACTCTCACACAAGTTAAGCCGTGAGTCTTGGAGGGTTTCAAAATTTTGGAAAGTTTTCTCGACTGGAGCACAGCGATCGGTATAAAATGTCAAGAATCAATAAAAACAGCAGTGACAACCGTATTTCTACTGATCTCGCTCCGTCTGCCGCCACCAGCAGTGATAATGGCGGTGAACGGGTTGCCAACAAATAACATCTTGGAGGGTTGTCGAAGACATGCTGCTTGCTTTCAGTAAAAAAAGAAATGAATGCAGCATTTCATTCTCAATGGAGAGAAGTCTTCCGAAGTAGCCGTGATTTCAGTTGTGCCGCAGGGGAGTGTCGTAGGACCGTTGCTATTCACAATACACCGGGTGATCAAAAAGTCAGTTTAAATTTGAAAGCTTACTAAGCCACGGAATAATGTAGATAGAGAAGTAAAAATTGACACATGCTTGGAATGACATGGGGTTTTATTAGAACAAAAAAAAAAAAAAAAATTCACAAAATGTCCGACAGTTGGCGCTGGACAGCAAAACGTCAGTGACTGCGCAGGACAATCGTGTACAAACGGAGCTGTAATTAGAGAGAGAGAGAGAATCAGATGCACCAGCAGTCGCAGCATGTTGACGTTAGCTGAAAAGGCGCTTTTAGTGAAGCTGTATTATCAGAATGCGGAATGTGCTAGTTCAGCGTTACGATCCTATCGCCGTAGGGAGGGGATTCGAACGGGTAAAGGTCCGTTGACAAATGCAGCTGTGGCGAGAATGATTTCAAAGTTCGAAGCCACGCGTTCTTTAGACGATAGACCCGGTAGTGGCCAACCGAGCACAAGGCGGTAATGCTGCTGAGACAGTTCAGGAAGAAATGGAGACTGTAGCGGGTTCGTCTATGCACGGGGAAGTCAGCGCTCGTGCAGTCGCACGTCGCAACGGTATTCCACACACTACTGTTTGGTTGGCACTTAGACGTACCCTCCGATGCTATCCATCGGTATCGTGAACTGTTACCTGGCGATTTAGTGAAGCGGAGGGCATTTGCGGTTTCGGCGTTTCAAAAGATGGCGGAAGATGACGATTGGTTGAGTAACGTGTTGTGGACCGACGAAGCTCATTTCACGATCCGAGGGTCTGTCAACGCCCACAACTGCAGAATTTGGGCTACCGAAAATCCTAGAACTGCCGTGGAAACTCCATTGCACGACGAGAAAGTCACTGTATGGGATCGATTTACCACATCTACCGTTATAGGGCCTATTTTCTTCGAGGAAATGCGTGATTCTGGTTTTGTAACTGCTACCGTGACGGGTGAGAGGTACGTCGGTATGTTACAGAATCGCATCATCCCCAGCCTGGCTGATAGACACCTGCTGGAACGTATGATGTTTATGCACGATGGCGCTCCACCCCTTGCTAGACGCGTGAATGATCTCTTGCGCGCGTCGTTTGGTGATGATCGTGTCCTCAGCCGCCACTTTCGTCATGCTTGGCCTCCCAGGTCCCCAGACCACAGTCCGTGCATTTATTGGCTTTGGTGTTACCTGAAGTCGCAAGTGTATCGTGATCGACCGACATTTCTAGGGATGCTGAAAAACAGCATTCGACGCCAATGCGTCACCATAACTCCGGACATGCTTTACAGTGCTGTTCACAACATTATTCCTCGACTACAGCTATTGTTGCGGAATGATGGTGGACATATTGAGCATTTCCTGTAAAGAACATCATCTTTGCTTAGTCTTACTATGTTATGTAATTATTGCTAATCTGATAAGAGGAAGCGCCATCTATCGGACATTTTTTGAACTTTTGTATTTTTTTGGTTCTAATAAAACCCCAAGTCATTCCAAGCATGTGTGTCAATTTTTACCTCTCTATCTATATTATTCCGTGTTTCATTCAGTTTTCAAATTTATAATGACTTTTTGATCACCCGGCATATAAATTACCTTGTGGATAACATCGGAAGTTCACTGAGGCTTTTTGCGGATGATGCTGTAGTATATCGAGAGGTTGTAACAATGGTAAATTGTACTCAAATGCAGGAGGATCTGCAAAGAATTGACGCATGGTGCAGGGAATGGCAATTGAATCTCAATGTAGACAAGTGTAATGTGCTGCGAATACATAGAAAGAAAGGTCCTTTACCATTTAGCTACAATATAGCAGGTCAGCAACTGAAAGCAGTTAATTCCATAAATTATCTGGGAGTAGGTATTAGGAGTGATTTAAAATGGAGTGAACATATAAAATTAATCGTCGGTAAAGCAGATGCCAGACGGAGATTCATTGGAAGAACCCTAAGAAAATGCAGTCCGAAAACAAAGTAAGTAAGTTACAGAACACTTGTTCGCCCACTGCTTGAATACTGCTCACCGGTGTGGGATCCGCACCAGAAAGGGTTGATAGAAGAGATAGAGAAGATCCAATGGAGAGCAGCGCGCTTCGTTACAGGATCATTTACTAATCGCGAAAGCGTTAGAGATATGATGGATAAACTCCAGTGGAAGACTCTGCAAGAGAGACGTTCAGTATCTCAGTATGGGCTTTTGTTGAAGTTTCGAGAACATACCTTCACCGAGGAGTCAAGCAGTACATTGCTCCCTCCGACGTATATCTCGCGAAGAGACCATGAGGACAAAATCAGAGAGAATAGAGCCCACGCAGAGGCATACCGACAATCTTTCTTTCCACGAACAATACTGGAATAGAAGGGAGAACCGATGGAGGTACTCAAGGTACCCTCAGCCACACACCGTCGGGTGGCTTGCGGAGCATGGATGTAGATGTAGAATGCGTGAATGTGTCTTACAGTGAGACAACACAAAACCACAGAATTTCACTTGGAAATTGATTAAATTACATAAAATGCACAATAAGGAAATGAAAATGACAATTTATATTTTCATACATTTGGGTAGTAGTTAGGAGGTGGCTTCATTTAAAGCCACTGTGGCAAACAAACAAAACAAAAAAAACAAAAAAAGGAACAGTGGGGGTGGTGGGGGCCAGTGAAGTGAAATGGAAAGAAGACAAGGACTTCTGGCGCGACTGCTACGGTCGCAGGTTCGAATCCTGCCTCGGGCATGGATGTGTGTGATGTCCTTAGGTTAGTTAGGTTTAAGTAGTTCTAAGTTCTAGGGGACTGATGACCACAGATGTTTGGTCCCATAGTGCTCAGAGCCATTTTGAGCCAAGGACTTCTGGTCGTTTGATTTGGCGGAAGGGACCGAAGTTAGAGGTCATCGGTCCCATCGGATTAGGGAACGATGGGGAAGGAGGTCGGCCTTTCAAAGGAACCATATCAGCATTTCCCTGGAGCGGTTTTGGACATCACGGAAAACCTAAATCAGGATGGCCGGACGCGGGTTTGAACCGTCGTCCACCCGAACGCCAGTACAGTGTGATAACCACTGTGCCACAGCGATCGTTCATAAATAACAAAAAATGAAAAAGACAACGTACTTTGAATAGACTCAAAATAACTAATTATAGTAAGCAATGAAACAAATCCCATCAGATGACAAGCATAAACTAACATCACATGTTTTACAACTCCAATGAGCGGACTTTTTCGTACTATAGCACGCACGACATTCTGGACTCCACTGCTGCGGCGTAAAGGATCATCGTCATCATTGCTAAAATCGTCATCATGATCATTTTCACTCTGAACATTATTAGGCCTCCTGGAATCTTGAGTGGTGGCGTCTCGATGTCGCCCTTTTCAGCAATAACATCCGGAAGAGTATCAGGACTGGCACCAAGGTCACTGTCATCACTTTCTAATTCGGATTCAGATGAAACTTCGTAGAAAAGTTCTAGTACTTCATTCTCATGCAGCGTTCTCCTAGGCATCTAGGCATCGCGTTCTGGGGAGCAAGAAATATGCGTTAGGTTTGAAAACACGTGGTCAAGCACGCAGTGGCCTCATGACAAGCCACCATATTATTGCACATATTGTGCTCACTATATATATATCGTTTCGTCTATAAACATATTGCACATTGTATCTGACACATTTTCAAATATAAATATCTTGGAACATACCTTATTTTTTGAATAAACTGAACAGCAGCCACGAGAACTGAACACCAGTATCGTCTTATGACAACGAAATACACTCTGGTGCTGTTACAAAAATTCCCGTAGATGGCAGCACTATGTAGGGCTGAGAGCAAGTGGATTCAGGCTGAGGAAAAATAAAAGCTTACGTGGACTCAAACGAAGCCACTATGCCTCAAAGGGTTGACAACTCGTTGATTTTGAGCGTGAGCAGTGGCGCCTGCTCACGCTACTGGTCGCGAGCAGAGCAGTAGCGACGTGGTGTGGACTTAGGGAAAACACGCGCACGCCATGTCGGAATGGACTCGCATTCGGGAGGACGGCGGTTCAATCCCGTCTCCAGCCATCCTGATTTAGGTTTTCCGTGATTTCCCTAAATCGTTTCAGGCAAATGCCGGGATGGTTCCTTTGAAAGGGCACGGCCGATTTCCTTCCCAATCCTTCCCTAACCCGAGCTTGCGCTCCGTCTATAATGACCTCGTTGTCGACGGGACGTTAAACACTAACCACCACCCCCACCACCACCACCATGTCGGAAGCGCCAATTACTGTGAAACAGGGGAGGCTCAGTTTTGGTAGCGGTGCTCTCTAAAAGCAGCAACAGCTAGTCAGCAACAGCTAGTCACCGACAATGTCTTCTTACAAACTGCAGTGCGAAGAACCATAATGTTGCAGAAAAAGGCGTTGTTTAGCGCTTTCGTAAGACACTGAATGCCTTCAGGAATTTCAGTTTACAAAGACACTAGATGTCTTACCACGTCAGGGAATACAGAAACGGAAAATGTGAACGATCTGAGCGTGTACAAAGGATTTTAAAACTTAAACGGAAGCTCTCTGATGTGCAGGGCGAAAATTTAAATCAGCGTGCCGTTCGGATGCGCTACAAAACTGCACAACTTTAAGAAAAGACAATGCTCTATTTCATGGATAGTGATTTAATAAATGAATACTTCACAGCTGCTGCTGTAACAAATTCGCGTGGTGTCGTTATCAGACACGATAATCATGCCTCCCGCACAAGTTATGACAGACGTTCGGACGGGTTTCCGCCCGTAACTCTGCTGTGGGCAGCAGTCCGTATACGATCAAACTTGTTTGTCAAATTCGTTGTTTTCGATCCACGAGTTTGTCAAACTAGCCTGTACACGTACCAACGCAGACAAAGCGTCTTTTGCACTGAATTTAGCTTGTGTATGAAGAAGACGAAGTCGCCGTCAGGAAAAACGAAACTGCCAATCTGGGAATGTTAGACCCCTTACTCGGGCAAGTAGGTTAGAAAATTTAAAAAGAGAAATGAATAGGTTGATGTGTAGTGGGGATTAGTGAAGTTAGCTGGCAGGTTTCTGCTTGGGTGAGTACTGGGTCATGAACACATAATCAGGGCAGGTAATGCAGGAGTAGGTCAAATAATGAATAAGAAAAGAGGAAAACGGGTAAGCTACTACCAGCAGAACAGTAAACGCATTATTGTATCGAGGACAGACACGAAGCCCACACCCAACACAGTTTATATACTAATTATCTTCGCAGCAGATGAAGTGATTGAAAAGGGTATGATCAGACAAAATAAACTATTCAGATAGTTAAGGGAGACAAAAAATTTAATTGTGATGGGAGACTGGAATTCGACAGTAGGAAAAGTAAGAGAAGGTGAATATGGACTGGGGAAAAGGAATGAAAGAGATAGCCACCTAGTACGAGGGTAATCTCAAAAGTAAGGTCTCCTATATTTTCATAAGTAAATAGACATGTTATTACTACAATGTTTTACATCAGTTTGCAGCTTGAACATTTAGATATTTTTCGACATAATCACCATTTCTGTCGATGCATTTTTGTAGACACTGTGGCAGTTTTTGTGTGCCCATGTCATACCAGCTCACCGAAATGCTGTTCAGAAAGTTATGAACCTCTTCTTTCACCTCGTCGTCGGAGTTGAATCGCTTTCCGGCCAAATGTTCTTTTAACCTAGGGAACAGGTGTTAGTCACTGGGCGCCAAGTCAGGACTGCAGGGTGGGTGGGTGATTATGCCCCACTGAAACTGTTGCAGGAGAGCTACGGTTTGCGAGCGATGTGTGGGCGAGCGTTGTCATGGAGACTACGTCCTTGCTCAACATTCCTCTTCTCCGGTTCTGAATTGCCCGTTTGAGTTTTTTCAGAGTCTCACAGTACCTGTCAGCGTTAATTGTGGTCCCAGCGATTCAGCTCTGACGACGAGGTGAAAGAAGAGGCTCATAACTTTCTGAACAGTATGACGGCGAGCTGGTATGACATGGGCATGCAAAAACTGACGGTTCTACAAAAATGCATCGACAGAAATTGTGATTATGTCGAAAAATAGCTAAATGTTCAAGCTGTAAACTGATGTAAACCATTGTAGGAATAAACAGGTCATGTACTTATAAAAAAAAATAGGAGACTTTACTTTTGGGATTACCCTCGCATAATTTTGCACAGACTATAATTTAAACATCGCTAACATTTGGTTTAACACTCATCAAAGAAGGTTGTATACGTGATAAAGACCTGAAGACCACGTAGATTTCACATTGATTGTACACCTCTAAGACAGGGATTTAGGATCCAGACGTTAAACTGTAAAACATTTCCAGGGGATGATGTGGACTCTGAACAGTTAGTTAATTACGAACCGTAGATTAAAAGGAATAAATTGCAAAAAGGTCGGAAATTAAGGAGATGGGAGGGGGATTAGTTGAGAGAACTAGAGGTTATTGAGACTTTCAGAAGCAGCAATGGGTGACAAACACAGTAAAGGAATGTAGTAGAAGTGGGTAGCTTTGAGAGATGAAATTGTGAAAGCAGCAAAGGATAAAATAAGTAAAAAGTTAAAGCCTAGTAGAAGTCCTTGGATAGCACAGGAGATATTGAACTTAACTATTGAAAGGAGAAAATACAAAAATTCAGCAAATAAAGCAGACGAAAGAGAATAGCAAGAGCAGAATGGCTAAGCAGAAATAGCTAGAGGACAAATGTAAGGATGTAGAAGCACATGTAACTAGGAGAAAGATACATACCGCCAACAGGAAAATTGAAGATAACTTTGGAGAAAAAGAAAAGCAGCTATATGACTGTCAAAACCTTAGATGGAAAACCAGTTCAATGCAAAGAAGGGAAAGCTGAAAGGTGGATGGAGTATATGTAGACTCTATACGAGGGAGACGAACGTGAAAGCAATATTTTAAAATGGAAGAGGGCGTGGGTTAAGATGAGATGGGGGATATGTGATACAGCAACAAGAATTGTACAGAGCACTGAAACAAATAAGTTCAAACAAGGCCCCTGTAATAAAGGACGACATTCCCTAAGAATTAATGGCTCTGAGCACTATGGGACTCAACTGCTGAGGTCATTAGTCCCCTAGAACTTAGAACTAGTTAAACCTAACTAACCTAAGGACATCACAAACATCCATGCCCGTGGCAGGATTCGAACCTGCGACCGTAGCGGTCTTGCGGTTCCAGACTGCAGCGCCTTTAACCGCACGGCCACTTCGGCCGGCCCCTAAGAATTACTGATGTCCTTGGGAGAGCCAGTGTAATAAAAGTGTTCGACCTGCTGGGATGTATGAACAGGAGAACTACACATCAAGAAGTAACTCCAGTTCCAAATAAAGCATGTGCTGACCATAAGTTTAACAAGTCATGGCTACAAAATACTAATGGGAATTATTTACGGAAGAATAGCAAAACTGGTAGAGGTAGACCGACGGAAGATCAGTTTCGATTCCGAAAAAAATATAGGAACACGCGGGGAAATACTGAACCTTCGACTTATCGTCGAAGATACGTTAAGGAACGGCAAACTTGTATATAGCTTTTGTGGATTTGGAGAAAGCTTTTGACAATGTCGACTGGAACACATTCCTTCAAATTCTGAAGGTAGCAGGGGTCAAATATAGGGGGCAAAAGGCTATTTAAAACTGGTCCAGAAACCAAGATGCAACTGTAACAGACGAGTGGTATGAAAGGGAAGCACTGGTTGAGTGAGAAGTGTGGGAGGTAAAAGTTATTGAGGGAGGCCAACAGATCAATAAAGTAGGTTCAAACGATGAAGGTGGTAGTAATTACTCGGGGATGAAGGGGCTTGCACACGGCAGAGTAGCGAGGACAACTGTATCAAACCAAGATCACAATATAGAGGAGTAAAAGGAAACAAGACGCTGGTACAGGTAATGTTTGACACAAGAGAGAAATATGCCCATGAAGACCTGATCAAGGGAATACTGCACACAGAACCTGTCTCTTCTACTTGGCCATCCAATGACAGGAGCTTTGACTTTTTTTATTCTATTGTACTCTGGCTTTTATGTTTCGAGTAGAATAGTGATTTTCTTAACCTCTTCCTGTGTAACATATAACTGGGAAGATGCAACACTTCAGCACTTTGGTATCTGCCGGTACTCTTTTGTTCCTGTCGTGGATCGTAGTTTTCATAGTTGTGAATACTTACCAAACAGTGAGGTAAACTGTCATAAAACTCTTTTTCGCTAAACATGCAAACAAACAAAGTCTGCCACCTGATCAAATCTTCTGTCAGTCACAAATTGCCTGAAACATTCTCTATGTTTCACAAACGCGTCAAGAAAGCTCAAACATTCGACACATCTTGTTAAGTTTGACGAACTGTTTGATCACACGACATTTCCATTTCCATGTACTGGGACAGCTTATGATTTGAAACCAACATCTGTATCACGTGACGTATCTCAGACCGTCTAAGAACGGAACCCTTAGAGGATCAGTTTGCTCCTAGTCTGTCAGTCTCTCTCTGTCTGTTAAAACCCCTTTTTCTCAGGCGCGGGTAATCGTATCAGATAGAAATGTATGTCACATATTAATGTCTGCGGTCCCTTGGCGACGGAAAAAAAGGGAATCTCTTAAGTCAGTGCAATCAAGAGATACGGCCATTGATGTCACACATTTTGATACTCGCAAACTTGCTCATCAAAACTTATAGGGTACTTCCCGTTAACCTGGAATCATGAAATTTGGCAAGAAACAAGGTTTCACTGTACAACTACAGAAAAAATCCGATAGTGATGGATTTATAATTATACCATTGTTATTTGCTAGGCTGTCTGTCATTACTACCCTTTCTTCTCAGGAATGCTTAGACGTGTTAAGTTGAAATTTATATCACATGCTAAGGTCTATGGTCCTTTGGCGGTATAATAAACGTTAGCTTCTAAGGCTATGTAATCAAAAGATACGGCCGTTATGAGACGTATTTTGATATTCGCTCACTCACTCATCAAAACCTATAGGGCATTTCCCGCTGGTCTAGAATCATCAAATTTCACAAGAAGAAAGGTTTCACAGTACACGTAAAGACTTTTAATTTGTCATTATACCATACGAAAACTATTTTTTTGTCATTTGTTATCGGACTGTCTGTCTGTCCCTCTGCCAAGACTCCTTCCTCTCAACAACCGGTAGACGTATGGCATTGAAATTCCTGTCACGTCTGAGATCTATTGCACTTTTGTGGTGTAAATAGTTAAGCTTCTAAGTAAATGCAATCAAAAGATATGACCACTCAGGTCACATATTTTGACACTCGCAAACTCACTCATTAAAACCTATTGAGTATTCCCCCTTGACGTACAATCATGAAATTTGGCAACAACAAAAGTTTCATAGTACAAGAAAAGGAAAAGAATGAGAAATCGTTAATTTGTACGAGTAATTATATCACACGAAAAAATCATTTATATCCGACTTCAAACTGAAAATTAAAATACTCTCGGAATCTCCCTGACTGACATCTTGCCAGTATCCATGTTGATAACAGGCAAAAATCGTCGAATCCTCGATTCCCGGAACTTAATTAAGTTTGTGTGGAACCATTAGTACGGGAGTTCTACTCGCATCCGTCCAATTTTATCTACGAGTATATACGGGGTGATTTCTTCCGCCAAGTACAAACTCTACGGATTCTTTTACAATATAGCTGCGCTGTGTGCGATTCTTACCAGATAGGATTGACGGAGTTCATAGAGAAAGTTCAAAGAGGGGCAACACGTTTTGTATTATCGCGAAATAGGGGAGAGGGTGTCACTGAAGTGTTACAGGACTTGGGGGTCTACATCATTAAAATAAAGGTGTTTTTCAAATGGTTCAAATGGCTCTGAGCGCTATGCGACTTAACTTCTGAGGTCATCAGTCGCCTAGAACATCACACACGTCCATGCCCGAGGTAGCATTCGAACCTGCGACCGTAGCGGTCGCTCGGCTCCAGACTCTAGCGCCTAGAACCGCACGGCCACTCCGGCCGGCAAAGGTGTTTTTCGTTCGGCAGAATTATCTAAGGGAAACCAGAGATCGCACGGGAAGATATAGCTGTTGGTTTTTTTCTGCGGGCTGTAGGAGGTTGATATAGGCGTTCGTTTTTTTCCGCGGGCTGTACTAGATTGGAATAACAGAGAATTATTGTGAAGGTGGTTCGATGAATCCTCTTTCAAGCACTTAAATTTGATTTGCAGAGTATCCATGTAGATGTAGATCAATAAGAGGATTCGGATCGGAAAAGGGGCTATTGAACTTATGTCCGGAATGCATGATTTCCATGCTCCATTTATTCAACCTTACTTTGTTACAGAGACTGCGGTCTAATACGCGCTGTACCATGCAGTTACAGTAACAGTACGCATGGATTCCTCCTAGAGGGTGTTACTGCTCCTCACACGTCATGCCTATCCTACTATTGTCAGTGGTAATGTTGTATCCGATTCATTTCTCTTGCAGTCTCACCTTATAGTCGATGTGATACAGCGCTACATACAATGGTTCCGTAGTCGAATCGAGAGCGTACCGATATGATGTTTACTTACGGAAACGCAAATGGCAACTGGCGCCGGGCAGCAAGGCTGTATCAGGAGACCTGTAACTGCCGACAACAATGACAGCATTCAATGTTTGCAACAGTGCTTGGCCGTTTGTCTGAGACAGGATCGTTCCAGGATGCAGGAGATCATGAAGGACGTACCAGAAATGCCAGAGTTGGAGGAAAATGTGATTAACACTGTGGAAGGCCACCACCGTTTCAGTACCAGGCAGTTGGCCAGGCCTATGTAGCGCAAGCCAGACGACCGTGTGGAACATTCTCCATTGCAACTGTTCCTACCCTTATCGCTTGCACAGTGTGCAGGGTTTACTAGCGACAGACTTTCCACATCTGGAACCGTTTCGGCACTGGCTTCAACAGGCAACCACGATTCCTGGATTTGTGCACCCACCGTATTCACAGATGAGGCTACCTCTACGCGGAGTGGTATCTTCAGCTTTTCGTAACAGTCGTCCGTGGGGTAGTATGGGTAACCCGCATGGTACTATGACAGCAAATTATCGGCGTCGACGCAGCTGGAAAGTGTGGGCCGGGATAACTGGAGAACGTATTTTGGGACCTGTCTTCCTTCCACTTCGACAAACGGGCCGGAACATTCGGCGTTCCTTGCGCGTGACTGCCTCCCCTGCTGGAAGAAGTGCCATCGATGATTCGAATGGTTATGTGGCTGCTACATGATGATGCTCCACCCCACTTCGCCGTTTATACCCGGACGCATCTGAATCGTGTCGATGGACCGGAGGAGGGGCACCAGATGCATGGCCTGCTCGTTCACAAGATCTGAATCCGCGTGATTTCCGGTTACGGGGCCATCTCTAAAGGATCATGTATGCAGAGGCCATTCAAGATGTGGAGACACTGGAGCAGCGCATTCATACCGCCTTTGACACTATTCGGATGCAGCCTTACCGATGTGAAATTGTGAGTCAGAACAAGCTATACGCTTGCGCGGAGGGACATGAAAACCACTTTCAGTTCAAACTGTAACTGTGGCTGCATGGAACAGCGCGTATTATACCGCAATCTCTGTAACAATGTATGACTGAATAAGTGGTCTCTAGCATGGAAACTATCCATTTCCAGACGTTAGTTCATTTGATCTTTTTTGTTCCGTATCCTCTCATCGATCAATCTCCAGAGTTTGTACACAGTGAAAAAAAATCACCCTGTATAAAAATACAAACTTTGTATACAATCAGTTTTCAGCCCTCCTCAGCACTGTTAAGATTTTCCACGATTGGCGAGAAATACGTGATCCCTCATGAAATACATCAGCAGTAATTGCAGAACACTTCTCGAGTCTTTTTCACTATAAACAGACACACTCATCACCCAAGATCAAAACTGTTTCGTTGAAGTTCTTTTGGTATATCGACACCACACCAGCTATTGGAAATCATAACCTTTGAGCATAGCATTCGTGAAAATGTTATACGTAGTATTTGGGGCAATTTAAACAGCTGTAGTGTCGATGACTAAAGTGATTAGGGAATCGGGTGATACTGTCCCAAATGCCTTATGAGAAAATTACCGCCGGCCGGAGTGGCCGAGCGGTTCTAGGCGCTACAGTCTGGAACCGTGCGACCGCTACGGTCGCAGGTTCGAATCCTGCCGCGGGCATGGATGTGTGTGATGTCCTTAGGTTAGTTAGGTTTAAGTACTTCTAAATTCTAGCGAACTGATGACCTCAAAAGTTTAGTCCCACAGTGCTCAAAGCCATTTGAACCATTTTTCTGAAAATTACCTTCAGAAAGTAACAACAGAATGTAACACAGGCCTATTACATTTCCAAGTTGCAAATAGGCCATGACGTTATAATTCTGTTACGTTAAGCAGAGAAAGCCGATATAGGAGACTAATGGTGTCACGAAGAATGTAATTAAAGGTTGTGACGGCTGGCCAAGACACGTATTTTTATTCAAACATTCTGAACGATCAGGTGTTGCCTTTATGAGTACGCTACTGTTACCCATGTTTTTCAAGAAGACAACAGCAAACTTCATCTGGCTGGAAGATTATGTGACTGGTTTCCGGAACACTGCCCCACTTTATCACTTCTTGACTGATCTGCAATATCCTCTCACTTGAACCCCTATAAAAATTATGGAACGACGGGTAGAACCTACATCAACATCCTCGAAGTTTGGTGGAACTTCGCCATAAAATCCTCAGCGAGTGGCTGGCTGCGAGGTACTTTCACAACCTTGTGGACTCATTTTCTAACCAAATTCTGTCGGCTATCAGGCCCCGGGGCGCAATTACACAGTATTAAATGATGCTTGTAACGAATTCTCTGGGGGAGATCAATTTCTTGTTCGGTGAGTTTATATCTATATCGTAAAAATATGCTGGTTTTCTGTTCTGAAGCTCGACATATGATGAAGAATTTGAGACGACAGGATTTTAATATTTAATTCAATGCAGGCGTTTTCCCTATAATCATCGTTTTCTAATACACTATGTTTCTTTTTTTGATGCTGTTTCGGTATATGTGCTGGCTTATGCAAAACTAATTAAACATATGCGCTCATTTTATTTGAAAAGTGGATATTATGAAGAGAAACGAAATTTCTTATAAAAGCATAATAAAACATCTCACAGGTATTGCAGAGAATTCGGCAGAAAATTAAATGTCCCCTCACACATTCTTACTTATAATAGCTTAAGTCGAAAGTGCTTCTGGAAGCCAAGGTCGACTGATGTCAAATCTATGGAGCACATCCAGGATGTGTGTGTGTGTGTGTGTGTGTGTGTGTGTGTGTGTGTGCGTGCGTGTGTGTGTGTTTCGCAACCTGTCTCGATCAATGTCCGATAACGTAGATCGTTCATAAGCGCGCATGCACTTAAATGTCTCCCCCACTCCAGAGTCCAACTGATTACCTACACCATCAGGTTCAAATTGTGCTTCACGCGATTGGGGAACTCTTCACAATTTAATCTGGTTGTCGTTTGACTACAATGGAGATGCATTATTTAGAATGGACACGAAAACTTTAGTCAATTCACAAACCTTAAAAACAATCCAGACATTGTCTACAAAATGGTTCAAATAGCTCTGAGCACTATGGGACTTAACATCTATGGTCATCAGTCCCCTAGAACTTAGAACTACTTAAACCTAGCTAACCTAAGGACAGCACACAACACCCAGTCATCACGAGGCAGAGAAAATCCCTGACCCCGCCGGGAATCGAACCCGGGAACCCGGGCGCGGGAAGCGAGAACGCTACCGCACGACCACGAGCTGCGGACCATTGTCTACAAATACAAGTTAAAACACTAAAGAATCAAGGAGAAAGAAAGGTTTCTGATAGCTGGGAAAACGCCGGCGAACTGGAACTAACATAGGCAACTGCTAGAGAGAAAATTTAAAGCAAAATAGCGACAAAATAAAGTTATTGTGGCACGAAAGACGTAGCACACGAGCGATTCCTGCGCGAATGTTACACATCTAATTTAATCACCTGCGGTGGGTATAGAGATATCGAACTGTGGAAACTACAAAACTTTATTTATAGCTGAGCTTGCCATTGCGTTCACAGTAATCAACTAGGATGTACTGCCTGTATTACGGGTTGCCTCGCCTGTGGTAATCGTTTACTACATGGGAAGTCTCGTACGTCATACCTCGTACGGAAATTAGATAGCTGAATCAAATAATCCGATCACCTTCTTGTACATTGGATTCTGCACAACTTCGTCAGCGACACATCCCACCGCCGTCCAAACGAAACTGGTGTCAAAAGAGAGAGCTGCAATCATTCGAGAGCAGTGGTGCTGCTTAAGCAGGATAAACCAGAGTATATGAAGTGAATATGTGTAAGACAATCTGGGTCACTAGACAAAATATTAGCCTCCCCGAAGAGACTTGACGCGAATACAGCTAAAATGTCTTCAATTCGGCGAAAAGAGCGTCCACAGGTATGCTTCACGTATGTCACATCCAACTGAAGCCACTCATTGAAGATTACACTGAGGAAACAATACTCGTGGGTACTCATATCGTGTCGGACCGCCTCCTGTGCAGCGTAATCCGGCAAATCGACATGGCATGGACTCAACAACTCGCTAGAAATCCCCTACGGTAATATTGAGCCGCACTACCTTCTATTGCGGTCCATAATTGCGAAATTGGAGCCGTGCAGAATTTTGTGTACGAACTGACCTCTCGACTATATGGCAAATGCCCGATGGGATTTAGGTCGGGCGATGTAGGTGATCAAATCATTCGCTCGAACTGTCCAAACTGTTCTTCAAACAAATCGCGAACAATTGTAGCTCGATGACACGGCGCATTGTCATTCAAAAAAATTTCATCGTTGTTTGGGAACATGATGTCATGAAAGGGTTCAAATAGGTTCCAAGTAGCTGTACATAACCATTTCCAACCCATGATCGGTTCAGTTGGACCAGAAGACCCAGTCCATTCCTTGTAAATACCGCCCACACCATTACTACGGAGCCACCAGCAGCTTACACAGTGCCTTGTTGACATCTCGGGTCCATGGCTTCTTGGGATCTGCGTCACACTCTAACCATAACACCAGTTTTTACCAGCTGAAATCGTGACTCATCTGACTAGGCAATGGTCTTCCAGTCGTCTGGGGTCCAAGCGATATGATCATCGGCCCAGGCGAGGCGCTCGAGGCTATGTCGTGCTTTTCGAAAGGCTCTCGCGTCGGTTGTCTGCCGCCATAGTCCACTAATGCCGAATTTCGTCGCACTGTCCTAACGGACACGTTCGTCGTACGTCCCACATTGACATCTGCGGTTATTTCGCGCAGTGTCTGTTCGCACTGACAACTCTTCGCAAACGCTGTTGCTCTCGGTCGTTATCCATAGGCCATTGTGTTGTCAGTTGAGAGGAGGTAATGCCTGAAATTTGGTATTCTCGGCTCACTCGTGACGCTGTGGATCTCGGAATATTGAATTCCGTAACGATTTCCGAAATGGAATGTCCGAGGCGTCTAGCTCTATTCTGCATTGGGGTCATGGACTGTGCGGCTCGTCCCGGCGGAGGTTCGAGTCCTCCCTCGGGCATGGGTGTGTGTGTTTGTCCTTAGGGTAATTTAGGTTAAGTAGTGTGTAAGCTTAGGGACTGTTTACCTTAGTTTTTTTTTTTTTTTTTTTTTTTTTTTTTCATTGGAAGTCTTAAGTCCCGTCGTCCAACCATAATCACGTCGGAAACCTTTCCACATGCATTACCTAATTACAAATGAAAGCTCCACCAATGCACTGCCCTTTAATACCTTTCGCATGCAATACTACCGCCATCTGTATATGTGCCTGTTGCTATATCATGACTTCCGTCATCTCAGTGAAATGCATGGAGATTGCACCATAGTCAGGAATCGCGACGCAACTGGGAGCCGCACGCCAAGTTGCGCTGCAAGTGCGTTGCAGATGCGGCAATGGGCGAGGTAGAATTCAGTATAATGGGCCATGACTCAGTCGTCTGGTGTCCCACGCTCAGGCGACATTGCGTTGCGCCAGTGGGCGAACGGGCTTAAGAATCACCTGCCGTGGAAAAACATCGACTACTGCGCAATGAGCACTTGCGATATGGGCCTCACTGCGGCAAATCAGTGCCGGACAGAAGCAGCCACCGGAGTAGCCAGGCAGAACTGCCTCGCTCTTTTGTTACAGCACTTCACAGGGCACAAACATCAGCACGCGTGTCAGCGTGTCCACAGCAGTGTGAGGCGTTTGTGGTTCGTGGGGCGCAGGTGGCGTCGGAGCGCCGACAGTGACAGGTCGACATCCGGTGCAGTGATCGGGCATCGATCCAACACTGTGGAAGAGGTGTGGACAAGAGGCGGCTGTGGACACACTGGACGGCCCAGCTACCCGCTCGGTGCTGCTCATTACCGCCTTCCTTCCATCCACCGCGTCCACACAAGTTGCCCTCTATTGCTATAGTTGGGCGAAACGTCACTTCTCAGTAAGCAATCATTCTGCCCTTTGTGTATACGCACTGCAGTTATTATCTGATGCAGCTCTCCACTGTATTTCAAGCTTCCCTTCATAGCTACGGCTACGTACATCCACTTGAAACCACTTACTGGCCCATCCTTCGTCTCCATAATTTTCGAACCTCATGCTGCCCTCCATTATTAAACTTATCATTCCGAGTGCCAGAAGATGTGGTCTATCAACCAATCCCTGCTTTGGTCTGTTTGTGCCATAATGCATTTTATTTCCGATTTGATTCAGTGTCTCTTCATAATCGTATATAATCTACCAATCTAATCGTCTTCATTCTTTTGTAACACCACCTTTGAAAACTATCTATTGTCTTTATAACATCCCTGTCTATCTTTCATGTTCGGCTACATTCCTGACAGATACTTACAGAAAAGACTTCTTGAGACTTAAATTTACGTTAAAAGTTAAAATATTTCACTTCTTCAAAAACACTTATTCTGTAAGGTGGTGTTTCATATTCTCTTTACTTCTGCCATAGCTCTTTTGCTTCAGAAATCCCAGATTTCTTGTACAATTTTCACTGTCTTATCTCTAAATCTTACTCGCTCAGCATCGCCTTATTTCATTAGACTAAATCCTAGTTTTACTTTTATTGATGTTCATATCAGAGCCTGTTTTCATGATACTATTGATTCCTTTCGACTGATCTTCCAAGTCCCTTGCCGTTTCTGACAGAACTACCATGTCACCGGCAAAACGTAATTTTTATTCCTTCTTTCTGAAGTTAAATTCCCTTTGCATATTACTCTTCGATTCACTTCACTGCTTGCTCACTACAGAGAGAGAATAACATGTTTTCAAAACACTATACACTCCCTTCATATTATCTTCGAAGCCCTTTGCTGACACTGACGCTATTAGAATATTATTGATAAACATTTTTTTTTCGTCTCCCACAACATTTATTCCGTTCCCAAATGACATTTTGGTTTCTTTTACCGTCTGCTCAATGTACAGACTACAGACAGAATAAAATCTGGAGTAAGGTACAACCGTTTCTCACTCCCTTCTGAACCACAGATTACCTTTTATGTCATATTCTTACAAGTGCAGTAAGTTTTATGTACAAGCTCTGGATAGGATTTTTTTTTCCTTTATTGTAATTTTCAGCACCTCATACAAGGCGGGCTGGCAGCAGCTTAATACGCCGCTCTTCAGCCTTATGGGGTACAATAATATGAGATAGGTGACACAGAAAATACAAAAAATGGCGGGCAAAGAAAGTAGTTTAAAAAAAAAAACAAAAAAACAAGAAGCCGTTCACGTTGGACGATAAAAACATTAACACTTGTTGACACGGCGCACAAAACACGGAGAACTGCGACGGCACATGCGAACAGTTGAGTTGTAACTGCACGAAACACAAAACGAAGCACACACACTAGACACTGACGGCGATGATCTCCGGCGCGCGAATGTTCACTATGCGTGTGCGAGTCCGGGGACCTGCCAACAGAGGAGGAGGCTCTGGATAGGACTTCGTTCCCAGTATTTCTTCCCTGCTGTCTTCAGAATCTCGAAGAGTACGATTCAGTCTACAATATTAAAGGTTACTTCTGAGTCTACAAATGCTACAATGGTAGCTTCCCCTGCCGTAGTAACATGATTATATCGCACTCGTTGGTAAGGAAAAGTGGTAACGTTCTATAATTTTTCAGAGACGTATGACGGCTCTTCATTTCCTGAGCCTGGCGCCTAACACTGGTCTTATCACACGACAGAGGGCGCTGGTACACTTGCATGTGTTATCATCTGTACAATCTTATACCTTCTCGATACACTGTTCTACATATCCTTCAAAATCAGTAATCATCTGCATCTGTATCTACATGGATACTCTGCAAATCACTTTAGTGCCTGGTAGAGAGTTCACCGAACCACCTTCACAATAATTCTGTATTCTCAAAGAACGCGCTGAATAAACGAACACCTATAACTTCCCGTGCGAGATCTCATTTCCCTTATTCTGTTATGATGATCGTTTCTCCCTAGGTAGGTCGGCGTCTACAAAATATTTTCCCATTCGGAGGAGAAATTTGGTGATTGAAATTTCGTGAGGAGATTCCGCCTTAACGATAAAAGCCTTCCTTTTAATGGCGTCCATCCCAAACCCTGTATCATGTCCGTGATACTCTCTCCCCTATTTCGCGATAGTACAAAACGTGCTGCTCTTCTTTGAACTTCCTCCATGTACTGTGTTAATTCTACCTGATAAGGATCCCAGACCACGCACCACTGCTTCAAAACAGGACGACCCAGCGTAATGTAGACAGTCTCTTTAGTAGATCTGTTGCATGTTCTAAATGTTCTGCCAATAAAACGCAGTCTTTGGTTTGCCTTCCCCACAACATTTTCTATGCGTTCCTTTCAATTTAACTTGTTTGCAATTATAATTCCTAGGTATTTAGGTGAATTTATGGTCTTTAGATTCAACTGATTTATCGTGTAACTAAGTTTAACGGATTCGTTTTAGCACTCATGTGGAAGACCTCACATTTTTTGTTCTTTAACGTCAATTGCCATTTTCGCACCATTAGATACATTTTCTAAATCGTTTTTCAGTTTGTTTTGGCCTTCTGATGACTTTACTAGACAATAAACGACATCATCTGCGAACAACCTAAGACGGCTGCTCAGATTGGCTCCTAAATCGTTTGCATAGATAAGGAACAGCAGGGGGTCTTTAACACTATCCTGGGGAACGCCAGAAATCACTTCTGTTTAACTCTACGACTTTCCGTCAATTACTACGAACTGTGACCCCTCTGACAGGAAATTGTGAAGCCAGTCACTTAGCTGAGACGATATTCCATAAGCACGCAATTTGATTACCAGCCGCTTGTGAGGTACAATGTTATTTGTCAATAGCACTCAACACTTCGTGTTTTCTAAATCAGTGCTGACTGTGTCAAATGACCGTTCTGTTCGAAATAAATCGCAATGTTCGAACACAATATATTGTTCGAAAATTCTACTCCATATCGACGTTAATGATATGGGCCTACAATTTAGTGCATTACTCTTTCTACATTTTAGTTTAGCGTTTTAGTGTTACACATGCTTCGTGTTTAAGATCTTAGCACTGCAGTTACGGTAATAAGAAACTCCAACGTATTTTAAATCTGACTGTTACACAGAATAATTGTGTTGATAGTAATTAGTTTACAGGCAGACACCACACCAAAGACAGGAGAATGAGAGCGGCCAGGACTCCTTTTCCCTTCATCGCTGTCTTCTCGTTCTGCTGTAAGTGCCATTTACCACAGAGTAGACTATTACACACTACTGGCCATTAAAATTGCTACACCAAGAAGAAATGCAGATCATAACCGGGTATTCATTGGACAAATATATTATACTAGAACTGACATGTGATTACATTTTCACGCAATTTGGGTGCATAGATCCTGAGAAATCAGTACCCAGAGCAACCATATCTGGCCGTAATAACGGCCTTGATACGCCTGGACATTGAGTCAAACAGAGCTTGGATGACGTGTACAGGTACAGCTGCCCATGCAGCTTCAACACGATCATCAAGAGTAGTTAAAATGGCTCGGAGCACTATGCGACTTAACTTCTGAGGTCATCAGTCGCCTAGAACTTAGAATTACTTAAACCTAACTAACACACATCCACGCCCGAGGCAGGATTCGACCTGCGACCGTAGCGGTCGCTCATTTCCAGACTGTAGCGCCTAGAACCGCACGGTCACTTCGGCCGGCTCAAGAGTAGTGATTGGCGTATTGTGACGAGCCAGTTGGTCGGCCACCATTGACCAGACGTTTTCAAATGGTGAGAGACCTGGAGAATGTGCTGGCCAGGGCAGCAGTCGAACATTTTCTGTATCCAGAAAGGCCCGTATAGGATCTGCTACATGCGGTCGTGCATTATCCTGCTAAAATATAGGCTTCCGCAGGGATCGAATGAAGGGTAGAGCCAAGGGTCAAATGGTTCAAATGGCTCCGAGCACTATGGCACTTAACATCTAAGGTCATCAGTCCCCTAGAACTTAGAACTACTTAAACCTAACTAACCTAAGGACATCACACTCACCCATGCCCGATGCAGGATTCGAACCTGCGACCGTAGCGGTCGCGCGGATCCAGGCTGAAGCGTCTAGAAACGCTCGGCTACTCCGGCCGGCAGCCACGGGTCGTAACACATCTGTTCAAAGTGCCGTCAATGCGAACAAGAGGTGACCGAGACGTGCAACCAATGGCACCCCATACCATCACGCCGGGTGATACGCCAGTATGGCGATGACGAATACGCGCTTCCAATGTGCGTTCACCGCGATGTCGCCAGACACGGATGCGACCATCATGATGCTGTAAACAGAACCTGGATTCATCCGAAAAAATGACGTTTTGCCATTCATGCACCCAGGTTCGTCGTTGAGTACACCATCGCAGGGCCTCCTTTCTGTGATGCAGCTTCAAGGGTAACCGCAGCTATGGTCTCCGAGCCGACAGTCCATGCTGCTGCAAACGTCGTCGAACTGTTCGTGCAGATGGTTGTTGTCTTGCAAACGTCCCCATCTTTTGACTCAGGGATCGAGACGTGGCTGCACGATGTGTTACAGCCATGCGGATAAGGTGCCTGTCATCTGACTGCTAGTGATATGAAGCTTTTGGGATCCAGCACGGCGTTCCGTATTACCCTCCTGAACCCACCGATTCCATATTCTGCTAACAGTCATTGGATCTCGACCAATGCGAGCAGCAATGTCGCGATACGATAAACCGCAATCGCGATAGACTACGATCCGACCTTTATCAAAGGCGGAAACGTGATGGTACGCATTTCTCCTCCTTACACGAGACATCGCAACCACGTGTGACCAGGCAACGCTGGTCAACTGCTGTTTGTGTATGAGAAATCGGTTGGAAACTTTCCTCATGTCAGCACGTTGTAGGTGACACCACCGGCGCCAACCTTGCGTGAATGCTCTGAAAATCTAATCACTTGCATATCACAGCATCTTCTTCCTGTCGGTTAAATTTCGCGTCTTTAGCACGTCATCTTCGTGGTGTAGCAACTTTAACGGCCAGTAGTGTAATATGCTATGTTAACAGCCGTGACTTGTTTTCGTGCCGGCCGAAGTGGCCGTGCGGTTAAAGGCGCTGCAGTCTGGAACCGCAAGACCGCTACGGTCGCAGGTTCGAATCCTGCCTCGGGCATGGATGTTTGTGATGTCCTTAGGTCAGTTAGGTTTAACTAGTTCTAAGTTATAGGGGACTAATGACCTCAGCAGTTGAGTCCCGTAGTGCTCAGAGCCATTTTTTGAACTTGTTTTCGTTATTTGCACTCTTTCTTTGTGGGGCGGTTTTCTTTTAGGAGCCAAAAATGCCTACAACCAATATCGAAAGTGTGCTGAAAAGTGATGATGACGCCGTCCACTATGGGAACCCAAACCTGCACCTTTCTGTACCCTGCTATCAGTTACAATGATTTACAACGAAGGGACACTAGCAGTGGAGAGCGAGTTAGCCGCAGTATTAAGACATGGATCCGAACTCACACTGACTCACGACACAGTGTTAGCTTTCGTTTGTTTCTGCAGTTCTCCTTGGCTACCGAAGGCTAGAGAACAGTAACCCGCCTGAAAACGATATGAATAAATAATGGCGCGCAAGTACTGCTGGTTGATGTGCTACTATCACGCAAGCTGCAGACCCACTTCCAATATTGGTTTTCTTGGACGAGGAATACTACGAATACTTGTCTTACGAAAGCTCACTGCTACCTCCGACTAAGTGCACGAGTTCGGTCTGAGAAAAACTGGAGAGGAAGCGGAGTAACCTGACTTCCCGGTACTCTCTAGAGATACCCGCAACAATAATAGAACAAAGGGGCCGTCTTGCCTCTTATCGGAACGTGCAGAGGCCAGTGGGTTCTGGGGAACAATAGAGCTGGCAGCGTCAGAATGCAGACGATGGACGGGAATGTGTAAACTGTTTGCCGGGGCGACCTTCGGGCAGCTGCAACGGCCGCGCTGGCCGGACTCCAGGTTCTGCGAAACCCGGCACCAGTCCCGCGGGACCCATCCCGCCGCCGCCGCCTGCATGACTACGCGTGCGTCCGTGCGTGCGTAATTACCCCGACATCTTGTAGGCTAACAAAATCAGCGCTCGCTTAGACTATGCTCAGAGGCGAACTACTTCATCCACATCTACCTCTACATCTACATGATTACTCTGCAACTCACATTTAAGCGCTTGGCAGAGGGTTCATCGAACCACAATCATACTATCTCTCTACCATTCCACTCCCGAACAGCGCGCGGGAAAAACGGACACCTAAACCGTTCTGTTCGAGCTCTGAGTTCTCTTATTTTATTTTGATGATCATTCCTACCTATGTAGGTTGGGCTCAACAAAATATTTTCGCATTCGGAAGAGAAAGTTGGTGATTGAAATTTCGTAAATAGATCTCCCCGCGACGAAAAACGTCTTTGCTTTAATGACTTCCATCCCAACTCGCGTATCATATCTGCCACACTCTCTCCCCTATTACGCGATAATACAAAACGAGCTGCCCTTTTTTGCACCATTTCGATGTCCTCCGTCAGTCCCACCTGGTAAGGATCCCACACCGCGCAGCAATATTCTAACAGAGGACGAACGAGTGTAGTGTAAGCTGTCTCTTTAGTGGACTTGTTGCATCTTCTAAGTGTCCTGCCAATGAAACGCAACCTTTGGCTCGCCTTCCCCACAATATTATCTATGTGCTCTTTCCAACTGAAGTTGTTCGTAATTTTAACACCCAGGTGCTTAGTTGAATTGACAGCCTTAAGAATTGTACTATTTATCGAGTAATCGAATTCCAACGGATTTCTTTTGGAACTCATGTGGATCACCTCACACTTTTCGTTATTTAGCGTCAACTGCCACCTGCCACACCATACAGCTTTGCAACTGATACTAGTCTTCGGATGACCTTACTAGACGGTAAATTACAGCATCATCTGCGAACAACTTAAGAGAACTCCACAGATTGTCACCCAGGTCATTTATATAGATCAGGAACAGCAGAAGTCCCAGGACGCTTCCCTGGGGAACACCTGATATCACTTTAGTTTTACTCGATGATTTGCCGTCTATTACTACGAACTGCGACCTTCCTGACAGGAAATCGAATCCAGTCGCACAGCTGAGACGATACCCCATAGGCCCGCAGCTTGATTCAGTAATCGGTATGCAATCTGTGTATGCGACAGCATGCGTACTTACATATTCCAAAACGCCGCACATAAAAACGGGATTATTCCGTGCTCATACCTTCAGTTTTGCTGGTGATAAAAGAAGTAGGGTCCAGTGTTTTGGATAGCCCTTGGTGTAGGAAACCTTTGCATACCAACAGAAGGATCGTCTTAGCGTCACTATCCTACGGTATACGGTCAAGGCATGAATATTACACACGTCTTCTTGCTAAGGGAAATGGAGCATATCGGTTAGTTATTTTCGCATTCGATGTGGTCTACCGTGGGCTTGATGGGACTTACGAAGCCACCACCTTAGTTCGCCGGAGGTTACTTACTCTGAGAACTCAAGGAAAAGGTTTTTTTATATTTTCTAGACTGGTGTTGACAGATGTAAAAATTACCAAACTATCAGTTTAATAAACCACGGCTGCAAAATGCTAACACGAACTGTTTACAGACGAATGGAAAAACTGGTAGAAGCCGACCTCGGGGAAGATCAGTTTGGATTCCATAGAAATGTTGGAACACGTGAGGCAATACTGACCCTACGATAGGGTGGTAGCCTGTCCCCGATGTTATTCAATCTGTATATTGAGCAAACAGTAAAGGAAACAAAAGAAATGTTCGGAGTAGGTATTAAAATCCATGGAGAAGAAATAAAAACTTTAAGGTTCGCCGATGACATTGTAATTCTGTCAGAGACAGCGAAGGACTTGGAAGAGCAGTTGAACGGAATGGACAGTGCCTTGAAAGGAGGATATAAGATGAACGTCAACAAAAACAAAACCAGGATAATGAAATGTAGACGAATTAAATCGGGTGATGCTGAGGGAATTAGATTAGGAAATGAGACACTTAAAGTAGTAAAGGAGTTTTACTATTTGGGGAACAAAATAACTGATGATGGTCGAGGTAGAGAGAATATAAAATGTAGACTGGCAATGGCAAGGAAAGCGTTTCTGAAGAAGAGAAATTTGTTAACATCGACTATAGATTTAAGTGTCAGGAAGTCGTTTCTGAAAGTATTTGCATGGAGTGTAGCCATGTATGGAAGTGAAACGTGGGCGATAAATAGTTTAGAGAAGAAGAGAGTAGAAGCTTTCGAAATGTGGTGCTACAGAAGAATGCTGAAGATTAGATGGGTAGATCACATAACTAATGAGGAGGTACTGAATAGAATTGAAGAGAAGAGAAATTTCTGGCACAACTTGATTAGAAGAAGGGATCGGTTGGTAGGGCATATTCTGAGGCATCAAGGGATCACCAATGTGGTATTGGAGGGCAGCGTGGACGGTAAAAATCATAGAGGGAAACCAAGAGATGAACACACTAAACAAATTCAGAAGGATGTAGGTTGCAGTAGGTACTGGGAGATGAAGAAGCTTGCAGAGGATAGAGTAGCATGGAGAGCTGCATCAAACCAGTCTCAGGACTGAAGACCATAACAACAACAACATTATATTTTCGCCGTTAGCAGTGGACCAAGTCTTAGTGGAGTATTCAAGGATGATTATGCACAGCAAATGCATAAAATTTTTAAGATATATTACTAAGTTCAGAATATCGAACAAGCTTGAAAATTTTCTTGCCGTTTTCAAGATACAGAATTTTCCTACTCGTACACGTAAATTCGGTATGAGGTGAAATCTAAATAAATAACCGCAGCAAACTGCTCGAATTTTAGCGGTGCTTTCTCCAAAAATTTGTCTACAACAGCCATCTCCCCGTGTTCAAAAATATTTATCCGTCATCGAAAAAATAGTTTTTTGGGTACCGAACCAGCCGCAAAATCCGAGACGGCTACCCACAGCAAATGGCTATAATTGCTACGATATATACCAAAAATCCCGATCTGGAACAACCTTGAAAAATTTCGTCATATCTTTATTAGTTTCTGCGACACAGCGATTCAAAGTTACCCTGGTTCGTAGACGTAAAATCGGTGCGAGACGAAAACTTAGTTTATGAAGAGACGTAGCACGGATAAATACGGCGTAAAGCGTCTCTGTCATCATACGGCACCCCATGTTTCAGTGCTGAAGCACATGCAAGATTTTTGTGCACGTAAAATTCGGTGACAAGTGTAAAATTTGTTTCGTGTTATTTCAATTTCACATTCGTAAACTATCTAAATTTTACTGATTAATACATTTCTTTTCATAGGAGTTACATGCCCTGCTACAGCAGGGAAAATAAGGGAACATGCGGTAAAATGCTCCTGAAATGCGAATATGCTCCTGTTTATTTAAAAGATTGACTGAAAAGTGGGGTACCACCTGCCTCATTCTACCTTCCTTGGCGCCTTTAAAAATCTTCCCAAATAATTTTGGCATGCGAAGATATTCACGCTTGTTTATGCTGACAGAGAAGACAGTGGCAGTAACAAGTAGACGAAAAAGTAATAAATAATGGAAAATAGTAGAAGGTGGTTGTGTTATAGAAAGAGTGAATGACACAAAGGCAGCGTGACAGAAAGAGACGACACAGTGACAGAGGAACAATGACAGAACAACGCTAGAAGAGTGAATGAAACAGTTCCATGAGGTGGGAGGGAGAGGGGGATAAAGAGAAAGTGGAAGTAAGTGAGAGCGAGTGATAATGACACAGGCAGAGTATATGGTGATGATAACGAGGAAGAAAGCAATAGTGAAAGTGAGGGTGAGAACAGACAACAGCAGTAGGAAGGAAGGAAGGAGGGAAGAAAGGAAGGAAAGAAGGAAGGAAGGAAAGAGAGATTGCAGTGATAGGAGAGACTAGTAGTAGGACAGAACTGTGGATGTGAGACAGGAAACACTGACAGGGAGACACAAAGAAGTAATCAGAACGAGAATGAGTTAGGTTGCATGAATCAGTGAGAAATGGCAACTGAAGGGTAGGGTATGAGCGACTTACACAGATGGAGTAGTGGGTATGAGTGAGTTACAGTTAGCGGAGCGTGTCAAAGTTGTTAAGGAAATTCTCAAAGGTGTTAAAGGAAGGACAGGATTTGTGACTGGTATAAGGAATGGCAGCTAACTCTAAATATAGATAAATGTAAATTAATGCAGATGAATTGGAAAAAGAATCCCGTAATGTTTAAATACTCCATTAGTAGTGTAGCGCTTGACACAGTCACGTCGATTAAGTATTTGGGCGTAACATTGCAGAGCGATATGAAGTGGGACAAGCATGTAATGGCAGTTGTGGGGAAGGCGGATAGTCGTCTTCGGTTCATTGGTAGAATTTTGGGAAGATGTGGTTAAAGGAGACCGCTTATAAAACACTAATACGACCTATTCTTGAGTACTGCTCGAGAGTTTGGGATCCCTATCAGGTCAGATTGAGGGAGGACATAGAAGCAATTCAAAGGCGGGCTGCTGGATTTGTTACTCGTAGGTTTGATCATCCCGCGAGTGTTACGGAAATGCTTCAGGAACTCGGGTGGGAGTCTCTGGAGAAAAGGAGGCGTTCTTTTCGTGAATCGCTACTGATGAAATTTAGAGAACAAGCATTTGAGACTGACTGCAGTACAATTCTACTGCCGCCAACTTATATTTCGCGGAAAGACAACAAAGATAAGATAAGAGAGATTAGGGCTCGTACAGAGGCATATGGGCACTCATTTTTCCCTCGTTCTGTTAGGGAGTGGAACAGGGAGAGTAGATGCTAGTTGTGGTACGAGGTACCCTCCGCCACGCACCGTATGGTGGATTACGGAGTATGTATGTAGATGTAGATGTAGGTAGAATGAAGCAGCTGGTACCCCACTTTTCAGTATGTTTTTTAAATAAGTAGGAACATATTAGCATTTTTCGAGCTCCGATAGGAGCGTCCATCCGTCTGTTTCTTTTCTATCACTGTCCTTATTGCTTTGGGCATTTATTTCGTCGCTTGTCGCGCGTACAACGTAATGTAGGGTGGTCCATAGGTGCCGAACTACCACGACAGGTGGATGAATGGAAAGTCTGTCAGGTAGAGTGAGACAGACAAGGGGGAAGACCTACCAACACTTGGGTGCAAAACGTAATGATGAAAGTAACTTTCGCATGATATGTCAATGCCAAGTAACACAGATCGATCAAACTTGCACCATATGTAGAAACAGCTGCTACAGTGTAGTACACAAGCTAACTGAAAGAAATACACAATGATACGAACAGAAATGGCTCTTTTGTTGAAAGTTAGTAATCACACTGAAGTCAGTGAAATTCACGATGATGCCTTCGACACTGCAAAAGGTGTTCAAACGGCTCCAAGCACTAAGGGACTTAACATAAGAGGTCATCAGTCCCCTAGACTTAGAACTACTTAAACCTAACTAAACTAAGGACACCACACACATCCATGCCCGAGGCACGATTCGAACCTGTGACCGTAGCAGCAGCGCGGTTCCGGACTGAAGCGCCTAGAGCCGCTCGGTCACAGCGGCTGGCGCAAAAAGTGTGACGTCGTTCTTAATAGTGTGTGAGATCATCAATCATCAGCTGCGTTGTAAAATGCTAGATGGTGCATGTGGACGTACTGCTACACGTCTGCCCAACGTATCCCATTCGCCGAACATCCTCTTGTTCCAAGAGCTCCCTCACCTGCGCTGTTCTGGATGGTAGTGGACTGTTATCCGTAAAAACAAACTCGGGACCGAATGCGGCCCTGAAAGACGCACACGCAGAACAAGTTCAGCGCCACAATAACGTTCATCTCTGAGTGTTTAAAGATGTGGAAGTCAGCACACAGATGCACCATTACGCCTCCATACACCATAAGGCTTGGACCACCAAAACGATGGTGATCGACCATGTTGCTGGGAGCATTGCATGTTCCAGAATTACTACGCCGACTATGTGCTTCCACCCGAGATGAACAAGCGACCTACTCCCTATAGTACTGGCACCGCCGCAAACGGTGCAGCCGATGGCGATGTGCGGGCGTCAACACAACACAACGTATTGGTCGGCGGGCGGCAGATCACCCTCATGCAACTTGCGTACCACTGTAGAGCGTGAGATTGCGTGCCTTGCAGTACTGTGAAATGTGGCTGCAACTGCACTGGCTCTCTGACGCGGGTCCTTTCTTGGCTGTTGCACAATGAAGTGGTCACCCGCTGCTATAGCGGACACTTGACCACCATCCCCGACCCGCTCTTTGGACAGAAGTACCTGTGGTTCGGAACGCTCCGCACGCAAGTAAAGAAATACGAACCTCCTCGTTACATACGTCACAATTCGTCGTTTTCTAACTTTTCGATGATTATTCTGATTATTCCCCGTACGAAGCCCTACAGATGTTGCCCCTCTGTGAAGCTGTAATGAAACACACACACACACACACACACACACACACACACACACACACAGGGCAATTCCATAGTTACGGGTGTTACACGTACACACCTTAAAATCAGGAAAAATAATGTAAGGAAAAATATTTATTGGATTTAATATTGAAAACTCTTAAGGCTTACATTATATTTCATGTTATAAATGTTGATAATGGAATTGTTTTATTGTTCTCCTGGTTATTAATCAAAAAAGCAGTGTTACAGGTGTTACCAAAAGTAGACCTGGCCCCTGTTATGAGTTAGGGAATTCTCTAATTTCTGCAAACTTGATGAAGCTTTTATTCTTGTAAAACAACTGTTAAGAGGTATTGCCCCAAATTTTACTTTCAAATATAAATTTTTATTTTTTTGGACATCATAACTCAGTATTTATGTATTTTTTGCTGTTACGGGTGTTACATTAAATGTTACGGGTGTTACATAGTTGCATCAGATTTCACTCTTAAAAGAATAAATCTACCTCTTACAATTGCATAAAAAGAAGTATTATGGTTTATTTGGAATAAAAGTATGTACTTAAGAATACATATTTGAAGGATAAAGCTATTTATTACACAAAAAATTTTGTTACAGTTTTAAAGCACAACTAGGCCAAGATATCGTTACTTACATTTACCTCATTTTGTAGGCCTAACAAACTTATGACAAAAATGTTTTCTTATTATTGATAGGTTTCAAAACTTTTTAATAATCTTTTTCAGCAACATCCAACTCAAAATTGAAGTCATAGTACAAACGGTTACCTTGTTTGATTTCTGGTGTTGTTACCTTAGATAGTACTTGACTGAATTTCACAAAACAAACATCAGTTTCATCTAGTTTAAAAAGTGTTTCACTTTTTCCTACTGACTTCACATCCTCCTCTTCATCAACCTGACTCTGGCAGATTCCCAAGTAACAGTATTGAATTTTGGATAGGGTTGGCTTCTTTTTGTCACTTGGAATGTCAACCAAGACAAATAACCCAAATTTTAAATCAGACTTTTCAATTTTATTAGTTAGGCTTAACTCACAAGCACTTCCAATATTGTCTTGTGATTCAGATAGTGAAACAGTCTCCTAATCAGAATCATCAGAACTGCACACTTCATAGCAGTTTATGCATCTTTTTGCATGTATTTTTTTTAACTTTGGCCTCCTCAGTAATAAATACTGACACCCTTATCATTAATGACTCTGCTGTTTTTGAAACCAGCAAATCAGTTGTGTTATAAGGCCAAAAGTGATGGCAGCCCTGAATTAGAGGAATCCCTTGTAAATTTTTCCACCTTTCATCCAAAATAGGACTGTTATGCTCCACTGTTATGTTATCAATCCATAATACCTTAATTTTAGAAAAATTCTTCAGAGTGTAGTCATAACAGTCAATTGTGTTGTTAATAATAATTTTCCTAGATCTAACAGCTGTACACATGCTCCTCTTCAGTGCACCTCCAATGCCATCCATGGCTCCTTTACCATGTGAACTGACAAAAAATTCCACTCAACTGTCAGTCCAAAGTCTCTCTCACAATAACATAGATTGGACAGAGTATATTTGTTTTTAACTGCCCAGCACAGTCATTGTTAAACATAGATTCTTATGAATGACTAGAATTTGCCTCAATAAGCAGTTTACTGGGCCTATATAAAATTTAAAACTGAGGTTAGAAATATTGTTGTTCTTGGAAAAGTTAGAATGGAAAACATAAACTATATGTAATCTAAAGAATTTTGGGCTTAATTAACATTTTAGGAGAATGTCAGTTGAGTCAGGTTAATGCTCTAATTAACTTTTATAATGCAGGTGTAGTGCTTAAAGAAGTGCATGCAGAGGAATAAAAATTTTAGTTTTCATGCTTAAAACTGTTTTAATATGTAATAAACATAGTTAAAAAAACTTTTTTCATTCATAATAATACCTTTTGGTTATAATTTAAATGTAGGGCCTAGGCCTACTAAAGATGAAGGTGCACCCGTAACAGCTCTAAGAGTGTTAAATAAGATTTCAAAATGCCATGTAATGGTATGATATTGTAGAACATGTGCATAACCTCACATTTACAGAAAGGTATTCTACAGAACAAATTTACTAGATTACAAATTAAACTTCTGTATATTTTTTGTTATGGGTGTTACAAGCTGCATATATATTATAAAACTAACAAAATAAAGAAATGCAATTAGCTTACTTCAACAAAACGAATTATTATGAGCTATAACAATGTTGACTTCAATATTCTTTGCAACAATAGAACAATCAGCCATAGATAACACAACTAATACTCATCTGGAAATAGCATAAAACATACCTCTCTGTGGTGCCATAGAGTAGTGCACTTCAAACGCTTAGTGAAGGTAGAAATTTAATTTTTTCATGTTCATGATTATTTTGCAATGAACAAATGTACTTTTAACTTGGCATTTTTAAGGTTATATTTGTAATATTGTCATTTTAGTTTTTTTGTCACAAAGTCTCTTTAACATGGAATGACCCCTCCCCCCCCCCCCCCCCCCCCACACACACACACAGTCCATTATGGTCATTCAACTGCTTCGTGTTGTGGGCCCAGCTCCATTTGGCGCTATAACGTTGACCACGCACCACGTTACGTCCAGATTCCTACGCACAGCCTCTGGCAACATGTTGCCGCACTTTCATTGCCACCTAGTAGTTCACACGTTACGTTACTTTATCTATCTCGTCCTTAAGTTTTGCTGATCAAGGATTTTTTAAGCCCGTTCAGTGGTCGTACCAACAGACAAAATTACTCGGTTTCATATCCGCAAATACAGGGTGACAATTACTGAACTACACGAAATAAAATCGTCATACCTTCTGAACGGTTTGCGTTAGGACGTCCAAACTACACGATTGGCGGCGTGGCATGATGGGAATTAGTAGGCGCTGTATGGTTTAGTTTAGCGACGAAGCCCACTTTCATTTGGATGGATTCGTCAATAAGCAAAATTGGAGCATTTGGGGGCCCGAAAATCCGCATATCGCGATCGGAAAATCTCTTCAACCTCAACGGGTTCTAACAATAACCACCACTTGCAACATAGGTTAGAAATCAGATTAATAATGTTGCTCACGCAGCATATGTTCGCTTTATCGGGCAACAACGAAGTTATTGACTGTGGATGGTATCGTCAGAATGGAAATAATGAAGTCACTGTAAAACAGTCATTAATTTTGGCACTTACCTTCAATGGATTCCCACGTAGATTTCGTCGAAGTTGTTATGGCTCATCTTGTTGATTCTAGGGTGATTCCACTTTGACCGCTAGAACGTCCAGATCTGTATTTTCGCAATATTTGAAGACCTAACAAAGGCGTTTTTCAGGAAATTCTTAATGATCAAACAATCCCAGATCAGAACAATGGTATGGTTGAAATAATTTTTGACATGGTGTTCACGATGCACATTTTTATTAAACTTCTTGTATATTCACATATACTTCTTCTTAATTGTCACATCATCAAGAAAACAGTTTCGTATAAATCTTCATATATATAATTTCCACTTTAACCAAACACAAGACTTGACTGTTCTTTTACAAAGCGAAATAACAACTTCTGCAAAGTGAAACAAAGACTGCCCTGTGCGCATTCGCGCCAAAACGGTTACAAGTCGAAGAAAATACAGTCTCACAGAAATGAATACGCACAAGAACCATATCATTGTAATATATCGATACATCGGAGTACCTATACATTAATAAAACCAAATGTGAATATTGTCACAAAAATATGTCTGTTACTTCGCAGAAAAGTAGTACCATATTAGTGGTATCGAAAACTGGGGTTGGAGTGCCGTAATGCCTGTCATTATTGGCAGGGTGACTGTGTGATGTGCAATGTTCAGTCACGGATAACTGTTGCGATATTCCTTGATGACATGGTGACTACCGAACGGCACATAAAGGTCCCCATTATCCAAAGTGGCCCTGATTTCGACAAGATGTGGTACACGCTAGACTGAGCTCGACACAGTCGAAGCAGGAGAGTGTTTACCGTCCTGGAGGAGCACTTTGGGGCAGCATTCTGGCTCTGGGGTACCCACACGCCACTGGCGTGAGCCTGGATTGGCCGCCATATTTTCCTGATCTGAACTCATGCGACTCCTTTTGGGGGCTATATTTGAAGACAACGTGTACAGCACTAACCCCAAAACCATTTCTGAGCTGAAAACAGCCATGCAGGAGGTCATCGACAGCATCGATATTCCGACACTTCAGCGGGTCATGCAGAATTTCGCTATTCGTCCGCGCCACATCATCGCCAATAATGACAGGCATATCGAACATGTCGTAACTTAAATCCGAATATCTGTAGCGACGTTTACGTGTTCAATAAAGTGTGTAAACGCCGTAGTTTGTAACTAATTTGCGTTTTTCTCATATAGTCCAATAATTGTCACAATATATATATATATATATATATATATATATATATATATATATATATATGTTTCTTAGGTTGAAACACAAGAATAAATATTACACCCTAATTAATGTTCACGCACCCTGCAACGTTGACAATAGAAAGGACCTAGACAATGTTGATAAATTTTTGGAACGATTAGAACTTGAAATGTCAAAGATACCGAGGAATGATGTCAAAATACTTCTTGGAGATTTCAATGCACAGATTGGCAGAGAAAAGAAATACAGGAAGACGGTTGGGCTATACCCAGCACACAAATTGACCAACAAAAATGGCATGCGACTAATCCAACTTTGTCAACAATTCAACATGAAAATCAGCTCAACGTCGTTCAATAAGAAACCAAGAAAACAGAAGACCTGGAGATCCCCTATAAGCCAATTGGGAGAATTTCAAATTGACCATGTGGCCATCTCATATAACTTCCAAAAAGAGATCAGAGATATCCAGGTTAGGAGAGGTACAAACATTGACTCAGATCATTATCTCACAAGAGTTCGGGTCCAATTCACCCCAAGAAGGAAAACACCAAGAATTCCACCAGCAATCCCAAAATTTGACCTACAAAAACTAACAGAATCAGAAACAATTAAAAAATGGGAAAATTCTCCCGCAAACAACTGGGAAACATTCAAGGAAAAAATCACAAAAATAGCGAAGGAGCAAATACCACTGAAGAAGAAGCACAAACATCCATGGTGGAATATGGAATGCGAAAAGGCAATTCAATTTCGTACAGAAGCGTTTGCGAAGTACAGTTCAACTAAAAATGAGAAAACTCTTCAAAACTTTTTAGAAACACGGAAACTTTCAAATAAACTTATTAGACAAGAGAAGAGAAAGTATGTAGCTCAGCAACTGGAATCAATAGAAGCAGATTTTAAAAACTGTAATACGCATGGGTTCTACAAAACTTTTGCAAACCAAATTAAAGGGTATATCCCTCAAAATGTCTGTTTTCGGAAATCAGATGGGAATCTGGCACTAAGCGACGAAGAAAACTGTGAAGAATTAGCCAAATATTTTGAAACGCTACTAAACTGTCCAGAACCAACAGAAGCTCTTCCAATATCCAGCACTAAAGCCCCGCAACAGAAAGACTCTGTACCGCCAACTGAAGAAGAAATTATCAAACACATAAACAAACTCAAAAATAACAAAGCATCAGGAGAAGATGGAATTGTAGCCGAATTTCTCAAAAGTCTAGAGTCTAACTCAAGAAATGAGCTAGTTAAAATTATTCAAAAATATGGGTTACTGAAGAAATACCAGAAGATTGGAAATGTGCCCTAATACATCCGTTACATAAAAAAGGGGATAAATCGGATGTGAACAACTATAGAGGAATCTCCTTACTTGCCGTCACATACAAGATATTATCAGCTTGTCTTCTTGAAAGAACACAAAAACTGCTAGAACCCAAAATCTCAGATTTCCAAGCTGGTTTCAGACCAAACAGATCATGTCCAGAACAAATTTTAAACTTGAAATTAATTACAAGGATGAGACAAATGCGAAGGAAGCCTACAGTATATGTCTTTGTCGACTTAAAAAAGGCATATGATTCAATTCACAGACCCACACTATTTAAAATTCTTGAAGAACAAGGACTGGATAAGAAGACACGGAACATCATAGAGCAGACATTAACAAATACAAAATGCAAAGTGAAATTCATGGGAAAACTTTCAAAATCATCTGAGATAAAAACTGAGGTTAGACAAGGTGATGGATTATCACCTCTGTTATTTAACTTAGTTCTGGATAGAGTCATGGCAGAATGGGAAAAAGAACTCAAAAAAGAAAAGTACTGGAAACCAATATCACTGGGAACCAAAAAAGATGACCTACAAATCCCCTACTTAGCCTACGCAGACGATCTTGCAATAATGGCAGATTCTAGTGAAATGGCAGTCAAACAGATAGAAACCTTAAAAGAGTGTGCAGGAAAAGTTGGCCTACAAATATCTTTTGAGAAAACGGTGTTTACAACAACAAATCTAGAAATTTCTAAGTTACAAACCAAATATGGAGAAATTAAGAGGGTACCATACTTTAAATATTTAGGAGAGATAATTTCTGAAAAATACTCACAACAAGAAAGAATATTAAAAGCTCGTAGGGGTCTAGGGCTGGTCCAAAACATTTACAATAAAAAATGTCTATCTATAAATACAAAAATTAAACATTATAAGTCGGTAATTAAACCAATAATGCTATATGCCAGCGAAACCTTGACACTTAAAAGGAAAACAGATATGGAAAACCTGAAGAAAGAGGAAAGGAAAATCATTAGGAAAATTCTGGGACCAAGATGGACCAAAGAGGGGTATAGATTACAGAAAAATTCTAAAATTGAAGAATATTCTAACATAGAGATAGACATGAGGAAGAGGCGTCTAAAATTCTATGGCCACATAATGAGACTTCCCGATCACAGACTTACAAAAAAAATAGTAAGATATGTAGCATCCCTTGTAAATGGAGGAGAATGGATCAAAAATGTAAAGAAAGATCTGGAATTAGCCAACATTACTACTGAAGACATGAACAAAAGAAACAATTTCAAACTTAAAGTTGACAAATGGGAGGTCAAACCAGAGACAAAAGCGCCGAGAACTGGAACAAAATGGAGCGAAGAAAGAAAAGCTGAATTCTCGCAAAGAATGAAGACCTGGTGGGCAAACAAGAAGAATAAGAAGCCCCAGAAGTGAACCATCTTTACTTAGCGTCTTCCATGTTGGGAGCTTTACGACTAATAATAATATATATATATATATATATATATATATATATATACACGCATTTTTCTTTAGTTCTGTAAAATGTCAACAGGTCTTAAATTATAATTATTTTAACGAAATTTGAGTGTGTACTATTATTCAGTCCCGAAAAGTGAAACATATCTTAAATAATAATTATTCTAACGAAAATAGGAATAAAATACTTTTGGTCTGTAGTAATTATTACATTATTTTTTCTACATTGTTGGGTAATGAAAAGAGAGCCTTACAAAACCCAAAGTAGGTCTTATTTCGTTAGAGTCATTATTACTTGAAACATGTTTACATTTTACAAAATTACATAAAAGTATCCACTGTCGATGACACTGAAGTGCTCAAACAAGTTTGGGAATTTATCACAAAATAAATGTTCACACAATAGGCGTACCTAAAACCCAGTAATTATTGGCCTACATTACAGACATGACAGCCATTTTGGGAGCCGTTACCTTGGACGCAACTCGTAATTTTCAAATGAAAAGGGGTGATGTGACTAACAGTCAGATGGAGAACTACAAGAAGAAAAGTACGGTGCCTTTCATCCGAGAATAGCTGTATTGATTTTTGAAATAACGTCGCATGTGCCCCGTGTTTTTCCCAGCGGTTGTTGTTAGCTGCTGCACCCACTTCCCATGGACTTTAACCGAGATATTTAAGTCGAGCCTCGTAGTCCAGTGGTAAAGCGCGTGCCTGAAAACCCAGAGACTGCGAGATCGACTCCCTACCGACACGCGGAAATTTTCCAGTCTTTCTTTGATTTAGCCTGCACCTCACAGTGATGCTATAATTCTCCAGGAAAGACGCCTCGTTCGCATTGCACATTAATCTGTAGGACCTTTTGCTCAGTAGGATTGCTGGGGCAGGTTAGGGACACACTAGTCGCCGAAGTGGAGACGGATTCAAAGACTTGCACCAGGCTGATGACTCACACGACATTACTTTTATTATTATCCTCAATTCATGTACCAGAATGCGAGCACAAACATCTGCTCCATGTGATGTGCAAGGTTTCACCGCACACACAATTGCCTTCGCATGTCCCCATGGTTTCCCCGGAGATGTGTAGGCAACAGAGGACCAGCTGAGTACCTGCCACATTCCCCGGCTCAAACATCAGTCGTCTCATTGTTAGTGTGATAAGTGGATCAACGTAGGCAGTTAGGTTGTAGCGGTGAAACCGGT
The DNA here is from genome assembly GCF_021461395.2 of Schistocerca americana. Classification (NCBI taxonomy): domain Eukaryota; kingdom Metazoa; phylum Arthropoda; class Insecta; order Orthoptera; family Acrididae; genus Schistocerca; species Schistocerca americana. Next base: position 120,244,566 of record NC_060122.1, on the reverse strand, counting down.
TTATACGGTTACAAGATGCTGCAACTTCTGGTGCGCGTATACTAGTCATACTGCCGAACTGAGCTATAAGGGGAACAGTCATTGTGTTGTGAACAAAAATCCTCTTATTGCATTTTTCAGTCTCACCATCATAAACGGTATTCACTTTGAAAGAGTAATAGTCAGATGACTGTTGAAAAAGAAAAGAGTAATAGAAAACACTTGAAGCTACATTACTAAAAGTAAAATAATCTATGTAATGTAATCAAAAGTATCCGGACACACCCAAAAACATACGTTTCTCGTATTAAGTGCTGCCACCTACAGCCAGGTACTTCGTATCAGCGACCTCAGTAGTCGTAAGGCATCGTAAGAGAGGAGAATGGGGCGCTCCGCGGAACTCACACGGACTTCGAACGTGGTCAGGTGATTGAGTGTCACACGTCTGTACACGAGATTTCCACACTCATTAACATCCCCAGGTCCACTGATTCCGATGTGATAGTGATGTGGAAACGTGAAGGGACACGTACAGCATAAAAGCGTACTGGTCGACCTCGTCTGTTGACTGACAGAGACCGCCGACAGTCGAAGAGGGTCTTAATGTGTAATAGACAGGCATCGATCCAGACCATCACACAGGAATTCCAGACTGCGTCAGGATCCACTGCAAGCACTATGACAGTTAGGCGGGAGGTGAGGAAAATTGGATTTCACGGTCGACCAGCTGCTCATAAGCCACACATCATCACGGCGGTAAATGCCAAACGACGCCTCGCTTGGTATAAGGAGCGTAAATGTAGGACGATTACACAATGGAAAAATGTTGTATGGAGTGACGGAACACGGTACACAACGTGGCGATCCGATGGCAGGGTGTGGGTATGCCGAATGCCCGGTGAACGTCATTTGCCAGCATGGGTAGCGCCAACAGTAAAATTCAGAGACGGTGGTGTTACGGTGCCTTTCATCCGTGTCATTCATGGAGGGGGCTTGCACCTCTTGTTGTTTTGCGTGGCATTATCACAGCACGGGCCTACAATGATATTTTAAGCACCTTCTTGCTTCACACTGTTGAAGAGCAATTCTACATCTACATCTACATGACTACTCTGCAATTCACATTTAAGTGCTTGGCAGAGGGTTCATCGAACCACAATCGTACTATATCTCTACCATTCCACTCCCGAACAGCGCGCGGGAAAAACGAACACCTAAACCTTTCTGTTCGAGCTCTGATTTCTCTTATTTTATTTTGATGATCATTCCTACCTATGTAGGTTGGGCTCAACAAAATATTTTCGCATTCGGAAGAGAAAGTTGGTGACTGAAATTTCGTAAATAGATCTCCCCGCGACGAAAAACGTCTTTGCTTTAATGACTTCCATCCCAATTCGCGTATCATATCTGCCACACTCGGGGATGACGAATGCACCTTTCAAGACGATCGAGGACCTGTTCATAATGCACGGCCTGTGGCGGAGTCGTTACACGACAATTACATCCCTGAAATGGACTGGCCTGCAAAGAGTCCTGACCTTAATCCTACAGAACACCTTTGGGATGTTTTAGAACGCCGACTTCGTGCCACACTTCACCGACCGACATCGATACCTCTCCGAAGTGCAGCACTCCCTGAAGAATGGGTGGCCATTCCCCAAGAAACCTTCCAGCACCTGACTGAACATATACCTGTGAGAGTGGAAGCTGTCATCAAGGCTAAGGGTGAGCTAACACCATATTGAATTCGAGAATTACCGATGGAGGGCGCCACGAACTTGTCAGTTTCAGCGAGCTGTCTGGATACTTTTGATCACAGTGTTGGTTGGTTGGTTGTTTTGGGGAAGGAGACAAGACAGCGAGGTCATCGGTCTCATCGGATTAGGGAACGAAGTCGGCCGTGCCCTTTGAAAGGAACCATCCGGGCATTTGCCTGGAGCGATTTAGGGAAATCACGGAAAACCTAAATCAGGGTGGCCGGACGCGGGATTGAACCGTCGTCCTCCCGAGTGCGAGTCCAGTGTCTAACCACTGCGCCACCTCGCTCGGTAATCACAGTGTATTTATTCATAAGAACATGGATATATTTCATAGTAACTTGGCAAAGTTCAATCGAAGATACAAGGTCATATGTTCACAATGTACAGGGTGTCTCACTAAAGACGCCCGGGAGGGATCCGCGGTTCGTGCGGCGCGTTTGATGGCTGTTGCCGCTGTGTCTGCCAGTTGTCGCTATGCGTAGTTCTCGAACACCAATACTCTGCCCGTTCCCCCTCCATTGTGCGACTGAATGTGGTGGTGTTTTCTTTTGAGTTCTTTTGTCAAGTTTAACCGCTTCAGATACTGTTGCTTGCATCGAGTGCGGGGCTTTCCCTGCCCTTATGTCGCTCGGCCCTGTTCTCAGATAGAAACACCGTGCGCGTTGTCTTCTACCCCGTGCGACAGAGTATTCTGGTGTTTTGTTTTGGGTTTCCTGCCGAATTTCCACTCGGTATGGTATACACGAGAGATCAAAGAGTGTTGAACTACGCAAAAACAGAATCGAGTGCGGAACGTCGGCTTGATTTCATACGGAAATTTGCCGGTGTGCATGTTGCCAATGATTCGACGATACAGTGCAAAAATTTCGAGACACTAGATGTGTGTTACATAAACGAAGGCCTAGGAAACCTAGCGTTTTAACCGAAAATAAATTAGACGAGACAGAAGAGACCTTGGAATGAACTCCAATAAAATCTCTGCACTGCTTGGTACTTCAGACTGGTGTGTAAAAGGCAGCTGCTAACAGAGCCGTGCACAGACTGAAATTGAAACCAAAACTGCATAAACTGAGGAAGTCAGATACTATTGCTCGATGTCGTTACTGCAACTGAAGCATGGCTGCATTTGTCACGGTACGTAAATTCTCAGGACAATGGAAGCTGGAGCTCCGAAAATCCTCATCAATGACACCAACGACCTCTGCATGGTGTGAAAACAGGATTGTGGTGTACAATTAGTGCAAGACGAATTACTGGGCCAATCTTTTTTTTTCGGAAAGGTATGTAAACAATGTAATATATTTCGAGAACTAATAACTAACGATGTACAGTTATATAATGCAGGGCAACGCAGGACCACACATCGTCACATCGTCAATGCTTCTACGACGAAGTGTTTTTGATAATAGTATAATTGACTCGTCTCCTCGTTCTCCAGATCTAAATCCGTGTGATCTTTATCTTTGGGGAATGTGCATCCAATCCCCACACGGACGAAGAATTAGAAGACAGGGTTCGGCTAGTCATTTCCAAGTTGTAGGGAGCCGAAATTCGTCGAGTGGTTGCTGATGTGTTCAGGAGATGTCAGGCTGCTCTTACCACATCATTTTGGCGTCTACTACAAATACAGGTACGCCTAAGTTCATCAGATGGCAACGTTGTTTATGTTTGACTCGGGGGAAGAGCAAGCGCAGCCGTCTACCGGCAGATCAGTGGCTGAGAGTCGGGAGCGACGGCGGACGGCATATAAGACCCACATACCCCTCCTGGGCGTCATTCGTGAGACACACCCTATACATCACAATATGCTATCTGGTTGTCAGGGATGAAGGCTACAGATTACGTAAGAGAGTAAGACTTACATGGCTACAAAATTAAAAGTAGTCACAACACAAAACTGACAATGAGATACACTCTTTTCGAACTGAAAACTACAGGGTATATATTTCAATTATTATTGCACAAGAACTAAACATTGTACAGATGTCATACAAATTGCATTTTGAAGAGAAACTCAAAGTTTTTCTTACGAACCGTGACTGACCCGGCAGACGTCAATACGGTAATCGAATTCTTGCCATACCCGTCCCAGCATGGCACCGTCGACTGTGGCAGTCGCTTCCCATATTCTCTCCCGCAGCTCTGCTACATCACGTGGTAGGGGCGGTGCATACACCAGATCTTTAGTGTGTTGCCACAGAAAAAAACTCACACGGAGTGAGATCCGATGGGGGATGCCATTTCATGAAATAGCTATCCCCTTCTGTAGCACGGCCGATCCATCGATGCGGCAGCTCCGTGTTCAGGTACCCACGACCTTCGCGAAGGAAATGGGGTTGAGCCCCATCCTGCTGAAAGATGAACGGAGAGTCCGATTGCATTTGAGGCATCAGCCATTGCTGCAACATGTCCAAGTAGGAATATCCGGTGACTGTGCTCTCGGCGAAGAAGAATGGCCCGTACAATTTTCGAAGTGACAAGGCACAAAAAACATTTACCTTTGGGGAACCAGCTCAAATTCAATGCAATGTGGCTGCTTTGCACCCCAGATTCGACAATTATGCCTGTTCACTTTCCCATTAGCGTGAAACGTGGCTTCGTCACTAAAAATTAAGCGATCAACAATGCCATCCCCATCCTCATTCAACTTTTGCAACTGCGAACAAAACTCAAAACGCTTGTCTTTGTCCTCGTCACTGAGCTTCTGCACTAGCTCCAATTTGAATGGTTTCATAGACAGCTTCTGTCGCAGAACTTTCCACACCGTCATTGGAGCCATTTCGGGTTCACGGGATGAACGAAGCAACGATTTCTTTGGACTCCTTACGAATGTATCTCGTGCTCGCTCCACATTAACTTCACTCACATTGGGACGTCCGCTTCTCTTCGCCGAGCACAAGCACCCCGTCGTGACGAATTTGTTGTGCCGGCGGTAAATGGCCTTCGTTGTTGGTGGCTTCTTACCGTACTTGGTTCTAAACAACCGCTGAACTGCTGTAGCACACTTGTTTTTGTCGAACTCCAACACAAAGAAAGCTCGCCTGAACTCGCCATGTTTGCGACTAGCGCTGACTATCGTCAAATTACTAAACTACGCTGTGGCTGTATACATGAAAAAAAATACTTTCAGGGTTTCTCTTCAAAGTGACGTATGTATGATATCTGTACAATGTTTGGTTCTTCTGCAATAACTAATTGAAAGAGTTCGCGGAGTTTATGTACACCCTGTAGTTAAAATTGCGCCATGTACTCATGTACTGAACAAAAAGCGGGTGAACATTCTTATATTATATTTACGAGTTAATAGTTCAGCTTCAACCTATTACGTGATTAACTTCAGCCTTCAGCTCCAACAATCTGTAATTTAGTTTCTTAGGATATTATCCCTCTTTTTCTTTCTGGTTTTGAACCGATCAGTAAGTGAGGTCATGCGAAGATGTCGAAACCGACTCGAGGCAGAAGAATTCAATTAAATATTTCCGATACAAATTTATAATTTTTAGGAGATGGAAGTCTGTTTTTGTCCTTGACTACAGCAGTCTTCTAATCTCGTAAATACCAAGAGGACTGACGCGCCTTTACCAACGAGGAATGTTTAATTCATGGCAACACTATGATGCCGAAAGTTTAGGTAATTATTTGAACCGTAAGACACCATGGCACCATTTCAAAAGTTACGGAATTTTTTGACTACTAAACATCTACATCTGTACTCTGAAGTGGACACTATGAACTGCACATTTCTCAACATTTAAAACAAGTTGCCAATCTATGCACCACTTTCAAAATCTTATCAAGATCTGACTGAATATTTAAGCAGCTTCTTTCAGTCAGTACTTCATTACAGATAACTGCATCATCTGCAAAAAGTCTGAGGTTACTAATAATATCGTCCGCGAGCACATTAATATGCAACATGAATAACAATGGACCAAACACACTTCCCTGGGGCAAAGCCGAAGTAACGTCTACGTCTGACGATAGCTCTCCATCCAATGTAACATGCTGCGTTGTTCTGTACCAAAAAGTAATCAGTCCAGTCACAAATTTCTCTTGATACCCCACACGATCGTATTTTTGACAGTAATCATACATGTGGTACAGAATCAAATGATTTTCGGAAGTAAAGGAATATTGCATCTGCCATATGGCCTTGATCCAAATCTTTCAGTATGTCATGTGGGAAAAGTGAGAGTTGGGTTTCGCATCATTGATGTTTTCGGACTTTAGGATGGTTGTCATAGAGGAGGACATTCTGTTCTCTGGGAAGTGCAAAATTGTTCTGTAAAGCCTCCTCTTTCTTCTTCTCTAATTTCCAGTGGTTCATTCAATAATAATGTATGAAAATCTGCTTCAAAATATGCAAAACAGCACGAAGATTTAAGTTACCCGTTCGTATCGAACAAGGGCTACTTTGCTACTACACTTGTCTATTAATTTGCAGAATATCCGAAAGTATGCTCTTCTACTGTTATTGCTTTGTTTCCTAGTCTAGTGGTTGAAACGCAGTGTATACTCTGCAGTTTAAGATACCTATTGTACAATCTTAGATGCGCAAAACAAGACGGAGCTGGACACAGCGAAGCACTTTAAGCAAATGTTTCTCTTTGAGTTCAACTGGGAGACAAATTCTGTAAAAAATACGTCATGGGGCTTCATCTTGGTGCAAGGCTTTTGATCTGAAGTGGCTTCGGCGGCTTTTGCGTCAGATCCACGACTTGTAATGCAGCTCTCATGTCGCTTCACGAGGCAGAGTGAACCTCGTTCCCGACGTTCCTAGCACATCATGACATTTGAAGAAGCCGCAGGTGACGAGCCTATGTGTAAGAAAACGAGGTGATGATCAAGAGCGGTGAAAACTAAGAGCTGGTCCAATAATACACGCATCTGTGACGAGGCAAATATTTTCTCCGTCGTTAAGTCAGGAACAACTGTCAAAAAACGCGAAATTTTGTACTACGTACGGAATTTGAGGGCTCAACAGCCGTAAGCGAAAAGTGAACTACGGTCTATATTTACCTCACTACCCTACATTTAAATACCTAGCAGAGGGTTCCATTGAACCACTTTCACAATAATTCTGTTATTCCACTATGTAACAGCGGACCTAACAAAAGAGCACTTAAATCTTTCCGTTCGAGCTCTGATTTCCCTTATTCTATTATGATGATCATTTCTCCCTGTGGAGGTCGGCGTCAACAATATATTTTCGCATTCGGAGGAGAAAGTTGGTGACTGCAATTTCGTGAGAGGATCCTGTCGCAACGAAAAACGCCTTTGTTTTAATGATGTCTATCTCAGATCCTGTATCATGGCCCTGACACTCTCTCCCCTATTTCTCGACAGTACAAAACGTGCTGCCCATCTTCGGACTTTCTCGATGTATTTCGTTAGTCCTATCTGGTAAGGATCCCACACCGCACAGCAGCACTCAGACTTGCACCTTGTAAGTATTCTGCCAATGAAACGCAGTCTTATTTTCCTTGTCCTGAACACTATATATGTTATCGTTCTAATTAATTTAAGTTGATAGTAATTGTAATTCCTAGGTATTCAGTTGAACTGACAGCCTTTAAATTAGTGTGATTTATAATGCAACCAAAATTTAACGGATTTCTTTTGGTACCCATGTGGATGATTTCATGTTTCACCTTATTCAGAAACAACTGCCCCTTTTCGAACCATAGAGATATTGTACTTAAGTCATTTTGCAATTTGTTTTGACCTTCTACTGACTATACGCTAAATGACAGCATCATCTGCAAATAACATAAGAGGGCTGCTCAGATTGTCTGCCAAATAGTTTATATAGATAAGGGACAACAGAGAGCCTACAAATGAAAACTGGGCAGCGGCATCGTTTTCAAAAGAAAGTTCTTAATGCAAGCCGGGCGCTATGACCGAGCGGTTCTAGGCGCTTCAGTCCGGAACCGCGCTGCTGCTACGGTCGCAGGTTCGAATCCTGCCTCGGACATGGCGGTGTGTGATGTTCTTAGTTTAGTTAGGTTTAAGCAGTTCTAAATCTAGGGGATTGATGACCTCAGATGTTAAGTCAATAGTGCTTAGAGCCATTTGAACCATTTAGAGCCTATAACACTACCTTGGGGAACGCCAGAAATCACTTCTGCTTTGCTCGATGACTTCCCTTCAGCTACTGCAAGCTGCGGCCTCTCTGAAAGGTCACGAATCTAGTCACATAACTGGGACGATACTCCATAAGCACGCCATTTGACTACAATCCGCTTCTGAGATAAGGTATTAAAAGCATTCTGGAAATAATAAATACAAAATCATTTTGAATGTTTTTGTCGATAGCACTCCAACACTTCGTGTGGGTAAGGAGCTAGTTGTATTTCACAAGAACGATGTTTTCTAAATCCGTGTTGATTATGTGTCAATAAACCGTTCTCTTTGAAGGCAATTCATAATGTTCCAAAATTCTGCTACATATCGACGCTAATTTCGTGGATTCCTCCTACTGCCTTTCTTGAATTTTGGCGTGACTTCTGCAACTTTCCAATCTTGGTGGTGGGTGACTCACGTAGACACGCGAATGGATGACAGATGGAAATACTAAGTTCTATGCTGAATTCCAGAAATAACAGGACGTGGGGAAGGTGGACAGACGATATTTGAAAGTATGCAGGAGTAACGGGTCGATGCATAATAATGTCTGAAAGTGATCTTTATCTAGCAGTTTTTTCATATGATTTATGGTGATTAAAGTTATTAAACAATCCAAAGAACTCAACTCAGAGCGAAACCAAACAAGATAGAACACAATTTCCTTGAATGAACTGCGACTCCCTTGGAAGCGTAAGTGACGATTCCCACGAAGTCTGCTGCTACCAGCACAGCTGAATGAATGACGCACAGGCTGTGAACTTTTAATTAAGTTCTCGACTGCCTAGTTCTGAATGGAAGAAAGACGGAAGACTTCTCCCGCTGTAATTGAGTCGAGGTTAGGTTGAGCCCTAACAATTGTAGCGGATTGGGGGCCACAGCTTCTTGGATCTATCTCAACTAGAACCAATAATGAAACGCGATTTTGTAAATGCTACAGTGTTGTTACAGCTCTGTAGACGGCTACTATTTACTTTTGCAGCCGTTAGCGTCTCGCAGGTGAAGGTTGGCAACAGTGCGACGACCCGTCATGGCTACTTAACGCCGTCTCGACTATGGTGTCTTGTTTTAGCCCAGTACCAACAATTAGCGCATTTGCACGGTAGTAGCGACTGTTGAAAGCTTTTTTGGTTTTATTTCGCTGTCATTTGGGTCTCTACACTCCGATAAAAATACTTTGATATTTCAGCGAATGGAATAATAGGAGCCAGTTGCCATCCAATCACAGGTATTTGTAGAGCGCCACGTGCTCCCTGACTCATACTGTGTTGTAGGTTCGCGCAACGTCTTAAGTAGCGTGTCTGGCAACACTGGCCCCCCACTGCAATCGCTAAGCAGTTTTACTCCGAGTTTAGCGCCAGAATGCATAATGAAATAATTCTATTCCCTCGCAGGTGTTCTTCGTGAGACGATACATCACTATCGAAGTCAATCGACATCTGCAGTATCGAAGTCAGTCTAGCTGTCCAGAACCAATCACATACCACCCATTTCCTCAGACCTCTGTAACGTTCTCTTGTTGGTTTGACGTAAATGTTTATATGCGAACTGTAACGTTTGCTTTTACTTGCACTCCAACTTACTGTATGAAGGGATGAGACAGAGAAAAATGCGGACATTGAATTACCACGGATTAACAGATCGGAAACAATACCGGTGACGTATTTCTCATGTGACAATCTTAAGTAATAAGGATCACATTCCCACTCGTGCAGAGAATACCATTACTGAGCGGTACGGCGTCGCGTACTGCAGTTCGATGCAAAAATGTGTGATATTTTTAGCTCCGCTCTGCATTACACTGTTTAACCACAAAGCCAAAGGCAAACGCAAACGGTGTACAGGGTGTTCAGAAATTCTCGTTACAAACTTCTACGACTTTTAGTGTCCCGGACATGGGTTTCTATTCAAAGTATTATGTACTCACGAGTCAAAAGCTGTAAGTGAAAATTGTTCTGGTACCTCTAACAGTAGTGCTACTCCAGTTGCTAAGATTCTAGCTTAGGCAACTTTCAGAGTTGTTAGTATGGACCAAAACTAGAAAAAATGTCTAGGAAACATGAGCTCAAAAATGCATGCCTTAAGAGCTATGAGCACTTGTTCAGTGGAGGAGATGTGTTTTAAAGTAGCGAAGATGACAAATGCTCGCATGTCCTCAGGTATCCGATTTAGGACCCACGTGTACTGAACTTTTTTTCCTTGTTTTGGTCGATACTACCGCCTCTGAACGTTGGCTACCCTACAATTTTAGCAAGAACGCTACCACCATAAGTATTCCACTGTCAGAGGTTTGCTTAATATTTCGACTCGCTCGTTTCCGCTACAGGGACCCTTACTTCAAATTGATACATTTATCCTTTTCCATAACCCTACGAAGCCTGAATCATCATCATGCGATCACATTTACAGGCGCCGGCGCGCCAAAGAGACTTGTACAGGCATGCTGATTCAAGTAAACAGGCAGAATACGGCACTGCGGTAGGCTCCACGCCTATAGAAGACGGTTGTTAGATCGCTTACTGCAGCTACAATGGCAGGCTCTCAAGATTTAAGCACCAGCGATGGGGGACAGCGTCTACGAGGTAGCGATGAAGTGGGGAATTTTCCCGTGCGACCATTTCACGAGTCTACCGTGAATATCAGGAATCCGGTTAAATATCAAATCTCCGACAACGCAGCGGCCAGAAAAAGATCCTGCTAGAACGGGAGCAACGACGACTGAAGAGAATCGTTCAACGTGATAGAAGAGCAAGCCTTCGTCAAATTGCTGCAGATTCAATGAGGGGCAATGAATGAGTGTCAGCGTGCGAACCATTCAATGAAACATTACCGATACTGGCTTTAGTAGCCGAAGGCCCAGTCGTGTACTCTAGACGACTGAAAGAGACAAAACTTTACGCCTCGCATGGGCCCATCAACACAGTACGACTGGAAACATGTTGCCTGGTCGGACTAGTCTCGTTTCGAATTATATCGAGCGTATAGACGTGTACGCGTATGGAGACAACCTCACGAATGAGGTAGCGATGAAGTGGGGAATTTTCCCGTGCGACCATTTCACGAGTCTACCGTGAATATCAGGAATCAGGTTAAATATCAAATCTCCGACAACGCAGCGGCCAGAAAAAGATCCTGCTAGAACGGGAGCAACGACGACTGAAGAGAATCGTTCAACGTGATAGAAGAGCAAGCCTTCGTCAAATTGCTGCAGATTCAATGAGGGGCAATGAATGAGTGTCAGCGTGCGAACCATTCAATGAAACATTACCGATACTGGCTTTAGTAGCCGAAGGCCCAGTCGTGTACTCTAGACGACTGAAAGAGACAAAACTTTACGCCTCGCATGGGCCCATCAACACAGTACGACTGGAAACATGTTGCCTGGTCGGACTAGTCTCGTTTCGAATTATATCGAGCGTATAGACGTGTACGCGTATGGAGACAACCTCACGAATGAGGTAGCGATGAAGTGGGGAATTTTCCCGTGCGACCATTTCACGAGTCTACCGTGAATATCAGGAATCAGGTTAAATATCAAATCTCCGACAACGCAGCGGCCAGAAAAAGATCCTGCTAGAACGGGAGCAACGACGACTGAAGAGAATCGTTCAACGTGATAGAAGAGCAAGCCTTCGTCAAATTGCTGCAGATTCAATGAGGGGCAATGAATGAGTGTCAGCGTGCGAACCATTCAATGAAACATTACCGATACTGGCTTTAGTAGCCGAAGGCCCAGTCGTGTACTCTAGACGACTGAAAGAGACAAAACTTTACGCCTCGCATGGGCCCATCAACACAGTACGACTGGAAACATGTTGCCTGGTCGGACTAGTCTCGTTTCGAATTATATCGAGCGTATAGACGTGTACGCGTATGGAGACAACCTCACGAATGAGGTAGCGATGAAGTGGGGAATTTTCCCGTGCGACCATTTCACGAGTCTACCGTGAATATCAGGAATCAGGTTAAATATCAAATCTCCGACAACGCAGCGGCCAGAAAAAGATCCTGCTAGAACGGGAGCAACGACGACTGAAGAGAATCGTTCAACGTGATAGAAGAGCAAGCCTTCGTCAAATTGCTGCAGATTCAATGAGGGGCAATGAATGAGTGTCAGCGTGCGAACCATTCAATGAAACATTACCGATACTGGCTTTAGTAGCCGAAGGCCCAGTCGTGTACTCTAGACGACTGAAAGAGACAAAACTTTACGCCTCGCATGGGCCCATCAACACAGTACGACTGGAAACATGTTGCCTGGTCGGACTAGTCTCGTTTCGAATTATATCGAGCGTATAGACGTGTACGCGTATGGAGACAACCTCACGAATGAGGTAGCGATGAAGTGGGGAATTTTCCCGTGCGACCATTTCACGAGTCTACCGTGAATATCAGGAATCAGGTTAAATATCAAATCTCCGACAACGCAGCGGCCAGAAAAAGATCCTGCTAGAACGGGAGCAACGACGACTGAAGAGAATCGTTCAACGTGATAGAAGAGCAAGCCTTCGTCAAATTGCTGCAGATTCAATGAGGGGCAATGAATGAGTGTCAGCGTGCGAACCATTCAATGAAACATTACCGATACTGGCTTTAGTAGCCGAAGGCCCAGTCGTGTACTCTAGACGACTGAAAGAGACAAAACTTTACGCCTCGCATGGGCCCATCAACACAGTACGACTGGAAACATGTTGCCTGGTCGGACTAGTCTCGTTTCGAATTATATCGAGCGTATAGACGTGTACGCGTATGGAGACAACCTCACGAATGAGGTAGCGATGAAGTGGGGAATTTTCCCGTGCGACCATTTCACGAGTCTACCGTGAATATCAGGAATCAGGTTAAATATCAAATCTCCGACAACGCAGCGGCCAGAAAAAGATCCTGCTAGAACGGGAGCAACGACGACTGAAGAGAATCGTTCAACGTGATAGAAGAGCAAGCCTTCGTCAAATTGCTGCAGATTCAATGAGGGGCAATGAATGAGTGTCAGCGTGCGAACCATTCAATGAAACATTACCGATACTGGCTTTAGTAGCCGAAGGCCCAGTCGTGTACTCTAGACGACTGAAAGAGACAAAACTTTACGCCTCGCATGGGCCCATCAACACAGTACGACTGGAAACATGTTGCCTGGTCGGACTAGTCTCGTTTCGAATTATATCGAGCGTATAGACGTGTACGCGTATGGAGACAACCTCACGAATGAGGTAGCGATGAAGTGGGGAATTTTCCCGTGCGACCATTTCACGAGTCTACCGTGAATATCAGGAATCAGGTTAAATATCAAATCTCCGACAACGCAGCGGCCAGAAAAAGATCCTGCTAGAACGGGAGCAACGACGACTGAAGAGAATCGTTCAACGTGATAGAAGAGCAAGCCTTCGTCAAATTGCTGCAGATTCAATGAGGGGCAATGAATGAGTGTCAGCGTGCGAACCATTCAATGAAACATTACCGATACTGGCTTTAGTAGCCGAAGGCCCAGTCGTGTACTCTAGACGACTGAAAGAGACAAAACTTTACGCCTCGCATGGGCCCATCAACACAGTACGACTGGAAACATGTTGCCTGGTCGGACTAGTCTCGTTTCGAATTATATCGAGCGTATAGACGTGTACGCGTATGGAGACAACCTCACGAATGAGGTAGCGATGAAGTGGGGAATTTTCCCGTGCGACCATTTCACGAGTCTACCGTGAATATCAGGAATCAGGTTAAATATCAAATCTCCGACAACGCAGCGGCCAGAAAAAGATCCTGCTAGAACGGGAGCAACGACGACTGAAGAGAATCGTTCAACGTGATAGAAGAGCAAGCCTTCGTCAAATTGCTGCAGATTCAATGAGGGGCAATGAATGAGTGTCAGCGTGCGAACCATTCAATGAAACATTACCGATACTGGCTTTAGTAGCCGAAGGCCCAGTCGTGTACTCTAGACGACTGAAAGAGACAAAACTTTACGCCTCGCATGGGCCCATCAACACAGTACGACTGGAAACATGTTGCCTGGTCGGACTAGTCTCGTTTCGAATTATATCGAGCGTATAGACGTGTACGCGTATGGAGACAACCTCACGAATGAGGTAGCGATGAAGTGGGGAATTTTCCCGTGCGACCATTTCACGAGTCTACCGTGAATATCAGGAATCAGGTTAAATATCAAATCTCCGACAACGCAGCGGCCAGAAAAAGATCCTGCTAGAACGGGAGCAACGACGACTGAAGAGAATCGTTCAACGTGATAGAAGAGCAAGCCTTCGTCAAATTGCTGCAGATTCAATGAGGGGCAATGAATGAGTGTCAGCGTGCGAACCATTCAATGAAACATTACCGATACTGGCTTTAGTAGCCGAAGGCCCAGTCGTGTACTCTAGACGACTGAAAGAGACAAAACTTTACGCCTCGCATGGGCCCATCAACACAGTACGACTGGAAACATGTTGCCTGGTCGGACTAGTCTCGTTTCGAATTATATCGAGCGTATAGACGTGTACGCGTATGGAGACAACCTCACGAATGAGGTAGCGATGAAGTGGGGAATTTTCCCGTGCGACCATTTCACGAGTCTACCGTGAATATCAGGAATCAGGTTAAATATCAAATCTCCGACAACGCAGCGGCCAGAAAAAGATCCTGCTAGAACGGGAGCAACGACGACTGAAGAGAATCGTTCAACGTGATAGAAGAGCAAGCCTTCGTCAAATTGCTGCAGATTCAATGAGGGGCAATGAATGAGTGTCAGCGTGCGAACCATTCAATGAAACATTACCGATACTGGCTTTAGTAGCCGAAGGCCCAGTCGTGTACTCTAGACGACTGAAAGAGACAAAACTTTACGCCTCGCATGGGCCCATCAACACAGTACGACTGGAAACATGTTGCCTGGTCGGACTAGTCTCGTTTCGAATTATATCGAGCGTATAGACGTGTACGCGTATGGAGACAACCTCACGAATGAGGTAGCGATGAAGTGGGGAATTTTCCCGTGCGACCATTTCACGAGTCTACCGTGAATATCAGGAATCAGGTTAAATATCAAATCTCCGACAACGCAGCGGCCAGAAAAAGATCCTGCTAGAACGGGAGCAACGACGACTGAAGAGAATCGTTCAACGTGATAGAAGAGCAAGCCTTCGTCAAATTGCTGCAGATTCAATGAGGGGCAATGAATGAGTGTCAGCGTGCGAACCATTCAATGAAACATTACCGATACTGGCTTTAGTAGCCGAAGGCCCAGTCGTGTACTCTAGACGACTGAAAGAGACAAAACTTTACGCCTCGCATGGGCCCATCAACACAGTACGACTGGAAACATGTTGCCTGGTCGGACTAGTCTCGTTTCGAATTATATCGAGCGTATAGACGTGTACGCGTATGGAGACAACCTCACGAATGAGGTAGCGATGAAGTGGGGAATTTTCCCGTGCGACCATTTCACGAGTCTACCGTGAATATCAGGAATCCGGTTAAATATCAAATCTCCGACAACGCAGCGGCCAGAAAAAGATCCTGCAAGAACGGGAGCAACGACGACTGAAGAGAATCGTTCAACGTGATAGAAGAGCAAGCCTTCGTCAAATTGCTGCAGATTCAATGAGGGGCAATGAATGAGTGTCAGCGTGCGAACCATTCAATGAAACATTACCGATACTGGCTTTAGTAGCCGAAGGCCCAGTCGTGTACTCTAGACGACTGAAAGAGACAAAACTTTACGCCTCGCATGGGCCCATCAACACAGTACGACTGGAAACATGTTGCCTGGTCGGACTAGTCTCGTTTCGAATTATATCGAGCGTATAGACGTGTACGCGTATGGAGACAACCTCACGAATGAGGTAGCGATGAAGTGGGGAATTTTCCCGTGCGACCATTTCACGAGTCTACCGTGAATATCAGGAATCAGGTTAAATATCAAATCTCCGACAACGCAGCGGCCAGAAAAAGATCCTGCTAGAACGGGAGCAACGACGACTGAAGAGAATCGTTCAACGTGATAGAAGAGCAAGCCTTCGTCAAATTGCTGCAGATTCAATGAGGGGCAATGAATGAGTGTCAGCGTGCGAACCATTCAATGAAACATTACCGATACTGGCTTTAGTAGCCGAAGGCCCAGTCGTGTACTCTAGACGACTGAAAGAGACAAAACTTTACGCCTCGCATGGGCCCATCAACACAGTACGACTGGAAACATGTTGCCTGGTCGGACTAGTCTCGTTTCGAATTATATCGAGCGTATAGACGTGTACGCGTATGGAGACAACCTCACGAATGAGGTAGCGATGAAGTGGGGAATTTTCCCGTGCGACCATTTCACGAGTCTACCGTGAATATCAGGAATCCGGTTAAATATCAAATCTCCGACAACGCAGCGGCCAGAAAAAGATCCTGCAAGAACGGGAGCAACGACGACTGAAGAGAATCGTTCAACGTGATAGAAGAGCAAGCCTTCGTCAAATTGCTGCAGATTCAATGAGGGGCAATGAATGAGTGTCAGCGTGCGAACCATTCAATGAAACATTACCGATACTGGCTTTAGTAGCCGAAGGCCCAGTCGTGTACTCTAGACGACTGAAAGAGACAAAACTTTACGCCTCGCATGGGCCCATCAACACAGTACGACTGGAAACATGTTGCCTGGTCGGACTAGTCTCGTTTCGAATTATATCGAGCGTATAGACGTGTACGCGTATGGAGACAACCTCACGAATGAGGTAGCGATGAAGTGGGGAATTTTCCCGTGCGACCATTTCACGAGTCTACCGTGAATATCAGGAATCAGGTTAAATATCAAATCTCCGACAACGCAGCGGCCAGAAAAAGATCCTGCAAGAACGGGAGCAACGACGACTGAAGAGAATCGTTCAACGTGATAGAAGAGCAAGCCTTCGTCAAATTGCTGCAGATTCAATGAGGGGCAATGAATGAGTGTCAGCGTGCGAACCATTCAATGAAACATTACCGATACTGGCTTTAGTAGCCGAAGGCCCAGTCGTGTACTCTAGACGACTGAAAGAGACAAAACTTTACGCCTCGCATGGGCCCATCAACACAGTACGACTGGAAACATGTTGCCTGGTCGGACTAGTCTCGTTTCGAATTATATCGAGCGTATAGACGTGTACGCGTATGGAGACAACCTCACGAATGAGGTAGCGATGAAGTGGGGAATTTTCCCGTGCGACCATTTCACGAGTCTACCGTGAATATCAGGAATCAGGTTAAATATCAAATCTCCGACAACGCAGCGGCCAGAAAAAGATCCTGCTAGAACGGGAGCAACGACGACTGAAGAGAATCGTTCAACGTGATAGAAGAGCAAGCCTTCGTCAAATTGCTGCAGATTCAATGAGGGGCAATGAATGAGTGTCAGCGTGCGAACCATTCAATGAAACATTACCGATACTGGCTTTAGTAGCCGAAGGCCCAGTCGTGTACTCTAGACGACTGAAAGAGACAAAACTTTACGCCTCGCATGGGCCCATCAACACAGTACGACTGGAAACATGTTGCCTGGTCGGACTAGTCTCGTTTCGAATTATATCGAGCGTATAGACGTGTACGCGTATGGAGACAACCTCACGAATGAGGTAGCGATGAAGTGGGGAATTTTCCCGTGCGACCATTTCACGAGTCTACCGTGAATATCAGGAATCAGGTTAAATATCAAATCTCCGACAACGCAGCGGCCAGAAAAAGATCCTGCTAGAACGGGAGCAACGACGACTGAAGAGAATCGTTCAACGTGATAGAAGAGCAAGCCTTCGTCAAATTGCTGCAGATTCAATGAGGGGCAATGAATGAGTGTCAGCGTGCGAACCATTCAATGAAACATTACCGATACTGGCTTTAGTAGCCGAAGGCCCAGTCGTGTACTCTAGACGACTGAAAGAGACAAAACTTTACGCCTCGCATGGGCCCATCAACACAGTACGACTGGAAACATGTTGCCTGGTCGGACTAGTCTCGTTTCGAATTATATCGAGCGTATAGACGTGTACGCGTATGGAGACAACCTCACGAATGAGGTAGCGATGAAGTGGGGAATTTTCCCGTGCGACCATTTCACGAGTCTACCGTGAATATCAGGAATCAGGTTAAATATCAAATCTCCGACAACGCAGCGGCCAGAAAAAGATCCTGCTAGAACGGGAGCAACGACGACTGAAGAGAATCGTTCAACGTGATAGAAGAGCAAGCCTTCGTCAAATTGCTGCAGATTCAATGAGGGGCAATGAATGAGTGTCAGCGTGCGAACCATTCAATGAAACATTACCGATACTGGCTTTAGTAGCCGAAGGCCCAGTCGTGTACTCTAGACGACTGAAAGAGACAAAACTTTACGCCTCGCATGGGCCCATCAACACAGTACGACTGGAAACATGTTGCCTGGTCGGACTAGTCTCGTTTCGAATTATATCGAGCGTATAGACGTGTACGCGTATGGAGACAACCTCACGAATGAGGTAGCGATGAAGTGGGGAATTTTCCCGTGCGACCATTTCACGAGTCTACCGTGAATATCAGGAATCAGGTTAAATATCAAATCTCCGACAACGCAGCGGCCAGAAAAAGATCCTGCTAGAACGGGAGCAACGACGACTGAAGAGAATCGTTCAACGTGATAGAAGAGCAAGCCTTCGTCAAATTGCTGCAGATTCAATGAGGGGCAATGAATGAGTGTCAGCGTGCGAACCATTCAATGAAACATTACCGATACTGGCTTTAGTAGCCGAAGGCCCAGTCGTGTACTCTAGACGACTGAAAGAGACAAAACTTTACGCCTCGCATGGGCCCATCAACACAGTACGACTGGAAACATGTTGCCTGGTCGGACTAGTCTCGTTTCGAATTATATCGAGCGTATAGACGTGTACGCGTATGGAGACAACCTCACGAATGAGGTAGCGATGAAGTGGGGAATTTTCCCGTGCGACCATTTCACGAGTCTACCGTGAATATCAGGAATCAGGTTAAATATCAAATCTCCGACAACGCAGCGGCCAGAAAAAGATCCTGCTAGAACGGGAGCAACGACGACTGAAGAGAATCGTTCAACGTGATAGAAGAGCAAGCCTTCGTCAAATTGCTGCAGATTCAATGAGGGGCAATGAATGAGTGTCAGCGTGCGAACCATTCAATGAAACATTACCGATACTGGCTTTAGTAGCCGAAGGCCCAGTCGTGTACTCTAGACGACTGAAAGAGACAAAACTTTACGCCTCGCATGGGCCCATCAACACAGTACGACTGGAAACATGTTGCCTGGTCGGACTAGTCTCGTTTCGAATTATATCGAGCGTATAGACGTGTACGCGTATGGAGACAACCTCACGAATGAGGTAGCGATGAAGTGGGGAATTTTCCCGTGCGACCATTTCACGAGTCTACCGTGAATATCAGGAATCCGGTTAAATATCAAATCTCCGACAACGCAGCGGCCAGAAAAAGATCCTGCTAGAACGGGAGCAACGACGACTGAAGAGAATCGTTCAACGTGATAGAAGAGCAAGCCTTCGTCAAATTGCTGCAGATTCAATGAGGGGCAATGAATGAGTGTCAGCGTGCGAACCATTCAATGAAACATTACCGATACTGGCTTTAGTAGCCGAAGGCCCAGTCGTGTACTCTAGACGACTGAAAGAGACAAAACTTTACGCCTCGCATGGGCCCATCAACACAGTACGACTGGAAACATGTTGCCTGGTCGGACTAGTCTCGTTTCGAATTATATCGAGCGTATAGACGTGTACGCGTATGGAGACAACCTCACGAATGAGGTAGCGATGAAGTGGGGAATTTTCCCGTGCGACCATTTCACGAGTCTACCGTGAATATCAGGAATCAGGTTAAATATCAAATCTCCGACAACGCAGCGGCCAGAAAAAGATCCTGCTAGAACGGGAGCAACGACGACTGAAGAGAATCGTTCAACGTGATAGAAGAGCAAGCCTTCGTCAAATTGCTGCAGATTCAATGAGGGGCAATGAATGAGTGTCAGCGTGCGAACCATTCAATGAAACATTACCGATACTGGCTTTAGTAGCCGAAGGCCCAGTCGTGTACTCTAGACGACTGAAAGAGACAAAACTTTACGCCTCGCATGGGCCCATCAACACAGTACGACTGGAAACATGTTGCCTGGTCGGACTAGTCTCGTTTCGAATTATATCGAGCGTATAGACGTGTACGCGTATGGAGACAACCTCACGAATGAGGTAGCGATGAAGTGGGGAATTTTCCCGTGCGACCATTTCACGAGTCTACCGTGAATATCAGGAATCAGGTTAAATATCAAATCTCCGACAACGTAGCGGCCAGAAAAAGATCCTGCTAGAACGGGAGCAACGACGACTGAAGAGAATCGTTCAACGTGATAGAAGAGCAAGCCTTCGTCAAATTGCTGCAGATTCAATGAGGGGCAATGAATGAGTGTCAGCGTGCGAACCATTCAATGAAACATTACCGATACTGGCTTTAGTAGCCGAAGGCCCAGTCGTGTACTCTAGACGACTGAAAGAGACAAAACTTTACGCCTCGCATGGGCCCATCAACACAGTACGACTGGAAACATGTTGCCTGGTCGGACTAGTCTCGTTTCGAATTATATCGAGCGTATAGACGTGTACGCGTATGGAGACAACCTCACGAATGAGGTAGCGATGAAGTGGGGAATTTTCCCGTGCGACCATTTCACGAGTCTACCGTGAATATCAGGAATCAGGTTAAATATCAAATCTCCGACAACGCAGCGGCCAGAAAAAGATCCTGCTAGAACGGGAGCAACGACGACTGAAGAGAATCGTTCAACGTGATAGAAGAGCAAGCCTTCGTCAAATTGCTGCAGATTCAATGAGGGGCAATGAATGAGTGTCAGCGTGCGAACCATTCAATGAAACATTACCGATACTGGCTTTAGTAGCCGAAGGCCCAGTCGTGTACTCTAGACGACTGAAAGAGACAAAACTTTACGCCTCGCATGGGCCCATCAACACAGTACGACTGGAAACATGTTGCCTGGTCGGACTAGTCTCGTTTCGAATTATATCGAGCGTATAGACGTGTACGCGTATGGAGACAACCTCACGAATGAGGTAGCGATGAAGTGGGGAATTTTCCCGTGCGACCATTTCACGAGTCTACCGTGAATATCAGGAATCAGGTTAAATATCAAATCTCCGACAACGCAGCGGCCAGAAAAAGATCCTGCTAGAACGGGAGCAACGACGACTGAAGAGAATCGTTCAACGTGATAGAAGAGCAAGCCTTCGTCAAATTGCTGCAGATTCAATGAGGGGCAATGAATGAGTGTCAGCGTGCGAACCATTCAATGAAACATTACCGATACTGGCTTTAGTAGCCGAAGGCCCAGTCGTGTACTCTAGACGACTGAAAGAGACAAAACTTTACGCCTCGCATGGGCCCATCAACACAGTACGACTGGAAACATGTTGCCTGGTCGGACTAGTCTCGTTTCGAATTATATCGAGCGTATAGACGTGTACGCGTATGGAGACAACCTCACGAATGAGGTAGCGATGAAGTGGGGAATTTTCCCGTGCGACCATTTCACGAGTCTACCGTGAATATCAGGAATCAGGTTAAATATCAAATCTCCGACAACGCAGCGGCCAGAAAAAGATCCTGCAAGAACGGGAGCAACGACGACTGAAGAGAATCGTTCAACGTGATAGAAGAGCAAGCCTTCGTCAAATTGCTGCAGATTCAATGAGGGGCAATGAATGAGTGTCAGCGTGCGAACCATTCAATGAAACATTACCGATACTGGCTTTAGTAGCCGAAGGCCCAGTCGTGTACTCTAGACGACTGAAAGAGACAAAACTTTACGCCTCGCATGGGCCCATCAACACAGTACGACTGGAAACATGTTGCCTGGTCGGACTAGTCTCGTTTCGAATTATATCGAGCGTATAGACGTGTACGCGTATGGAGACAACCTCACGAATGAGGTAGCGATGAAGTGGGGAATTTTCCCGTGCGACCAATTCACGAGTCTACCGTGAATATCAGGAATCAGGTTAAATATCAAATCTCCGACAACGCAGCGGCCAGAAAAAGATCCTGCAAGAACGGGAGCAACGACGACTGAAGAGAATCGTTCAACGTGATAGAAGAGCAAGCCTTCGTCAAATTGCTGCAGATTCAATGAGGGGCAATGAATGAGTGTCAGCGTGCGAACCATTCAATGAAACATTACCGATACTGGCTTTAGTAGCCGAAGGCCCAGTCGTGTACTCTAGACGACTGAAAGAGACAAAACTTTACGCCTCGCATGGGCCCATCAACACAGTACGACTGGAAACATGTTGCCTGGTCGGACTAGTCTCGTTTCGAATTATATCGAGCGTATAGACGTGTACGCGTATGGAGACAACCTCACGAATGAGGTAGCGATGAAGTGGGGAATTTTCCCGTGCGACCATTTCACGAGTCTACCGTGAATATCAGGAATCCGGTTAAATATCAAATCTCCGACAACGCAGCGGCCAGAAAAAGATCCTGCAAGAACGGGAGCAACGACGACTGAAGAGAATCGTTCAACGTGATAGAAGAGCAAGCCTTCGTCAAATTGCTGCAGATTCAATGAGGGGCAATGAATGAGTGTCAGCGTGCGAACCATTCAATGAAACATTACCGATACTGGCTTTAGTAGCCGAAGGCCCAGTCGTGTACTCTAGACGACTGAAAGAGACAAAACTTTACGCCTCGCATGGGCCCATCAACACAGTACGACTGGAAACATGTTGCCTGGTCGGACTAGTCTCGTTTCGAATTATATCGAGCGTATAGACGTGTACGCGTATGGAGACAACCTCACGAATGAGGTAGCGATGAAGTGGGGAATTTTCCCGTGCGACCATTTCACGAGTCTACCGTGAATATCAGGAATCAGGTTAAATATCAAATCTCCGACAACGCAGCGGCCAGAAAAAGATCCTGCAAGAACGGGAGCAACGACGACTGAAGAGAATCGTTCAACGTGATAGAAGAGCAAGCCTTCGTCAAATTGCTGCAGATTCAATGAGGGGCAATGAATGAGTGTCAGCGTGCGAACCATTCAATGAAACATTACCGATACTGGCTTTAGTAGCCGAAGGCCCAGTCGTGTACTCTAGACGACTGAAAGAGACAAAACTTTACGCCTCGCATGGGCCCATCAACACAGTACGACTGGAAACATGTTGCCTGGTCGGACTAGTCTCGTTTCGAATTATATCGAGCGTATAGACGTGTACGCGTATGGAGACAACCTCACGAATCCATGAACCCTGCCATATTAGCAGGGGGCTGTCAAGCTGGTGGAGGCTCTGTAATAGTGTTGGGCGTGTGTTGTTGGAGTGATTGGGACCCCTGATACGTCTACGTAGACTCCGACAGGTCAGACGTACGTAAGGATCCTGTCAGATCAACTGCATCCATTCATGGTCATTGTGCGTTCCAGCAGGAGAATGCGACACCCCACGCGTCCAGAAGTGCTACAGAGTGGCTCCAGGAACACTCTTCTGAGTTTAAACACTTCCGCTGGCCTCCAGACTCCGCGACATGACCGTTCTTGAGCGTATCTGGGATGCGTTGCAAAGTGCTGGGCAGACGGGATCTCCACCCTTCGTACTCTTACAGATTTATGGACGGCACTGAAGGATTCATGGTGTCAATTTCCTCCAGCATTAATTCAGACATTAGTCGAGTCCTTGCCACTTGTGTTGCGGCACTTCCGCGTGCTCACGGGGACCCTACACGATATTACACAGGTGTACCAGTTTCTTTGGTTCTTCAGTGAATCAAATTATAGACTTTAGTTAGTCAAAGCACATCAACAAAATACATATACATGATCGTAACACTTTTCCGTTTAATGTATGGAGAATGTCTCGCAAATGACCACCACTGCGCTGGCATGCAAGAAATTCGCTATGGCTGCCAGACAAGATCTAATTTCGATTTCGCCAACAACACGGCGAATTTCCTACTTTCACTCGCGATGTTCAATTTTACTGACATACGTCAATGGTTTAATTTAACCCCAAAGAAAAGGAAGTCTTAAGAGTTTACGTCTCGTGACCTGGCGGCCATCGTTGGTCATCATTACGAGAGACGAGGCGATCCGGAAACGCTCACACACCACCTCAATGGTTTCTCGTAACGGATGACAGGTGGCACCATAGTGCTGAAATCACAGTCTTGAATGTCTATTCCACTGAAATGAGGCCACAAAATATTCCTTATCATCGCTAGGTATCGGTTTCCGTTAACTGTCACAATTTGCCGTGCCTCATGTTCAAAAAAACATTCGCCGCTGATACGGTACCGCCTACCCAAAAGCCACACCAAACCGTCACTCGCTATGAATGCATTTCCATCACTTGAACCACGCAAGCATTTTCTGACACCCGGATACGGAAGTTCTGTTTATTCACGAATCCAATTACGTGGAAGTGGCCCCGTCATTAAAGATGACATACCTAGCAAACGCGTCCTCTTCTCAGAAGCCAGTTACCCAACTGTCATCTGTCCTTGTGATCGGCTTCTTTCAACTGTTACGTTAACCGAATTCTGTAAGGATGATAATTGGGTGAATTCTCCGAACTGAAGAATATCTTATGCCTAATTGCTGAGAACGTCGAACAAACTTCACGAGACTAACAGACTCTCACGAACAACTGCAATGTTTTGCGCATATCGGCCAGAACGAGGGCGCTCTAATGCAGACGTCACCAAACCTTTTCACAGCTGGCCGGATAATAGACCAAATCACGAGCGCAAGATCCACCATCATTCTGTACTACATCTAAATACAATAATTTAAAACTGAAAATGATAAGTTTAAGGCACATGTCAGGAGATCTCCTATTATTGTAACAATAATCTCAAGATATCCTTTTCTTCTGTAAATAATGTTTAAATCTAAACTGTTATCACAACATCTCGTGTTCCATACGTTTTATGAAGCACATTGTAGTACCATCGGCGGGCCAGATGAACTGCATCCGGCCCGTGGTTTGGCGACCGTTGGATGCGTCACTGAAATTTATAATAATTCTGCGAAGTACGAACTGTTGATTCATTCGCTAATCTCTCACAGTTGCCGCGTAGCTTTCTCCGTTCTGATAAAATGTTTTTACTTCAGGCATGTGCGGCGTAATAGTAAGCTACTCCGCGGTTACACAGACAATCAAGCAATGTGAGAAATTCAGACCCCGGCGACATTTGGAATGGTTACAGAAGGAGAAATGAGAGACAACAATGTGGTCAACCGACAAATAAAGACGTATTACGCGGTTCAAAACTGGTGCTCTCTTCGAAGGCTGTGAAGTGTAAGGATTTTTTGCAGCGCAGCAACGTGTCTGTGAGATGTTATCCTGGCACGTGGGCGAGTCCTGGACTGGCCTTCCATTACAGATGGAAGAGAGAGAGAGAGAGAGAGAGAGAGAGAGAGCGGAAACCGTCCCACGCCTTGCGTCAGGTGGGTGCAGCAAGGCGACTAACCCAAGCCTCTCCGGCGACTTTCGTCTGTTAATCCACCGCTTCATCTTCTAGTTACCTGCACAGATTACGCTTGAAAGCAACTCTCACGAGAGGAATCACTGCTATTGTGAATGCTTCGTTTGTCGTGTCATGTTGGACAAAATACTGTTTTTTTTCAGAAGCAATGTAATTTATCTTCGCATTAAGGGTGGCCATACATACATTCGTTGTTTAAGAATTTCGCTCTTTATGGTTAGGTAATACGAGTCGAATCCCTTGAAATATACCAGATCTGGTATGTTTTATGATTTTTATTTTTGTGCACGTGACATACGTTACGGTTTTCAATACTCCTAGCCCACCACTACCATCATCACAAAAAAGAAATTAAATGAATGCCATGTCCATTACACATCTCGCATGAACTGTAAATGGCAGCAACCGCTATCGATTCGATTCCTAAAATGCTACCAATTTAAGCTGGGGAGTATGCGACGCCGCAAACTGACAAAGCAATATTGTGTTGCTGGCACCCATATAAACAGTACATCAACATCTACGTCAGGGCGAATTTCCAGTGTCATAGGCGTCTAAAATTTTTTTCGTTAAAAATTCTGAGATGTTTTCATTCATAAAACGAGTTTATGATGTATTGTGTTCTTTATACCAATATTTTAGAAATAGTGCACATACAATTCAGATCGATCTGCGAAATCACTTACAACCGCCAAAATAGCTAGGGTTATCTACCTAGAGAAATTTAAGACGGACTTCTCGCATAAATTTTGTGGTGTCACCGCCAGACACCACACTTGCTAGGTGGTAGCCTTTTAAATCGGCCGTGGTCCGCTAGTATACGTCGGACCCGCGTGTCGCCACTATCAGTGATTGCAGACCGAGCGCCGCCACACGGCAGGTCTAGAGAGACTAACTAGCACTCGCCCCAGTTGTACAGCCGACGTTGCTAGGAAAGGTTCACTGAGAATTACGCTCTCATTTGCAGAGACGATAGTTAGCATAGCCTTCAGCTAAATCAATTGCTACGACCTAGCAAGGCGCCATTTATCCTTTGCTATGTATCTAATGAAGCATGTACAGTAAAAAGACCAATGTTCACCAATTGAGGATTAAAGTTAAGTATTCCAGCAGCTACGTACTTTTCTTTATAGCATTCATTACGTATCCTGTTTCAGACCTCACGCCAGCCTGCGTGAGTTTAAGCGCGTGGCTTTCGGTTACCCGTCACTGTGGATTGGCTGTCTTGCCAGTCCACAACATTTTTAGTTGTGGGACACACAGATACCGAAATGAGATTCATTGGAAGAGTCTGTAGAAAGAGGAATCCATTTAAAACGGCGACAGTTTGCATAATTTCTGTCCTACGTATTTTTAAGAATCAAGTTTGTCTGGTAGACTGAAATCAGATGTAGAGATAATATTCAAACAGGAATTGCCCTATTCGAGTATTTTTGATGGAAGCGAGAGAGTTATAGTATTCTCAACGTTAACACCGGGAGATGTTACAAGAACGGTGCCGCGAACATTAAAAATATTGTGAACTGTCGATAAAAAAAATCGACTGATTGTTTCCCGTACTAATTTCACTTAAAGAAAACGAAGAAAAAATAGAGCTTACGCGGAGGATCATTGATTATCGTTTTCCCGCGAACAATCCACAAACAGAACACTTTGCAGTAAATGACGGCAGGATACTACGTATTTCTGACTGTACAAGTGGCTACCGTGGTTAAATAACTGCTGGACTGCGACTAAAATGTGCCCCACTCCCTCCGTTTCAGCGAGCCACGATTTTATTTTCAATAATTTTGCAAAATAAATTGAATTAAATCAGTGACATGAAATGGATCAACTCGATGGAAATAAAGTGAAGCGAATTAAGTTTTACGAATGAGGTAAGCTCAGAAACGCTGTATTCCACTGTAATGAAGATACCGCGACTACCGAATATTTGTACTACACGCCAGGAATCAATACCAGTCACTTGAGCTATTGGGATATTTCAGCATGCTCCTCTGGTGGTCCTGTTCAGAAATGGGCAACCTTAGGTTGTTTCTTTTAAAGTTACAGAAGGAAACATCAGTGACAATAAATGATTAAGTCAGACCTGTAGGCACGCTTTGACCGCATTGTTGTACACGCTAATGCTAGCGGTATCTACAATTTTTCATTTGTTACGACATATTCATTTCCTTCAACTACTCACAGTAAACACCGACACGATTATATCTGATCATGCGACCTCCGATCTTGCTCACATCCTTGTCCAAATGAAATATCCAGGCATACCAAAATTCGCGCAAACCAACAGCCCAGCGCAGATACAGTACAAAATGTCGCTTACAAAATTTCGTGCCGTGCATATTTTCAGCAGAAAATGGACGTGAAAGAAAGACAGCTTGGCGACGCCGCAGTCATTCAACACTGTATACCTATGCTGTTCATTTATACTGCGTTCATCATAAGAATAAACATCGTACCATTTATTCCACCGCGTTTGCTTGAATCTCACTGGATTTCGTTTCACGTGGAGCGGAAGCCGAACTGTGTCCAATATAGACAAGTACGATCATAAGGATACGTTTTATGTTGTATTACACGCATACAGACGGCACGATAATGCGGGCCAACAGCTTAACCGACGCACTGGTAATATCTTACCTCCTTCTTTATCCCAATCCGAGAAATACATTTCGGTTCTGTAACTCTCATCCGCTACGTTGATAACGAGTCGATCAACAACAGAATCGAAGAAGCCGCATAGGCGCCACATTTTCTCCACTTCTTTTATGACGTGCCATTCTATATGCCGCCAGCGTTCGGCAGTTACATGTGAAAAAGCTGCGTGGGTTAATTCCAGTACGCCTGACAGCTTATAACAGTCTCCTTGTTCCTCGCAGAAAATCCGTTAACTTGGCTACAGATCAGTTCTCTTGCGTTCATACTGTAATGGTTCGATGGCAAATGTAAAAATGCAGCATTTGTATTGTGTGCTCGATGCTGTGAAAATTATTGTTTTTAATGTTTAAAGGACAATTAATGCGCTGGTTCGTGAGAGATTACATCTTTGGTATAAAAAATGGACATAGTTCAAATAAAGAGTATTTACTTCTCATTTTTGTAGCAAAAAACTAAATTATTTTTTTTTTTAATCTGAGCAATTTTTGGTAGCAATCTTTTATAAAATATCAGTAATTAAGAATTTATAATTGAAATGAAAACAGGAATTTTGCGTACAATATGCAATTAGAAACAGGTTTGCAATATTCATAAAGAATGTTATCGAATTTTACAATTACGAGATGTAGGTATTTCACATTTAACGAAAAAAAGGATGACCAAGGCGAGACCTGAAGCAGTGATTAATAAACTGCAGCAAATTATTAACCTTCTACGCTACCGGTACATACATACAATATGTATCTCAACTGCATGAAATACAGTTTCTCGGAAAGCTTCAACGCCGATTTTTCTTTTGGAAATTTATGAAAACCATTAATACAGCCTATTTCTCGGCACTTTTTAACTGCGTCCCACACGCTTGTTTCACTACGGAACAAGGAGCAGCCTCAGCCACTTCCATACTGCGTATTAACAAAGCGACAATCTGAGCACAACAGTAAAGTGATCGAGTGTTCACGATTTTTGAAATTAAAACTACATAACTAAAGCGTGATTAAGAAAAAAAGGTTGATGGCTGTTAATACATTTGATTATCTTAAAGTTTCATTTAACGTAACTTAGTAATAAGATAGTATTACACGAGTAGGACCTACTTCCAAGAGCGTAACAACACCAGAGTACGTGTGCTACGGCTTCTGACCAATCATAGCGTTTGTGTTTGTTTACATCAGGTTTATTCTTATGATGAACAAAGTATAGCGCAGTGGATAGAGTTTCGCGCTAGAATATAGGAGTTGGTGAGTTCGATTCTGGCTCTATGTGTAGCTTTTTTTTCTAATTTTAGACCGCACGATATATGTCTTCTTATTCGTAATACAGCAATTAAAGCAGGTCTTATTCAAAAGACGTGCTGCTATTTAGTACTAAAACAGAACGAGAGTACGTTCGTTTTCATTAGACCTAACTTATTCTGCTTTAAACCGAAGAGTTCGGAGAATCACATTAATAGTTGCGATATGTTTTCGTATGTCGGAGGTGTCGATTTGAAGCATCTCTCTGAACACTATTTTTTGTAGAAAACATTCTATCGCTGACAGTTTACTGGAAATATTTCAACTGGTCGTTCTTACCAAATGTAATGAGTTTAACACCTCCACAATGGTATGTTTTGATATTATTTTTGTGCTATGGCATGTACAATACGTAATTTTCAACTGATTATTACTCTTCATGAATATTTCTGACATTTCTGCCCAATAACTGTTATGCTCAACATTTAAAAAATGTATTTGTAAGATACATGTCGTTTACTAAACTATGTATACCGGTACTACAAAGTTATTTGGCAGACGAAAACTAAAGAATAAAAAGAAATATACCTAGGTCCGGAATAGAAGTCGTTAACTCGACTATTCTGTTGCAAAACTACTCACTACTGTAACTCGGAAGGGTGGCTGTATTTATTTAATGAAGGACATGTGATTAGTGTTAGCAAATTACCTCTCTCTCAAGCCTATTTTTCTACCGGAAAGATGCAAAGGCGAATCTTTGTAAGAGACGTTTTTGTACCGCTGTTTTGCAACGAATCTTGCTATAGCGGCCGACAGCACAAAGTTTGGTGCACCCTGTATATTATGAGTTAGGACTGATAATACACTGGTGCGACTGACTGCTGAATGGTGAGAAGCAAAGCCAAAAGAGGGCTATTCACCCTTTTAGTACAACTGCCCAGACAGTAGATTTTAAATATTTTTACACAATTTGTACTAAAAATATGAATCGATCTTTTGTCTGGGCTAATCCAGAGTATCCTCTCTATATTTATGATCCTTTTACATAAAGACATTGTTAAGACCCACCGACTTGCGGAATCGATAGACGTGACATTGTTACTATTATTGCAGCCAAGCAAATTCACATATTCACCGGTTACCTGTTCTTCTCTGTTTTCACTGAACCACCTACTGATGATGGTACTAACGTGTGTTAATAAAAGAAGTTGTAGTATCCCACGCAAACGGAGGGGGCTCGCAGGGAGCGATAAAGTAGGCAAGGAACCGAAATACAGACCATTACGTCGTCTAATTGAAATATTTAAAAACGCGTAACTCTTTCATTTATTTCGAATAAAAAATGCTTTCAGTGATGGGATATTAGAGCCTCCTCTACACACCGTCCAGCAGCTTGCGGTAAGCGACAGACACCAATGAAGATAGTAACCAAGCATGATGAAAAAGCAATAGACAAAGCAGGTTGTATAAATTTCTGTCAAACGGCTCTCATAAAACGGTGGTAAAGACAGTAACAGTTACGCACTACAGCAACTCGCACAAGACACCAAGCAACACTGGGCAGAAGCAGTCTATAACGAAAGCAATCGACGGTTATCTCCGCGGGGTTGTGATCGTCACTTTTTTTATCTATTCTTCGTCTACGTGATACAACGAAGCACACTTTTTTTTCTTAATATGTCGCAGCACTGTCGTTTCAAGTATATCAAACTGATCGGCAGTCACCAGCCACTCGCAACAGTGAAGAAATGCGGCACGCGCGGTGTTGGCGTGACTCACCAGCATGTCGCGGCCAAGACGCGCTGACGGGACGCAGTCAGCTGACGCACTGAGCTCGCGCGCCCGGCTTCGCTCTGCGCACGTCCCACTGGCGCTCGCTGCGCATGCGCGGGGGGCGGGCCGGCCGCGCCAGAGGGTTTATCCGCGCCCGAGTGGCCATCAGAGTTCTGCGAACCATCTCTGCGCGCGCCGCCCCGCGTCAGCTGGTCGCGCTGTCCGCGAGCCATTGTCGGCCGCGCGCGCCGCTCAAGTTTCGCTGTCACAAAAGGCGATTACTGAATAGTGCCGGGCTGAGAATTCGGGAATGCTTTCCAGAGCCAAGTTGTAAAGCGCATCGGACTGAATTCGCTTCTCTCGCGCTGGGTAAGGGGGAGAGGAGGAGGGGGAGGAGGCCACCAGCGGCAGTAGAAGAGGCCTCTCGACCGACTGAGTGGGACAGAACACGGTGGACTAGCTAGGAGCACCGAAGCGACTGTGAAAGGAGCGCCGTACGAAAATATCTGATGCGATCAGCAGCCAGTACCTTGGTAAAAGTCACAGACGCCTCCTCTGGCCCAGTTCTGTAACAGTCACTCGGCGGAGATGTTCCCCGTCACATTCACTGGCCTCTTCACTCGTGGGAACCTGCTGGATTTTTTTGAAACACTGGACTCTTGCTACTTATGATTAAAATCGAACGGCCATCCTGCTTTAGATTTTCGATGTCATCTCCAAATTACTTTAAACTGGTAAGTGGCCACTCACTGGCGGATTTTAGAGACTGGCCACCGATATTTCTGGCGTATTTAGGAAAACCCGTGGCTCTCCCACATACCGTATATTACCTGTTTTGCCGCAGCTTGCACTTATTTTCCTGAGGATTTCGAACATCTTCCACCATTTTAAACTGCCGAACATTTTTTTCCGGGTCGACAAATCCTGGTGATCGTATCTTGGTTCCATTACAAAACGGAACGTCAGAACTCTCTCTGTGGCGAAGTTACATTCCTTAAAAATAAACCGATCGTCATGTATCCTCAACTATCTCTCAGTGATTTTTATAAAACTATAGAACCTGGAAATGCCTCGAGAACCGATCTATACAACGTGCCTTCGTAAAGCCCAAACGTTGCACGGTCACTGCCAGAGTTGTGATTAATTAGTACTGACTACATAGAGTAATTTGAGACAAAGTTGGACACTCAGTAAGGTGTCACAGTTTTTGCTGCTTCATTCATCTCTGTAGTGGATGAAAAATCGAGATGAATCCAAGCGGACGGCATTCTGAGACGGGATGAAAATAAGGCTGAGATACTGCATAAGGTGAAAGACCATAATGTTATTCTCGAGCCATTTGGTCTCACGATAAGCCAGGAGAAACTTTATTTTTTGCCTCTTTGTTGACAGAATATCCGTATTAACATCACTCTGGCATGACAAACAATGTTAGATCCACCAAATCAATTTCGTTATCTTGCAGTGTAATAAAAACACTTAATCAGCCATCTGCAGAAGTTTTGTTAGCTTCTGGGAAGTTGTCTGTTGGATAAAACCAAAACTGATGCTCTACAGGATTCTTGATATATGAACCATTACACGCAGTCAAGAAACCTGCATTCAAACCAACTGGAATATCAGCGAAATACAAATGGTGGCTCTGAAGTACTTATGAACTATGATTTAGAAAACGAAATGAGGAAAATAACTAACGACGATATAGGTATGTTGTGAGACAAACGCTTGATGTTGCCTGTGCTGAATCCAGGCTGAAATGGTTTGGTTATCTCAAGTGAGTGGACCAACAAAGCTCGGACGGAGTGTGATTTGAAAGGGAACCGAAAGGCAAGAGTCCTAGAAGACGGCCAAGGAAAAAATGGATACGTCAGATTAGAAATGATCTATCTGGCGTGGACTGAATTTGGAGCGGACTATTGCTGTAAATACCTAAATGGACAGAAAAAATGTGGAATTTAATTGCGCAGTTATATAGCGCAATCTAGTGATAGAGATGTTCTTGATTTTAAGGTGTTTCGGTTGTTCTGGAAATCCAGTGACGAATATTCCAATAAAATTACCGAGGACCAGACCTCACGTTTTCCTTTACAGATCGGCTTGTACCAACGGCACTCGAGAAAAGAAAGACAGTCATTGTTGCCTTTATTCTCAGAAGTTCACCTTCTCAAGAAAAGAATGCTCGATTTCAGAAGTACCTTGTTCATTCTTCCGTCGCTGCCTTCTAGAAGCCTTCATGTTTATAGATAATGATAGTAATTTCGTGAAGCTCAGTAGCCGCGTGCTAGTCTTTCAACTGGACGCCATTTTGGCGGTGTGCGTGTCTCTAAACAACGCCTGTCGGCCAACCAAGCAATGGGGACTTACTGTTTGTAAGACACAAAATGCGGATGTTCTCAGGCATTTGTGTAGTCAACTGGTTTTCGGCGTACAATGCCATTCACTGCTAGAGAATAAGAGACTACCATCACCAGAGAGGACGCGGTACAGCAAAAAGATTGCAAAATATATTATACCTAGAAAATGTGATGTAGAAATAGATTAAATACCGTCTTTGGTACTGTAGTTCTGACATAGCTGAAATATGCTGGCATGTTCCTTTGCATTTATCAACTGTTTAATTACATGTGATTACGAAGGCTTTCCCGGCGTAATAATTGATAATATTCTTCTGCGGTGTGCAGCCGGATCATAACGCCATCTTGACACAATATTTCAGCGGCCCATCTGGCCGCCATATTTGTATGTATGGAGTGTAGCCATGTATGGAAGTGAAACATGGACGATAAATAGTTTGAACAAGAAGAGAATAGAAGCTTTCGAAATGTGGTGCTACAGAAGAATGCTGAAGATTAGATGAGTAGATCACATAACTAATGAGGTATTGAATAGAATTGGGAAGAAGAGGAGTTTGTGGCACAACTTGACTAGAAGAAGGGATCGGTTGGTAGGACATGTTCTGAGGCATCAGGGGATCACCAATTTAGTACTGGAGGGCAGCGTGGAGGGTAAATATCGTAGCGGGAGACCAAGAGATGAATACACTAAGCAGATTCAGAAGGATGTAGGCTGCAGTAAGTACTGGGAGATGAAGAAGCTTACACAGGATAGAGTAGCATGGACAGCTGCACCAAACCAGTCTCAAGACTGAAAACCACAACAACAACAACATCTGGCCGC
Organism: Schistocerca americana; assembly: GCF_021461395.2. Classification (NCBI taxonomy): domain Eukaryota; kingdom Metazoa; phylum Arthropoda; class Insecta; order Orthoptera; family Acrididae; genus Schistocerca; species Schistocerca americana. Next base: position 120,210,335 of record NC_060122.1, on the reverse strand, counting down.
CATCTTCAGGTGATAGTGCTGGTATACGATCTCGCCGGAACTGACTTCTCAATGCAATTTTTTTTTCTTTGTTGTTATTTTAAACCTGTACAACAGGCAGGCTGTCGGCAGCATTCTACGCCGCTCTTCAGCCAGAGGATACACAAAGAGAAGAAACACTGAGAAGACACAGAAGTTACAGAACGGTGGGCAATAAAACATTAGACACATAAAGACAAACACGGAGCCGGTCACACGCGACGATAATCCACACTGCAAACTGTTGATACGACGCACAAACACTGAAGAAGACGATGGCACAGGTGAACGATGGAGTGTGACGGTGAACACTGAACACTAAACACGACGGCACACACGAAACACCGATGGCGGTGATCTCCGGCGCGCGAATGTCCACTTAGCGTGTGCGAGTCCTCAATGCAAGCGGCGGCTCCTATTATATAGGCCGCAGAAGGCCCACAACGCGTGCGCGAGAAGGTGCCGTAACTGCCCTCTAGCGCAAGTAAACAAATTGCGCCGCCAGTAGTGTTTAATTACAGATTTAATGTACATTACAGTTTCACTATCGAAGATAATATATAATCTTATTTTGCTCGAAACACTCTATGCGTGACGTTTTCTGCATAGTTGTTCTTCGTTACTGTATCCTTTTTGATGACGATTGCTAGTTACTGTCTGAAGATAATCTTGTAAGCCGGAAACCGCTTCACTTAATAAATTAATACTGTAGGATACCCACGTGTTATGTTTGTCGTCTGTAAATACTAGACATTTCTCTCATTGTCGTGTATATGGTAGGCTGGTGTTCTCCTCAGGTCCGAAAAGAGCTTACGAGCCAGTTGTAGAGAAAGTTACAGTTTATGTTATACTTACAAGTTTTTTCTCATACAGAAATCGTGGTTAGACATGGAACTGTGACTATTTGTCGATAAACTGAAATGTAAAAGAAAACCCTTCATCTGCTGTAATTCTGCATTATGTTATCTGCATAAAGTAAACATCTTACGTGGATTTTGTTTGACGGAGATAAGGATTATGGCTGTAACGGGATTCGAGGGTGGGGCATATTTAATGCTTGTAGCTTTCACCTGAAAACTGCACAGTTTTCTGCTGCCTAGCAACGCGTTTGCGGCTAACATTGTTGTACACAAATTTGTTGCTTGGACGACTTTGTCTGTGTGTAAGAAGCTTCACGTTTCAATAAAGACAGAAGGTGAAAAAGTCAGGAAAAGGCTATACGTGAGTGCAGAGAGGCAGTAGCTTGCTTCTCAGTATTGCTGTTGTGGTCGAAGAGAACTTTTTTCTTCTACTACAATTATATGTAGTCTATTCGCTTTTATGATAGATTTTAAAGTCACTCCCGTGTTTAGTACGTTAGGTTTCGTGTTCTAAGCTCAGTTCAACTCGGTGCTTTTCGCTGAGATTGCCGCTCACAGAGGGACCGATAGAAGTCGCCTCACTGACTTGATTTCCTCTTGGTGCCAACCTTACTGAACAAACAATGCTGCATACAGTAAAGCAGCATAGACTGTTAGGTAGCTCGTCACATAATCGCCGAACGTAGTAAGTGCAGTTCCACCACTGAATTTGTGTTACAGCAGTTAAACTACGCGGAAAGCAAACGAAATGGTGCCGCTGGAATATTCAAGAGAAGCTAGGCGAGAAGTGTAAACAAGGTGGCGTGAGTATTCCCCGTAGGTTTCTCCTGGTGTAAGGACGTCTCCAGGAACTGGCAGATAAGCCGGGCTAGAGAGCTTGCGGATTCTCGAGCCGACTTATTATAGCGGCTTAACGACTCCTGAGACCTCCAACACATTACGCGTAGCGTGGATAATACGCACACAAAGAGAGTGAATTTTCTCACCACTAGGTGGAATTGAGGGTAAAGAGGTCCATAAAAAGGGAATCTGCAGGGGTGGGGCCCAAGGGTGATGTTTTCATAGTTTAGCAGGGGAGGAGAACAGCCCTCCTACAAATATTGTTCTTGACAATTTCGAAGCAACCAATTTGCGCTTTTACAGTAGGTTCTGGGAGGTAGGCATTGGTGACCTGTTCATGGAGGAGGAGAAAAAATGGGGAGCCGAGTGGAGGATTGGGACATGAAACTGCAGCTCAAAGCTAAGACAACGAATCATTTCATCGCTGTGAAACAAGTGCCCATGTGTAAGAAATACTAAGACATTCTGACTAAAGGAAAGAGGTACTTGCTACCACCTAAAAACTTCTGCTCTGTTGTTGAACTTTGACTACAGATTGTGATTAATACTAAGACAGAGCCATTTTCGAAGTCTGCGACTGCTGGAAAATGTGTGAGATAACAGGCTCGGGTTTATGTGACACATTCTGCAACTGAAAAGTAATTATATATTTGACGCCGAGGAAACTGCGCAGCTCCTTCTCGTTGTACGATGCCATTTTTTTTTAATGCGTTGAAGATGTGCAGCATTCTCTACAGAAAAAACTATTAAAATTAATATAAATTAAGGCAACTGGTTATTATACTAATTGTTATAAATATTATATTTTACTGATTATTATACGTAGGTTGGAACTTAAATAGTGACAACACTGTTGTGGAGACACTATGCCATTGAATCTACTATTGTCGCTGATAAAACACGTTGTTGACATACCTACCTTACCCCCGATAAAATGGACTCGCCCGTTCCACGTCACCGGCGTGCCCACAATCGAGGGAAACACAGTCACTTGTGAGCGATCGGTCTAACGTAACGGTGTCACTGAAATGAAATGATCGTACGGCATTGTTGGCCGGGAGACCCCAAGCGGGGTGTGCGGCCGCCGAAATTGCAAGTCCTTTTTAGCTGACGCCACTTCGACGACTTGGGAGTCAATGATGGTGTCGCTATGTTTTCGAAACAGGAACAACGGAGTAGGATCAAGAACGAATGTGCCAGAGGTCGTACAGCACGACAGTGTCATCAAGGTCTTCAAGAGGCCTAGTCCTGCGGGGAATTGGCATTGCCGTACAGAACACTGGCACTTTGGGTAAAAGCCTTCAGCAAGGTCGGCAAACTGTGGCAGACATGCGTCGGGCAGGTCGTCCTAGCGTCTCTGAAGAAAACGTGCATGCTGCTACCGCGTTAGTGGACAGTGATCGACGCCATTCGATTCGTGAACTCACCCACGAAACCAGATTAGCGCATACGACTGTGCTTCGCATCCTGAAGGAATGCCTGGGCATGCGAAAAATTGCATCACGATGGATTCCGCACGACTTGACGGAAATGCAGAAATGGATACGTTACGATGCTGCTCAGACGCACTTGGAGCGCGACGGAGAGGCTTCCTTACGCCGTATCCTAACAATGGATGGGACATGGGCCACATCTTAGGAGCCAAAACTGAAACGCCAATCAAACGAATGGCGTCATTAAGGGTAGCCGCGAAAGTCGAAAGTGCTTCAGAGCCGCAGTATGGTGAAAGTTATGGTTATACTCGTGTACGACTATGATGGTGTTATCCTAACGCATTACGTTCCTTCACGGCAGACCGTCAGTGCACAGTATTATTGTTCGTTTTTGGAGCATCACCTGCTACCAGCTTTGCGAAAGGAGCGGCGACACTTACTGTGCTACCCAGCCATCATTTTGCACGACGAAGTGCGGGCGTATACAGCGCAAGCTGTGGCTGCTCTGTTCGGCCGATGGGACTGGTAACTACTGTACCATCCACCGTACTTCCCGGACTTAAGTCCTTATTATTTGATTTGATTCCGAAGGTGAAGAAACCACTTCGTGGCATTCGATTCAGAAGTGTTCCAGAGACAGGCAATAGACCGCTCCATTCGTATCATCAACAGAACAGGCTCTGCAAACAGTATACGCCTTCCACATCGCTGGCAACGGGTTCTACACAACGCTGGTGCTCCAGAGATAGGCAGTAGACCGCTCCATTCGCACCATCAACAGATCAGCCTCTGCAAACAGTATACGCCTTCCACATCGCTCGCAACGGGTTCTACACAACGCTGGTGCTCCAGAGACAGGCAGTAGACCGCTCCATTCGCACCATCAACAGAACAGCCTCTGCAAACAGTATACGCCTTCCACATCGCTGGCAACGGGTACTACACAACGCTGGTGCTCCAGAGACAGGCAGTAGACCGCTCCATTCGCACCATCACTGCACTGCGTTCAGCTATGATTCGTCGTTCTGTTCCCACCCAGGGCATCCATTGTCGCCGACTGTGGTGAAGATCAGGGAAAGATCCCTTTTTTCTAATATTTTTGAGAGACACGGCGGTGTCACGAGCGGTAGTGAGCGTCCTCACGTGTGCCGTGACGGCATTTTTCAATAGGACAGTGCTCGTCCGCTCATGGCCCGTGTCATTATGAACTATCTGCTTGACGTTGACTTACTCCTGTGGCCCGCAAGGGGCGGCTCGAACGTCAAATGAGTCACAGTGCCAGTATCCTCGATACCAAGGACCAGCAACAGCATTTGTGGACCACCTTGCCTCAAGAGAGGATACAAAGGCTTTCCAAGGGCATCAGGCCGTAGGGGGTGCACGTCATACTAATTAGTGTGCTCATACTGTCAAGTTCTTTGTAAATTTAACTCGATTTTTTTATCGCTGAAATCACGTGCCCTCCCAGCCCTTGAAGTTTCATTTCGTTTCCTCCTGCTCTTCCAGGTGCTTCACTTTAGCTGTCAGGCAGTGTGTGTAAAACGTCTACGAGTGGCATCTGCAAGGGGAATTTTTCTATATGAAATGATTTTTACTTCTACAGAAAACTGAAGAGCGGTACCAAATTTCATTCAAGCATCATTCATTGATAAACTTTTATGGCTGGAACCTGTGAGGGGAAATTCGCGTAACAGTCTTAACTGCTCACCATGATGCTAAAATTCCCTCATCTGTCGGATCTTTTTTTTGTATAGTAGACCTGGTTAGATCCTTGTGCCTTGCAAGTCTCTTTTGAATGCGTTTTAAGCTTCTGCGCTAAAATTTAGTTTCACATACATTTTACACCCGATCCTGTTGAGATGATGCTGTATATTTGCTACGGACTGTGTGGAACTGTCTGGGATTTCTTGCCTGGAGGCATATAGACAGTCGTTTTTTCATCGCTCTATTTGCGAGTGGGACAGGAGAGGAAGTGACTAGTAGAGTCACAGCGTACGCTCCGCCACGCGTCCTCAGTCCGTGGGTCCACATATGTGGACTTCGCAGTTTTATTTCGTATAGTTTATGAACAGTATCTGTGAACTGAAGACCTCCAGTACTCGTTTGTGGAAGTGTCGTAGTTTCTGTCCATGCCACTAGATTGCACCACAATCTGCTTGCACTGTGATGTTTGAAGATACGAAATAGCTACAACCAGCGTGCGCTCTGAAGGTAATTCAGAATAATACCTTATTGTGTATGCCAAATTTATTTTCTTTTTTGCTTTACATATATAAAAATACTCGCAAATGTGACTGATATACGTTCTTTCCAAAACTATCTCTTATTGTGAATGCAGTGGGCATCGAAAGTCGGAGTACACGTATGCGCACTTCAGGTCTCAACCTCAAAGTTTTTCTGTTAACCTTATCCATTGTAAAGTTCTAGTTGGTATGATATTGTGTGAGGAAATTCTCATAATTATCCAATTGTTGTGGCAAGATGTTATATAATTTTTAGGATCTCGAGTGCTTAAACATCAACAATTAATTTATGAAGTTATTTTCAGTAATCAACGATGAAAAAACACTTCGGTTGCTGGAGGAGAGTGACTTCATTTCACTTTCAGACAATGAGAGTCAACAATTTTCAGATGAGGAAGCTATCCCTGAATCTGCAGTCATTACTGAAGACGCAGATATAGAAATAGAAGGTCGCAGGGCAGTGTAAGTAAACATAAATTATAATGGACTTGCTCACAAATGGTAAACAAGGAACCAGGTGAAGATAATTTCGAAGATCCGACGGATGGTGTGTTAAGGGATCCTGCTGAATACTTTTTTGAATATTATGATAAGAAATTTTGGAACAAACAAATCTGTATCATGTGCAAATTAGTAGTGAGAATTTAAACACAAACATGAACGAAATTCTTTGCTTTGTTGGAATTGGAATTCTAATGGGTACACTCAAGCTACTACAAGCCAAGATGTACAGGAGTAGGCTACTTGATCTGCCTCTCATCACTGATACTATGACTAGGGACAGGTATTTCAAGTTACGAAATAGCTTACATTTCGTAAATAGTTTACACGATCATGATAGGAGTGACAAATTTTGAAAAGTTAGGCCTTTGATCAATTTTTTCAGGAATAAGAGTCTCGTCTTGCCACGACCTAAACATATCTCAATTGATGAGCAAATGATTCCATTCTCTGGCAGATGTGCAATGAGAACTTATGTGCCATCTAAGCCTAATGCTCTTGAGTTGAAGAACTTTATTTTGGTAAAATAAGATGGTTTAGCTCTTGACTTCATAATGTATACTGGCAAAGAAACAGTGCATGGCACTGAATTTAAAGAAATAGGTTTAGGTGCAAGTGTCATTAAGCTTTTGACTGTGACAGTTCCAAGAAATGGATTGCATGTAATATATAATGATAGATTTGTTTTACAGGCATTAAATCAGTTGAGCTTCGCTTAGGCAACAATGCATATCAAACAGGAACTGGAATGAAAAACAGAAATTGTGACGTGGTTTCAAAACTCCAAACTGATTGTGATCAGAGATGAATGGTATGAATATGTCACGGAAGACAAAAAAAGGTGTGTGCACTTAAATGGAAAGATAACAAGTCTGTTATTTTGGTATCTTCTTGTGTTGGGAGTGAGCCGCTCATTAACTTATAAACGATGATCAAAGGCTCAGAAAAGAAGTATTGAGGTACCACAACCAGGTATTGTGAAGAGTTACAATTGCAACATGGGCGGTATTGACCTGTGTGGCAGATTCATGGCCTGCTACAGGTCAAGTACTAGAACAAGAAAATGGACATTCAGTCTATTTAACCATTTTCCTGATTTAGCTATTATTAGTTGCTGGATTGTATAGCAAAGAACCTGTGCAAAAGAAGAAGTACCAAAGTGTGACAGACTGTCCCTAATAAACTTCAGACTGAATCTGGCTAATGTACTGATAAAATGCCGTCATGTCAGAAGTCGCTCACAACTCTCCAAAGAAATAACGTTGGATGAACAGGAGGTCACTGACAGTTCGGGGGAAGATAAAGACAATAAACTCAAAAGAAGAAAAGTTGTGTCCATGCCAAAGAAGCCAACTCAATGTGACCGGGTTGATCGTGTTCCACAAAATGTAGAGGAAAAAAATGCTTCTAAACGTCGCTTGCAAATCCCGCACAAGAACTTTGTGCAAGAAGTGTAATGTTTATTTATGTGTGACTAAAAACAATTATTTCGTAAAATTTCGTCAACAAAAACTTTAATATGTTTTTCAATGTATTATTTATTTACCGGTTAAGACCTGAAATCCACATATGTGTACCTCAAATATTTTAGACTGCACAAAAAATAAAAATGCAAATGTAATCCTGAATGTAATTATGTGTAAGACTAATAAAAATAACACTGGAAACAATTTTCCCCACTTATTTTATCTTCGGGACTCGAGAGGTTACAGTAGCTTGCCGAGTATGTATGTAGACGCAGACGTAGACTACAGGAATCAGGTCCTATGTAATCACAGCACGAACAATCTTTATTTATAGCATTTGTAAATGATTCACTAAGCCGTAACCTAATACATGTCTACTGGGCTTCGTGTGACGTTATCTCGAACAGTCAAATTTTCCTTCATTGCTCTGGGTAGTCCAACCGTCTACCCGCAGAGGCCATCCTTGTCCTGAAAGTATCCAAGTTCGGTTATATTATGGCAAATACATAACAATCAACAACATTTTGCGCAAACACTTTGAAACGTTTTCAAACTTTCTGATCTCCACTGCTAACTCTCATTATGGTTTATCTGTTTAAAGAGCAAAGCGATTCCCTTGTTGATTCTAGCGGAGTAACCGCATGTAATTACACCTTAGTAGTTTGCATTATTTCAAATTACGTTTAAACTGACGGTCAAAAGATGGAACTCACGGATGTAATAATTCGTAGCTGTTTTCTTCAGTCCGAAGACTGATCTGATGCGGGTCTTCGCGCTGCAACGTTCCCTCACTCCCGCCTCCGCGTAAACTCCTGCAGCCGACATCCACTCGTAGCCTTTTCCGGTACTCATGCGTTGGTGACCCTCCACATATTTTATCCGTCCATCACCTGTCTGACACTATACTGATTATTAAGGTTGGGTTCTATCAACCAGCACCCACTTTTAGTCAACTTGCGACACAAGTTGATTCTTCCCTTAATACAATTCATTTCTTACTCGAATGGTTCAAATGGCTCTGAGCACTATGGGACTTAACATCTTAGGTCATCAGTCCCCTAGAACTTAGAACTACTTAAACCTAACTAACCTAAGGACATCACACACATCCATGCCCGAGGCAGGATTCGAACCTGCGACCGTAGCAGTCCCGCGGTTCCGAACTGTAGCGCCTAGAACCGCACGGCCACCGCGACCGGCATTCCTTACTCGATCTACTCAAATAATCTGCACATTTTAAAATCTTCTACACTTGTCTGAACTCTTTATTGTCCACGTTTCACTATCGCCCACGGCTACAATCCGGACAAATACTTTCAGAAAATACTTCCAAACATTTGAATTTGTTCTTTCTGGGGTAGCACTAAGTACCCCTATGGCCGGACGACTTGTCTAGTGATACGATAATAGCTATACAAGACTTCCTCGTTAATCAGCGTGTTTGTTACTGAAAACCGTATCAAAATTTCTACAATACTTCCTGAGGTTAGCCTTCACATACGAGACACGTTCTAATAGTACGTTTCTTCATTGTTTTTGAAAGAGAAGATGGTACACCAGGTGACACAAACAAACGCCACAGAAACCCAAACCCGTTGCTGTTTCAGTGACGCAAGGGACGTCAGCAGAGGAGGGATGGCGTCTGCGTAGAGTGCCGAAGGTGCAAAAGGTGCAAAAGGGTGTGCTCCAGGTTATTCGAGTACACATCACGATCGCAGGCAGACGTGTATGATGACGTGGTTGCCAACGGAAGTGCGTGCTGTTATCCGGTGTGAATGGGCTTGTGGGACTATAGTCCGATTAGCATTACTTGACAGTTAACACTTCACGCGTTGGAGCTGCTTTCCTCCAATCAGAGCGACCAACGTCAACCCCGAACCGTTGCCAAACTGCTACGACAGTTGATCAATTCATTTCTAATTCCTTGTCCGGCATTCTTTCTTGATGTCTTTGGATCCCAAATCATCGATCCGCTCTTTTACTTCATAGCTCATCACACATGATAACCAAGTCAAAAACAACGCACACACACACACACACACACACACACACACACACACACACACACACACACACAACGATGCTAATGAAATCCACACGTTTCTTGCACAATACTAACCAGATAGTTCTGCACAAGACACGATTCAGGGTAACATACACAGTTATCATGATCACTTACATTCGATAAGCTTCGCATGACGTTGCGTGAAGCCGAATTTTTGAAGGCTACAGTTCATCGTGGCGACTGGGTCACCACAGTTATAAATATAACTAGTTATTTGTGGTGACTATTTTCGCAGCAGCTGTATATAAATTTCAGCAAGCAAAAGGCGTTTTTCATTTCAACTACTACAGTTTATAAATATAACAACTTATCCAAGTGTTGTGACGTAGCGAAATGGTTAACGTATGAATCCGACATATAGAAGGTCGTAACTTCGAATCTAATCAGATATAGCCAATTTATAAATTTCGAGATCTAATCGAAACAGGTAGATTTTCAGTTTTATTCAGTTAACTAGTTTAACTACATGCTGCGACCCTGTCTAACTCCATTATCATCTACTGCTTCCCTTTCATGTCCTTCGACTCTTATAACTGCAGCTTAACCTTTGTACAAGCTGCAGATAACCTTTCGCTTCTTGTATTTTATTCGTGATCCCTCCAGACTTTCGAAGAGTGTAGCCCAGTCAGTATTGGAGTATTGGAAAAACCTTGCTCTAAATCCGAAAATGTTATAAACGTAGGTTTGATTTTCAACAGTCTATTTTCTAGTACAGGCAGTAGAACCATTATTGCCTCACGTATTCCCACACTTCTGCGGAAGGCAAACAAATCTTCCCCGAGGTCAGCTTCTGTATTTTGCAGGCGTCATCTATTAACTGATTTGTGGGTAATATCCACACTTTTTAGCATCTATTTCCTTTGAAAGACGAACTACCACAGTCTTCTTTAACTCCGAGAGTCTTTTGCGTGTCTCATTACATCCTGCACACCGCGTGGAATAGTTTCGTCATGGCTGACTCTCACAAGGATCGCAACAATTGTGAGAGAATATCTATTTCAGTAGCTCTGTTTTGACGAAGGCCTTTCAGTATTCCGCCAAACACTTCTCGCATTAACGCATTCATCTGCTTCCTCTTCTCTCTATATAACATTGTCTTCGTGTTTATTTCCGTTCTATAGACCCTCTGCGTATTCCTTCCGCCTTTCTGCGTACCCAGCTTTGCTTAGTACGGATTTGCATGTGAGCTCTTAATGCTCATACAGGCGCTTTACTTTTCTCTCAAGGTTCCTTTTATGTGCTCCTCGTCTATCCGTTCCTGCGTTCTCATTTTGCAATTCCTATCGGTCTCAAGTTTTTGGATGTCTGTATTCACTTTCGCCTGCATAAGTTGCTGCCTTTTTATATTTTCTTCTTTTGTCAGTTAAATTCAGTATCTTGTATTTTATCCAAGGATATCAACTGGGGTTGTTTTTTGCTTGTTTGATCTTCCGCTGCTGTCACTAATTACTTCATGTCTCGAAGCTACCTATTCATCTTCAACTGTATTCCCTTCGTTTGTATCAGACAATCCTCATCTAATGGTCTCTTTGAAACTCTCCACAATCGTAATTATTTCACTGTATTCCTGTTCCATCTCAAATTCCCTCCTTTCTGTAATATTTCTTTAGGTTTAATCTGAAGTTTATCACAGATAATTTATGGTCGTTGGAAATGGTATGCTGTTAAAATAAGATCTAGTTTCTATACATCTGTCTTACTATTATGTAACCCAAATCACATCTACGTGGTAGAGGTGTGTTACTCGTACACAACCTTATTTCATCAATCTTAAACAAACTATTAGCAGTTCCCCCATTCGTTCCTCTCCTCGGTCTATTTCCTCCTACTAATTTTCCGTCACTTCCTTTTCCTGCAATAGAATTCCAGTCCCCAATCACTATGACCCCCTATCATTACCCATTCTTTCAGTTTCTTCATCTGCAGGTTAATAGACATATAAACTTGTGTTACTGTAGTGTGTCTTGGTTTTGTATCTTTCCTGGCTACATAATACTTTCACTAAACCGTTCATTGCAGCTTAGTCGCTATTTTCTAGTTCGCTATTAGACCTACTCCTGCGTTACCCGAATTGGTTTTTTGTGTCGATAACCTTGTAGTGATCTGACCAGAGACCCTGTTCTTACTACTACCGTACTTCACTAAATTCTTTTAAATTCTCTAACCTCTTATCCGATTAATGTAGCTCACATTTCATGCTCCTATCGATAGAATGTCAGTTTTGTTTTTCCTGCTGACGATGTCCTCCTAAGTAATAGCAACCGGGAGACCCGAATCGAGGACTATTTTACTACCGCATTATTTAACTTCTGGGGTATATTATCATCATTGTCCGCCCCCGTTAGCTGAGTGGCCAGCGCGACAGAATGTCAATTCTAAGGCCCGGGTTCGATTCCCGGATGGGTCGGAGATTTTCTCCGCTCAGGGACTGGGTGTTGTGGTGTCCTAATCATCATCATTTCACGCTCATCGACGCGCAGGTCGCCGAAATGGCGTCAACTCGATGGACCTGCACTCGGCGAATGGTCTACCCGACAGGAGGCCCTAGCCACACGGCGTCTACATCATCTCATCATTAGCAATATAGTAGAATTGCGTGTCCTCGGGAAATGTAACGGCAGCAGCATCCCCTTGCTTTATCTGTGGCAAGATCATATTGGCTGATATTGCAATGACCAATCAATCATCCACACTGCTGCCCCTACGACAAAGGTGCTGACCCTCTTCAAGAACCATTTTGTTTGTCTGTCTTGTCCGCAGTTACCGCTGTCACGTCTGGTGGTCTAGTGGTAAGATGCGCGCCTGGAACTTAAAGGTCGCAGGATAAGGACACAGTCGGACAGCGGGTTTTTCCAGTCCACCTATCATCGACGTGTATATGTGGCAGGAATGAGATGTGGATCGGATTCCGTATTCAACTAAAGGTCCTTTCCCAGGTTGGATTACAGGGGCCGGTTTGGGACACACGAGTGGTAAGTGGCGTCCAATTGAAAGTCTAGCACCAGGCCAGTAAACCGTACGAAATTAATACACGGTCCAATCACATTAATATGACCACCTGTCAAACCTCCGAATCGAATGGAGTTCGGACCGCTTTGAGACGAGCAGGAAGATAATCAATGAGGTTCTGGAAGGTAGCGACAGGGCTCTGGAGATGTGCTGACCCCAGTACCGTGGGCAGCTGCGCAAGGTTTTCTCGGTTGAGGATCCATGGGGCGATCAGCCCGATCGACCTGGTCTCACTGACTCTCAGTTGCATTTAAACGTGGGGTCTTCGAAACACGCACGTACACTGCTCGCTGTGTGGCACGTTGCCTGATCTGCTGGCAAACTGCCTTCGTGCCGAGGAGAAACAAAATACATGCAGGGCTGGAGATGCCGCACGAGGATAGCTGCGTACTTGTGTTGATCCGTTGTGCCTTCCAGAGTGACGAGACAACCCAGGGAATGCCACGAAAACGTTCACCAGACCGTAACGCTCCCTCCTTCGGCCTGGATGCTTCCGACGATTGTTGTAGTGTGTTTGCCGTCTGTCCGATGCAGCCAGTGAGTAGATGTCCAGATGCGGTACTGCCTTTCAAAATGCAGCCTTCGACACTGATGAACAGCAATCAGCATGGCTGCATGAACATGAACAGGTGGCTGCTTCGGAGGCCCGTACCCAGCGACGTTCGCTGAACGGTCGTTGAAGAGACACTGTTAGTAGCCCCTCGGTTCATCTACATCTACATCTACATTTATACTCCGCAAGCCACCCAACGGTGTGTGGCGGAGGGCACTTTACGTGCCACTGTCATTACCTCCATTTCCTGTTCCAGTCGCGTATGGTTCGCGGGAAGAACGACTGCCGCAAAGCCTCCGTGCGCGTTCGAATCTCTCTAATTTTACATTCGTGATCTCCTCGGGAGGTATAAGTAGGGGGAAGCAATATATTCGATACCTCATCCAGAAACGCACCCTCTCAAAACCTGGATTGTAAGCTACACCGCGATGCAGAGCTCCTCTCTTGCAGAGTCTGCCACTTGAGTTTGCTAAACATCTCCGCAACGCTGTAACGCTTACCAAATAACCCTGTGACGAAACGCGCCGCTCTTCTTTGGATCTTCTCTACCTCCTCTGTCAACCCGAGCTGGTACGGATCCCACACTGATGAGCAATACTCAAGTATAGGTCGAACGAGTGTTTTGTAAGCCACCTCCTTTGCTGATGGACTATATTTTCTAAGCACTCTCCCAATGAATCTCAACCCGACACCCGCCTAACCAACAACTAATTTTATTTGATCATTCCACTTCAAATACGCATACTCCCATATATTTTACAGAAGTAACTGCTACCAGTGTTTGTTCCGCTATCATATAATCATACAAAAAAGGATCCTTCTTTCTATGTATTCGCAATACATTACATGTAATGTTAAAGGTCAGTTTCCACTCCCTGCACCAAGTGCCTATCCGCTGCAGATCTTCCTGCAATTCGCTGCAATTTTCTAATGTTGCAACTTCTCTGTATACTACAGCATCATCCGCGAAAAGCCGCATGGGACTTCCGACACTATCTACTAGGTCATTTATATGTATTGTGAAAAGTAATGGTCCCATAAAACTCCCCTGTGGTACGCCAGAGGTTACTTTAACGTCTGTAGACGTCTTTCCATTGAGAACAACATGCTGTGTTCTGTTTTCTAAAAACTCTTCAATCCAGCCACACTGCTGGTCTGATATTCCGTAGGCTCTTACTTTGTTTATCAGGCGACAGTGCGGAACTGTATCGAACGCCTTCCGGAAGTTAAGGAAAATGGCATCTACCTAGGGGCCTGTATCTAATATTTTCTCGGTCTCATGAACAAATAAAGCGAGTTGGGTCTCACACGATCGCTGTTTCCGGAATCCATGTTGATTCCTACAGAGTAGATTCTGGGTTTCCAGAAATGACATGATACGCGAGCAAAAAATATGTTCTGAAATTCTACTACAGATCGATGTAAGAGATATGGGTCTATAGTTTTGCGCATCTGCTCGAGGGCCCTTCTTGAAAACTGGGACTACCTGTGCTCTTGTGGATGTTCAGTAGCTCAACAGTTGAACGTCTACTCGCCCATACTCATCTTCGCAGCCGTCGTTCACTCCTTTCATCCGTGACATAGTTCCCTCGACACCGGTGTGGACAGCGTCGTTTTTCTATACACGGTGTATTTTAACCACGGCGACACGCAAACAGTTTAAAGATTTAACCGTTACGGAAATGTGTGCACCCTTGGCCGGAAAGCCAATGATCATGCCCCATTGGATATCAGATAAAGCGCTCCATTTCCGGCAAACGACTGTACCGTTTCCCGCGTCTCCCTAACACGCTTTATGTACCGTCCCCTGCTACTGCTGCAACCTGGTGTCTGTGAGTGGTTTTTGTACGTAGACGTCCAACATATGCTGTGGTCGTATCAGTGTGACGGGATCGTGCATTCTACAGATAATCCTCCGATGTGGTTGTTTAGCTACATATATTGTTGAAACACGCAAGCCACAGCACACGGTAAGGTTGATTGGACGTGTGTGTGTGTGTGTGTGTGTGTGTGTGTGTTTGTGGGCGGGGGGGGGGGGGGGAGGGGGGGGTGCGTTGGAGGCTGTAGAAGATGTAATGTCCTTCTTCTCCTTCCATGTAAAGGAGTGCGTGTTCTTCCATTCCGAACTGTTGTCTCCATCTCTTCATTGGCTGTTGTGTATCTCGTTTTCCGGTTAGGTCAGAATGTAATGCCTGCCATGGTAGCGGCATAGAGTCTGACGTTTAGTGAAAATAATAGGAGCTTACCGAATATCGATCCAGATTTGCAACTGGATGCAAGGCTCCCTTGCAGATGGTACTCAACACGTCGCTCTTAAAGGAACAAAATCGACAGATGTAAAAGTAATTTCGGGAATACCACAATAAAGTGTGATAGGACCGTTACTGTTAACAATGTATGTAAATGTTATAGGAAGCGTCGGAAGTTCTTTAAGACTGTTCTCAGTTGATGCAGTTGTCTATAAGAAACCAACAGTGCCACAAGACAGTATCGATTTGCTGAAGGGCCTGCAGAGGGTTGATGAATGATGCAGACACTGCCTGTTGATCCCAACGTAAATAAATACAACATATGGAGCATACAAGGAAACAGAAATCCCCTACTTTACAACTACGCTGTTGATGACAAATTGCTGCTAACAGTATCTACTGTCAAATACCAAGGACTAATTATCCAGAGCGAGCTTAAGTGGAACGCCCACATAAAACAAGTAGTAGGAAAAAGAGATGCTAGCCTTAGATTCATAGGATGAAAGTTAAGAAACTGTTACTCATCCGCGCAGGAAGTGGCATCATACAAGGCGAGTGTTCAACCGACTCTTGAGTACTGTCCATCAGTCTGGGCCCCTAACTGGGTAGGACTGATAGAAGACATAGAGAAGATCCAACAGCGAGCGCCGCGTATCGTCACGGGATTGTTTAGTCGATGCGAGGGCGGTAGAGTGATGCTTAACAAACTCCAGTGGCGGGCATTATAATAGTAGAGGTTTACTACCGAAACTTCGAGAGAGCACTGTCCGGTAAGAATCCATCCAGATACATCTCGCGAAAAGATCACGGCGAGAAAATTCGAAAAATTAGAACTAACACAAAGGCGTACCGACAATCTTTCTTGCCACACGCCATTCCCGGGTGGAACAGGAAAGGGGTGATCGGTTAATAGTACTTGTACCATCCGCCACATACAGTTAAGTAGCATGCGAAGTATCATGTAGATTCACGTATTCACTTCGCACTATGGCACTTAACGCTAATCCAAGAAGGACCTCAGAATCTTCTTCTGATATGTTTCAGTTCTTGGTTCTTCTCCTTTCCTTAGAATCCAGTTTTCACTGCCATATCTGAGAACAGTCTTAACAATTATGAAGTGCAGTCTTAGTGATATTACTTTCACTATAGTTCTCTCAAAGTACCTCCTTATTCACTGAAGCGCCAAAGAAACTGGTATAGGCATGCGTATTCAAATACAGAGATATGTAAACAGGCAGAACACGGTGCTGCGGTCACCAACGGCTGTTTAAGTCAAGTACCTGGCGCAGTTGTTAAATCTGTTACTGCTACTACAATGCCAAGTTATCAAGATTTAAGTGAGTTTGAACGCACGAGCGATGGGACACAGCATCTGCGTGATAGCGATGAAGTGGGGATTTTCCCGAACGACCATTCCACGAGTGTACCGTGAATATCAGGAATCCTGTAAAACATATAATCTCTGACATCTCTGCGGCCGGAAAAAGATCCTGCAAGAACGGGATCAACGACGACCGAAGAAAATCGTTCAGTGTGACAGAAGTGCAACCCTTCCGAAAATGTCTGCAGATTTCAATGCTGGGCCATCAACAAGTGCAAGCGTGCGAACCATTCAACGAAAGGTCATCGATATGGGCTTTCGGATGACTGCACGACACAAACCTTTACGCCTCGCCTGGGCCTGTCAACACCGACATTACGCTGTTGATGACTGGAAACATGTTGCCTGGTCGGACAAGCCTCGTTTCAAATTCTATCGAGCGGGTGGATATGTACGGGTATGGAGATAACCTCACGAGTCCATGGAATCTGCATATCAGCAGGAGATTGTTCAAGCTGGTGGAGGCTCTGTAATGGTGTGGGGAATGTGCAGTTTGACTCATATGGGTCCCCTTATACGTCTAGATACGACTGTGACAGGTGACACGTACGTAAGCATACTGTCTGATCACCTGCATCCATTCATGTCCATTGTGCTTTCCGACGGGCTTGGGCGATTCCAACAGGACAATGTGACACCCCACACGTCCGGAATAGTGGCTCCAGGAAAACTCTTCTGAGATTAACACTTCCGCTGGCCACCGAACTCCCCAGACATTACCATTATTCAGCATATCTGGGATGCCTTGCAACGTGCTGTTCAGAAGAGATGTGCACCTCCTCGTACTCTCACGGATTTATGGGCAGCCCTGCAGGATTCATGGAGTCAGTTCCCTCCAGCACTGCTTCAGACATAAGTCGAGTTTATGCCACGTCGTGATGCGTCACTTTTGCGTGCTGGCGGGAGCCCTATACTATATTAGGCTGGTGTATCAGTCTCTTTGGACCTTTAGTGTGCCGGCCGTGGTGGCCGTGCGGTTCTAGGCGCTGCAGTCCGGAACCGCGGGACTGCTACGGTCGCAGGTTCGAAGCCTGCCTCGGGCATGGATGTGTGTGATGTCCTTAGGTTAGTTAGTTTAAGTAGTTCTAAGTTATAGGGGACTGATAGCCTAAGATGTTATCCCATAGTGCTCAGAGCCATTTGAGCCACCTTTAGTGTGCAACGATTTACAGCGTTATATTTCTGTACGGATGGAACTATATCAGAATTACTTTTGTATATTGGTACTACTGTCTTGAAATATTAAACGAATTTTCGGGTTCTATTATCATTACGTTTATTGCTTTTTTGGATTTTCTTGCGTTTCTCTTCCGTTGCCATCATTTTTGTTTTATTTACAGATACAGCCATTCGATAACTTTTTAAAACATTGTTCAGCTTGACCATATTTTTTTGTAAAGCCGACTTAACTGTCTGCTAGGAGAACCTGGTCGTTTGCAAATAAAACAGAATTAATATTCCACAAGACTTCTTATTGTTAAACGATCTCACAATTGTAGCTGATTTCTATCCAATGAATTTTTGAGTCAGTGCCCCAAGTAACTCATGAACAGTTCTGAATACATTACAGGAAAAAGCGACGCAAATATCTTGCTTCATTCCCTACGTAGAAATTTTCAGAAACAGCGGTGTGGTCAAGGCTGGAAAAATGCCAACCATCTAAAGAAGGAGAGTAACGAAGAAGAACAAAAAGAATCCATTAGTCTTAAAAAATTTGAAAATGCAGTACCTTCACAATTTCCATGTCTGCGTCAGACAGCCTTGTTGTAGTGGTAAATAGAAGGCAATGTTGATTTTCATAGATTGAGAGGTGCACTGTAGCCGTTATCTACTTAACTGGCTTACGTATATGCAGCAATAAGTGAATGATCGCATTAAGTGGTATATTGCGCTCTCCTCTAATGCCATTGTAACATTATTATTCTAACGCAATAATAGTCTGACAAATGTGTAGTGGAGCAAATATCCATCGGGCGGCATCCTCCTTTCCCTCCGACATTAGCCTCACTAATATAGGGTGATAATATTTAAAGTGCAGCTACTCACAGAGCTCCAGTGTGAGCTGCGATTATCGAGTGGCGTCCAAACTTCAGAGGTATTCTAATTCGTTAATGCGGAACCGATTTATGCTGGGAAAAAAATTAGTTCCAATTTTGGCAACCAGGAGCAAATATGACCTGTGAATACGAAAAGACGTACCACATAGAAATATTTCCTTATGTAGTGGATTAGGAACGAGACGTGAGCAGGTAAGGTGCAACAAATCAGAAACGGATAATATCGATTTCATTATTAACAGCTGTTTGTCCAATATGAGCCTGGAGATGTCGATAAGATATTGTACAGCGGCAGATTTACAACTGGTGGCCGAAACTGGAACTAATTTTTTCCAGTGTAAATCGGTTCCACATTAACATAATAGTATATCTACCAAGTTTCGCTGCCATACGATAATTGTAGCCCATAGTGGGCTTCCGTGAGTAAATGCTCTTTAATTACAACCTCCCGGTACATCCAGTTTTTCTACCTAATTAAAGTAAAAGGGATATTACTTCTGACTAGTCTCTCTCTGAAGCGGAGTACTCGCGGAAATAATTAAACTTCCATATATAGGAATTAGGAACATGCACTGTGCTAGAACATCACTCAGTACCTCGAAGGAACCGATCTGTTAACACATAGCAGCACGGATTCGGAAAATATCGGTCACGTGAAGCACGACTGGCCTTTTATTCGCACGACGTGACGAGTGCTATCAAAGGGGGATCTGAGGTTCATTCCTTATTTCTACAGTGGATTTCCCAAAGGATTTCGACACTTTTCGTCTCAAGCATCTTCTAATCAAATTGCGTGCCGATGTAGTATCGTCTCGGCTGCGTGACCAGATTAGTGATTTTCTTCAAAAATGAAACAGTTCATAGTAACTGATGGGAAGTCATCGAGTGAATTAGAAATCATACCTGGCCTGCCTCAAGGAAGTGTTACAGACCCTCTGTTGTTTCCGATTTTTATAAAGGTTTCAGGGATGACCTGAACAGCTCTCGGGTTGTTTGCAGGTGATACTGTCGTTTACCATGTAGTAAACTCGTCAGAAGTCGGATACGAATTATAGTCTGATATACAAAAGATATCTGCGTGGTGCGGAAAGTGCTCACAAACAACAAAAAGAGTGAGGTCCTCCACATGAGGACTAAAAATTTCCGTTAAATTTCGGTTACACGATAAATCATAGAAATTTAAAGACTGTTCAATCAACTAAATACTCGAGGATTACAATTGCGAACTATTTAAATTGGAACTGTGTTGTAGGAATGACGAACCATAGACTGTGTTTTACTGGTAGAACACTTCCAAGATGCAAGAAATCTACTAAAGCACTCCGTCTGCAGGCCACAAGTGGCCCATCGGAACCATCCGACCGCCGTGTCATCCTCAGATGAGGATGCGGATAGTAGGGGCGTGTCGTCAGCACACCGCTCTCCCGGTCGTTGTGATGGTTTTCTTTGACCGGAGCCGCTACTATTCGGTCGAGTAGCTCCTCTATTGGCATCACGAGGCTGAGTGCACCCGAAAAATGGCAATAGCGCATGACGGCTGGATGGTCACGCCCGACACGCAACTTCGGTGATCTCACGGGAACCGGTGTATCCACTGTGGCAAGGCCGTTGCCAAATCTACTAAAGAGATTTCGTAAACTACGCTTGTCCGTCGACTCTTGAGTACTGCTGCACAGTATGGGACCCTTACCAGACGGGACTGACAGAGGACATCGAAAAAGTTGAAAGAAGACCAGGTCATTTAGTATTGTCGCGAAATAGGGAAGAGATCGTCAGGGACAAGCGAGCTGGACTTGTAATAATTAAAACAAAGGTGTTTTTCCGTGCCACGAGAACTTTTCACGAATGTTCATTCACCAATTTTCTCTCTCGAATGTGAAAATGTTTTCTTGACTCCCACCGTCGCTATTAATCACGGCTCACAGGGAAAGAGTTCGGTCTTAATTTAACCCACGTGCTGTTCGAGAGTGCAACGGTCGAGAAACAGCCTGAATGTCGTTCTGTGAATTAACTGTGGCCACACTGTCTAAGTTTGGGAACTGTGACTGTGCGCAGTAATTATATATTTGCATTTTCTGCTGCCAGTCACTTTTATTTGTTTTATGTTTCAGTTAACACAATACAACGCATTTCGAGCGTTACGTCAAAAAATAGTGCCAAAATAAATAGTGCAATAGCATAATGCTACATAACAGCTCCGCCAATATACCACTGATGCAAACGAAGCTTTGGGACGCCGGAAACGTAAGTGAACAACAGTGATATAAAAACGTGTAGCAACAATTTTTGCACCACAGCAACCGCTGGAAAACTATGTGCATCCAACACAGGCTGTGGCGTCAGTCATAATAGTCAACGAGATACAGCTCAACACCAGCAGAAGTCATCACTGCACATCATCAATTTCTGCTCCACTCCCCCCCCCCCCCCCCCAATTCTCCCTTCATATCAGAACAGTCCTTCCAGCAGTGAACAGTAAACAAGAAGTACTATGTTATTTTACTTTAAGACTATTTATTTTTAAGTGATAAGTTTCTGCGTGCGCCTGAAGATGCGCAGAAAATGCTCGAAATGCGTTGCAATACGTTCAGTTAAACATAAAACAAACATAAGTTACTGATTGCATAAAATACAAATAAATAATGGTTATATGAACTCTTTGTCGAGCATTTACTTGTGTATTGCAGAGTAGTCGTACAGATGTAGACGTAGATGTACAATTAAGTGGCAATCAAGCGTTTGCAAACGATTGTCAGTAAATAATTCTTCTTTCTCATATACCCTTAGAAGATAGCTAACTGTCGGGGATTAATTCTTAGAAGCTGGCTTTTTCGTAACTGAAAATGAGTCACATTTCATTCGTCGCAGCGAAATGCTCTTCCGATTCATCAGCTGCAATTCTCCTGGATAGCCTCCCAGCCTACGCAGTGTCGCAGCAGACAATACCAATAAAAGTGCGCTCACAGCAGTGAATAGCGACAACGTTGCTCTGCTTCACTAGCTTGGCAGGGGCAATGCGACACGAGAGAGGGGGGTCCTTTTTCAGATATAATTGTACGTGCAATTTAAATCCGGTATTACGAGTCAGCAGTAACGGTTATTTTCATGTAGTTAGAGTTCGCTTTCCAGGGGGATTCACCAGACACCCTTCTAAAATTTCTCTTGAAAAATGTGTTGGAAAAAAAAAGAATACATGGGAAATAACAAAACCCAGAGAGTGGAACTGCGAGCCATTGTTAAGTGGAGCGACGTTGCGGCAGCGTGCGTATCGGATGGCAGGGCCAACTGCACGGAAGGGGGGGGGGGGGGGGGGGGGGGAGTGGAGAGGGCTGGCGTTCAAACAAAAACCAGTGTGCAAACAGCCCGCCCAAAAAGTGACAATGGCGGCGCGAGCTAATATTTGTACGCGCGTTATGCAGCACACCAGCGGCGCGCTCGGCAAACGGCCAGTGGCGTAACTAGCGAACTAGTGAGTGGCTCCGGCTAGCTGCTCGCCATACGGCGGTCATTCGTCTTGGCTGTCTCCCTCTGCGGATTCCTCGCGAGTCGCGACTGATTGAAACTCAGAAGGGAGTCTGGCATTTGACTGAAATCGTACGGCGGTCACGTGACGTCTCTCGCTTGTGTGATGCCATCATCGTCCTTACCGACAAATACACAAAAAATGGTTCAAATGGCTCTGAGCACAATGGGACTTAACATCTGAGGTCATGAGTCCCCTAGACTTAGAACTACTTAAGCCTAACTAACATAAGGACATCACACACATCCATGCCCGAGGCGGGACTGAAGCGCCTAGAACCGCTCGGTCACAGCGGCCGGCGACAAATATACAAAAACGATGTGAAGGAATCGATTGCAGATAAACATTTGGGACTGCTCGCTTCATTTACAGCAACTTATATTGGCTCTTAGTTCCTACCTACCTACACCCTCGAAAGTCGCGACGTTTTCGCAATAGACAGCAAAGTGTTGATGAAAACCGAGACCACAAACATAACTGCCCCTCGTTTTGGGCACAGCAATTTAAGCTGTACTCTTAGGTTCCTGTCTATCACAAAATTCGAAAATAAACACCCAAATATTCGTGATAGACAGTAATATACAATCAATCATTGCTGCTCCTTTTACTAGGTACAGTTTAAGCTGTACTCTTAGATTTCTGCATAAACATATCTTCGGAAATCGCGTCATATATTTGTGACAAGAGGGAACAAAAGTGTCAGACCTCTCAGCAATTTTATCTTTTGTTTTTTCATCATACTGAAGTCACAACTGGAAGGAGCTCGTTACCGAAAGAGCGTACTCTTATACACACTGTCCACTCACATTAAAGTGACCACCTGTCAAAAACATGAACGAACACCTTTCGCAGCTCGGACCGCTGCGAGACGAGTAAGAAAAGAGGTATTGAGGATTTGGAAGGTACCGACAGGGATCATCATACTCAATGCTTTCTCAGAAACTTATTTTGAACAATTAGTTCGTGAGCCCACTCGAAGCGTAAATGGTTGCGAAAGCATACTTGATCTCTTAGCAACAAATAATCCTGGACAAACAGTGTGTATCGTGACGAATACAGGGATTAGCGACCACAAGGCAGTTGTTGCTAGGCTGAATACCGTAACACCTACAACCATAAAAAAGAAACGCAATCTATTTAAAAAAAAGCTGAGCAGAGAGTATCGACAGCAATTGAGAGATATATATCACATAAATTAATAAGTGATGGTACTGATCCCCCACGGTACACAAAACGGGTCAGATCGCTGTTGCAGAAGCAAGATCGCAAATTCCCCAAGACTGCCAAAGTTTTGCAGAAGTTCGAAATATAGCGCGTACTTCAGTGCGAGATGCTTTTAATGATTTCGACAACGAAATTCTGTCTCCAAATCCGGCAGAAAACCCAAAGAGATTCTAGTCATACATAAAGCACACCAGTGGCAAGACGCAATCAGTAGGTTCACTGCGGGATAACAACGGTGAAGACACCGATAACAACGCCACTAAAGCAGAGTTATTAACACGGTTTCCCGAAACTCCTTCACCAAAGAAGACGAAGTAAATATTCTTGAATTCCAATGAAGAACAACTGCCAAGATGAGAAACGTAGCAGTAGATATCCTCAGTGTAACAAAACAGCTTAAATACTTAATAAAGCCAAGGCCTCCGGTCCAGTTGTATACCAGTCAGGTTCCTCTCGGAGTATGCTGATACAATAGCTCCATATTTAGCATTTACATACAACCTCTCGCCAACAGGCAGATCCGTACCTAGAGACTGGAAAATTGCTCAAGTCGCACCAATACCTAAAACGGGAAGTAGGAGTAATCCGTTGAATTACAGGCCCATATCTCTAATGTCGACTTGCTGTACGGTTTTGGAACATATACTGTATCCGAACATTATGAAGTACCTCGAAGAAAACGAGTTATTGACTCATAGCAAGGATTCAGAAAATATCGTTTCTGCGGAACACAACTAGCTCTTTAAACTCATGAAGTAATGAGTGCAATCGACAGTGGATTTCAAATTCATTCTATATTTTTAGATTTCTGGAAGGCATCCGACACCGTTCCTCACAAGCGTCTTCTAACCAAACTGCGTGTCTATGGAATATCGCCTCAGTCGTGCGACTGGATTCGTGATTTCCTGTCAGAAAGGTCACAGTTCGTAGTAATAGACAGAAAGTCATCGAGTAAAACAGAAGTAATATCCGGCGTTCCACAAGGAAGTGTTATAGGCTCTCTGTTGTTCCTGATCTGTATTAACGACACAGGAGACAATCTCAGTAGCAGTCTTAGATGATGCTGTCATTTACCGTCTTGTAAAGTCATCAGATGACCAAAACGAATTGCAAAATGATTTACATAAGATATCTGTATTGTGCGAAAAGTGGCAGTTGACCCTGAATAAAGAAAAGTGTGAAGTTACTCATGTGAGTACTAAAAGAAATCAGCTAAATTTCGATTACGCGAAGAGTCACACAAATCTAAAGGCTGTAAATTCAACTAAATACTTAGGGATTACAATAACTACATAAATTGGAACGATCATATAGATAATGTTGCGGGTAGAGCAAACCAAAGACTGCGATTCATTGTTAGAAAACTTTAAAGGTGCAACAGGTCTACTACTGCTTACACCAGTATTCCTATGCGTTGTGGGATCCGCATGAGGTGGGACTGACAGATGACATCGATGAAGTACAAAGAAGGGAAGCTCGTTCTGTATTATCGTGAAATTGGAGAGATAGTGCCACAGACATGATACGTGAACTGGAGTGGCAATCATTAAAACAAAGGCGTTTTTCGTTGCGACGGGATCTTCTCATGAAATTTTAATCACCAGTTTTCTCCTCTGATTGCGAAAACATTCTGTTGGGACCCACCTACATAGGGAGAAATGATCATCACTATAAAATAAGAGAAATTAGGGCTCGCACAGAAAAACTTAAGTGCTCGTTTTTTCCCGTGCGCCGTTCGAGAGTAGAACGGTAGAGAGACAGCTTGAAGATGGTACATTGAACCCTCTGCGAGGCACTTTATTGTGATTAGCAGAGTAATCATGTAGATGTAGATGTAGGGATGTGGAGTCATGCTATCTCCAGTGCTGTGGCCAGCTGCATTAATTTTGTCGCCTGAGGGCCTATGGGTTTAAGTACGGGGAACTTGTTGGCCTGGAATGGAAAATTCACAGCGGTGCTCTTTGAGCCACGAATGTACACTGCGAGCTGTGTGAAACATTGAATTGTCCTACTGATGATGACAATGTGTTGAGGTAAAACACTGCATGTAGGACTGGACATGATGCCCAAGAACAGATGTACCCAAAACATTCTCCAGACCATAACGCTCCATCTTAGTTCCAGAGTGTTAGCTTTCAGACGTTTCACACCCTACACACAGTATATGCCAACAGTCATTTGTCCGAAGGAGCATAACAGGTGATCCATCTGACAAGGCTACCTGTCGCTACTCAGTGGATGTCCAGTTCTGGTACTGGGGTGCAAATTCCACCTTTCGTCGCCAATGGACTCGTTCAGCATGGGTGCACGTCCGCCCCTGGTAGCTGAGTGCTCAGCGCGACGGACTGTCATTCCTAACGGCACGGGTTCGATTCCTGGCTGGGTTGAAGATTTTCTCCGCTCAGGGACTGGGTGTTGTGTTGTCCTTATCATCATCATTTCATCCCCATCGAAACGCAAGTCGCCGCAGTGGCGTCAACTCGCAAGACTTGCACCGGGCGAACGGTCTACCTGACGAGAGGTCCTAGCCACACGGCATTGACATTTTAGCATGGGTGCATGAACCAGGCCTGTACGCAATAACGTTCACTGAATGGTCGTTGAGGAGACACTGTTGGTAACCACTTTGGTCATCTTGGTGGTCAGCTGGTCAGCAGCTGCACGTGTGTTCGCCTGTACACATCTTCACAGCCCTGCCATCTAAGGTACCAGATGCACCCCAGTTGCTCCGGCATCGGTTCTGGATAGCTCCATTTTTCCATGCGCAATATACTTCAGTCACGGCTGTATTTGAATAGATTACAAAGTTAGCCCTTTCGGAAATGCGTTCACTCTTGGCCAAAAGCCAAAGATCATGCTCTGTCGGATGTCAGATAAATCACTCCATTTCCACATAATAACTGCATGCACTATTTTACGCATCCCTGTGGCAAGTATTATATACCCTACACTGCTAGTGCTGCCACCTGCCAACTTTGAGTGGTTGTTGCATATTGATGTCGAACATAAGCGGCGGTCACGAAAATCTGACTGGATCGTGTGTAAACAACAGCGAATATTGCACAACCTACTTCTGTTACATGAATAAGATACTCGGAACGTGTTACAAATTGAAAACTGAAGTATTAACAAGCGCATAGTCTCAACCCTGCTGCCTTCGACTCGACAACGACATAGACCACATCACCATAGGAGGTGCATAGGACATTGTACTTTAAAACTCTTCATACAAAATTTTCTTAAGACTTTTTACAGATAGTGTATCAGTTACCGCAATTTAATTATAGCAAATCGCACCTCAAGTCATAAATCTTCATTGTACCTTTGCGGTAAAATGGAAGACTGTCGCTAACACGCAAGGAACGGTACAGAAACAACCGAAATAATATGAACCCAATATGGCGTCTCAAACGCAGGGAGTGAGGGACATAATGTGACCTTTATCGAATTCAGCCAAATGCAGACACATTTCCGATTTTTAGTCATTTTTACGTTCTCTGCATCACAGTTACTAGTCGTCTATGTTTTATTCCATCGTGTTTCAGGCGCGCATCCAGGATGATATTATTTACTGTTCTGATATCTCGGCTAGCAAAATTACAGCCACCATAAAGGTGGCAGAGTTTAAATCAGTTTACACAATACTGTGGAGTAAACGTGCATGCGTCAGAGATAACACTGTCGGCAAGAAGAGCGTCAGTCACAGATAACATATATGCGTCCAAGACTAAAATAAAGTAAGTGCAGTCAGCAAATCCACGTGGTTCGCGTATTATGTTGTGTAATGGATGGCGTGTGTTAGAATGCCAGCCAGTTAAAGCTCAGAAAGATTTATACTTCCAGGCGTCTAGCTGCCACCAGAGTGAACTGGAACACTTGGAAGAGGTGTTCAGCACGCATGGATTTAAGTAACGCAATCATCAATCCGAAGATTGTTTTGAACACCACAGTTCTTTACTAAACGAGTGGTGTGCCGTTGCCTTCCTCCGACCTATGAACTGACTTCCCGGCCAGTTTTATGGGGTGCTACAGTTGAATATGGATCCTTAGCGACGGTGCAGCACAGCATTTTTCACTTCAATAATCATTGCCAGAGATGAAAGAAATGATAAGTGATAGATAAATATTCTAGGACTGACCCGGGAGCGAACCCGAGACGTTTGGACATGTAGTCCAGCACTTTACTACTGAGACACTGAGCACGGACACCAAGTTAAGAGAGCTCTGCAAGCGAAGATGCAAAACCAAACAAAGGGAGAGCGTAAAGAAAGAGATGTAAATTCTGCGGTCTATCTACCGCATGTGGCAAACATTTCTTCAAAAATAGCCAGAATTATGAAGAAGCATAGAGTAGATGTTACTTTCCACCCACCAGACAAGACAGTAGCTCTTGTGGGGCCTGTTAAAAGATGACATGAAATCCCTTGTGAGTGTCGTAAACAGTGTATACGACGGATAATACGCACTGTACAAGAACAGTGCATCGAACAGTACCGATACACCCGTCTTGTACAGACAAACAAATCTGCGGCGCCTGAACTTTGTATTTCCATTCCAAAGATAATGGAAACCCAAGATACTGGCCGCGGCCGCAACCTATTCAGATTCAGTGGTCATGGAATCTGTGTAAATACAGGGTAGGGCACATTAAAGTGTCCCAGACGAGTGTTTAGGATTTGTGGTAGTATCAATGGAGGAGAAAAAGACCTACAGTTACTTCCAACAGAATGGATCAACTGCTCATACAGCTGGCCAACCTTGGAGCACATTTACACAATCTTCACGCCTGGCAGAGTTGTTGGCAGAGGTTCTAGCTGGCCATCCAGGGCACGTGTTCTGTCAGTGTAAGATTACTTTTTGACGGAAGCCCTCAAGTCTAAGGTGTATCGCTACAACTCTTATACTCTTCAGGAACTGCAGCAAAATATTTCGGATGAGACTGCAGCAATTCCAGCAGTCAAGCTTCGATCTGCCTTCAGCAACTTGCTGACCAGGGCTCGTGGGTGTCAAGAGATGAATGGTGGACACTTTCAACATGTGTTACAATCATATTAATACTGTATTTCATTTCCTATGCTATGTTTCTTTGTATCTTAGATCTCTGATCTCCGAGCCACTTTTCTTTGCTCCACCCCGTACAACTAGCAGACAGCTTTGAAATAAACCCATTCTTAGTCGTTTCCATACATAAAATTTAAATTGATGTTTATCATGCACTTCCGCAGTATAGTCCAATGTAGAAAATAAAAATCCCATCTTCTTATGGCCTATTTGTGGCAGTTGTCGACTTCAGGGGGGATTTCAGAGGTCCTCGGTTGGTATTTATAGACAATGACAAAATTAACACTCGATCATTTTCATAATTTATTGAGAAACGCAAATGTAAACGTAATCATAACGGTATTATTCCCGCCATTTTCCATAACCTGTTTTCCAAAGTACTTCCACAGCGTTTCAGTCAGAAAACATTTGCCTAACAAAAAGCTAACAACAATATACTTTCACAAGTGAGATCTACATCATGCCTGTCCGAGATCACGACTTACTGTCTTTGACATCGAGTGCTAGTATAAATAATAAATTGCGTTGTTCTAGAAAATTCTTGAATAATGCTATCAAATTAACTTACATATTTAATATCTGGTAATTACAAAAAGTGAAAAGAAATGTGCAAAGTACGTTATTGTTCCTTAAACGGTCTGTAAATCATATTCATGGCGATAAAAACAACACCAGAATAACAACAAAATTATTCAAACTACCCGATTCTGAAATTTTGTGTACAGCTTGCAAAATCGCAATTTTTATGCTGATGACAAAATTTTGAATGAAGTTACGTACGTTTTACAGCATGTGATTAAATGTTAACCAGTGAATAATTAAATATTGCTGGATACGTTATGAGACAGATTTTGAAATTCATAAATACACGTGTTTTCTTTGAGCCTAAAAGTTATTAACTTGAAAGTAAATTAAACAGTTTTTGGGATGCTAATGTACTTACCAGTTATGTTTTTGGACTGTTTTAGTGCATAATTGATAGGATAGCTATTATCTTGAGACTTTATGTTTGGACGTCGAGCATCATCAACAACCCTGAAATTTACGTAATTTGACAATTTAGCTTCGTGGATCGGATTTCTTATTTAAAATCTGGTACAATGCTGGTATCGTTCTCTTCATTGTATCAGTGTCCTCTGGTTACCGGCTGTTACAAGCTGCTCAACCGAGACGTTGCTTTCAAACACGACAAATTGAGGAAACCCCTCATTTCTCGTCTGCCCTCTCAGGCGAATTGTTGTTCTGAGCCTTCACTTCATGGCATTCCAACAGATTGCATCGATAATAATCAGCGACATAATTCATAATCACTTTGGATTTGCTGACTCTGCGCCATGGAAGTAAAAAGGAAGGGAGATGGCGCTGTAGACTTCTGCTGTACGTTGTTTTGCAATCAACGTGGGTGGAGCTTGCCGCCATCTTAAACACCCCAAAATCTTAGCAGACTACTGTTACTATTGCTTCTTGTTCGTTATCTTTGTGATGTGCACGCAACAGCTATTTTAAACACTAAAATCTACAATGCTTGCATGAATAACATAGTGTCAGAAGGCAATTCAAATGTTTTTCTGTTCTTCAATGCGTATTTGCACTAGTAATACGACACATTTGCCCTCATTAATGTAGCTTGTTATTTATCGATATGTTTCGAATTACCGAAAAGAGAAGGATGTGATGTGGAAAGGATGCTTTCGTAATCCACTGAATTCCACTTTTACTGTATTTGTATGGTTATCAAATGAAGTTGGAACCTACGAGAACAACGTTTGCTTACTGGAACTGCTTCCTGCTCGTTACATTTTTAGCCTTCAATTCGCATGTACATTTTTAACCCGTAACTGGTACACCTATAAATTGTAACACATAAGGTACATCTGGGTCCTCGGGACCCACCCAAGTTTTGAGTATATTTTGGTAAAAAAAACACATTTAAATGAAATTTAAATATGAAACTTTTATTAATGTTTTGTTACTAATGTTTTAAAACCACATTCCTCATTTATGGTCATACCTTAAAGATGTTACAAAAAAGGACAATAAACTGCATAAAATACGAAATGTGAAAAATATACTTTTGGAAAGTCCTGCACATCAGTTACAAATAGTAAGATAGACAACTGAAACTTCACGTTTAAACACAAAATGTACTATGCTTCACAACAGTAAGCCAGAAGAAAAGTTCAAAATCAATATAAAAATTTCTGCAGGCACAACTTTTGGATAAATTTTAGTACATTTCTCAGCTAAATGACTATGTGATCTTTGAAAATAGCAGAAATTATGACAAAATATTAGGTTTCAATTATACAGCATCTTCACCAGTCCATTTCAGTTATTTCATTCATCCAGACTACCGAAACAGTTTGGACATAAAGCAGTGGAACATTCCAAACATAATGGTGTTCGACATCTGGCACACGCCCGGGATGCTTTCCTGTCTTTTTTAGATGGGCACACTGAGCATCTTTTCCTCTTCGATTTAGTAGCACCAGCTTCACTGTGAACCTGGGATGTTCCTGATGCCTTGGAGGGGGTCATGCCTAGAATATCACAAATGGAATTTCGGATATCTTTTCTCAAAAATGGAGAATCCAATCTTCTTTTCATACAATCACTTATGAGTTGTGTACCTAGTTCAATGAGGAATTCTCTGCGTGTCACATCATCAGTATCTTCTTTCCCATGGTACAAAACAAAAGCATTTACACCTGCTATATCTAGCATAGTGTAGAAGACTGCCATAGGCCACCGCCTTGTTCTTCTAGAAGTCGTGTAATTATGCGTCTTTTCGTCAAGTGCGTCAACTCCACCTTTTGTTTTATTGTAGTCATGGATTATTTCAGGCTTATTTTCCACCATACATTCTCCATGGTGCATTGTCGATATCAGGTTGACAACCTTGTTCTTTTTGGGGACGTGTGAAAGTATTGTTACAGAACCAGAGTATCCGTAGATTGAAGAAGACACATTTCTGCCCTTTGCTGTTGAAAAGCTTGGTGGTAGCTCAGCCTTGTTCTTTCTCATGGTGCCAATATAAGTCAAATTACAGTTCGACAACTCATTGACCAACTCCACACTTGAGAACCAGTTGTCCCCTGTCACATTTCTGTTACTTCCCTTGATTGGTTCAACCAACCGCATGACAACAGCTGTTGGTAAGAGGACACGGCGCGGGATGGCTACAGCTGATTTTCCCGAATATATCTCTGCATTCAAACAGTAGTGCATTTTGGCATCAGCTAGAATAAATATTTTTATACCGTATTTCCGTGGCTTGGATGGAATGTACATCCTAAATGGACATCTACCACGGAATCCTACAAGCATTTCGTCAACAGTGACGTACTCTCCGACTGAATAGTTTTCTTGACAAGCTTCTATCAATGAATTGAAGAGCCAAGAGATGTGGTACAGTTTATCTGTGAGTTTCCTTGCGTCACGGGTTGCTGCATCATCAAAACGAAGGCAACGTAATAAAAACAGCAAACGTTTCAAGGGCATAGTTGCCCTAAAAATTGGTCTACCAGTGCCGTTTGTAGCATATAAACCATTCAGATCTTCGTTGTTTGACTTGAAGGCTCCCCACAAATAACAAAGACCTATGACAGCTTTTATTTCAGTACTGTCTGTTAGATTTGAAAAAGAATTCTTTTTTGACTCAGGTGGCAATGACATAATCTTTTCATTGGTTCTGAGTACTACCTCTGCAATCATTTCTTTGCTGAAAAGTAGTTCCCAAAATGCTAGAGGGGTCTTTTCTGTTACCTGTCTAGCTGCATTACGTATGCCAGGAAAGTGAATTGGAGCAATGATGTTGGTTTGAGAGGTTCTTCCACGTATGCTGGGTGTTGTTGACCACTTGAATCTGTTTCTTCCATAGATATAATTAGTTCCAGATTGTTCGTTGTTACTGTCTCCATCATCACTTTCATCACTTCCAGTTTCATGTTCACTAATTTCATAGTCACTGTCGCTTCCACTTATGTCTTCAATATCACTGTCCAATGGTTCGTTCAGATTATCTGTAGTATCTTCCTCGCTCATTTTTCTGAAGCACTACACCGTAAATCCAAGATACCGGAAATAATGCCACGAAAAGAAAACTTTCACTAACGGTACACCTGGGTCCACGGGACCCGATCACCTTTATAGAAACAAAACTAACAAAGAAACGCCTGCAACAATGTTGTGGGCTGGTAGCCAGTTGATTGTTAGGAGAGTACAGGGAGAGGGAAGTCAGTGCTACCACACACATCACGGAGCTGGAAAAAAGAAATTTCGCTCGGGTCCCTGGGACCCAGGTGTACCAGTTACGGGTTAATATTCACTTTTACACAAATTTTACGTAAGTGTTCTTTGTCCGTCCATAAATTTATGCAGTGAGGAAAGAAGCAAGCCATGCTATCGTATGTTGTGGCTGTCAACAAAGTGAACGATTATTGAAATTTATACCTCCAATTAGAATAGAGCTCTTGTTATATTAAATTATCAGTGCATTAGTCTCTCTGTAGTTTACATATCTTCTCACTTTGAAATCTTAGATGCGTCATTGAGCGTGTGGTCAATAATAGCAATTTGCAGAATAAAAAAGAACGGAAATAATTTTTTAAACTTGTTCCAGCATTGTGCAGTGCTGTAAAAGTGATTAAGGGAATGGTCTCTTCGATTTCGTAAAATGGATATTTCACTTTAAATTGTATGTAGGTCATTTTTTTTATTAATGATAGCCTAATCTGTGTAACATGTAGCCCGATCGTTCCAACAGTCGCCTATTCTTTCTTTTGCAGAAATATATCTCGCCAGTAACTGTGTCAGTTTTTCAGGAATAGCCAAACATACCGTTATTGGAAGGCAACGAAAAACACACGAAAGAAGAGAGAGAATGGACATGGACAGAGGATGGTAACAAAGGAAAACATCAGTGGTTTATGGGACGGAAGAAAAGCCTTTAGGCAAAGTCAAACACTGGGTTGTCCATGTTGCCAAGTCGGAATATCAACAATATTCACTGAATCTGCTGACAGCAGCCGGAGACAGCCGTCCTCTGTGCATAAGTTTTGTGTGTACGATATATCAATGTGTGTGTGTGTGTGTGTGTGTGTTTATCTTCCTTTCTGAAAAAAGAGTGTGGCCGAAAGCTTATGTGAACACGCTTTTCGTCGTGCCTGCTTACTGTTCGACGTGTCTTCATTACGGTGAATAGCAACGTATTGTTTGCGCGATATTGTTGATATTCCAACTTGTACTTTCTATTCTACTGTTTGATATACTGGGAAGCAGCAGTCAAAATACAAAACGCCTTGTATAGATGCCCACGAGATGATCGTTGCTGAGCACTACATCATATTCTTACTGCACGTCTGTGAACACTGAATAGCTTCTTTCTGAAAGATACGTTACCGCAGAACATTATTCCATATGCTCCGCTTGCGAATGAAATGTGATTTCCTGACCTTTAGATTACACCCTTAAGTGACGAAAGCTGGAATTTTTGATGAAACAACTACGTCTCCATGCAATCAAAGCATCAGATGCTACTTGAGATACGGCCAAGAAAGGCGATAGATATTACTATTGGTCGATACCGGACATGGCTGCGTCAGAGTGACGTCACGAGGAACAATCACTGCGGTAAACGATGGAGGAATAAATGCGGTGAACCGAGTGTTTTGTGCTATGTAAGGTGAGGGATTCGGGTTCGTTTGTTACGTAATCACAGCTCCCTGTTTCTTACGTCCATGCTCTGCGCTTGCTTTGTTTCACTGTTAGAGGCTTAAATTTTAACAAAGTTTTACTCCACAGTATGGTGTAAAGTAGTTTAAATTCTGCCGTAGACTGGCCTGGAAGGCGTCTGTACGTTACTAGCTGAAATTCGATAGAATCAATAATACTGTTCCGGAAGCACGCCTGAAATATAATGGAATATTTTATACACCGGGAGAATTTCAAGAAACGAGTCTAGATAATTCCACTGTCTAAGAAACGTCGACTCCTCTCAGAATCTATATTTATAGAATACAAATTATTATCAGTTTTATTTATTTAGACTATAGCCGACATATTCGTCTCGTGAAAGTCAGCAACTGCATTTTTATTTGAGATATAGTTCTCATTTGTCGTTCAGTCTCAGTTGCACAGCCGGCCGCTGTAGCGGAGCGGTTCTAGGCGCTTCAGTCCGGAAACACGCTGCTGCTACGGTCGCAGGTTCGAATCCTGCCTCGGGCATGGATGTGTGTGATGTCCTTAGGTTACTTAAGTTTAAGTAGTTCTAAGTCTATGGGACTGATGACCTCAGATATTAAGTCCCATAGTGCTTAGAGCCATTTGAACCATTCAGTTGCACATTTTTAATTAGATTACATGTTTGGATCGCTCTGGAGTATCTTCAGATCTGACTAGTTGCGTCAGTAACATCTTGTCTATTCAGAACCACGTATCCGAGTGCAGTACGCTGAGTATCTCGCCTGATAGAAATTGTCTGACAGTTCGGAACATTAGATGTAACGGACAGTGTTAGTTGAGGCTTTTGAACGGAATGATCACTAGAATGGAGGCATTCGTTATCAGTGAGACCGAGTTTGGAAATTCTCGTGCGGGTTTTGTTGCCACTGCCACTATTAACACCAACAGGGCCGGTTTAATGTGGCGCGACAGCTGTAGCGCTGATGAAATGCGGGACCCTTGTTCAGTAATATGTACTCGTATTTTTTTAAATGCATTATTTTACTTCCATGCATGTGAATGTAGCCTACAGTAAAATTTTATTTCACTAATGTCAGCAGTAACAGATGTCCCGTACCTTTATTTTTATATCATTACCTGACAGAGATAATCAACATACTCAAAATACTAAAGCTACCTGTCACAATTGACTTACTCAGATAGCAAAGAGGAAAGACAGTGAACAAATAACAAGACTCTCCAACATAAAACTAAGGTACAATTTTTGAACCGTTACTTTCTTAGGTCGTGTGTGACGTGCTACTGATCAAATGATCAGGATGCGTCTATCTCTGTATTCGTTAAAAGGAAAGAGTAAGGTAACGCTGTTCCAGATTTTTTATCATCACCGTAGTTATCGGCCAGCAGTACTAACACTTGCCCATTGTTACAGGTGCTCATTTGTACAGACTGTCTTGACGTTGATTACAAATTATTACAACTCGCTCTGAAAAGAAAAAATCCAGATAAGTGCGAATAGGGCCCGCACATCGAGGGTTCCACACAAACACAATTATTTATATACATAGGTCATCCATGCTGGGAATCGAGAATCGAGACGATTTTTCCCTGTTATCGCTATCGATACAGGTAGGTTACATTCGCACTTATCTGGATTTTTTCATTTCAAAGCGAGCTGTAACAATTTGTAATCAACGTCAAGACAGTCTGTACAAATGAGCACCTGTAACAATGGGCAAGTGTTAACTGGGAATGGAGAATCGAGACGATTTTTCCCTGTTATCGATATCGATACATGTAAGATATACATATACCCATTCCTGAGAAAAAGGGGTCTTGACAGGAGAGACAGAGACGGTCGTACAGCAAATGACAAAAAAAAAATTTTTTTTGTGATGTAATTACATATCCACAATATTCGAATATTTTTACCTTTGTTGTATTCTGAAACCTTGCCAAATTTCTTGATTCTAGGTCAACGAGAACTACCCTGTAGGTTCTGATGAGTGAGGTGGCGAGTATCAATATATATGATGTAAGTCGCTGTATCTTTTGACTGTATTGACTCTGAAGCTTACATTTATTTGACCGCCAAAGGACTATAGCGCTTAGTTTCTCACATAAATTTTGAATTGATACGTCAATCCGTTTCTGAGAAAAAGGGGCCTTAACAGACGGATGGATGGACAAATGGTGGAAAAAATAATTTTTTTCTTGCGATGTAACTACAGATTAACAATTTTCGGATGTTTTTCCTTTAGTTATACTGTGAAACCTTGCTACTTGCTAAATTTCATGGTACTAGGTGAACGGGAAGTACCCAACAGGTTTTGATGAGTGACTTTCCGAGTATCGAAATATGTAACATAAAGGGCAGTATTTTTTCACTGGTCCAAATCCTTACACCTCCACGAGACCGTAGACCTCAGTATGTGGCACAAATTTCAGCTTGATACGCCTACCAGTTCCTGAGGAAAAGGGTTTTCAACAGTCAGACAGGCAGACATACAGAAGAACAATAGAATTATTCTATAAGGATTCCATTTTTACCGATCGAGGTACAGAACCCTAACATTGCTTGTACGCAGTAACGCTGATATCTCCCCATATTTACTAGAAGTACGAGCTCCGAGCTCATCACAAATCCAAAACTGCTGTCGATATACATGGTCGTTCATTGCCGAGGTTTGCAGGTTCGCAGATTTGATTCATATTTGAAGGGATCTTAGCGGTATACGTAGCAATCCAATACCTTCATAAATATTTCATTATTATTGTTCAGTGCTTAAACAATAACACAAGTGAGATGCATTTAAATATCTCGTTGTATCATTGTTGCCACCTGCGCAGTAGGCTGAAATAGTTCAGCGCCAGCTGGAAAATTGTGCATTTCTATAGTTTCAAAGTGTCTACTTGCTGGAAATCGCACAAAATAACGTACGGTCCCAGGGCGGAAGGGGGGGTCGCCGCCTCAGCAGACTGCCGCCTGCTGACCTGCACTCTCCTCGTGCTACCTCTTCAATACATAAAATACCTCTGCAGGCTTCATGGACAGTAGTTCCAGCGCTCAAAAGCCTTCTAGAAAAGTCAAAGGAGGAAGCAAATATACTATCTGATCAAGAGCCTCCAGACGCCTATTAGTGGACATGGGGTGTGGCTACACTTTACCTTTATGACCACTTGAACTGTGCTGGGGATTCTCTCAGTGAGGTGTCTGAATGGCTGTTGAGGAGTGGTAGCAGCCCATTATTCCTCATGATCAGAAACCAGAGAAGGTAGTCAACCTGGACGCTTGTAGTAGGGCACAGCTGGTGTGGCCCCACTCG
This sequence comes from Schistocerca americana, assembly GCF_021461395.2. Classification (NCBI taxonomy): domain Eukaryota; kingdom Metazoa; phylum Arthropoda; class Insecta; order Orthoptera; family Acrididae; genus Schistocerca; species Schistocerca americana. The sequence continues at coordinate 120,172,844 of NC_060122.1, read as the reverse complement.
GCATTCTCGCCAAATATACTCAAGATGGCAGATCTATACAGGGTGTTACAAAAAGGTACGGCCAACATTCCTCACACACAAATAAAGAAAATATGTTATGTGGACATGTCTCCGGAAACGCTTAATTTCCATGTTAGAGGTCATTTTAGTTTCGTCAGTATGTACTGCTCAATGGAGTACGTTATCATGATTTCATACGGGATACTCTACCTGTGCTGCTAGAACATGTGCCTTTACAAGTACGACACAACATGTGGTTCATGCACGATGGAGCTCTTGCACATTTCAGTCGAACTGTTCGTACGCTTCTCAACAACAGATTCGGTGACCGATGGATTGGTAGAGGCGAACCAATTCCATGGCCTCCACGCTCTCCTGACCTCAACCCTCTTGACTTTCATTTATAGGGGCATTTGAAAGCTCTTGTCTACGCAATCCCGGTACCAAATGTAGAGACTCTTCGTGCTTGTATTGTGGGCGGCTGTGATACAATACGCCATTCTCCAGGGCTGCATCAGCGCATCAGGGATTCCATGCGACGGAGGGTGGATGCACGTATCCTCGCTGACGGAGGACATTTTGAACATTTCCTGTAACAAAGTGTTTGAAGTCACGCTGGTACGTTCTGGTGCTGTGTTTCCATTCCATGATTAATGTGATTTGAAGAGAAGTAATAAAATGAGCTCTAACATGGAAAGGAAGCGTTACCGGACACATGTCCACATAACATATTTTCTTTCTTTGTGTGTGAGGAATGTTTCCTGAAAGTTTGGCCGTACCTTTTTGTAACACCCTGTAGATGTGGCAACATCGCACTGATGTCTTGGCGGGAAAATAGGTCAGTTGGGCTACTCCACCCTTCTCCCTTCCCATCCGCCGGTCGCGGTGGCCGAGCAGTTCTAGGCGCTTTAGTCCGGAACCACGCGGCTGCTACGGTAGCAGGTTCGAATCCTGCCTCGGGCATGGATGTGTGTGATGTCCATAGGTTGGTTAGATTTAAGTAGCTCTAAGTTAAGGGGACTGATGACCTCAGGTGTTAAGTCCCGTATCACTTAGTGCCATTTGAGAGCCTTCCCATCCACTCTCACCTCTCCTGCCCTCCCCCATCTAGAAATTGGAGGACTCATTTTGTGCTGGGCTGCTGGATATGACGGACATGTCTTTACTTTGTATGCATTGCGGTATATTGGTTATTTAAACAATTTGAGTTGTCATAGACAGTAGCTCTATTCAGTGTGATCGCCTTGAGGTTCAGAGTCCAGTTGACGTAGTTCACAACACCCCCCCCCCCCCCCTCCCCTGGATCCTCAAGGGAAAAATGTCGGGAATTCGCACAGTGTGTGTTTAGCTGCTGGACTGAGAAGATCACACATCGGTAGGTTAATACAGCATACACAAGTCAATGTTTAAACAATTTGTTTTAGAAAATTGTTTATTTCAGAAATCGCAATACCCCTCGAAATTGATGCACGTGTTTTCAACAATTTAGACGACAATAAACAATTGCGGCACTTTTTCGTTCCGATCACATAAGGAGCCATATAGTTACACTGTCACGGATCATCTCGCTTCTCGCCACCTGCGCAGGCTGCCCGGAGTCGGAGAGCATCGGATGGACTTAGAACTGCCGGTGTCCATATAGGTCGCTGAAAGGAGCCACACACCGCTTCTTCTTACATGTTCCATGGTGGATAATGGTGCTGGTACAGGGTGGACAGTTTACCCCCCGCTAGCGGGAGCTATCGCACACGGTGGCCGCACTTCCTGTCACGCTGGAAATACGTGAAGCCTTCCTCCTTCCTCCTTCTTATCACTGGTGCACAGATACACCTTCTCATTAAACACGAACTGCTTCTGGAGTTATTAAATCTGGTGTTCAAGCAATGTGCGGAATATTGTCACATACATATCTTGAAGATGTCATAGGAACTAAACGTACCATTGCACAAAAAGCACAAAGAGAGAGAGAGAGAGAGAGAGAGAGAGAGAGAGAGAGGGAAAGAGCGCTTTGTAGATGATGCAAGAATATTTAAATAATTTGCTAATTTGCAATGTAAATTAGACATCTTATTCCGAGGAATACCACCACACTTTAACAGCGACTGTAAAAAAAAAAAAAAAAAAAAAAAAAAGATCGCATGAAACCATCCCTGAGATACTTCGCGCACTTTTGTGGGAAATACCACATGCCTCCCTTGTCTTCGAGCACGAGCTGACTCAGGAGTTACTAAATCCAGTTGAATATGTCACTAAATACACTTTCAAAAAGATCGCTGCACAGTAGTTTGCTTCAATTTTGCAGTGTATACCACCACACTTGTAGAATTATTCTCATATAGATCACAGCACACTTGTGAAATCCCCCCTTAGACACTTCGTGCGCTTTTGTGGGAGATAACACATCCTTCCCTTATCTTTGAGCACGAGCTGCTTCATGAGTTATTAAATCCAACTGAATATGTCTCTAAATCGACTTTCAAAACAATCGCTGCACAGTAGTTGCTTCAAGGTGTGTCATAAATAAATTGTTAAACAATCTGCTGGGATGCATTTCACAAATTGAACATTAACTTATGCAGTAGAAAATGTTCATTAAAACTACATATCGACACTGCTCTGCAATATTTGCATGCATAAACATGTTAGGTGAAGTGTTTAATGCCCCAGTACATTTGCAAATGTTGCCTTAAACAATTTGTTTCAAGTACACTCGCACATAAAACACTGCATTGTCTTCCCAGGTGCACGTGAAACGGAAATATATTATGTAAAATAAAAGAATGAAAATACATCCAAAAATACATCGTGCGGGAATATTGTTCATAAAGTGAAACTAAAATAAATGAGCGCAAATACACCGCATTGGAACTCTGAAGACGATCCTACATCACGTAAAAAATACTGTTAAATACACTTTCACAGTAGTTTGCTACACACGGCATGGCCATAACTCGGGACCCGTGAAGCGCCGGCGCGTCCATCAGTGGCCACAGCTCGCCACAAGTGAAGCGGGTACCTGGAACGGGGGTACTATGGCACAGAGAACGGATCAGCAGAACAAGTTGGTATTTCCAGAACCCCATATGCAAAATCGCGGAAATTCGTGCCCGGCAGATAACCACCAGCTTGCCCTGTGTGCTCAGACCAGCATTCATCAGTAGGCGCGGTGAAATGCTGCACTCCTACTGGCTTCCAAAAATACTGTTCAGCACAGTCTGTCAACTGCCGTTCCTGTTTGGTTTCCACCAAATCAGTGTGCCTATACAACTTCTACACCCTCCACTCCTGGTCTCATTCAGCCAGCATCAGTTCACAAGTGCAGTTGTTCTTTTAGTTGGGTGTGCGCCCATTTGTTGTTGAAAATGAAACATTCGGTGACATCAAGTATCATCAGCGTTAGCGGCAAACGATGTCGAATTGTAGGAGGAGAAGAATATGAACTACTGTGTAAGTGAATAATTTGTTTTTGCAGATATGTGGTTATGGTGTTGAAGATGGGAAATAAATTAGTGTGTTAAAAAATTCTCGTTCTTTTCCTTGTTTTAAAGCGCAAATCCAGTATTTTATCCTGGATTGCGAGGGCGAACCGAAGGAGGAGGAGGCTGTACCACAACGAACTCTCCTGTGGAAAGCGTGCAACTAGAGCTGCCACATGAATGTTAAAAAAAATCATGGCAGTAGTACTGTAAATTGTTTTTGTATCATTGGTTTATTTCTTGTTTCACACTTGTTCTTGTTGCAGATCACATGGTGAAAATGCAAATGAGGCTATAGGGAATGCTGGAGGCTGAAAAAAATACCTCAGCCACACGCTGGGGAACAGCCTCGAGCAGCAAATTCGCAGCTCCAACAAAGTATAGAAAAAGAAAGACATATCTATGTAATAGTGGCTATGTTACTCAAAAATAAAATATTTTGTCTTGTTACAGCAACAATTGTAGAGAGGTTAGACCTACTAAGACATGCAGCTGGAGCCTATTCCCCAACCGCAGCAGAGGTGTCCAGCATCCAGTGTCAGAGCAGAGCAGTTCTGTAAATGAGAAAAAAAGAATTCTATTTTTGGTTTGTTTGCTTTTTTATGATATATCTTCCTGTTGTAGCAGATGGGATGGATTGGAGGCACCATATCGCTTCTGACGAGAATGGGATACTTGAATGGGTCAGGGAAATGGCCCTAGTTGGAGCTGCAAAGGCAGCATGACCTGCGCCTTTTAGAGGATGAGTTTTCTGAAGGGGTAGTAGAGATACCTGACAATGTCGTTAAAATATTCACATCTTGGACCCAGAACGTGAAAGGTAATTACTCACTCTACTTACAAATAACCCTTGCAGTAGCAGCAGCAGCAGGAAACAATGTCTAGAGCTTTGTACTTAATTGTGTTCGTTATCCCTTCTTTCTTCTACAGTGGCTACATCCCCTCAACCACAGCACACTACGATGCGTATACCGGTGACAGTGAAGCCTGTAACGTTGAGGCGACGTCCTGTGCTGCACGCTTCCCCAGCAAGAGCGCCACCAGTTGCTACGTGAGAGGCCGCAGCCGCCACAGCCGCCACAGCCGCCCCAGCACCACGTCTCTGGATGGAACAAGGAGCTACCACCCCGCAGGATAGCGGGTCAGGCTTACAGCAGCGCCAGCACCATTGGGAGTCGTCGCCACAGCCGGGCTGTTCTCGCTACCTTACCCAGTAGCGCCGCCTCACACTCCTTCTCAGCCTCGTCAGAATCATCGCTAGGAGCGAAAGATATGTGTGCCGCTGTGCATCTTGTCGTCACTATCATCAACAGGATGCCCCTCGTCGCCCTCTAGTTCTCTTTTTTTTTTTGTCATCAGTCTACTGACTGGTTTGATGCGGCCCGCCACGAATTCCTTTCCTGTGCTAACCTCCTCATCTCAGAGTAGCACTTGCAACCTATGTCCTCAATTATTTGCTTGACGTATTCCAATCTCTGTCTTCCTCTACAGTTTTTGCCCTCTACAGCTCCCTCCAGTACCGTGGAAGTCATTCCCTCATGTCTTAGCGGATGTCCTATCATCCTGTCCCTTCTCCTTATCAGTGTTTTCCACATATTCCTTTCCTCTCCGATTCTGCGTAGAACCTCCTCATTCCTTACCTTATCTGTCCACCTAATTTTCAACATTCGTCTATAGCACCGCATCTCAAATGCTTTGATTCTCTTCTGTTCCGGTTTTCCCACAGTCCATGTTTCTAGTAGTAGTGCTATTAATAATAAAGATGATCCTGTGGCTAGCGGCAGTTCCCTCTCCTGTCCTTTTAGTGAAGGACATCAGGTCAGTGACAGCATACGGCAGTTGGAATACTCGGTGATGGCAGACGCCTTTGAGGAGCGAATCTCGTTCACAAGGATCGAAAATCCCGCAGGAAGGTACCGCGACCTTGTCGAGTCTCTGAGAGCGTGCCCTCCTGTCGTGGAAACGGAGCTCAATGATCCGTGGTATCCTGCCATTAACTGCAGTGCGGTGCTCTGCGTCGAACTATCGCACCCCCTCAAAGTTGCATCTGGCGTGGAAGAGACAAGTATTCATTATCTTTGTGGGGAAAATCCCGTGATGACGTGGAGCATGTCAATCACCGAGTGGTTTCCTGAATCCACCTTGAGTGCTAAACTGGCCCAGTTTTCCGAGATGATAGTGAGAGGGAGGCACTACACCTGGACATCCGTGTTCACTTCTGTGGTCCGGTAAATGGAAGTTCTAGCTATAACAAGCTCCCTAAGGATATAGCTAATACGAGGTCATGCATTAATGTCGGAAATGGAAAGGATCAGGCACGTTTTGCATGGTCAGTCCTGGCTTACGAGAGAAATTACAATCGTAGGGATCATCCTGAGCATCCCGGTACATACCATGTAGGTGATAAAACTCGTGGGGTGTTATAACTTGGATGGTATCGAGTTCTCCGTCAAGATCCAGCACATACCTAAATTTGGGGCGCAGAATACCGGAATATCGGTTCATGTTTACGGCCTGGAGAAGGAAAGCAAGCGAGATGAGCAGGACGAGAAGATAATCGTCGGCCCCCTCTGTTTCTCAAAATTGTCTGGTGAGTGAGAGATGCATGTAGACATGCTACTCTTCTCTGAAGGCGATAATTATGTTTGATTCAAAGACTGTTTCGCCTTCTCACCTCCCATGTGAGGGAACAAGCACAGAAAGAGCATATTTGCTTATGGTGCCCCAGTGCCTTTTCCTCAGATGAGTTGTTAGCAGAGCATCTGGTAGATTGTGCTTCCCAGAACTTGGTACATGTTGTTATGCGAAATTCTTAAAGTTTAAAAATACTCATCACCGGGAATGATGCCCGTTTGAGTGTACGCCGACTTTGAATGCCTCCTCGCTCCTGTGACATGCTGTGAAGGTGATCCTACGACCTGACTTATCATCTTTATGTAACAACACATACCATATGCGGGAGTGTACTAAATTGTATCATTGTATTGTTGTGTCCAGAAACTTAAAAGTTGTGTACACCCAAAAGAAACACGAGAAACAGGAAACTGTAGAAATGTGTCTCTGACTCTGGCAACCTATGAAACTTGTTTTAATCGGAGCGGACATATTCATTTCAACACAGTTTTTCTGTTCGTAACTCGAACGAAAACTTAATGCCACTTTATGAAACTTTGATGTGGAATGACAATTTCAACCTTCGAGAGAGCGTGCACGGCGTCGCCGACTTGTGACATGGAAGCGGATCCTTTGCGGTCCATCGGCACACGCTTTGTGCCGGGAGGGGTATGTTTATAAAGAACAAATCCAAAATAAAATACACAAATTTTATCGTCACTTCGTCAAGCGTTGTTGCAATCTCGCACGGAGCTGTTATTCATTTGCCTTGTAATAAGAGCAAGCTTATGACGTTTCTTTGCACCGATATCGATCATAAAATTCGTAAAAATGATAGTGAAAGTAGGAAGTTTTTGGCAGAGTTGACTGAAGAACCTTTTTTTAGGCTGTGTGATAGGCTTGGAGCTGTTCCAGTTCGCCTTATTTGCAGCAAAACACTCGCTTATGTTAAACATGGCAGTTTAAAGCGACAGTACCGAACATTTCATCAACAGTTCCATAAAAATTTTCCTCTGGGTACTGTAGCTCGGCAAAAAAAAAAAAAATTAACTCTAATCATATTCGCTTCCTTACAGAAGAAGCACGGCCTTACAAAATCGCTCTATGAGCGGGCGAGCGAAGTCTGTCGGAACAGTGCTGCGTGCATGTTGGGCGTTTCATAAACAACAGAAGCCATTTTCAGATAGAAAAAAAATAGTGTTGGAAGCGGCCGTGGCACTTTTTGTAGAGGAAAACCACAGTTCGTGGTATTCATTGTCAGTAACAAGCAATATACGAAGAACTGAAATTTTGACTGCTGGCAGTAAAAGTAGTTTGCTCGAACTTCTACAGAAGATGTTTTGCCACGCCACAGCATTTGATGAATCGTGTGACATCTTCGATAAACAACGAATTTGCACCATCATGCAATTTTTCGATATGGAAAGTAAAGAATTTAGGGAAGAATTACTAACAATATTCCTGTTAAAAGACAAGATTCGCGAACAAGATTCATTCGAGACTTTAGATAACTTCATTACAAAATCAACCGTTAGTTGCAATGAAATGATGTCTTTTTCAACCGACGGGCCCAGGGATGATCGGTAAGAAAAGGGACCAGTAGAGAGGAACAAGGGTCAGAATTCTGGGCTACTCTCTTATCAGTGCGTAATTCACCCAACAGCCCTTTGTGGCAAACTTAGTGCTACTCTGAAATAACTAATGGACAACTCTATCAAGGTGATTAATTTTATAATGTCTCGTACTACTCTTCATACCAGACAGTTAAAAGAGCTTCATTCGGTACTTGGATATAAAAATAATTGTGAAGTAGGTATTGAAGTATTTTCAGATTTTATGTCATACCTTAGGAAGGACTGTGCAGCAGGACTCTTAGACTTCGCAGTATTCTTAAAAGCACATTTTGAAGTTTCACCAGCAGCAGAAGCCCTGAAGTTGTTTCGCCTTTCAAATCCATTCCTCCAGATGGAGATAGTGGACTTGAAGAAAGACATTTCCTTGCAGACGTATAAAACTGCATGCACCGAAGAATTCTGTAGCAAATATGTCCCAGAAAAATATAGAACTTGCAAAAAATTAGCCATTTACTATGTTTAGCTCTAAATAAGTTTGCGAAACTTCATTTTCAAAAATGAATTTTCGAAGAACTAATATCGCTCAAGATTAACGACCGTCTGCCTCGCAGACACTCTTCGCATAAACTGTACCCCTCGTGAACCTAACTTCAAAAAAACTGCCTTAAGACCGCAAATGTAATTTCTCCCATAGATTCGGTAATACATTTACGCCCAACTGTTGCCTTTCGTATTACTTTGTGAGTGATAATTAAAATAAAAAATAGTAAAGAATATGAGTTGACCTTCTTTGGATTTCAATGAAAATTTTCAAAAGTATCCGGACACCGCCTAAAATAACTTGCTAGACCCCTGTTGCTCAGTTTTATTCAACAGAGATGACCAAAGCTATTTAGGGTACCAATAGCAACTGCGCTGGTTCACTTCTGTGCCATTGGCAAATAAATTTCTCAGTGATCACTCTGTGACAATGGTGGGAACAATGAAATCAAGCAAGTCAGAAATTTTTCCATTATCTACAGAATTTCGTGGCCGTAAAAGGAACGGTGCAATACTCACTTTCAATGGCGAAATGACTCCTCTGTGCTACTGTCCCCCCCCCCCCCCCCACACACACCCCAAAGAAGAAGAAAAAGATCGTGACAATATTGCCTACAATGAATAATCGAAAGGATGAGAGCGGAATCGTCAGAATTCCCGAAATCACAGAGATCTACAATGCCACAAGGGATGGCGCTGATTGCTTTGATTAATTATGCCATACCTACTCAGCGTCTAGGGCGACTGGCAGATGGCATCTGTGCCTATTCTGTGGGTTGCTGATTCCCTTCGGAATCAACTGTATAGTACTTTTATTCAGTTCTTATTCAAAACCTAAAGAATCTGTGCCAAATCGACGAAAATACCTAATGAAGTTACCTACTGGTTTGAAAAAGCCACTTCTTGAGGCAAGAATGAAGATCCCAAGTTTGTCTCGTAATCTGTAAGAAACCGTCGCAGGGAGTCAGGGCATACCAGTACAGTAGCAGTTGCCTATCAAAAGGAACAGCAATTCAGACAGATGTATATGTACCAGAAGCAACGACCGTGAAAGTAAAACTTGCTGCAACATATGCAAAAAATTCATATATGCAGAACATCGAGTGAAAATATATTACAAATGTGCGAATGAAGGACAATAAACAAAGCAAAGGCTTCTTTGATGTTATTATTAGTTCAACTGTATTGTGAAAAATACCCCACGTAGGGGTAATGTAATATCTGGGATGGGTAGTAGTTGAGTGTTAAACAAACTGGGTAATAACGGACACACAATCCTAAACTGTGTTGTTATTCGCAGTTCAAAACATCTAACGAAATACTGTGACTGAAGCCACTATCCACACAGATGCACCAGCTGGAGAGGTGTCTCAAATACTCTGCAGCCAATGATCCCAAACGATTTACTCATTCATTCTAAACGACTTCATTTTCAAATTAAGGTTTTGTTTGCAATAACAATAAACAAAGGGTCAAGGTCAGAGAGAGGGCGGGAGGAAATGAATATAGAAAATGAATATAGAGAGGGGGAAAGAGGAGATGAACAGGACAGAGAGAGAGAGAGAGAGAGAGAGAGAGAGAGAGAGAGAGAGAGAGAGGGAGAGAGAGAAAGAGAGAAGGGAGGAGATGGAGTGAGAGAGAGGGAGGAGGTGATGGACAGTGAGAAGAGGTGGGACGAGATGGAGAGAGAGAGGGGAAGGAGGATATGGAGAGAGAGGGAGGGGTAGAAGATTAGGAAGGATAACCAATTTCTATACATATTTAGCAATTGCTACGCATTGTCGGGTTCGCTAGTCTGCAATAAAGGACGCTTCTTCCTCGTCGAATAATCCCTGCGCGTAACAAAACTTGTTGGATGTGACTGAGTATATTAAAAATGTAAACGGAATAGAAAAAAGTACTTACATCACTGAAACTTTTTTTAATTTTTCAATGTAGTCTCCTTGTAGATTAACGCGCTTAGTCAACGATGTTCCAGTGTCTTGATCCTATCTCGAAAATGACTTTCCTACAGGCCTGCAAAATAGTTGTCAACTTCGGCTATCAATTTTTCATTTGAAGTGAATCTTCGTCCACGAAGAAAAAGTTTCAGTTTTTGGAAGATATGGATGTCTAACGGAGCCATATCAGGTGAATAAGGCGGGCGTGGCAACAATTCACACCTTCGATCGTGTAATTTTGCTATGGCGACGGCACATGTGTGCGCGCGCGTCAGGAATCGCGGCACCCGTCCAGCAGATAATTGTTTTCATTTCTAGTTCTTCAGTTAAA